>NC_059083.1:73805408-74423655 GCF_020497125.1 Mauremys mutica | reverse complement strand
CAATTTACTACTTGGCAATTGGGTGTATGAAACTGATCTTTTAAAATAAGCTCCCAAACTGTATAAACAACATTTCAGATAATTACCTGTAATTGCTGATGCTTGAGACTCTTGCTCTGTGAGTATTGAATAGCCTAAATAGCCCAAGTACTCCAGGCAGCGCTGTACATCTAAATATGTAGTTAGTCTAAGGGGAAAAAAGAGGAGAAAAAAATCCCAAAACAATCATTCCTAAATTGCCAACATTCACCATTCCAGATTTCTGTTAAAAGTACTTGTGCCCTATGTATTACATCTGGCAAAAGCAAAGTGTTCTGGTGCCATACAGTAATGAGAACACACGTGTTTGAAAGTTAAATGGCCCTAGTTTTATTAATATAATGAACCCATGATACTATGAGGGGAGCCCCTGCTAAGATCAAACCACTCATGCTGACCATGTACACAACGCTTTCCACATCACAAAATGAATGTGATTGCTCCCCCTCTGTATTCCCAACTCATTGTCAAGAGGAACGCAAACAGAAGACAGTAACAGCTTTAATGTTTACAGGAGGTATATATAGAGAAAATATCGACTAATTATTGAGAGGGTGACAATTAATGACTCTTAATGATCATACTACTTCAGGCAGATTTCCAAATTTTGGTGAGAGTCCTGAGGCAGTGATCATTGGACACTGCCCAAATTCCAGAACAGCTTGTAGTTCTCTGAGCAGCAGGCAACACTGTGGCTCCAAAAGCTCTATTGCTTTGGTCAATTCTTCAACATTTTGGCTTGCTTCCTTTCTACATAATAGCAGATCTTCAACAGGAAGCTTTAAAATGGGATCTTATAGTGAATGTCCTCAATACTGTTCCTACATGTTAGTTCTCTAAAGTGCTTTGCCACGTTCAAAGGAAACTTAACCGGTACCTGAAATGGAATCATCCAATAGCTTTTCTTAGATAAATATCAAAAAATCTTTCATAGGTGATACACTGATAAACTATGCATTAATTACATAGCAAGTACAGGGTTATGTTTGATTTAGCAATTATGTAAATCAAACAAACTGGATTTTTGGGGACTTGACTATCAATGCTCTCAAATGAACTAAGGACAGCAGGATTGACAGACAAAATCCAAAAATAATATGCATCCCTTAAATATTATTGTGACAACGGCTGGTTGGCACAGAAAGTTAGTATTTCTGGAGACCTATGTTTCAATCCTATGTAGGTCTAGTAAGAAGAAATGTAGTCATTTCAGATTAGCCCCTTCAAGCATGGATGCTCATATAAAAAGCACACCATGTAATTTAACATGGCTGGTAAATGTCTGGATAGGAGAAGCAAGTGACAGGATCCAGGTGGATGGGAATACATTGGCAGAGGCTGGGTAGATGGGTGAAAGGACCAAGACTGGTATAGTCAGGGTGCTGGAGATCAGGATTGATTTGCATTGGCTGAGCAGTATGGAGAAGCTTGTACATGCTTTCCATGCTATACCTGGCTCTAGTCAATGATATTAGTCTGCTACTGAACTAGCAGAGCACCATGAAATCAGTGACAGGCATTTAAGTGAATTTCTCTACAAGTCAGTTATGTAAACATGAGAGACATAAAAGTTCTGGAAAATGTATTGCAAGTTTCCAAATCAACAAACAAAAAGGAGTCAGGCAAAACAAATAATGTGAACTTCTCTGAAAGCCCTATTGGAGAATGACCTCCAGCTTATTGAGGAATTACCATTCTTCTCCAGAGTTACAAGGAAATTCAACTTAAATTCACATTAAGTCAGCATGCCTCTCCTGGGGACACTGGTAGCGGAGCCAAACACGTGCAACAACTTTATAATGCAGACTAAACCCCATTAAGGGAGTAAACTGAAACTTCACCAAGGCATTTCAGGGAGAACCTCTGGCTCCAAATAAAGCATGGTTTCATAAACGGAAAGGACAATGTTTTACTGAGCAAGTAATTTAGTTCTGCAGTCTCTATAGCAATAATCTTTCCTATTCCCTTTAAAACAAGAGCTGTGTCTCTAACTTTGAGAATTACAATCAATTCTCTGAATACAGTACAGCAGTCTCAGGAACTCATCTGTTAAGTAGATTGCCACAGTTTTGGCACCCCATTTGCTATAAACTTTTAAACAGCAGCACTGCCGGTGCTATCTATGTACTTGATTAGATCTGAATGATAACTTAAAAATAAATCACACTGTAAAACTGTGGCATCTTAATTAGCATAGTTATTTAAAAGTATTCAATGAAGCAGATCGCTCTGACAACATTCATCAAAAAATTTTTAACTCTAGAATGATTTTTTCAGTTACCTCACTAGATTTACTATTCATTTGTTTAAACAAAAACATATGAATAGTATATGCATAGCATATTCAGAACTACGCATATAAATGTGCAATAAAATAGGTTATTACATCACATGAAGTCCTAATGTAAGGCCACTGTAAGGTCCCAATGTAACTCCTGGGCAACAGCAACATATAATGTATCATACTTACGTCCACTGAGAAAGAAACCCCTGGTATGTTATCCATCCCCTTTCATTTGTACAAACAGTGTTGTTGACATCAGGTCCCCATGGTATATAAGGGAAGACTTTGAACAAATCTTTGAGTTCATCAGGGGACAAAGCACAATCTCTATCCTGGAAATATGCACATAGTTATACATCAGATATCAATAATATTCTCATCAAAACATACTTGCAAAAGTAAAGTATTTCTTGTATGGGATTTCAATGGCCTGTGCAGCATTCATTCCATAAAAACTATGTTAAGGATTTACTTACAGTAGGTGGATAATCAGTTTTTAAAAAGGATTCTCAGGACTTATAATATATGGAGATATACCTATCTCCTAGAACTGGAAGGGACCCTGAAAGGTCCTTGAGTCCAGCCCCCTGCCTTCACTAGCAGGACCAAGTACTGATTTTGCCCCACATCCCTAAGTGGCTCCCTCAGGGATTGAACTCACAACCCTGGGTTTAGCAGGCCAATGCTCAAACCACTGAGCTATCCCTCTCCCCTTACTAGGGAGGGTAAATATACCAGCTGCGTATACTGGTGTATGAGTGCGTCTGCTGGTACAACTTATGCATTTTCCTGAACAAAATAAGTTATCTCTACAAAAGCACTTTTTTGCTAGTGTAACTGCATCTCCCCTGTGGCTTTTGCTGGTATAAAAGTGTTGTTTAAAAGAAAAATTGCACCCCTATGCGACAAACATTTCTAGTGCAGAACAGGCCTCAGACAGACAACAAAGGGTCACAACTATTCCTTTAAATTAAGAACCTAAATATATTAAATGGAGAATAAGCCCAAACCCCCCAAACATTGGATCTTTTGTTAAAGCCTTATTCAATCTTTATTCCTACATAGACATTTGTCATTTCTAGCATTCTTGATTGTGTGTGTAAAATAAATATTCTTTTTAATACGGTTTCATAACATGGTAAGAACATTTTTCCTGGTTTAGGAATATCACTGATCAACACATTTAAAAGGGTAGCAGAATCTGACCCTGCATAAGGAAGAGCTGTTCTGTTGACTCAACCTGTCAGGAGTCAGAACCCTCACAGAACTGCTGCCACATTGTAACTGGTGCTGGCCATTCAACTCCAAGAGCAGAGGGAAGCATGATCCTTAGTCCAAGAAAACTGGGAGAAGAAGCCCTACAGGAAACCCAAGGAATTGCCAGGCTTCAGCAGAAAGCTTAGGCTGTTTTTTTCTGTTGTTACTTGAGCTAACAAAGCCTAGTCCCAGGAAGGAGATAAATTGACATCATGTATAAACTTTATATGGTGTAGGATACTAATGTTACCTGCTCGCAGAACAATTTAAACACAAGGAAGATGGCTCTCCCAATATTAAGTATTGATTTAGTTTCCTGTACCACACTAAAGATGAATATTGACTCCTAATTCTTTGAGTTTGAAAAATAAAATTGGTTCAGCTTCATAAACTTCAATTCAATCCTAATAGAAGGTAAAAAGGATGGTTGGACATCAGGGGTTGGATTTTGTTGATAAACAGTCCATTGTACAGATCAAGTCAAAGAGTTAAGATTTAGAGAGCAATTAAAACATTATACAAGCACCACTTAAGTCAGACTAAAATCTTACCAAATCATGCTTATCAAAAGTGCTTTGGAGAAACAAATACACATGGTGATTCAATTCTGTTGTGCAGTCAGAAGGAATTTTTAGCCTATTTAAAAAAAAGAATAAAAAATTAGTCACATAATAAATAATGTAATTCTTCCAAGAAATAAATATGAAAATAGCATTTAGTGGTTTTGCAATCAGCTCCTTTTCTGTTTCACTGAAAACACAGCAAGCACTGTTTATTAGGCGTTCTAAAATCATCTGTAATATAAGGCGTTTTCAGATATAACAGGAATATCATCAGCATTCTATGAAAGAAATAGGGATGGGATAGTCAAAAGAAAGTAAGTGACTTAGGCACCTAATTCCCTTAAGATGCTCTGAAAATCTCATCCTAAAGGATTAAATGTCATAAAAAGGGCTGGATAGTTTTAGAACTATCCCACTTGTAACTATGCCTGGCGAGAGAATGGCCTCAGCGCACATTAAGCAGTTGGGGCTATTGGCTGGCTTATAGGAGATGATGTGTGGCCCGTTTAAGGACTAGACACTCAGAGAGTGACTTCCTGCAGCAGCTTCAAACCAGGTCAGCAGGGACACTGATCCATCCCCCCCAGATGACCTGAAGAGAGAGGAAACTATTTAGGCCTATGCCCATGCCAGTGCAGGAAAAGCCCTCTTTTACCTGGACAAGGTAGAGTAGCACCCACCCTTCCACCAATGGCCATAGCTAAATACCAGGTTTTGTCGTGATCCACGGTGGGTATTGGGGCTTAGTCTTGGGGGACTGGAAAGGAATTTTTCCCCTCACCACCACATTGGCCAAGGCAAATGTTTCCCCCCCTCCTCTTCTCCACAGTGGGTAGGGGCTTAGTTGGGGCAAACATGAAATGGGAGTTAAGCTATCACATCACAACTCATTATGTAAGTGTAGGGCGGATGTCCAGTGCACTTACTCCGTAGGGAAGGGATATGGTGATCAGATAAAATGGATTGGAAAAGGATTTAAAGGATGTATACTTTAAAAGGAGTGGAAATGGGGGACGTGGGGCTCCTATGACTGGTACAGCAAGGCTCCTGCCCTCCCTTTACAGTCCCCCTTAACCCTCCATTCGAGGGGAGGAGGGGGGTAAGGTCTAAGCAGCAGGTTGGCTGGGGACCGAGATGGCTGAAGGGGGAAGGTGGACAGCAGCCTCCTCCTCCCCCAAGTACATGTAAAAGATTATGGAAGAGTATGCACTGCACACTTTTATCTGCTGGGTACTCCCTGATATTTAGGAATAAAATAGTGCCCTAATTAAACCACATCCAGTGTCTCCTGTCCTCCTCCTGTCATAGTTGGACAAAGGATAATTAAGTTCCATGTTCTGGTCATAAACTAATTGTAGTGTTCAGGGAAAGAATCTCCTTCTTCCGCCACCTGATTCCTTTTGCACAATTGGCATTATGAGAGACAAAAGTTTGCTTTCCTCTTAAGAGTGAGATATGAACCTCTGCCAGGGACAGCATTCTGGAGTGAAACGAACAGAGTCTGACCTGGTATTGCAAATCCCTTGTCCCTCTGCTCTCCATATGCAACCCAAGGTGAAACTAGGTGACACTATGAAACCTAAGTTTAGACATTTCTGGTAACACACCGAAATTGGAATTCCTTTATCCTTCTACTCGCTCTATAGAAAAGGATATTCTGCTCCAAGTCTGATCCAATACCCAAGGAAGTAATTGGAAAGAACTTCCTTTTACTTCTGTGGGCATTGGATTAGGCCCTTAATGCACATGAATAATTGAAGTGACACATACATCAAGAGATTATTATATACTGTATACTCCATAATGTGTTTATGTAAACGTAAATATTGCTGACAAAGTTGGGAGTCGTGTTTGTATAGTAAGTAGCTGATTTAGCAATCCCAAGGCATGACATACAAGTTCTATATAGAGTTAACATGTGAAAATTAACAGCTGAAACGTACGGAGGAAACAAATACTCTGGTGTGAGCTCTAGGTCATCATCATATCCAAAGCGGCGTAATACTGTCCAAGTAGTTTCATGTCTTCCTCGCTGAATAAAAAGCGTATGTAGAAAAAGAAAACCTGAAATTAAATGATAATTCTTAAGACTTTGAAGGCTTTCAAACATTTACATTGAGAGTTGTTGTTTTTTTAAATTGAGTGAATATAAAAAAAATACACAAACATAAAAGCACAGTGCGGAATATATAAAATCTTAATGAACACATGACTTTTCTGTACCTTCAATTTGTACAATTATACTTCTATAATCAGATCGCCAAAATTATTATTTTCTTAACATTTGTTTCTTAAGTGTTAGCACCAGCATTTTTATTACAGGGTTGGTTTTAATTTGTAACATGCTGAAAGTTTTTATACGGTCTCCATTAAACATACAAAGAATGACAACCTTCAATAGTAGTTTCACGGAAGCATGTATTAGTTTCCCTACACCAAAATTCAAGGATAATTGCTTAAGTACTTTCCATGTCTTTCTGAAAACTGAGATTACTCCCCCAGTTCAATCCACACATGATTTTTTAAGGCTGTGTGTAGATAAGGTTTTCCCCCTACTATTTCTCACTTTTGCTTTCACAGTTGCAGCTCCCACAAGTAGTAGAAAAGATATCACCTTTAATTTTTACCACTTACTCCGAACAGATCTACACAGCAGTCATTAAAATGCTGGTGGGAACCAACACTTTTATCTATGCTAATGCTCACTCTGGTAAAACTAACCAAATAGCCTATTCTAAATGGAAACTATAGAATTTGCCCAAGAGGGAATTTCTTAGAATCAGCACACTTTGATTCTAAGAAATCAAAGACATTCAGACATTTTGGTCCCTTAAGCATTCTCCATTGGAACACCATTTCCTTCTCCCCCATTATTCCTCAGTTTATCCCATGCCACAGCCAAGTTATGACCAGCTCTTGTTGCCAAGGGAGCAAGAAACTGAAATCATATTTCAATCTCTTTTTCCTCCTTTAACAATAGATTACACATGGACTTTTATCTTGTATCAGTTTTAAATGTCTCTCTTCAAACAATACCTACCTTTTAACGTTAATCCATTATCAGCAACTCCATCACTTAGATTTTTTCTGACTACATTCTTTACATCTTCCAATGCTTGAGGCGCTAGTGGAGTATTAAAACAAATTCTCTAACAAACAAAGAAAACGCATATTAGAAACACTGATACTAAGTCAGTCATACAGCATGTCCTGCTCAAAGTGCAGTCTTAAAAGCTATGTTAATTTAATGGTAGGGACAATTCAAGCAAACTTTAAAATAAAGCAGAGCAGGCAGGACAGTTCCTTGCTCATTGGTACTGCTCCCACGTAAGAGCAAAACAAGACAGAGTATCTATTATTTGCTTCAGTTTCCAAGACTGTTAAAGAATCACAGCCACCTAGAGAGGAACAGGTGTTTAAAGAAACAGAAATGCAATACTGGGGAACCTCAGGATTGTATTTAAACCCGCACTAATCAGTAGAGGTAGGGATGTAGAAAAACACTTTTTAGTTTTTCAAGAAAAGTGTTGCAAGTTTAAACTGACAAACACAGGACATTCAACTGAATTACAATCTTAGCAATAGCTAGCCACAATAATGCAAATTCAGGTTTGAGGAGAAGCTTTAACTCTGCATTCCATTTCTTAGCTCTAATACTTAAGGTTAAATGTAGTTCGGTATCTGAAATATTTCACCTGATTTTCATCTCACTCATTTTATGCCAGTGTCATTCCATTGACTTCAAGGGAATAACTCCTGATTTTACACCAGCATTCAAGAAGAATGAGGCCCAGTATCTGTTATGGGCATTAACAATACAAAGATGATTTATATAGGGCAAGATTTTGCGCTACCCAGTGGGAGTGTGCAAAGAGACTTCCACCACAACTACACACAGGACTAAAAGCACAATCCCAGTGGAGACACTGAAGATGGTAACAGTTTCCCAAGAGGAACAAGGCCTATGGCCTTTCCCTAAATCCACATCAGCAGGTAGGATAGTACATAATACACCTATTTGCTATGTGGTACAGTGCCCATTGTACTGGCTCTCCTATAACTCAAGGAGAAATTTTGGTCAAGTCAGTCCCCAGCCCCCAAGCACAGGGCACTGCCTAAAATGGCACAATCTAGCCAGTGAGCAATTTCACAATTAAAAATAGGTATCCAAACATTACCAGTCACCTCAACTTGTTTTGACAGTATTCTAGAGCTGAGCTACCATGTACTCAGTATGGAGAAAATAGGGGGTGATAAAAAAAATAGTAGGGAGCTACCTGAAAGAAGTTGAGCTCAGCATCACTGAGAGTGCCATCATTATCCTGATCAGAGATTCTGAAGATGCGAGTCAGAGCTTTTATACAGGCAGGTTTCATCTACAGATCAAGAGAGAAATTAGGACCCACTTTCACAGGAAAATTACATTTTTATTTATTTTTTTTGGCTTGAACATGAAAATAATCACACTAACACCACAAGAGAGCATTAAATAGAATTCAAATAGATATTGACAATTTAATGTTTGGTTTGTTTTAGATTTTTAGAATGAGCACCTAGAAAATTAATAAATATAAGAAACAGCAAAACCCGGCAAGAGTAAACTTATATTCCGAAAAAGATTACAAAAAAGTCATTTTTGATATTAAACGTCCTTAAATTCAATTATATAAAATCTTGAATCTATCTTTGCAGGCTGAACAATCCAAAAGTATCCAAAACTACAAATATCCAAAAATAGTTCTCTGTATTTGTTGCCTTATTGTGATGTAAAAAGTTTTCAAAAACTAAATTTGACGACAGAAATTTGAAGAAAATCATTTTCCTAGCCTTTCCTAATATACACTGAGGTGTATTAGACAAGTAGTTTTCAATCTGTGGTCTGCAGACCCCGGTTGGTGGAAGTGTGGGGGGGTTGTCTGCAGACTATCTAGGGGGTCTGTGAAAGGTTGTCATTACCATAGCACTGTGGTTTTCAACCTGGGCTCCGCGGACCCGAGGGTCTGCAGACCACGTCTAAGATTTCCAAAGGGGTCCGCACCTCTGTTTGAAAAATGGCTCCGCAAATAAAAAAAGGTTAAAAACCACTGCATTAGACTATTATGCCCTTGCTCAGCCCCTGTATGATCATCTTTTAAAATATTTATGTTTTAAGATAATACATTAATCCACAAGCAAGCAACAACAATAAGAGGTTTAGAAAATATGACCCATAAGGAAAGATTGAAAGAACTGGGCATGTTTAGTCTTGAGTAAAGAAGACTGAGGGGGAAACCTGATAACAGTCTTCAAATATGCTAAAGACTGTTATGAAAAGGATGGTGATCAGTGTTTCTCCGGGTCCACTGAAGATACAATAAGAAATAATCGGATTCATCAACAGCAATGGAGATGTAGGTTAGATATTAGGAAAAACTTTCTAGTTATAAGGATGGTTAAGCACTGGAATAGACTTCTAAGGGAGGCTGAGGAATCCCTGTCACTGGAGGCTTTTAAGAACATGTTAAACAAACATGTCACGGATGGTCTAGGTATACTTAATCCTACCTCAGCACTGCAGGATGGACTAGATGACCACTTTAAGTCCCTTCCAGGCCTACGTTTCTATGATTCTACTTCTAATTCGAAAATTAAAGTCTATTTATGTGATCAGACTAGAGAAGAATCTTCTGTGTATCAATGAAGATAAATCTAATAAGGCATCTTAAATGGACATTCCACACAAAAAATAAATTCAATTTTCAATGGCTCTAGAGCCACAGTGAACCGTTATTGAACAGGCATCTGATCCATGTTCAACTGGTTTAGGGAGGGTTTCAGGAAGAGCCCTGGGGCCAATCAGAGTAATTTTAACTGTCCTCTCTCATCTATTAGACAAAGTACTGAGCATATGGACCAACAACCTGGGAGAGGAAAAGCTGATGAGTTTGCTCCCAGGTGAGAGAGAAAAAAGGAAGATAGGGAATTCCCTCCCAATAAGTAAGATGGTGAGGGGAAAAAAGAGGAGAGAGAAAACTCTTTGCCGACTAGGGAGAAAGAAAAGGGATGATGACACTAATTGCACTGTGGTGATACAATGTCACTACACAACAGCACCAGGCAAAATCAGGATGTGCAAAGTCAAGCTGCGATTATTTTGTGGCTTTCTATTACTCAATGTTTGAGACTGAGTGGCTTTCTCCACTGTTCAAGATGAAGTGACAATTCACAATAAGTGATAAATCCAGTGTCCCTATTAATTGCAACCTATATTATTACTACTATAAAAATCCACATGCACCCGGGTAATCCATTTAATTAGTTTCCTTGTGTACTAAGAAACTAGCTATGGCTGTTACCAGAACAATAGAAAAATATGAAGCTCTCTTTATCAAAGTCTCACAAGAGTGCTCTGAAAGAATTTTGCTTTCCATGACACTGGAGTAAATACCCTGCAGTAAATAGAGTTACTTAGAACGTACATCTGTGTTAATGGAGAAAGAATCTGGAACCAGATTCTATCAGATTACATTTGGCATAATTGTACAACCATGACCAAATCAAATATGAAAATCAATTTACAATTGTTTGTACGTGTAATTAATTGGGAAGTAAAAATGAACATCCTGCAACATTCTCCCCCACAAGACTTAGTAAAAGTCACGGCTCTGATTAACGTCACAGACTATAGGCATAATGGAGCTGGCACACGATGACCAACACTTAGACAGAAATAATCAAACAAGAAAAAAATCTACTGGGGTGGAAGTAGCATAAAAAGCAAGGCGGCAAAAATATTTTACTATTTTAACATAATTGTCTTCTGAAAAGGGTTTGGCAAAACTAAGTTTATTACTACTAGACACATATATTGGTTTAAAAAGAAACCAAGTACCTCTTTTTCCTCTGGACAATAGAGAGGCCCTGTGGGATGTAAAACAGCTTTCTGTGCATAATAGAATAGCTCAGATATATTCTTCAAGTTTTTGGCTGAACACTGAAAAAGAAGACTTTAAATTAGTTAGTTAACTCTTTTGACTATTTCACCACTTCTTTGGGTGTCTAAATGGTCCTCTGAAAAAGGTCCTTTGAAAAAAAGGGAAATATGGTCCTTAAAAAAAAATTGAGACCTATGTGTTTGCAATGACTAGCTCAATGGGGACTAGCTCCAGCTCAGTTGCAGCCTCTTAGCACTATTGCGATACAAACAACAATGACGTAGTAATTTTGAGTTGCTCTATCACTACTACAATCGAAAAAGTTAAAGTATAAACTTGGCAGCAATGTCGTACTTGTTATTCACTCAGAATGAATTCCAAAATGTAGGAGCATACCTCTACGCAAGTTTCTATCTCTGTGTATTGGTTCATAATGGGAAGGATGGTCTCCATACTGCTATATTCCACTAGATCAGATTTGTTTCCAACCAATATAAGAGGAAGCCTGAAAACATAAGATTTATCAAAGGAGATTTACAATGAGAGGGAGCTGAAAATATCTATTTTATTTGGCAACTTACTCTACTCCAAAAGAAGTAAACAATTTGCATTTATGTTGTTTCTATGAATAACTAGACGCCAATGGTAAAGAGCAGGAACAAAAATAAATTAGCAGTTTTAGATTTATTTCATAACGTGTCAAACAAATTAATGCGGCAAGGATTTAACTTACAAAGTGCTTTACAGGTGAGTCTCATCTTACGCTGGGGTTACGTTCCGCTGTCAGCGCGTAAAGCAAAAATCGCGTATAGTCAAAATTACATTGAGTGTAATGGCGGGCAGAATCGCCCACACTACAGGTACAGTATTTAAATTGTTATTTTTCTCTCTTTTTTTGTTTTTGCCAACCGCACAAAGCTGAATTTGCGGATGTTAAATGCGCGTAAGATGAGACTCGCCTGTACTTCTTTTGGATTTTCTGGAAAAGTTAAACAGTGTGGTTAATTACTTATAAAGCTTCCATTATACACAGTAACACACAAAATTTCATATGGATATTTTGTGGTCATTCCTACTGCACACGCACAATGTATTACCCTTGCAAAGATATGAAAGTTGGTCCACTGGGTAAAAATAATCATTTTCCACACTTCACTATAAGAGATCCCCAAGGAGCTCATGATTACTCAGAAAGAGCAGACATGGACAATAAATGGACAACATTCTCACGGACAATTTTTTTCCTCTGGATTTTGTTTTTAAAATAGCTAAACTAGAAATTCACACACAAAAATGAGGGTCTGGCTTAAGCCAACCAAAGGCAGGAAGTTCAGAATACAAGCTGTCTCCCCCATGCTTAGCTTGTCACGGAACTTCCTTGAAAGCTCTCCTTTAATTTCTCAGCTTCCAACAACATTTCATAGATCTGTACAAAACTTAAAATGTCTGGTGCCTGAAGAAGCCTAGCCATGGAGGCAGCATTGCGATCAAGCCATGGACTGTCTCTTAGCCTAACTCGCATCGGAAGAAGACTCGTGCAGGCCATTACAGCAGAAAAAGTAGGAAGGCATTCACATATATGGTGCAAGCTATCAATGACATTTTTAAAAACAGCATATTTGATGGGTTAAAAAGTCACTTGCTAGTTGAAAATATCTGTAAAAAAAATGTAGGCAATGAGGCTACTTCAGACTAACTTCACATCTGTCTTTTTTTGCTGAACAATGCCCTTAATGTTATTTAACCACCCCCATCACCTTAATATTTAGGTCTATTTCATGTTTTTTCCTCCCTCTCAGTACATACCTGCTATCTTTGTCTGTTCTTTCATTGATGAGAGGAATCCATCTGCTTGTTACCTAAAGCAACAAATTAACGCTTATCAAGAAAACGCACGCTTAGGTTAATATGACTGAATTGCATACAATAAACTTGAGAATGGCTGGTCCTGGTCTCTTGCTTTCTGGGCTTATTGTGAGTTGGAATGAGCACCACTTTTGGCCATGAGGGTGTAGGAATTAAAAAGGAAAAGCCTAAGCTGACTGATAGCAACATTCCCAGCTTATTACTGCATGGAATTAACAAGATCAGAAGAGAATTTTATCCAGTACTCCTTGTTTGTGAGAATGGCACACCCAACAGAAAACTTTGAGGTGTCATTGTTAAACAAGGAAAAGAGACGATTGATGGGGACCACCAGAAAAAGAATACTATTGGTAGATTATATACCATGTAATATTTTCCAGTGAGATTTTATGCACTTTAAATATTTAAGAACAAAGTTTTCACTGTGCCTATCCTGTCACAGGAGATGCATCTTAAACAGCAGCTAGATACTATAAAAGGTGTTTTCATCATACCTTGTCAATAGAATTCTTGTTGTTAACAGCATATACTATGCAAATTACATTAGCCTAAAATGAAAAAAGAGAAACCATTGAATCCTGAATGTGTGGATTCCCTAGAACAGCAAACAGTTAAAAAGCACACCTAGCAACATCACAACAAAAGAGTAAAAAATGCTTCATTGTTGGCCAGTGTTTGTGCCCCTAGCATGCTCATAGAATTTAAAGCTGGACTGATGGCCTGAAGAGAGCAGAGAAATGGAAGATATTAAGAAATGCCCAAATCATTTTTTTGCAGAGGTACATTCCAGGGCAATGATGACATAGACTTCTAAGCTATCTACATTTGAGCTGTCACAGATTATCTATTTTTCCTTGGTCCAGAGCTGCAGTTCTCGAGTTTGGTTACCCACCAAGAATAGGACTGCCTCTATATAGGACTGAAAAAACTGCCTCTATATAGAATATACAAAGGTGCATTTAAGATGCTCAGAAAGCACTGAGGGCATAAGAACATAAGAAAGGCCATACCAGGTCAGACCAAAGGTCCATCTAGCCCAGTATCTGTCTACCGACAGTGGCCAATGCCAGGTGCCCCTGAGGGAGTGAACCCAACAGGCAATGATCAAGTGATCTCTCTCCTGCCATCCATCTCCATCCTCTGACGAACAGAGGCTAGGGACACCATTCCTTACCCATCCTGGCTAATAGCCATTTATGGACTTAGCCACCATGAATTTATCCAGTCCCCTTTTAAACATTGTTATAGTCCTAGCCTTCACAACCTCCTCAGGTAAGGAGTTCCACAAGTTGACTGTGCGCTGCGTGAAGAAGAACTTCCTTTTATTTGTTTTAAACCTGCTGCCTATTAATTTCATTTGGTGACCCCTAGTTCTTGTATTATGGGAATAAGTAAATAACTTTTCCTTATCCACTTTCTCAACATCACTCATGATTTTATATACTTCTATCATGTCCCCGCTTAGTCTTCTCTTTTCCAAACTGAAGCGTCCTAGCCTCTTTAATCTTTCCTCATATGGGACCCTCTCTAAACCCCTAATCATTTTAGTTGCTCTTTTCTGAACCTTTTCTAGTGCTAGAATATCTTTTTTGAGGTGAGGAGACCACATCTGTACACAGTATTCGAGATGTGGGCGTACCATGGATTTATATAAGGGCAATAATATATTCTCAGTCTTATTCTCTATCCCCTTTTTAATGATTCCTAACATCCTGTTTGCTTTTTTGACCGCCTCTGCACACTGCGTGGACATCTTCAGAGTCCATATCCACATATAACTCCAAGATCTTTTTCCTGACTCGTTGTAGCTAAATTAGCCCCCATCATGTTGTATGTATAGTTGGGGTTATTTTTTCCAATGTGCATTACTTTACATTTATCCACATTAAATTTCATTTGCCATTTTGTTGCCCAATCACTTAGTTTTGTGAGGGCAGGAAATGAAGGATTCTTAGTAACTCCACAAACACCCTACTGCAGCAGTTCACTTGTAAGGGTAATGCAACAGGTTGACAGGAAAAACAGGATTTTTCAGGCACTGGGATCATTTTGCTGCAAACGCTGTCAGTCCCTCGGTTGACTGGCTGAAAGAAAGCTGGTTTCTTCCTTTCCAACCAAGCAGGAACATGAGCCCAAATTGCCAAAGGGGGAGGAATATTGTGGTGAGAGCTGCCATCTTCTCTGGGCAGGCTAGTAAGCGGAACAGGCACAGCTGACCATTTGCAATGGTTATGCAGAAAGCACAGCATCCCATCCCATGGAACTGTTTGTGTGTAACGCTGGCCCTGACAAATATTACAAATGGGAACCAGGAGAAGTGGTGCTATGTGGGTACAGCTGTTGGTCTAGTTTTCAGAGGTTAAGGGGATTTAAGTTTGATTTGGGCTTTGCCATCCCATCTATACTTCACTGTGTTCAACCTGGACTCGCCAATATCACATTCTACCATTGCCAGGTCACAAGTTTGCCCCTCTCTCCACCATACAGGAACACTGCAGAGGCAGAGCACTCAACCCTCAAAGGAGTACGTGATTTGAATTACAAAGCAATCCCTTCTCACGAATAGTGATAACTGCTCTGATGCACTTCCTAGAAAACAAACAGCACCCAATCTTCCTGGACCAGAGGAAGGTTTGCTGTGACAAAAGGCTCTAACAGGAAGGTGGGGAAAGTGTTGAGAGAAAGGAATGGGAGGGCTCTCTTCCAATAATTCAAGCCAGAAGCTCTCTAGAGTGAAAAACTTTTTAAAAAGTTTGTTAATCAGCAGAGGAAAATCAAGGAGCAGAAGCTGCCTAATTTGATTCTAGCTAATCCCAAACTGTCACTTACCTGTGATATTTCATGGTGAAGCTGCCTAATTTGATTCTAGCTAATCCCAAACAGTCACTTACCTGTGATATTTCATGGTGAAGCTGCTCATCACTTTGCTCTGCTTCTGCATGCAACAGGAAAAAATGCCATTGATATTCTATATCATCATGAACTAAACCTGAGAATATTTTACAGTACTCATTCCAGGTACAGCCATCCTGGCAATGGCCCTTTTTCATTTTTAATTACTTTTAGCAAAGTGTGTGGAACAAAAATATGCTTTTAATGCAAAGGCCGTGAAATTGATGCCCTTGCCACCAGGCTGGAACTGGCATTTGCACACAAATTTCCAGTATGAACTTTAAAGCTGAATAATTGCACTGGCAAGACAGGCTCCCTCTGGAATGCATCAGGGATTGGGTCTGCTACATTTTCTGCCATTTTCTTGGGGTGATGCTGTTGTTCTACAATGGGGTGGCCAACCTGTGGCTCTGGAGCCACAGGCGGCTCTTCAGAAGTTAATATGCAGCTCCTTGTATAGGCACCAACTCTGGGGCTGGAGCTACAGGTGTCAACTTTCCAATGTGCTGGGGGGTGCTCACTGCTCACCCCCTGGCTCTGCCACAGGCCCTGCCCCCACTCCACCCCTTCCCGCCCCCTCCCCTGAGCCTGCCATGCCCTCACTCCTCCCCCTGGGGTGGGGGAGGTGATGGGGAGCTGCTGACATGTTACTGTGGCTCTTTGGCAATGTACATTGGTAAATTCTGGCTCCTTCTCAGGCTCAGGTTGGCCACCCGTTCTACAATGTCATGTTTTATGCTGGAATTTACATTACAGAACAACAGCATCAGTTTAGCACCCCAAGAAGGAGATCGCAGAAAATGTAGCAGATCCAATCCCTGATGCTTTCCAGAGGGAGCCTGTCTTGCCAGTGCAATTATTCAGCTTTAAAGTTCATACTGGAAATTTGTGTGCAAATGCCAGTTCCAGCCTGGTGGCTATAATTTTACTAGCAAATATAATTCCTAGCAAATCAGAGCTTTTGCTGTATCTGTCTGAGAGATTTTATATAACAACATGGAAAACCCTTGGCTGTGCGATAGTTAATCCTAAACCCAGAGGGAGCTCATCATAAAATACTTTGTACTAAACTGAGAAATAATTGAGGATAGCATCAAAAGGGGACAGAAATATGAAATCATTTGTAAAGACTGTCACAGAGAAGCAAACTTCAAAAGTGTTGTGGGCAGAGTTTGGGGTAATTACTAGAAAGTGATCTTCTTTATCACAACCCCAAGGAAGTGTTTGCTACTGAGAGAAAAGTCTTCAAATAGAGGAAAGACTAGCTGTACTGCCACTACTGTTCACATGACAAGACAAACCTGAAACAAGGTGGTAGTAAGATCTTTAGTTAACGTAATAATTTAAAATCACATTTATCATAGGAATTGGCTCATGTCCACTGTAGAATTGCCTCAAGCATTCCCAAATAATTGAGACTCAAAGGAAAAAGGATTCCGATATTTGACTTACCTAGGTTTGTATGGTTTAAAATTCAGAGTATGTACTAATATTAGTGGACACAGAACATTAAAATTAACACTGACACACAAACTGACCCAAAAAAAAGTCAACTTCACCCCTGAGCAGTCATAACAGTTGAAAATCTGCTGATGCAGCCTCGCCCTGGGTCCCCGCCTTTGAATGTCTGAAGGGAGCTTTCCTCAGAGGTTCTTGACTTTGGAATTGCTTTCTATATTGCCTGACAGAGCCCGAGTTTGTTGACTTTTAAGGCATGGCATAAAACTTAACTGTTGACTTGAGTTTCTGCCTGCTGGGCAATGGTAGGATTTATTTATGCCTTCTATTCGATTTCAGTATTCAGCCTATTAATATTTATTTAACAAGCACCAGACGAGATGGGAACATTTTAAAAAAAATGAAAATAAGAGTAAAGAAATTCACAGAAGTTTAAACTATGTTGTCATCTCATCCTGTTGTGCCAAGATAGCACAGTACACAGAATATGTAAAAGTTGCCTACATTTCTAGTGACTTCTTCACTAAATGGGATGAGAGCAGTTTTGGATCTCCCTGAATTTAGTTGCCTTGTGCCTGACCTTGCAAACACTTACTACCATGATCAGACCACCCACTGGCCTTATTAGAACATTGCTACTGTTGACTTAAGAGGGACTACTCACAACACTAAGCACTAGACTCAGTGGAGTTTGCAGAATCGGTCCCTGTCAATCTACCTCAACACCTCAAAAAACCTACATTAAAATAACATTAATTTAATTTCCAGCTCCTGGCAGAAGCTGGAAGTTTTGATGAGGCTACTGAAGCAGGAAAGTAATCCTGGATCAGAATAAGTCATACAGCCATGTGTACCATAGAACCACTACCTGAATAATCCACTATGTGCGTTGGCACTCTTTCAGGGGTGACATCAGCTGGGATGGTGATTTCTTCTGCACGTGGAGGAACCTTGATTTGTAAACAAACAGTAAGAAGGAAAAACCTCTATAAAAACAGTCAATAAAGCAGGGAAATGAACATCTAACAATGGTTTATAAAAAGAGTATAGATAAACTTCTCCACAGATTAGGAAGCTTTAAATAGAAGTGATTATTAATTGTTAGATTTTTCAGCAAAAGTTTTTGTTTTCTTTATGTTCTTAAAGCCTCTGCCACAAGTCTAAGCACTGCTGTGCCAGAGTATCATTGTTATGAAAACACTTGAAAGGAAGGCTCAGGTAAATCTCAGACCCAAAATATTAGAAGCAACATTATTACAAGGCACCCTTCAAATAAACTGCTGTCTGAATTGTAAATCAATTTACCATATTTAACAATTACACCTAAAGCTTAAATATATCATTTAAGCAATACTATTCTGTAGAATGGGTAAATTTTTGGTTTCTTGTTTATTTCAACTATTAGTACAGATATCTCCACATCCATTTCCAAGGACATTACACTAAACTAGCCATTATGGGTAAGTCGACAGTGCAATAACACACCCACTTGGCTGGCCCGTGTCAGCTGACTCAGGCTTATGGGGCTCGGCTTGCAGGGCTATAAAATTTCAGTGTATACGGTCAGCTCTGGGCTGGAGCTCAGGCTCTAGGACCCTGCGAGAGGGAAGGTCCCAGAGCTTGAGCCTAAATATCTAAATGGCAAATTTATAGCCCCACAATCCAAGCCAGGTGACATGGGCCAGCAGTGGGTGTTTTATTGCACTGTAGACATATCTTAAGGGTACAACTACACATCAAAAAATGACCTATGGCAGCAAGTCTCAGAGCCCAGGTCAACTGACTTGGGATTCCAGGGCTCGCACTGGAGGGCTAAGGACAGTGTAGATGTTTGGGCTAAAGCTTGAGTCTGGGATCTGAGACCCTCCCCTCCTGCTGCGATTCAGAGCCCAAGCTACAGCCTGTGCCCAAACCCCTATACTATTAGTTTTAGCCCTACAGTGCAAGCTCCGCAAGCCTGAGACAGTTGACCAGGGCTCTGAAACACTCTGCCACAGGTTAGTTTGGGTTTTTTTTTGGCTGCATAGACATGCCAGATTAAAAGTGCTGCCAAAAATCTCATTTTAATTTTTCTGTTCTTTTGCACAAATGACCTATGAGGCCTGATCCTGCTCCCATTTATGTAAGTGGCAAAACTCCCACTGACCTGAATGAAGCAGACTGGGCCTATGAAAACCACTCTTCTTCTCCAAAGTATCCCAAACTTGTCTAATAGTGATGACATGCAATAGATAAAGCTCTCTCTCCAAAAAGTCACAACACGTGGCAGGCTATTTTTTTTTATAGGTTCTGCTAAATATTAAATCTACAGAAGTTTACAGGGAGCTCAAAAATGATACTCATGAAAACTAATGCTTTGAAAAATTTTGTACATCAACCATGACAGGTAATTTATTCCCCAAATAGTACCCATCCAGATTCAGGAACATGGTAATAAATAAATAAATAATATATCAGTCTTATATAGTGCTTTTCATCCATGGATTGCAAAGCAGGCCAGTCTCATCATCCCATTTTACCACTTTACATCCCATTTTACAGGGAAACCTGAGGCATAGAGAGGTGAAGTGACCTGCCCACAGGTCACCCAACAGGCCACTGGCAAAACTGGGAATAGAAACCAGGTTTCCTGAGTCCCAGTGCAGCGCTCCATCCACTAATCCATACTGCCTTCCTAACAGTGCAACACCAAGGTGTAACATCAATCTTAAGTCTCCAGGAAATTCATCCAACTGACCAGATTTTTTGCTTGGCAAATCTGTCCTTCCGTATCTTTATGTTCTTTTAACAAGCCTGACTGCTCAAAGAATGGCCTTGTGTAAAGCTGCAGACCATAGTCACATTTCTGCCAAGATGATTATGGCAGCACCTGGTGCATGAAATAAGACTACCCCAATGACACATCTACACAGTCCTGAGCTGCATAACAAACACATGCATGATTCCAGCAAGTCCTTCTGAAGAGTTATATATGATACAATTAGGTCTGAAATCATCTTTGCTGTTTTCAGCAATCAGATTGCTGTGCTGAGTGTAGATGAAATTTTCCTTTAAAAAGGTACTTGTCGAAGTGGACTCTACTGTATAAAGACAAAAAGGTCATATAGTGCTGCAATTCACTTAAAGGGATAGCAATGGCCAGGAGCCCCAGTAGTGACATCAGTAATGTAATCATATATTAAAACTTTTGCAGCCTTGTTCTTGGACTTCAGACATATACTGCCGTACATTAGGAAATACGACATTGCAGTTTTAAAGAGTGAACGCTCATGGTATAGGAGGCCAGCTTCAAGTCCCACATTCCAAACTTTAAACATTTACTTAAACAGATGATAAGCTATCTTTCCCCTAATACCGTGCCAAGAAAAGGAATCCAGTGAGTGTTAACAATAAGACACAAGTTATATTGCCTGCTACCTTTTTCAAAGGAATAGCCTGAAAATGTTTTAGTATAATCCAGTCCATAACCAACTAAATAAAACCCAACCATTTCTATATTTATCTGAAAAAGATTTAGACACAATTATTTACATCAATGGGTGATGAAAACATGCTTCAAAAAGTAACACAATGCAAAGTCATTCTTAATTACAGATACTGACTAACTACTACTGCAAGGGCTATACAGCTTGACAAGGTCTGAACTCTTCACCTTTATTTATATAGTTAGATGTTCACGTTTTTACAAGTAATGCCTTCCGGCAGAGATTACCCCCCTTCTCCTTCTTCAACATCTTTTCCTCCATTATTCCCTTCTTTTGACCTATGTAATTTTCTGACTATTTTTAAAGGACTAACACTTCAGGCGTACGTGGATCAATAAGAACAAGTGTGAGCTCAGTTAAGCATATGAAAAGAATGAGCAAAAATAAGTAACTTAAATATGACTCCTGTTCTCCATACAGAAATGTTTCTAATCAGTTTAAGTCATTCTTCCAGGAGAAGCCAATACCTTTTATTACCCTTTTAAATACTTTAATAAGAAAAGCACCACATTAAAAAGTCCACTGATAGATTTAAAATTACAAATTCACTAACTTTAACTTACATGCACATTTTTGTGACTGGTAAGTAGCTTTTCTAGCAGAGAAGCACAATTTAGAGGACAAATAGGGATGTCCTACCTCTTCTGGAAATTCTTCACTGACAAGAGACATAATGAGTGATGTCTTTCCAACTCTGGCTGTGAAGGGAAAAAAATAATGGAATTAGAATATTTGTTTTAACCTTCTGCTTCACTGAATAGTTACAGTTCTATCTCAAGATGGGAAGTATTTTAAAAACATTTTACAACTTCCAATATTAAAATTTTAACAAAAATGTCTCTTTTAATAAAATCTAAACATGGGTCCTCAGCTCCTTCACAGGGTCGCTTTAAGGACCTTTCTGGTAAAGAAATGTGGGTCCGTCTCCTATGTGTTTTCAAATACATGCCTAAACTTTTCAGCTAAAGGAACAAAACATCAAATCTTTTTTGCCTTGTCCAGCTTTACATGATAAGGTGAGCAGGATTTAGCCTCAAATTACTACAATATGAGGCACCTCTGAAAATATTTGGGCGTGCATATAGAACGTTTACTTTAGCATAGGAATTCAGGAAGGAAAGGAATGAAAAGAATTAACGTAACAAGAAAGTGACATCTGCATTAAAAAAAGATGGAAGGGCAGGGATGTCTGCAATAAAACCAGATTGGACAGTGAAGAATATACTACAGGGAGCAATCATTTATGAACAGCCATTTCTAAAGTTAGTTTATTTTTTCCTATTTTTGCCAAAACGCTAAGCACTCTTTTGATGTATAGTTTAAAAAAAAATACTGGTAAGAAGAGTTAATTCTAGCTGACTTTGTGCTTCTCTGATTTCTCATTATTTTAAATATTCTTGTATGAGAAGATCCTGGTAGTTTCACATGGCTAGCTTCATCACAAGGAAAACATTAAGTAGAGGCAAGTATATGATCATTAGTCTCAACTCATCCAGGTAAAAAGTGAGGTTCTCACAGTTCAGAAAGGAATTCTGCTCATTACAAGAGGATATTTAATCCAAGTACCATACGCTATTACTGGGCAAATCAGAGCTGACCCTCAGATTACTGATTAGATTCTGTGCTGACTTTTTAATCAACTAGGCTACTGTTGTACCATGTTCTAAAGTGAATAGTGACATGACCTTTAGTAATTACTGTATAAAGATGGAGAAAAGGAGACCCGTCTACCAAGTACCAGAGTTTTACAAAGGCTGCTATTGAAAGGAACTTGCATAGTCCTCCAAATAATATTATGCTGTTCCATATATAACAAGGATCCCCAAACTTTTTCATAGAGTGGACTACAGCAATTACTTACATTGATAATAAATATTATGAAAGCATTAATGTATTTTTAACTTCTTTTAATGCAATTTAGCAGTTGGAAATGAGGAAAGCAAGTACTATCTGACCAGCCAGCTCTCCACAGATCAGAGGTTAGGAATCTCACATCTGTCATTCTACTTTTATACTATAGTTATTCTTGACATGATGATTCCACCTCAGTCCCAGATTCTTATTGGCCTTGGGATAAAGGGCATGGCTCTTGCTGGACTAAGAACAATGGACTAAGGCCTAGTCTAGGCCTAAAACTTGGGTTGACCTAGCTACCTCACTCAGGGCTGTGAATGTTTTCGTACTCCATGTGATGTAGTTAGGTCGACCTAACCCCCACTGTAGGTACAGCGAAGTGACAGAAGAAGTATTCTGTCAATCTAGCTACTGCCTCTTAAGGGGGCAAAAAATCCCTTCTATCACTGTAGTAAGTGTCTGAGCTACAGCTGCATAGTTGCAGCTCTGGTGCTGTATTGCTTGTAATATTGACATACCCAGAGTCTTCACAAACTGTATTTTGTCTGCTTTGACATTACAAAAGATGGCAAAATGCCTCATGATGTGAAGAAGCTTATTTTTTTGTTAATAAAAAAATAAATTGTTCTAAAAACAACAAGCACTGCTGAATTTTTTGCAACCAGAAATTAAAAAATGAAAACATCATGGTCATGATCCCAGTTTCTACTCTGTGCCACATAAACTGGCCAGTGTCCCATGACCTGCGATTTTTACATCATCACATTTGGACTTCTTAAGGTGCAAGTGCTTCTGGCATTCCTGATTTTAATTTTGTGGGAAGTGAATGAAACTGCTTGATTACTTCGTTTTCTGAAAGCCCTCAACTGCCACTAACTTTCTGAGATAAGGTGGGTGATATCCTGGAACTGACAGGACTACAACAACACTGCATACTAACTTTCTGCTCATTTTGGAGTCCCTAAAATGTTATGTTGCTTTGACTGCATTTCTTCTTTGAACCTTCATTTCAAAGATTTTTGAGGCAATTACTTGGAACTACATGAAACTTTTGCCAACATTTGTATTGGAAGAAAGAGACTAATTTATTACAGTTTTGCCAAGAATGTTCCTTTTAAGCTTTACTATAATATTAACAACTTTAAAGACTTACTTTTATCCTATTCATATATCATTTCCCCTGGTATTTGTGCTTACCAGGCAAGATGTTACATGTGTTCATCTACCTACCGCCACTCAAGGCTTAGGGTAGTGTGTCTGTTAGAGCAATACATAAAATATAGGCTTATCTTATTAACTGCAGTCTTTTAGGGCTGGCGTTAGTTGTATTTGTATTGAGCTGATCTCCTTAACTGCATATGGTAATACCAGTGCAGGGAGCAACTACACTGAGACAGATTATGTTCGGTTATTTTAGACAGTGCAGAAAATGGTGTGTAATAAAATGAGGAGCAAGTCAAACTTACACTCTAACAACCTATTCCAGTCTCTTTCTGGTATAGTAACAAAGGCCTTTTGCCATCCATACGCGAGTCCCTTTTCCTCACCGAAAAGAGTAGTTTATTTCAAAAAATTAAGAAAAGCAAAGAAATTTATGTTGGGAAGGGAGGCTACTGTGCATACAGTACTCCTGGGGGAACTCTGTACTGCCGCACATGCATAGAATTTATGTCCCAATCAGATTTCTTTGCTTCCCTGCAGAAAAATGACTTTTTGATGGGGAAGCAAAGGAAAGCCACAAAAGCGGTGATGCGACCCTCCCCAGCAGTGTTTTGGGTGCCCAGGGTAGCCAGCAGAGAGGTAAATCACTGTGGGGTAGGAGGCGGCACTGAGGAAGACCCATCTGGTGGCTCCTACTCCACGCCGGGCTCAGCTGCTAGTCACAGCTAGACTGGGGAGGATGGGACTCCCTCTTCCCCTGCATGGCATCCAGGGCTGGGTCTGACCCACCCCCAGATTTCTCCCCCAGCTACAGGAAGCTCTGCAAACTCTCTCTCTCTCTCTCTCACTCACTCCCTACACCCATCACTCCTAAGCTGCAGAGGGAGGAATTCCTATACAGAGAGCTGCTCCCCCATCCACCCAATCCCCGTGCATCCAGACCCCCTCATATCCAGACCCTCCCGCTGAGGCTCACCCCCTGCACTCAGAACCCCCACAATGAGCCCCACTCCCCCTGCACCTGGACCACCCCAACGAGCCACCCGCACCCGGATCCCCACCCCATAGAGCCCCAACCAGTTGCACCTGGATCCCCACACCACTGAGCCCCACTTCCCCAGCATCTGGACCCCTGCACTGAGCCCCCCACACCTAGATCCCCCACTGAGCTCTATCCTCCCCACACCCAATCCCCCCCACTGAGCCCCATCCACCTTCACCTGGACTCCCCTGCAGCGTCCCATTACTGTTGAACCTACAACCCCCAATAAGCCCCCATGCATCCAGATCCCCCCTGCACCCGGATCCCCCACTGAGCCACCCGCACCCAGACTGCCCCACACAGAATCCTCTGAACCCACACCTGAATCTCCTCACACTAAGCCCCTCCACACCTGGATCCTGCTTTGCTGAGCCTGCCTGCCCACACAGAGGGGCAGGGCCCTGAGGTATTTCTGGGGCAGGCTGGGTCCCTGTGCTGTGTCAGGGTTGGGTGCAACCTCACTGCTGAGTCCAGGTTCTGGGGAGAGGGGCGGGGAGGCTACCCAGTGATCTCCCGCCTCTGTGCAGCCAGCAGTTTGTGCTCCCCAATGCCACGCGGAACCCTTATTTTGACAAATAACATTTTCAGAATTTTAAAATATTTTGGTGCAGAATTTTGAATGTTTTGTGCAGAAAGCCCTCAGGAGTAATACAGGGAACCGCTGCAGTTCTTTTCAGTGCTACCATCTCCATTTCACTTTGGGGAAGTAGCAAGATGGCACCCACAATATAGGTCTCTTAATCCAGAGATGCAACTGTGCTCTGGTGAGACGTACTTTTCTGAGCCAAACCATTATTACATGCTGTTCCCTTGAGCTGTATACTGTTCTGAACACACCCATGTTTTATCCTCACATCACCAATTACGACATAGGCCAGAGGTGCAAAATTCTAACTGGTCCCTTGCCTGGGCCAAGTATTTTTTCTGACAGGCAAATAAAACATTATTAGTATAATCATAGCATAGGAGGATGAGCACATACTATTTTCCTTGATTTATATGCAAGGCTAACATAGGCCAGTTACAGCTGTTTTATTTTGAATCACTTAAAAAGCTTATTTGTATGAGTGGTTAGCAAAGATACTTTGACTATTAAAGAGCTTTTGATGCACTTTTTAGACATAGACTAATGTAAAAAAGCTACATTTTTAAAGAAACAAGCATATTAAAATCAACGTGATCACAAATTAATGAAAAACGTTAGCAGGCTCTCAATTTAAAGAACTAAATATTGTGTGAAATTCATACAATTTATTTATAGTTAGTTAAATGTGCGGGACAATAAGCTATTTGTTCTTCCCTTCCTCAATTAAAAATAGGATGTGTTATTAATTAAGGACTCAATACTGTGCCCACATATGAATAGTCCTTAATCATGAGTGTAACCCCAATGAGACCACTAGGACCACTTGTGTGAATAAGGGTAGGCGATTTTTAGGATCCTGCTAAAGATGTATTTTAAAAAATCCTTCCATTGTCATTGGACCCCCTGCCCTTTGATGTACTATTTCCAGAAGAAACCTGCTGTTTCTAGTAATGCTGCTTCAGCACAACGGAGCCAAGCAGCATGATGACTAAGGTAAGAGGTCATTACAATCTGCAGCATTTGAGCATGAAGAGGCATATTTGACAGAGCCCCCCCCAAAAAATAGCAGTACCCCTATAACTGATTCTGTCTGAATCTGATAAACAAATTACAGCTTCTTCGCAAAAACTGAAAAACAAAGATAAAAGGATGAAATTTTCTATCTAGAACCGTGCATTACTATTACTGATCCTGTTCAATGTACCATACAACAATACTTAATTCTGTACTACATGCTATTTATACTACCATTGGAAATATGAACAATGTTCTCCCTGGAGAAGTGGAAATGAGAAACCACTCCAGACCTATGTTAGTCATTATATTAGTTTTATCTTTGGAGGATGCTAAGATACGATGGTGATGAGCATGATATAAGAAACTGAACAGAAAATAACTATTTTATTATGTATTCCCTAGCTGCACTCTTGATGCTGTCACCAGGACTTGATGCTGTCACCAATTTGCTCTAACTGAGCAAGATATTTGCTCTGGCAAGTGGGTGAAACTGAATCTTTAATATCTGCAAGCTTTGTACTTTCCCGTTTTTTACAAATTCTCTAGTTCTTTATATTGCAAAGAGAGCCTTCCAAACATAAACCTGCCAAATCTGAACCAAGCATAAACAGACACAATGTCATCTTCCTGAGTCTGCAGACAGATTGCACCAGTGCCTCTGCTTCTGTTCATTGGTTTGCAAGCAGTCAAAGAAGGAAATTAATAAGACTCTGGTCAGCTTCACAATATTATACGAGTCCTAGTGGGAAAGCTCTTTGCAGCAACAAATGCAGGCAATGAAATTACTCATTAGGCAAGAGGGCAAAAACCTGGAGGCTGAGTGAGATGTATACTGTTGAAAAGCTCTTCCGCAGCCAGGAAAAAAGTGAGGACCCACCTTCCCACTCTTGTAGCTGCCAGGCGAGAGAGAGAGAGTGTTCCTTCTTTTGCAGCAAGAGGCTCGAGTTTCAGATTTATCAAACTCCATATTTGGTACCAGGTTTGGTTAGTAGGAACTCCCAAGCAGGAACCAAAGGCAGGACCCTAGAAGAAAGCTCATCCCTTCTCAACAGCTTGGGATGGCAGGTCTACTTGCCATTTTCTACTTCCAGCTACTAGATGTTTAACAAATGTATCAAGTTCTGGCAATCAATCCTTACATATCTTTGCAATACCCAGTCCTAAATATCAGGTAATTTCCTTAAACTCCTATCTCTAATGAAACAGAAATGTTTTTTTGTTGAACCTAATTCTCATCTTGGCTCCAAGTTACTATCAGCTATTTCCACTGATAACTACCAAACTGTTTCAGATTCATCAGACAAGAAGAAATCTACATTTATATTTCAAGATAGATGTGTGACTACAAATTGCTTTGCTATTTACAGAATATTGATATATTCTGTTAATTTTAGTCTCAATCTTCCTTCATTTAACTACAAGAGTCTATTGTAAGCAGGCCTGTTGCTTTGTGTAATCATTAAGTCATTACTCATGAAAGGCCTAAGCATAAGGTCTTCAGTCTGCCAGCTATTAAAGCAGCTGAGGGAAGGAAACAAGAGAGATCAACCTCTTGCTACACATGAGCCTCTTGACAGCTGATTCATGGAGCAAATTTGCATTGGCCTCAGAGGTTGCACACACACCCTTCTAGAAAAGGAGGGGAGCATAACTGTAATAAAAGCAAGGTGTCTCCATAGGATGAAGGGGTGGGGATCTCTGGATTATTAATAATAATAATAATAATAATTTGTATTACCATCGTGCCTAGGAGCCCCAGTCCATGGACCAGGACCTCATGGTAGTAGCTGGGTTATTTGCAGGCAAGGAAAGAACTATTGTTCCAATAACTGAGTGGAAATGCCATTACTTTTTTTAAAAACTAGACTGCTGCAATTCTTTAACAGCTGGTTTAGCGGATAAGATTTTGCATAATTTTAACTGATGAAGAAAATGGTTGCAGAAAAAGCGCAGCATCAATTTTAAAGATCTCACTCATAAGGTGTTATGTGCTCTAGGTCCAGAATGTTTCACTGACTTTATGTATAACATTCCTGGCTGGGTTCCATTTTGGTTTTTTGTTTTTTTTTTTACAGAATGGCTTAGGAAAATCTGTGTCATGGCAAAATTTGCCTGAATGATTAATCTGGTGGAACCTCCACTGTCTTGTTTCTCTGGAGTTCTACTGCTTGAGATGCAGAAAACTATATTTATTCTGCTTAAATCTGGGTTGAACATTTATCTTTCCAATTTAGTTTTATTGTTTATTTAGTCTTAGCGATAATAGCTTATCTGTCGGTTAGATTTACTATATAAAGTTGTGTGGTACTGGGAAATGTTTAACCTGGATTCTCTCTTTTCTGAGCATGACAGTTAAACCTCTCACATCATGAAGCTTAAAAACAGCATTCTAGAGCGTCTCAGCAAATTAATGGCTATTAAAGATTCATGACAGCTTGGCTGTTTTGGATCCCGGTATTTGGTTTACCAAAAAAAAAAGCCTCAAAATGCAAACCATGGCAATGGGGACTGAATGAATGTGGCGATACATTAGGATGCAAGGGTTTTCACACCTTATGTCACAATCTGAATCTGACTCAGACTGGCATTATCATCTGATGGCTCTTTTTTGGCCTAGGTGAAAAGAATTGTGGTTCCAGTCCAACGGATGTATCCACATCACACAAAAAAAAAAAATCACTCCCATCAATATAACTGGCAGTTTCAGCTGACAAGCCAATATCAAATGAGCATGTAGACTGAACTAACTTTTCACCTCTATTAGAAACAGTCCCTAAAAAATAAACAGATGAGGAATATTGGTAGAGATGTTCGAACAACCCATGCTGTATGTATGTGTTATTATCGACACAATACAGTTCCCAATATCATCAATTTGGCATCTCTTAAAACATCCATACCCCAGCAACCCAATACACTTTCAGCCATAGGCTTAGTTTGGGGGGAGGGGCTGGGAAGGCACTGCCCTCTCTCCCCCTCCCACCAAACTGCAAGCCTCAGGAAGGTGTGCAATTTGCCCCCCACACACAGCCCCACTGGCCTAACCGGAGCTGCCTCTGCCCCCTCAATATAGAAGTCAAATGACCCCTGTGCTTTCAGATCAGTACTAGGCTTTGAAATGCAGAAACACATATCACCTACAAAACATGATCTGTGCCCATTTATCAGATATGAACTGAGCCTTGTGTTGCATCTGTACTTAAATCACTGTAGCAGAACCAGTCCAAAATACTCAACTTTTCATTACTGTAGATCTGTGACATTGAAATATTCTGGTTGTTTTTTCTACTAAAATTACACTAAGCACATTTTCAATTTAGTGACCTTGGAATTAGGTTTTTCTCCCAGCCATGTTTTTAATCTCTGAAGAGTCCTCATTTCTCACATTATAAACATGTCTTCTGCAAGTTATATAACATTTAATCTAATATTGTACAACAATGACCATCTTTAACAATTTACATGACTTTATCCTGTATGTTTTCCATCTAATTCACTAGCTATACAGATTTTTGATAATTCCATGCAATGACAATATATGAAAGACTGTGTAATTTAAAACTCGCTGCCTGTTTCCTTACAGAGTGAGCTTCAATTAGACTCAACCCAATTTTAAACTCTGTACTGTCTGTGAATTAGCAAGTCAGCTTGGCAGGCAGCAGTACCTGTCACAGTTGTGTTACAGAAGCTAGTAACAAAGAAACTAGGTTAGGGACAGGTTCTGAAAAGAAGTCACATAGGAAAAATTCAGTTGTATAGTCAAGTGAATAAATAATATATTTAAAGCCAAATAAACTTGTTATTTTAAAATCTGGCCATGTATTGCCTTTATCTACCTTGAGATTTGAAAGCATATTAACATATTTCTAGAGAACCATGCTGTAACACTGTTCTCTAGAAAGGCCCTAAAAGTTTCCCCATACAATGTACACAGGACCTACCACACTATGGAATAATTTTACAAACCATGCTAGGCCTACAGTTGCCAGGGAAATTATGTTGGCAGTACTTCTCAAGCAAGAACTATATTCTTAATATAATTATGTATTATATAAAATACTTGTCACTTATATAGTGCTTCTGCTTCCAAGGACCCTAAAGTGCTTTACAAATTAATTTCAGTGGGATATACTGTGGGCTCAGCACATTTGAAACTTAGGCCCCTGATTTAGGTGTCTAAATATGGACCAAGGGACCTAACTTTAGACACCCATTTTCTAAAATGTTTGGCTGAGAGTTCAAGGGATTTGTCCAAGGTCACACAATGAATCAATGGCAGAAACCAGGAGTCTGGACTCCCAATCCCCTGTTCTAACCACAAGACCACAGTGCCCATCTGATAACCGTATTTAACGCAGTGTTTGCAATTTCCATATTCAGAATATAAAAAACACCTTACTATACTTTCAATCCTGGGCCAGGCCACCACCGAATATAGGACAGAGACAAGAATTTTGGAATGGCCAGCTCAGAAGAGTATGCAAGCTATGATGCAAAGTTTTGTGATAAGCTATGAGTTGGGTATCTGCCTAGCAAAGAGCTGTAAGAATTCAAGCCGGTAATTGCAAACTAATTGGATACACACAGCTTCCTACACTATCTATTTTATTCCTGGTGTGGTTTTAATTAAGCTGTTTAACTCGCACAACTGAACCATCCCCGTGGCACTCAGCTACCTATTCTCCCTTCACTCTGGTAGGGAGAAGAGATCTGCCAGCTGCGGGCAGGGCAGTCTGCATCAGATGGGGGGTGGAGGGTGCGATTTTATATCTTACTAAGGATGGTCTCCGTGACACACACACAAAGCAAGGCTCCTGGTCACCAGCCTCAGAAGGCTGCCTTGAGATGACCCCATCTCCAAGGCAGGAGGTGCGGGAAGCCCTGGGAAGGGGAGGAATCCGCCCTCGCCTCTCCACCCATAAATACAAAACTGAACTAATGACGAGCCTCCCCCCCCCACACCCCTCTAACCCCCGCCTCCCCTCCCCCCCACATTCCCCTAACCCATCCCTGCCCTCCCCTCCCCCCACACCCCTCTACACCTGCCTCCCCTCCCCCCCACATCCCCCTAACCCATCCCTGCCCTCCCCTTCCCCCCCACACCCCTCTACCCCCGCCTCCCCTCCCCCCCCCCACACATCCCCCTGGGGGAGGGATAGCTCAGTGGTTTGAGCATTAGCCTGCTAAACCCAGGGTTGTGAGTTCAGTCCTTGAGAAGGCCACTTAGGGATCTGGGGCAAAAATTGGTCCTGCTAGTGAAGGCAGGGGGCTGGACTCGATGACCTTTTGAGGTCCCTTCTAGTTCTAGGAGATTGGTATATCTCCAATTATTACCTTTATTACCCCTAACCCATCCCTGCCCTCCCCTCCCCCCACGCCCCTCTACCCCCGCCTCCCCCATCCCTGCCCTCCTCCCCCACACATCCCCCTAACCCCCGTCCCTGCCCCCCTCCCCCCACACATCCCCCTAACCCCCGTCCCTGCCCCCCTCCCCCCACACATCCTCCTAACCCCCGTCCCTGCCCCCCTCCCCCCACACATCCCCCTAACCCCCGTCCCTGCCCCCTCCCCCCACACATCCCCCTAACCCCCGTCCCTGCCCTCCTCCCCCCACACATCCCCCTCACCCCCGTCCCTGCCCTCCTCCCCCCACACATCCCCCTAACCCCCGTCCCTGCCCCCCTCCCCCACACATCCCCCTAACCCCCATCCCTGCCCCCATCCCTGCCCTCCTCCCCCCCACACATCCCCCTAACCCCCATCCCTGCCCTCCCCTCCCCCCACGCCCCTCTACCCCCGCCTCCCCCCACAGCCCCCTCCCCGACTCACGTTCTCCCACCAGCAGGATCCTCACGTCCTTCTTCATCTCCCCACACCCTGGGCCCAGGCTCCGGGTCCCGCTCGCATCAGGGTTGGCGGGGAGGCTGCGGCCTGGCCTTGCCTCCAGCACGCTCCGGCCCCCCAGCGGCAGCGGCTACGGCAGCCCGAGGGGGACACGCTAGCGCGAGGGAAGAGCAGGAGCGCGCGAGAGCGAGCGCGCCCCCTGGCGGTGAGGGGCCTGTACTAGGCGCGGGGCTCTGCTGGCCGGGCCAGGGAGGGGGACAGTGGTGGAGCCTGTGTTGGGAATGAATGAATCTGTCTGTCCATGCTGTGTCAGACTAGGGGACCCGATGTCCCGATTTGGGGGGCTTTTTCTTATATAGGCACCTATTACCCCCCACACGCCCTGTCCCAATTTTTCACATTTGCTGTCTGGTCACCCTGTGTCAGACACACTCACAGTCTGTCCGTGCTGGGGCTGTCTGTGGCATGGGGGCCTGTCTGTCTGTCTGGCCGTGCTCTGTGTCTCTCTCCCCGTTGAGGGTCTCTGTATGTCCGTCCATGTAGCAGGCACGTCTGTAACATGAGTGTATCTGTGTATGTTGGCAGGGGCGGCTCTAGCAATTTCGCTGCCCCAAGCACGGCGGCACACCGCGGGGGGCGCTCTGGCAGTCGCCGGTCCCGTGGACCTCCCACAGACGTGCCTGCGGAGGGTCTGCTGGTCCCGCGGCTCCGGTGGACCTCCCGCAAGCGTGCGTGTGGATGCTCCACCAAACCCGCGGAACCAGCGGACCCTCCGCAGGCACGTCTGCGGGAGGTCCACCGGAGCCGCCTGCCGCCCTCCCGGCGACCGGCGGAGCGCCCCCCACGGCATGCCGCCCCAAGCACGCGCTTGGCGTGCTGGGGCCTGGAGCCGCCCCTGTATGTTGGGCAGGTCTTTCGGCTCTCTCCACACTGAGTCCGGGGCTGGCGGAGGAGAATTTCAAACACGGGGGACCTGGGCCATTGCTTGCTATCCCTCGGTGCATGGGGCAGGGAGACCATCTATGCATCTGGAACCGGCAGGATGCATAGAGGAGTCCTTCTTCTCAGCCGAGTGTGAAAGCAAGACTCACCACGGTGCCACCTGTGCACCATAATTTAACCACCACACAAACTGGACCCTGCAGGCGTAAATGTTACATGGACTTTGTTTCCACCTCTGTTTGTGCCCCAATGTTTACCATAGGCCTAGGCAGTAAGGTCTCCTCACATGGTGTTTCTATTTTATAAAGACAAAGAGAAATATCCGGTAATAGGGTCATTTAGTTAAAATAATCAGAAACTTGAATAAAAAGTGCCCGTTAAAACCAACCAGGCATTCACAGTGAGGTTTATCACGTGAAATACAACACGCTGACTAGTATTGTGTACCTTTCCCTCATTTTGTATGTGTAACCTAGAAACTAACAGCCAAAACCAGCACTCCTTACTCAGGTGTAAAACTACTGAAGTCAATGAGAGTTTTGCTTGAGAAAAGGCAATAGGGTTAGGTCCTAAGGGCTACATTTTGATTCCATCAAAGTCATTTGGAATTTTGCCATTAGTTTCAATGGGATTGTGATTTGGATTTCAGTAATGAAAAAGAGAGTCAGTTTTTCATACATTTTAATAAAAACATCATCCACATCAATGACACAAAGTAAAAGACAGCAAATGAGACATGCAGGTGGTTTGTATGAAAAGCCAGAACCAACGTCAAGTGCCCATTTTCAGATTATACGGGAGGGTTATTTTACAAACAGTGACAAATTACAGTCTCGGAGCTGCCGATATCAGCCTGCACTGGGAAATTGGAAGTGCCCAAATCCTGATCAGTATGCTCCCTGCTTTGTTGCTGCTCTTTCTCTCTTTTCCAAGTCGACTTGGGGAAAGAAATAGCCGTGTGGTTATGTGCCAGGGCCAACTTGCTTACATGTCAGTCATCCCATGTGCATCATCTCTCAGATCCACACAACAGACCTACATTCCTGCAAAAACTTATGAATGTGCTTACCTTTAAGCACAAGCGTTGTTCTAATGACTTTTGTCAGTGGGAAGACTTGTGCTTAAAGTTAAGCATATTTTTAAATGTTTACGAGATCAAGGCCATAAACGCCAATGTTCTGCTTTCCCTAATAGTGCAGAAATCTGTTGGAAATACATAAATATTGGAGCCTAGATCCTCCATGAAGATCAGAGAGCAAAATTTTACTCTTAGGGCTCTGATCTTGCAAACACTTAGGCACATGTCAATGTACTCTGTACTGCAGCATTTGAATTTTGCAGGGCCCAAAGAAAGGGAAGAGAAAGCAATGGGGAGAAAACAGACTTTTGTTTGAATACTACATCTCTGCACACCTGCAGGACAGGGCAACTCAGCTAGAAGGGACCCAAAATATGCAGCAGTAGGGTGTGGCAGTCACTAGACACACTATAGCATCTGAGATATCATCTCTGAAAGAAGATCACAGAGGAATGTGTGTACCCAGGTACAGAAGTGTAAATGTATGTTAAAGCCTTGAATTTAGATATATGTAACAACAACAAAGCAGGGAGGTCTCTATGGGAAACACTGGAGATTTATTACTTAATAGCTTTAGAGAAATTATTCCTAAGTATTCCAAAAATTATTAACAATGTTTTTGAGTGTATTAAATGTTTGTGTGCCATGAAAATGTAGGTACTCTCTCTTTCAGGCTGACTGGGAACTGTTATTAACAGCTGCATTCAGGGTTTTACATACAATAACTCTGAGGTTTGTCTCTGCCTAATGCTTTCTGAAAAGACACAATTTTGGCCTGTGCTTGAGCAAAAAGTTAAGCTAAGTTAAGGTGCAGGGAAACAGGGAGTGTAGCTGAGTTAAACATAATACCCCCGTACCCTGCTTTAACAAAGCCAGGGCGGATCAGGCAGGATTTGTAACAAGGAGGGAGAAAATAGAGAAAAGCCAAGGAAGAAAACATATCAGCTGTTAATTTCCCGCAATGCTAGAGATGGTAGCCCTGCATCATGATATAAAAGCCTCACATCCAAAACGTAAAACTCTATCAGAGCTGTATTCTTGCAACTCTGCAATTCACAGCTTAAATCTTCAGTTTCCATAAGAACTGCAGACTAGTCCCTGTTGATATGATTTATAGTTAAGGATCCTTCTTCATCCAAACCATACAGCCAGAAAGCAGGGTAAACAGGATGTAGGATGTTGATTTCAAATCTATGCAAGAGTGTTTCTTTATCAGTGAGAGAATAAAATGACAGGTGCTTGTTTGCAAGATCAAGGAAAACTCCAACGTTCAGGGGTCTGTCTTCACTTAATCGGGTTTCCTGGTTCCTGTGCCATGCTGACAACGGTTTATTCTTACCAGTCCATTCCACACACCAGGATAGTTCAGTTCTCCCCAGTTGATCTTTTCTACCAATATTTCCATCAGCAACTCCAACAGCCCATCCACCACTGTCCTTGGTACTTACTTCCCAGTAATGGCGTCCTTCAGAGAAACTTTGGGAACACATCACTTGGCTGATGCAGAATCTCTTGGGAGTTGGTTCATACGGAGGTGGAAAACGGGATACAATCACTTTCTTATTCTGAGATGTGATCTCCAGGTTACGATGGATTCTTTGGAGATCAAAGGTCACGTTCACTGCCCCTAAAGTAGATAATAGAAAATTTCCTAACCTGAAGGCACCAGGGAGGCTGGGCAATGAAACATTTTCAACAAAGGTGAAACACAGCCGAAAGTTGAAGTGCCCTCTGCATACTCCTGGATGTGTACCCCATTAGGGTAATCCAAATGCCAGCTTTCTAGTAGTGATCAGACACTGATGCTTAACAAAATAAAATAATAATAATAAATTCATAAATTGCCTGATCTGGCAAATTGCGGAGAACCATTAATTTCCACTGAACTCCAGGGCCCAAATCCAGGGCCCAGTCCTTACTCAAGCAAACTCCATTGACTGGCTGTCAGTGCTGAGTAAAAACTCATAAGGACTCCGGATTTGGCTTACAGACTTCAGTAGAAGCTGAGGGTACCTACCACTTGGACTCTGTCCCCAGTCACAGTCTTACAACACAATTATCCCATTAGCAATATAAGTGGAATACTTACCACGCCCATCAGAATCTAAGTAGCCACCAGTTCATTTGAACAAGTTACCGTATGGTTTTTAGACTGATAAGTTTGAATAGTGGTTAAGCTACAGCTTCAGTGCTTTGTATTATGTTGTGAAAATTTCTTCCTTTAAACAAATGATGTATTGAAAAATAAACAGCCAGATCCTTAGCTGGTGTAAATGCACATTGTTCCTCTTATGTCAATGAAGCTACACCAAATCAGAGTAGCTGAGGATCTGGCCCTGTTGGTGAACATTCTAAAATCCTCCGTTTTAATGTTGCTATCCAGTGGTCACATTGGCTTACATACTTACACTGAGAAAACTGACTTGAAGCAACTGGTTCTGGATTGTCAGATGCAGACACCACAGATGTGGAACAGACACTCCTCTCCTGAAGTAAACCTACAGGTTCCGATAAATGTGGAGGGGGAAAAATCTTTCTGTTAGGGGTTTCTTCGACTAAAAGGCAAACAACAGATTTATGAACCAAAATACAGTTGCAATGGCTAATAGTTACAGTACATGTCAAATAGGAAAAAAATAATAGCTGGCATTTTTATAATGCTCTCTGACCTAGATTTCTAGATGAATGGGTATGCAATTACTCATGCAAAGATATTTGTGCAGTTGGTATATATACTTTACATCCACAATTATCAAAACATGTTGCATGCAGCTGCAGTCACTGTACCTATATATGACCAATTAGATGTGTAACAGACCAGTTAGGCATGATATTGTACAAGTAATTACAAATTAACTATCTGTTCTATACAGGTTCTTATACTGTACCCATCACTGTGGTATGTGTAATTGCATGAGTATTTCTAAAACATTAAATACTTCCACTCATGGAACTGTCTATGATTTGCAGTAACACTGTAAAGCATATTTGCAAGACTGCCACTTGGGACTCTCTTTATATGTCTGAGTCACTCTCAACATTAGTCTGCACAGTTCTGGTGAAAGTGTTTTTGGCAAAAGTGTTTTGGAAACAACGTTGCTTTTATGTTAATACTTTGTACTTCTATTGCTGCCTGTTGCATAGGGTCCCAATCCTGCAAACCCCTATATGCACGCTTAAAATGAAGCATGTGAATAACTGTTTGCAGAATTGGTACCCCAGTCCCCACAGTATAAGGACTATACTTGAAAGGAGAAGAAGAAAAAAATAGCAAGACTGCTCATTGGAAACATTCACTAGGGAGGATCTGCTCACAGCTAACCCCCTCTTGGTTTCATTATTCTGGTGTTTTCTCAATAATGGAAAAATGAGACTCTTGTTCAGTTTCTTATTGCATTTGAAAACATTTTAGGGCAGGGACCTTGTCTTTATTTCTGTTTGTACATCAACTAGCACATTGTGCTTTATAAGTAATAATTTCTACTATAGGCCTGTGGTCCTTAGGTTGAAGTTCTCCTAATCATCTGCTGAGTGGACAGGCCCCCTTCTTAAGCATAAGAACTGTACCTGAGACACGAGCAAATATTGAGCCAAATCCCAAAGTCCTTGCTAAAGCACAACTCTCTGTGAGCAAGAACTTGGGAATTTGGCCTATTCTTAGTAAAGACTCTACTTCTGGTCAGCATTTCTTTTAGGAAAATTGTTTACATTGATATCTAAAGAGTAAACAGAGAATGAAACATAACTGATCTGTTTCCAAATTGCTTCTAGAACCACTTTCTGGTTCCCATGGTCCATGGAATAGCACATTATTATTTTGGTCTTCAAAACTGCAAGGGAATTTAGAACACTCCCTCCCCCTCAAAAAAAACCCCGAGAGTTAAAAAAAATGCTACAAACACCTCTCTATTTCTATTATACTCAAACAAATCTTACATTTTGAGCCCAAACTTCCTAGCAGTATCCCTCTAAGTAATATAAGTACAACCCCGCAAACAAGGTGCCGAACAAGGTGTTGACTTCAAAGGGAGGTGACAGTGCGCAGAGCCTCCAGGAGTTGCTCAGCAGCATCAAGTCCTGTAACAAGTCAAGAGGTTTCACAACAAAAGAAGACACAAATAAAGTAAATTTACCTTGTGGGAGCTGGGCAGGATATTTCTTCAATATTAACATTTCCAATTGTTTCTTGAGCTCTTCTACAGCACTTGTGACAACACTAATCTTCTTAGCATCAAGCATAATTTTATTCATTATTATTGGAGAGCCTATGGACTTTTCTCTTTTGGATGATGTATCCTAACGACAACAGAAAAGATGAATGCAAGGGTAGCTTGAGCTAAACAAATGGCAATAACTCTATCAAGAATTTCTGGTGACTTCATAAAGCCAGGAGAGGAAAGCACCAATAAACTCTCCAGAAATCTTATACTTTACAGAGAGAGTTTTCTTTATAATATTGTGATCAGAGGGGAAGAACCTGAAATCCTGCTGAAAATATTGAAAGATATGTTCTTGATCAAAAATTAAAATAACATATTTTCCCCAACAGAACTCATACAGGGACTTGTCTCTGTAGTCAGATCATAGTTTGTTTAAATAAGCAACCACCCAACCCCCACAGATATGATTTCTTTCTCTCTAGACTTTCTTCTCAGACTCTAGAGATCTGGGGGGAGAAATTAGAGATTTAAAAAACTAATCAGTCTTAGGTTAATAGAGTCCAAGGCCAGAAGATAATCTAGCAAGCCCTTCTGTATAACACATGCCATAGAACTTCCCTGAAAAAAAAAAACAGTAGAGCATATCTTTTAGAAAAATATTCCAAACTTTAAAAATGTAAAAATTGCCAGTGATAGAGAATTCACCACAACCCTTGGTATTGTTTCAATGGTTAATCATTCTTATTTCCAGTCTGAATTTATCTAGCTTCAACTTCCAGCCATTAGATCTTGTTATACCTTTCTCTGCTAGACTGAAGAGCCCATTAGCAAATATCTGTTCCCCACATCAGTATTTATAAACTGTAATCAAGTCACCGCTTAACCTTCTCTTTGTTAAGCTAAATAGATTGAGCTGCTTGAGCCTTTCATTATAAGGCTTGTGTTCTAATACTTTGATCGACCTCGTGGCTCTTCTGTGAACCCTTTCCAATTTTTCAACCTCCTTCTTGAATTGTGGACACCAGAACTGGACACAGGATTCCAGCAGCAGTCGCACCAGTGTCAAATACAGAGGTAATATAACTTCTCTACTCCTACTCGAGATTCCCCTGTTTATGCATCCAAGAATTACATTAGCCCACTAAATAGCATAAGGCCAAGAAATGATCCCTGCAGAACCCACTAGAAACACACCCTTTCAGTGAGGATTACATTTTTTAGACCTATCAGTTAGACAGTTTTTAATCCATTTAATGTGTGCCATGTTAATGTTATATCATTCTGGGTTTATAAACAAAATGTTGTGCGGGCCCAGGTAAAATGCCTTACGGAAGTCCAAGTCTATTACATTAGCACTATTACTTGTATCAACCAAACTTGTAATCTCATAAAAAAAAAGATGTCAAGTTAGTTTGAAAGGATCTGTCTTCTATAAACCCAGGCTGATTTACATTAATTAATTCCCCTCCACTAATTCTTTATTAACTGAGTCCCATATCGCCCTCTCCATCTTGCCCCAGATCAACATCACACCAACAGGCCTATAATTCCCCAGATCATCCTATTTACCCCTTTAAAATATTGACATATTAGCTTTCTTCCAGCTTTTTGGAACCTGCTCCCCCCAGCGTTCCAAGACTGTGAGCTTGTTCTTTTAGAACTCTTCAATGCACGTTATCTAGACCTGCCGATTTTAAAATATCTAACTTTAGCAGCTGTTGTTTAAGATCCTCCTGAGATACTAGTGGAATGGAAAGAGGGTTATCATATGACATGATTTCATCATCTTTTCTTTTTCCCAAATACAGAACAGAAATATTTATTGAACACTTCTGCCTTTTCTGCATTATTATTAATAATTCTACAATTTCCATCTAGTAATGGACCAATACCGTCATTAGGAGTCTTTTTTATCCTAATATACTTAAAAAGCTCCTTCTTATTGTCCTTGACTCTGCTGGCCAAGAGAAGAAAGACTTGTGCATTAAGCCACCATACAAACAAGCTTGCCTCCCTGTGCAAAAAAAACCCCTTTGGTTCTGAATCTGCACCCAGAAGCTGTGTCAACGCTAATTTTTTTTTCTTCAAATTCGTCACCTGTAAGCTCTCCCTGGTGCCACTCCACCAGTAGCAGCAGAGGTGGGAGCCTTAGTGTAGACCAGCTGCCGGCGCTGTAATTCCTGTGTTGTCTAACCCTGCTCAGAGCAGGTCTAAATGGCATAGTGGTTATAATGGCAGCATCCGATCTACACTACTGCTCCCACTGTTGCTTCCCCGGTTGTTCTATACCAGTGAGAGTGCAGCACTGGGAAATCTGAAGAAGAGTACTAGTGCGGGGAGTGAAAGTTGCACATGCTCAGTACATGCTCATTGGCCTATAGATTTCTACTTACACTCAGCTGCTCCATCGTGTTATTTTGCAGCCCGTTTTCCAGCTGGGTTTTGATTTCTGTGAGCATGTTCACTTTTGCGGCGAACTGGCCGATCGTTTCTTCTATTTTCTGGTGAGCAACCTGTTGCTCTTGTTCGATGATCATCAGTGTGGCTCTCTCTTGTGTTTCAAGGTATTGTTTCATGGCACAGAAGTCTTCAGTAATCAAGCCTTTGATCTGAGACACGTATTCCTGAAAGACAGCAGATGGGGAGTGAGTTCTGTTAGCAACAAGGAGGTGAGGAACATCGACATCTAAAGCCTGATCTAACCCGCTCTGGCAAGTGACCACTTCATTTCAGCACGATTATTTTTATTCAGAGGAAGACAGTGCTCTTAATAAATACACGTACTTGGCACAATCCTGCATTGTCTGCAATGGGAGTTTTGGGTTGCACTCGGAATACAGGGTTGGGCTACTGAAAGGACAGCAGTCCTCTGCCAATGTCGTAACACAGAGACTGAGATTCTAGCTCAGTCCCTTGCGCTCAGGGCTGCGAGAGGCACAGACGTATCACATGCAACTCCTTGGAGGGAGGCAAAAGAGGCAAATGGTGTCCATAAGTTTGGTGCAACCACTCTGACCAGCTCCAGAGCATAGTTATAACAGCGGATGCCATACCCAGCACTCCTCAGAGAAAACCACCAGGGGTGCGGGAGTAAAAGGGGGACTCATAGGTGGATGATCCTGGGCAGACCCCTTGCTCCATGTGGTCCTAAATCAAGGTGGCCATGCATCTCTCAGTGATGGGTAAACGCATAAATTAAGAGGGGTTGATCATGTGAATACGTACATTCATTTCGGTGCTGGCCTGCTTGCTGCTGCTGATGGCATCTTGGGCCATTTCAATTTGCTTGGAGACCTCACTTATTTCCAATTTCGCCTTTAAAGTGAAACATATGAATGTTGATTTATAGAACCCTGGCAGAAAATGTGATAGGATTAGAAGCCATGATGGGAAAAATACCTGTGCCTTGTTAACACTGCCTTACTTAGCCCCAGGTCCAGCAAACTATTTAAGCAGCATGTGATTAACTTTAAGCATGACGCTAATCCCATTGACGTTGATGGAACTACTCACATACACATACTTAAAATTTATGATGAGTTGAACTGCTTTGTTGGATCAGGGCTAGAGATTGTAGGGACTGTCTTTGCATTGTATTTTGTGCCTAATGCCTGATGCAATGGGGCCCAAATCTCTGATGCAGGCTTCCTAGATGCTACCACAATGCAAATAATAAATATTCATAATAGTTAATAATAACTGTATCTTTCACTGCTCTTATACTCATGGAGCAGCACCTGTGGTGAACAAGACACCGGATTTCCTTTGCTGTAAATACACCCCAAACATCCATCAGTCCTGAGGTTCTTTGATGAGCCAGCCAACAAGGTTCCAGTTGTGGGAATGGTTTTGTAATGTGGTCACTTGGCTACTGGGAAATTAACAGAAACCAGTAAATTCCATGCAGGCCACCAAATAACCATCAGACATTAACAATACTAATCTAGGGCTCAGTCCAGCAAGGCATTGAGCACTCTGGCCCCTATCCAGAAAAACATGAACTTAAATCAGAGCCTGTGAGCAGTCCCACTGACGTCAGATAAGATCTCCATGCTCACATGGCGAGACCTCTCTGCAGCCTTTGACACAAGGTACTACATGACACAGCAGGAGTAGACGGCCCAGCAGCACAGTCTTTCTAACCAATCCTCTCCAGCAGAACTCAGAGTGGTGCTGGGTAGCTGCTCCTTTTCGCCGCAGGCCCCCACCTGTGGCGGGTCCCATACTCAAGCAGGAGTATGTGTACCCCCGGCGGTACGCAGAGATCTTCCGGGGGTCCATCACCTCATTTAAATATTTGCCTAGTTTTACAACAGGCTACATAAAAAGCACAAGCAAAATCAGTACAAAATACAATTTCATACAACGACTTGTTTATACTGCTCTGTATACACTGAAATGTAAGTACAATATTTATAGTTCAATTATTTTATAATGATATGGTAAAAAATGAAAAAGGCAGCGATTTGTCAGTAATAGTGCGCCGTGACACGTTTGTACTTTTATGTCTGATTTTGTAGGCAAGTTGTTTTAAAGTGAGGTGAAACTTGGGGTACACAAGCCCAATCAGACTCCTGAAAGGGGGACAGTCGTCTCGAAAGGTTGAGAGCCACTGCCATGGGGCTCCTGACGATCCCTGCTTCTCTCCAGGATCTACAGGAGTGGGCTGGGAGAGCCAGGGAGAGAGGGTGGAATTAGTGGCCAGCAGGAGCTGGCTGATGAGGACACTCAACTAGACAGCTCCCTGGCGCCACTGCACTGTCACAATGGCGATAGGAAATGAGCTGGGTTGGGGGAGGGACAAGGCAGTGGCACAGACAGAGCTGGGCGAGAGGGCAGGTGCTGCTGGCTGGAAAAGGAGGAACCCTGGGACGAAGGGGTGTGTGGGGGCGGCGGGTGACAGGCAATAGAAGAAGGCGGTGGGGGAGGGACAGAGACTGGAGACGGATCAGAACGAAGGAGAGACAGCAAAGCCCGGGAGGAAGAAGCCAGGCGGAGGCAGCATGCACAGGGGGGTGGCCAGGGTCTGAGCAGGGGGTGGAAATTGACTGGTCAGGGGGGTCAAGCACCTGGAGGTGGGATTAGGAGAAGGGCTAAATGGCAAAATCAGAGATGGGGGAAGAGGAGGTGGAGTTAAGCCCAGGAGTGAGGCGCTGGCCAAGGGTGTCAGAGGGCAAAACCCGGCACAGGCAGGGGCAGAGGGGGTAGCAGGTACCCCAGTGGGACTGAGACACTGGTGTTTGTCAAAATAGTTGGTGGGGGAGGAGGGCGAGAGGCTTTTTTATTGTATCAAAATGGCTTTTTTTGTATGGTCACACGAACTGAGCATGCTCAGTAACATCTGCTGAAGCCACTGCCCTTCACCCTGCCCTTATTAGCCGTAAAATTCTGCTGGTAGCAGTTTTATACAATGGCAGTTTCTTACAATCTAACGCATCAGTAACTGCTACCAGTAGCACATTCCTATACAGAGCAGTTTCCTACACACACTACACCAGCTCCATCCTCCTTCCCCTGGGCCCCGCCTAGGCAGGGGAGGGGGCTCTGCATTAGGAGCTGCAGACCCATCCGCCCCGCCAGGCGTGGCATCTACCTCAGGGGCGGCAAAGTTCCCTCTCAACTCCAGCCCGGAGGGGCTGCAAACACCCTCCCCTTCTCTCCCTGGAGATTCCCTCACACAGTGGGGCCCCAGCTTGGAGGACACCTTGCCCCAGGGTTCTGCAAGCACCATACCAAAGGTAGGTGAGTCTAATTGAAGCCCACACACATCTTTCCAGGGGCTGAATTATTTGCTAAAGTGCCCTGTCCAAAAATCACTGGCTACACTAGCATTGGATCCACATGGCCTTGGGAGCAAAAGAGAAACAACAACACTACTAGACTGGGCAACAAACACAGATTGGGCGAAGGACAATGATGAAATACACCTCTTCCCCTCAAAAGAGAAGCCAGGTGGTGCCTCAAAATAGCACGGCCTGCATGGAGAGACTTTCCCAGATGGCTGAGGTTTGGCCTTGTGAAAGCCACCCTGCAGAAAATGCAAAATGAATGTTGTGAGAGCAATGTTAACCTGTTGGCAAAGACACAGTCAAACTCTCTTCTTACAACCCCAGGGGAGTATATCCTGAATTATGGCCCAGTTCTGCAAGGTACTTACTGAGTATGCTGAGCACCCTCATCTCCCAACTGTCGTCAGGCCCCATAGCTCTTACAAGTGCTGGGTATTATTGATTAATTAATGATTATTTCTTTAAATATGCAGCACACAGTAAATACCCTGTTCTCCCATGCGCTCCTGTCCGGGGGAAGCCCAGCTTGAGAATTCCGAGCCCAGGATTCACTGGCTTCGTGATCATCTTCACAAAAGAGTTTCAATACTTCCTGGTGTTTCTCTGCCTTGCTCTCCTCTCCCTGTTTTTCGGCAGTTCCGTTCATGCACTGGACTATTTCCACCATATTGGCCAGCTGCCTGTTTGAGATTAAGTTTTCCTGCTGAAAGCTCTTCCTACAATGAGGACAGCGGACGTCGGTTCCTGGATTCTTGCAGTGCTGGGTGATACAGGCTCGGCAGAAGCTGTGGGCACATTTTGTGATTATTATTGGATCTTTAAAATACTCCAGGCAAAGAGAACAAGTCACTTCTTCCTGGAGATTTTTTACAGGATTAGCAGCAGCCGCCATGGCCCCCAGGAGAGAGAAAAGATGTGAACTTTCAGTTTCTTTTATGCTTATGAAAGGTTGTTCATCAGTGAGTTCAGAGGGGGAGGAGCCCTCTATTCTCTTTCCACTCATCAGGTCGAAATTCTGCCTTGCCAAACATTTGCCATTGTATAATCTAAATCATTAGATCTATAATCATATTTATAGGGATTTATCCATAGAGATGGGCTCCAATCACAAAGGCAGATCAGGATCTCAAACCTCTCCAAGTTTGGGGCAGTACAGATCTGGGACCTGGTTTTGGCTGGAAATACGCTTTTCCATGAGATGCCTCCCTCCTTCCGAGTTTGTTTTGCGTATTTGGCTCAATGTCATGCAATGAGCTGCCTTCTGCTAAACACACAAAGCCTGGCTGCCCAGGACTGAGTGTTAGCAACCAGAGATCTGGCTGAAATTAATCATCACACGCTTAAGAGTCTCATTACACAAGAAGCCTCTTCAAGGGGAAGTGAACCGAAATAGGACTGCTCAGAAAAATGTCTCCTTAAAGGTATCGTCTCTATTTTCAGCCTGGTCAATAAGTAGAGCCAGCTGTTCTCCCATTCCTTGTCCTCTTCCGCTCTCTTGTGGCCATTTCATTTCCCATACAATCAGCCTGATTCTGAAAGCAGCTGAAGATCTGCAACTTCTGTGGAAGGCAGCATCAAACCCTTAACCAGCAGTACAGGGAATCCTCCATTCTTCTTGTTAAAGACAGGTTGAAAAGAGCAGTTCAGTATTTAAAATGTACTGAAAAAGACAAGCTGGATAAAGTAAATAAAAAGCAATAGGCACAAATAAAACAAACTAATGGATACGAATCAAGAGAGGAAGCTCTAGACATAAAAATAAATTGGGCCAGATTCTGATCCCCTTGCTCACACTGATGGGACCTACTCCACAAGTGATCCCAGCGGACCACAGAGGCTGAGCTGGGCCAGGGATGGAGTCGTGACTTTAGCACTTGGCACTATGGAGGATTCTGGACTGCTGAACAGTCCTGCAGTAGCTCTAGGAGATTGACATGAGTATCAGAATCTTGCCCAGAGAAAGCATATAGGACAAGCTTGTCTCAGTAAGCATGTTCTTTCACAATGAAGCCCCAAACTATGATTTAAGTTAGAGAGGGGTCTGAGCCACACAGCTTATGTCTACACTGCAATTGAAGGGGTGATTGCAGGTCAGGTGGCATACCCACACTAGCTTTAATCTGTACAAGACGACCCAGTCCCATGATAGGTGTGTACTCACATTGCTAGCCCAGACTCAAGCCGATGCTGCTGTGTCTTCATTGCTATCTTTAGCTGTGCTAGCTAGATTAAAGCTAGTACAGGGATAACTACATATGCTGAAATCACGCCTCCAAATGCAGTGTGGACATAGCCTAAGTTCAGTACGTGACCCAAACTTCCAGGGAGCTCTGATCTGGGGATTTGGTTCAGACTTAACTTTATTTTGAACAGAGAAATGAAACCAGCCATGCAAAACTTTTTGATGCCCAACAAAATGTTTATTGAAGCTCAAAATGCCTTCATTCATTTTCTGAGAGCAAATTGCCTGGTTTCATGACAAAACTCATATGACAGTTGGTGACACAGCAGATCTTTGGCTCCCAGCAACCATCAGCTGCAGGGGTCTGCATAGTTAGTAGCATATTAGACTTTCCTGGGTGAAATTCTACAGCCTGGGTTATTCAGGGCGTCAGACTAGATGATGTAGTGGTTCCTTCTGGCCTTAAATCAATGAATCGTTATTTTATGGTTTGGCTTCACAGTGTTTAGTTTGGATAAACTCAGAGCAAAAATCCAGGGACATAAAACCGTGTGGCTCAAAACCGATCAAGGGCCTGAAACACCATTCGAGTCAACCGGGAGCTGTGCTATTGATTTCACCAGACACAGGATTAGCCTGTTAAAAGATTTTTGAATAAGAGGGTGAACGGAAACCAGCCCGATTCATCAGGTCTCCTGGAGATAGGGCCAGCTCCAGGGGTTTTGCCACCCCAAAAAGCCAAAAAAAAAAAAAAAGCCATGATCGCGCTCTGCGGCAATTCAGCGGGAGGTCCTTCGCTCTGAGCGGGAGTGAGGGACCCTCCGCCAAATTGCCGCTGAGTAACTGGACATGCCGCCCCTCTCCGGAGTGGCCGCCCCAAGCACGTGCTTGCTAAGCTGGTGCCTGGAGCCAGCCCTGCCTGGAGAGGCAGGGGCAGCTCCATTGGCAAGGTTATTGGTGGGTACAGGGAGAAGTAGAGCTTGAGAAGCAGGCTGGAGGATGATGAACTCATTCAGATAAATAAAAGGAGGATCCAACCCAGACCCTTTTCTCAGAGATTCAGAAGAGTTCAGTTGAAACATTTCACCCACCCCCTGGCCTACAGGCACTTCCTTGTTTCAGCAGGAAGAGCGAGCTACTCTGGGTGTTTCAGGCAGGCTGGAACATGTCCGTAAGTGCAGGCAGCCTCACCATACATTTTGCTTGCAAGATTTCCAGCCCGATCTGCAGACTAAACCAGTCCAGATACAAAGAAAAACATGCAAATGTCTGGCTGCTTGACTGGACCAGCTCTCTGAACTTTCACCCAGCCCTAGCAGTGAGAGGAGAGAATGTTCCTCCGTGGTTAGAGCAGAGGACGAGAGGCTCAATTCACTGTCAGCCCATAGCCCAAGCTGTATTTGTGTGGATTATAAGGTGTCTCAGACTGGATGCCTAAGATCTGTCCTTGCTTTTGACAAAACTTGGCCTTACTCTCCCTGTCTGTCAGATTCCCCATCTGTAATATGGGGTCAGAGTTGAGATCCTGGGATGAACGGTGCTGCACAGGGATTCTTTACTATTGTTATTACATGGGCAGTTGGAGCAGGTCAAAACTGTCTTTTATTTTTCCATAATTTGGGGATTTTGTCACCAAACCGTACAACCCAGCAAAGGGCCTTAGACCCACTTATAACAAAAGGGGGCAATCCTTTCATTCTAACCCGTGGGACGTGTCCTGGGAGGTTCCGAGAACCTGCTGAAGCCAACAGGGGTTATGTCTGCACAGCCCCTCTTAGATTTCCCCATAGGCTGGGTGCTCTGCACTGGCATAACACTGCCTCTGCTGGAGCCAATGGTAAAACTCCCACTATGTCACAGCCGGGTTGTGGGCAGCCAGATCGAATAGAGCCAAAGTCCACGGCCATGAGACAGGAGTCGGGATACTGGGAGGTTAGAAGCAAACCACAAGTTGGGAACCAGAGTCAGGCTGGGTCAGGACACCAGGACACCAGGGGATCAGAGGCAGGAGACAAACTGGACGTCGGGAACCGTGAGTCAGATGCCAGGAGATCAAGCCAGGGGAGCACAGGCAAACCATCCAGAACATGGTAGAGCCCAGTTGTTCAGACAGCTTCCTGTTCCTGCTGCTGGCTTCAGAAGGGTCAACGGGCCAATCAGTTGCCCTGGGACTCTGCCCTTTGGACTTCAGGTGCGGAGCCTTACACTGGAGCTGAGGTTCCTGGGTCTCAGGTAACCTGCAGCCAGCTGGCTGCTGGGTGGAGAGCTGGAGCGTGGCTGCTTCCATGAACCTTGTGGGCCCGCGTTTGAGACCCATGGGTCATGACACACTGATTTCAGTGGGAGCAGAGTTCGGCCAGTGCTAAGCCCTTTTGAAAATCCCCCTATAGGCCTTAACACTGGGATGCGGCGCTCTCGTCTCCTGGTCGCTGGCTCCAGTGCAGTCCATGTCAGGAGCAGCCCAAAGGCTCTTTGAACATAACAGCGGCTGACAGTCCCATGAACTGAGTGTGGTTATCTCTGTCTGCTAAGGGGACCACATCCCCATGGCCCTTGTAGGCTGGACTGGAATGAGCCCTGGAAATGCAATCCCGCGCTCCAGGACAGAAGACAAAGGCAAAAACAGCTGTCAGCAGATAAAGCGTCTCTGAGTTTATCTTCCCTGTGTGCCCAAGTCATCTGCTCTGGTGGTCAGCGCAGCCCGAGAATGGCCTCTGCTGAAATAGGAACAAGACAGAGACAATTAATGGCACCCAGAACTAGTAACGACCAGGTATGCGTGATGCCGAGAGCCAGACCCTTGGCCAGCTGGTTCTATGCCACTGCCCCTCAAAGCCCCCAGTGAAGGAGGCATGGCTGGATGTAGGAACACGAGGGAGGGGTGACCTGTCTCCTCCCCACCCTCTCCCCTTACAGAAGGATCTGGGGGAGGTAGTTTCCTTTAATAAGAGTCCAAGAAGCTTTAATGAAAGTTTGTCTTTTCAACACAGAGCCTGTTTGGGCTCCTTTTTGTGGGGAAGGCAACTGGGAAATTCCCCAGTCACTCACAGAGTCCCAGAAATCTGTCCCAGGGCAGGGCCTCACAGCCTGGGCAAGCAACACCGATTCCTTCATAGTCTCTCTGACCAGCTTGCAGTTGCCCTGCCCCAGGTGACACCCTTGCAGCTTCTCAGCATGAGTAAGTCAGTCAGGTTGGTCCAGTCTCTTCCCTTCCCCACCCGGGCCTGCTTCAGCTCTCTTGCAAGGAAGCAGCTGCTGGAGGTTCCTTCCCTGCGCCAGGTGTCTCTGGTTGGCTCATTCAGCAAGCCCTCTCCAAGCGTCAAGTCTCCCGCAGGGTGGCGTCCTCACTCCCTTTCACTCCTTCACCCTCTCACTGAGCTAGAGGGCCCCTGGGCTCCAGCTCTTCCTGACCACCCAAATGGCCTGTTGGGGCCCTGGGGAGCCAAGCGTAATGTCCAGCAATCCCTGGCCAGCCCCAGAGCTGGGGAAACCACAAACCTTTGCCTTGTTCCTTCCTCCCCAGCCCAGGTGCTGTGCTGAGCAGAGCTTGGCCAGTCAGGACTGGGCCCTGAGACGGCACAGCAAGCACTTGGGATTTAGGGTCTGGCTCGATGCTGCATTCAGTTACGTTCAGGGTATGTGGCTCTCCCCCCAGACCTGTGAATTCTCCTTTGGCCCGCCTCACGTTCATTCCCCTGCTGAGTCTGCCTGTCAGTTTTGCGCGCTACTTTCAGCCATGCCTGTGAAGCCCTATTATAGCTGATGCCTCCTTTGGAACATTTCCTACCTGCAGCCGGGAGGCTCTGCGGGCTGAGCCCAGCTGACCAGGCTGGCTACAACGCCCTCTTCCCCCCCCGCCAATACAGTGCTTCTCTGCAGCTTGAGAGATATGATGATGTGAGTCATCAGACAAACCATCACAGAGCTTTCAAGAAACAGGAACACTGCCTGCCCCAGCGGCTGTGCCGCCTGCGCTAGGGGACTGGATTCAGTAGTGTCTGTGAAGCTCTCAGAGGCTCTGGTGAGGACAGCCATGGAAATGCTCCTGAGTAAATCCCTTGTTTGGCCGTGAGTTTTAAGCTGACGTTGTCCCACTGGGGGCAGATTGATCCCTACACTGTCAGAGTTGCCAGTGCAGAAGCAGCTTGTGCCCCCTCTATTCAGGAGGTCTGGGGGCCAGTGCAGCCCCCAATTCAGTCTAGAGCTGCCCTAAGGAGTTGCAGGGACCCCAGTGGGGCTCTGCTGGGGCACAGTCCCTCTTGGCCATGCCTGGTCCCACCCACACTCTTCTCTGCTCTGCCCATGGCTGCTGCGGTTGGGCAAAGCAGCGCTACCTCCCGGGATATCCGCTGAGGGGACTCTAGCACCAGAGGCCACAGCGCAATGATGAACCAGACACAGAAAGTCAGTTTTCTGGAACTCACCACTCGTCCTAGGCTGTCACAGGCCGGGAGAAGACTTCATTCAAAGCCGCTAACCACTCCTTCTGCTCCCTGTCGTTTTCACACTCAAACACAAACTTCCTGTGTGGCGTGACTATGGTGAGCCCAGCATTCCACCTCTTCTCCCTGACTCCTCTGGGCAAACCAGCCTGGACCTCATATCCCTGCTCTTTGCTTCCAATAAAAACTCGGCCCAGTTCAAAGGCGTCCTAGGCAGGAGAAAGCAGGACAATCACGGACCATATTACAGGGGTTCATTGCTGCTCAGGGGTGGCACCACGCTGTCATCTGGAAGGCAGGAGCAATAGGTTCCATATGGAGGGGAAATTGCCTTGCACCCAGTGTAGGTGGACCCAGGGGTCAGGGAAAATCCCTGAGAGTTATAAACCCAAAAGCATTCCCAGAATAGGGAACTGCAGATTTTGGAGCTGGCAGGGGCAGGCTCGGTCATACCAAGACCACCGGGAGGATGTCCTGTGTTTCAAACACAGTACTGGGAAAGCACAGCGCTGGGGTCCATTCCAGGCTCTGCCTTATTGTCCAGCTTACCCTAAGTACCCTAGACAGCTGCTACCCAGGACAGGGAGGTGGGCAAAGCCAAGCTTTCGAAAGAGCTCAAGGCCAGATCTCCGAGTGCTCCGCTCCCAACGTGCACAGCTCTCTTGGAAAGCCAGGGCCCAAATGGGAGCTGAGTTTGTGCTGTCACCGGAGGGTGGGCGGGACAGAAACAGCCCCATCCCTTCCCTCGGCGGTGGGGCTCCGCTTACAGAAGGAGTGCGCCTCTTACCAACGGGTCTTTAAAGTAGAGCAGGTTCCTCTCCTGGGAGTCCAGGCTGAACCAGCGCTTCTTAAAGGCCTCGTTGTGCTAGAGAGAGAGAAGCAGCTCTTTAATGATGGGCTCCCAGGAGCAGGGGTTCTGCCCACTCATGGCAGGCCTCTGGTATCCTGCTAACACTGTGCATTGGCTCAGTTTCAGTTCCTCCGTGTACCGCAGTTCTGTGGTTCACCATTGAGCCTCACTTCCCTTCCCCCTCGATGTTAACACGAGTGACTTATGTACATTCGTTACCAACGTACAACCTTCAGCGTGGGCAGAAATGGAACTGAGCCGCTCGCTCCTCTGCGCTGAGCTAAGCAGGCCCTTCTCCGGGGCTTCCTGCCGCTTCCGCAGAATTTAGATTTTCATTAAAAAAACACAGAAAGAACAGGAGTACTTGTGGCACCTTAGAGACTTTTTGCGGATACAGACTAACATGGCTGCTACTCTGAAACCATTAAAAAAACAAGTGTCTCTAGCCCTCCTGGTTGGGAGCCTTCCAAGGGTCAGGTGCCATGGTGCTACCTGCAGGCAGACATACTGAAACAACACCCGGTTACCCTGAAGTAGCCTAACAAACGCTACTTTCACACCAGCATTATGTGCATCACTGCTGATCCTTTAAGCAGTAGCACGGACTCAGGATGGAGCCTGAATGTGTGTGGGGGAACTAGGGAAGGGCAGAGAAGCAACAGAGCCTCACCACTTGGTTTCCAATTTGACCCCTGATCGTGATCCCAGCAAAGAAAACTGAATCCCCCCATTCCACTTACTGAACCAGTGGGCTAGGACTATGGGCCTACATACAGAAGGAAAACAGATGAGGGTAGAGGATTGCATTAGGCTGATCAGCATTGTAATCCTTCTGCTATACTGGGTGTTATACGGTGTTACAGACCTGCAGCTAACAAAGAAGCTCATGATACAGCCACCTCCTTGTGATAAATAATATAACTTTGCAATTCCAAAAATACTGGCCCCAATTATTTCATCACACTTTTAGTTTGTCACACCGTAGAAGGAACCCTCAAAGTTATCTTCATGCAGAAATAAAACAGGATCCCAAAACACTTTATAAACTGAAACACAGTCTATTCCAGGGGTGGCCAAACCTACTGGCCCTCCGAGCCACATATGACAATCTTCAGAAGTTCGAGAGCTGGGGAACACCTGCTGGGAGCCGGGGGTTGGGGCTTCAGCCACCTGCCAGGGTTCAGGGCTTCAGCAGGAGCGGGGCTGAAGCCCCAAGCCCTGGCAGGTGCACCCTGCAGGGCTGAAGCTCCAAGACACCCCCACCCCCGCTGGGCAGAAGCCCCGAGACCCCCTTCCATGCTGGGCAGAAGCCCCTACTGCACGGCAGAGGTCCTGAGCTTTCCCCACGCCCCAGTCTGGAACGTGGAGAATGGGGTGGGGGCTCTCCGAGCCGCCCTTTAATGGTAAAAGAGCTGCATGTGGCTCGCGAGCCACAGTTTGGCCACCCGTGGCCCATTTCATTTAACTGGGGCTCACTTAAACATGACTCCTAGCAAACTGCTTCATCATAATCATGGCAGTATTAGCAAACATACTACTTCAGGGGAAGAGTCATGTTTGGCTAGTGCCAAGCATTTAAGTGGTGCTTAACTAGGTATGAAATTCAAGTGGAACTACCTTTGGCCCTGTTTTCTCCATATAGCCTTCTTTGAAATAATTCCTTGTAATCTTGGGTATGAGCTAGAAGAACACAAGAGACATTGGTTACCAGCTCAGTCACATGCAGCGTTCTGTTCTAATTTGTCAAAGCAAACAATCAGCAGGGTTTTGCTTGTTTGTCTGTCTGTCTACTTAATAAAGGGAAGGAACATATATGTTCATTCTGTTGAGGGTCACATTTTAAATGGAGACCATATTTTAGCTCCCACGCTTGATCTACCTTTGTATACTGCATGTATACAGCATGTTCCCCCTTTCTACGTTGTCCTGAGCACTCCCTACCAAAACTTACCTGCTACCCGGTACTAAATGAGCTGTTGTCTGGTTATATTGGAAGTGGAGACGCTAACCCTACCTACGCTTGATCAAAGTCAATAACATGTTGGGAACAGAAGAAAAACATACACACACACACACACACTCTCTCTCTCTCTGTCATGTCAATGGAAAGGAGAAACACCAGCTAAAATGCAGAAATAACCTGGAAGCTGCCTGATTGATTGGCAGACTCCACAGGGCGTCTTTCTGCTTACGGGAGTAACATTCAACACTACCCCTCTGGGTATGTTCGACCATGGAATACTCCACTAGGAAAGGACCAGTGCTAGCATCAGCAGGGGTATGAAGGGGGTTAATGGAGTCTAGCCTAGGTGCCAGAAGATTGAGGGTATCTAGCCAGTGGCAGCACTGGAGAGAGAGGATGAGGGGGCCTGATGGGATGCATGGAAAGTCAGGCTGTAAATGACTGACAAATATAACATGGAGCGTGAGGGTCACAGCACATGGACAGAAAGAAAATGGTTAATGGAGAAACAAAAATTCAGTCAAGCCATTAATTCTCCATTATGGGCTAGAGAAACTTAGAAAGAAACATCTGGTCAGTTTGAGAAAGGATGATATTTTGCCCTTACACAGCATCTGAAAGTTCCTTTTAAGAAATCATTGAATGATGCTTCACAAGACCCCCCTTCAGGTTGGTCATTATTACTAGATGGGTGAATTGGGGCACGGAGAGATGCACTGACTCGGCTGAGTAAGCAGCAAAGCTAAGAACAGAACCCAGAAGTCTGGCTTCCAGTTCCTGGTGCTTGCCATTAAACCTGACTTCCCTCTATTTATTTGACTCAAATATATTTATAGCAAATGAATCCCCAAAAAGAGAATCCCCAGCAGTTCAGGTTGAAAGATCCTAAGAATGTACGGTTCCATGGAGAAAACAGATGTGTGGTCTCCCAATAGGTCTTATCTAAATAAGCATTACAGAACTACACTCTCCAAAATGGACTCTATATGTGTTTGGTCTGCAACTGTTTATACACCAAAGTTACAATTCCCACACCGAGGAATTTTTGCCCATGCCCATCAGGTACTTTGATATCTCAGTACCCAGTCTGCGTGCATCAGTGCCAGCTTCCCACATGACATTGCTTCCACGTGCAGATCTTGCAGGCGGAAGTTTGGTGGCCAGGCTGATGTAGGCTGGAAATTAGGTGCCCTATGAGTCTCTATCAAAGCCCATAATTGTGGTCCCTCCCACCCCGCAAGAAGGGAAAATGAACGCAGGAGGCATTCCCAACGCCATGCTCCTATTGAAGAGGGCACAAGCACAGAAAGGAAGATGATGCTTTTTCACGCTTAAAGCACCACCAGTTCTCACCTCGGCCTCAGGAGCGGTGGGGAAGGCGGTTCTAAGGTAATGGAAACGCGCTGCCCGAATGGCATTGAACCAGTCAACAATTTCCTAGGGGAGACGGTAAATACAGATGTAATGACAGGAATAATGTGGTGGGATAATGCTGCTGCCTCTCTATAGCACCTGTCACCCAAAGGAGCTGCAGGCTCTTTGCAAACATTTATTGTTTCTTCCAGCAGCACCTTGGGGAAACTGAGGCATAGAGCGGGTGACTCGCCCAAGGTCACATAGTGAGTCAGTGGCAGAGTTGAGAAAAGAACCCAGGATTCCTGCCTTCCAGTTCTTAGAAAGACATTTCCTAGAAAAGACAAGCGTCAACTGCCATTAATGGGAAGTAGCACACGTTGCCTGTGGTTCATGTTTGGTATGAATGAATCACATTAACACATTACAAATATAAGGTATATTAATTATCACTATTCATAATCATAGAACTGTAAGAACATAGGACTGGAAGGGACCTCGATAAGTCATCTAGTCTAGTCCCTGCACTGAGGCTGGACTAAGTATTATCTAGACAAACCCTGGCCGGTGTTTATAATAAATTTGAGAACAATGCTATTTTAGTCACTGTTACAACAACATCTGTGCTGGGATCAGCCGTCCTGGCCTGTTTTTTATGTGTTTGGGATGTGGGAGGGGGTAAGGGCTCTAACTGGAGGGGGCGGGCTCCAGGGTGGGGCCAGAAATGAGGGGTTCAGGGTGCGGGAGGGGGCTCTGGATTGGGACAGGGAGTTGGGGTGCGGGAAGGGATGAGAGCTCTGGCTAGGGGTGTGGGCTCTGGGGTGGGGCTGGGGATGAGGGATTTTGGTGCAGGAGGGCTCCATGCTGGGGGGGGTGGGGCTGAGGGATTTGGAGTGCAGGAGGGGGCCGCAGGTTGAGGTGTTTGGGTATGGGAGGGGGTGCGGGTTCTGGGGTGGGGCTGGGGATGAGGGGTTTGAGGTGCAGGAGGGGGCTCAGGGCTGGAGCAGGGAGTTGGGGCTCAGGGTTGGGGCTCGGACTAGCCTCGGGAGGCTCCCAGTCAGTGGCGCAGCTGGGCTAAGGCAGGCTCCTTACCTGTCCTGGCACTGCACTGCGCCCTGGAAGGGGCCAGCTGGTCCGGCTCCTAGGCAGAGGGCCAGGAGGCTCCATGCACTGCTCTCACCCCCCCACAGCTCCCAGTGGCCACGATTCCTGGCCAATGGGAGTGCAGAGCCGGTGCTCGGGGCAGGAGCAGCTCCCGGAGCCAGACCTGCTGGCTGCTTCCGGGGCACAGTACAGTACCAGGACAGGTAGAGACTAGCCTGCTTTAGACTTGCAGCACCGCTGACCAGACTTTTAAGGGCCCTGTCGGCAGTGCTGACCTGAGCCACCAGGGTCCCTTTTCAACTGGGCGTTCTGGTCAAAAACCAGACACCTGGCAACCCTAGCCCTTACAGAGCAGCAGGAGACAGATATTAACGGGTACTTGTAGCTAATAATACTGTAGAATTCTGCAACTATAGTCCACAAATCTCTTGTGATTTCCGCTGAGATTGAAGAGAGAGATGCAGAGACATCTTCCATGTTACAGACTGTGTTCAAGAGTCTACCTTATTAATTACAAAACCAATGTGGTATTTACCTTTCCACTTTCATGATAGACAAAGAGGTTCCTCGTCTGACCTTCTTTGCTGTATGTGATCTGCAGCCCATGGGGGTTTCTGATTTTCTCCGTCTGGAACATTGCGTTCAGATCCTTTATGCTGATCACAGCTTTCGGACCTTTAGACTGTGGAATGGAAAACGTCACCGGGGCAGCAGTGACCTTATGGAGGCTAATAAAGAACTATGGAGACAAATGGCCAATAGGCCCCTGTAGAGCTGCAGACCAGCTTCCTGCAATGTCTGCTGCTGGCAAGGGCACTGAACTGACCACCCAGCACTAACTGAAGAAGCCTGATGCCTTGATTACCTGCGTCACGTATAAACCACATTTTACTCTAAAGAATGACTTTTTCCTTGAGACACGATGCTGTGCAACTCCAGTCTCTCCAGTCTGATTGTCTAGAGAACCATAAATGACAGGTTGCCATAGATGGTAGACATGCGAGATGGACGAGGTGGAGTGCAGGGTCCTATGCATGTGCATCGAGAGAGCTCTGCTGGTAAAACCAGAGGTGACTCCTCACAGCAGAACCCTTCTACCTCCTCCTGCTCAACTGCCCAAGTCTCTTTTCCCCTGGTTCACCAACGAGACGGGGATGAGGCTGCCGGGGGGCCAGAGGAGGTAGGGAGAAGGGCCAGGTGCTCCCAGGTAGGAAGGGAGCTGAATCAGACATCACAGGTGTTACCTAGCACAGGGTCCCCAACCCCCCCCCCCTCACTCCAAATGCAGGGTTGGGGGTGGCAGCAAAGCCTAGAAAGCAGCAAAATGTTCAGCAGTTGTGCCTACGGGGACAGTGACGGCGCACTGGTCAGACTGGACACTGACCAGTCGCCGCCTGGGGCACTCACCTCTTTGGTGTAGTACTTCAGCACACCTTCCCTTGCCGACAAGAGGAACCGCCTCTCCAGGAACTGCCTGCTATCCCGCCCGCGCTTCCACAGAAATCCTTCCCGGCTGCCTGCAGACGGTACCGAGAGCAAGGGCGCCTCAGAGCTAGGGCCAGGGCAGCACACGAGCCGGGCAGTTTGTCTAAGTGGATTTCTAGGCACTCATTTTGCCTTGGAACTATGGAGCAGTGGAGAACAACCACCTTTCATTCAGTCTGACGCCGGGACCCAATCCCGAGAGGCACTGGATGTCTCCCGGGACGGGGTGAACCTCCTGGAGGTCGGTGAGAATTCCTCAGGTCCAGGCTGAGCCTAGCACATTTTGGGCACTCCTGCCATCTAACTAACACGGATGACATGCTTCCATCACTTGGATGTTCTCTCTTCATAGCCCGCCCCTTGGCCCTCCCCGGACTGAAAAGCTCCTTTCTATAGGAGGGATATTAGACACTGGAGTGGAGTGGTTAGAGCAAGGACTTGGAAGTCTGGACTCCTAGATCTTAGTCCTGTGACTTCTTTTGCAGGATCTAAGCCAGTTAATCATTCTGTGCCTCAGTTTCCCCACCTGTACAATGGGAAATCTGGATGCCTCACAGAGTGGTGGGGAGAATGACTGTTTGGAAAGCCTTCGGGAGCCTCACGAGGAAGCACAGGCTGTCGCTCTGCTACTGTTCTCCGTTACAATTCACAATCTCCTGGGGAGAGCAAAGATCGGGACTGGGAAATGTGCTTCCTTCTAAGCCTAGCGGTGCTGCCCGTGCTGAGGGTAACTGCTAAACAAATACAAGCAGCTTATATGATATGGGCTGACAATTATAACTCCAGTTGAAGTTAACAGTAGCTGCAGGCGCTAAGCTTCTCTGAAGATCCGGCCCAAAGGGAATGTCTAGACTGCAGCTAAACACCCACGGCTGGCCTCTGTCAGATGACTCGGGCTGTGGGGCTATAAAATTGAGGTATAGACATTGGGGCTCAGGCTGAAGCCTGTGCTCTGGGCCCCTTCTCCCAGAGCGCAGGCTCCAGCCCGACTGTCTACATTGCAGTTTCACAGTCCTGCAGCCCAAGCTGAGACAGGCCAGCCATGGATGTTTAATTGCAGTGTAGACATACCCTGCAATGACTTGTCCAAGGTCATAGAGTCAGCTGGAGAGCTGGGAATAGAACCAGGCCTCCCAACCCCGCTGCTCCAACAACTGCCCATGTTGCCTCCCTAAACCAGGCACCTGGGTGCTCACATTGGATTTGACGTGAGAAAATACCCATTTTACTTGCCTAAAGGCCAATCTGAGTGTCCCCGTGTGGGGTTTCTTATTCAGCTGCCCACCCTCAGAAGCTGGGCCTCCCAGGTGAGAGGATTTTGGCTGGCCACTCAGACAGATCAAACAGGGTGAGGGTTTCACAGCTGACTGAAAACAAAGTCGCTCCAGCTACCCCTCAGCATCAAGCTGACACACACGGGATTCCAGTTCTTGGGCCTTGGCCCTCACCAGACGAAAAACCCTCCACAGACAATCACCTGAGGAACCTGTTTCATGGCAGACACTGGTGGCAACAAACTCTTCCCGCTCATATTTAGCTCTGATCCACTGTTCTTTTAAAACCCTGAAGAGAGGAAATACGGGTTAGTTGGATCTGCCTCTGTTTCCTTTCAGTGACATTGGACAGCCCTTTCCAGCGACGTACAGAATGAGGCCAACCAATGCTTCCTGACTCATAAAAATAGACAGCTTCTGAGTGGTGCAAACCCACTCTAATTCCCCTGACTCCAAGGAGAGCAATTGAGGCCAGCAAGAAAATATAACTGGGAAAGTGGGAAAAACATTTAGTAACTGTTTGCCTAGGTAACATAGGCTGGTAGGAAAGGCTATTTGCTGGCAGCAGAACTAAAATCACGCTCGTTATTTCTCTGGCTGCAGTTTCCAGGCAAGCTGCAAGAAGAATCTTGCTCCCTAAAGGGCAGAGTAATTAACATGTGTTTTTTGTAGGGAGGCAGAAATATAAACGGCGAACGGGAGGAAATGAAAACCACACAAAGAACTAGCCCAGCTTCCCTAGCTCTCGGGTACACCAGACAGATGCTGCAAAATGGAGTTTGGGGAACATTCGGATCCCAGTCAGAAACCACTGTTCCTGGTAGGGGTCAACACAGAGGAATTTGCACATTCCCTGCCTGCACCATGCAACCTAAAGTTGGATGACCTGTTCCCATCTCAGATGCTGGGGCTCACTTGTTTGTGAGCAATGCATTGTACGACGAATCTTCAGGCTTAAGGTGAAGGTGATGTAAATTGACAGAGCTCCACTGATTCGCGGAAGAAGAGGCTCTGATCCTTAGATTGCAAGCTCTTTGGGGCAAGGATCGTCCTGCTACACGTGTGTACAGTGCTTAGCACAATGGGGCCGTGACCTCTAGGTGCTACTGCGACCCAAATAATAATAGCAGTAACAAGTCACTGTGAATTATTGAAAACATCTGGGACTTAGAACTGGAAAATGCTCCAGGACACGCTGGAGCTAAATCACAGGCAGCCAAGCCTAGAAAATGAAATTAGGGGAGAGTGGGGAGTTTTCTCTGATCGATCCTATCACTCGGAAAACCAGCTCCCCACTTTCTGTTCTCACAACCTTGGGCTCTCCCCTATGGCCTGGGACCAATCCTTAAACTGAGGGAATCCATGTAACAAGGCAGGCTTGAAATAGGAAGTGGAGCAGAGTGAGGGGGTAGAGGAAAGAATCATAAAATTGTAGGACGGGAAGGGACCTCGAGAGGTCTAGTCCAGTCCCCTGCGCTCATGGCAGGACTAAGCATTATCTAGGGGAACTCTTGTTATGCTGGAACACAGGGCTGGTATTAGGGGTGAAGCCCAGGAGGGAGAGCTGGGAAAGCAGGGGAACACCTATAATTCTACAGCACAGAGAGGCCTGAGAATGAGGGGGAGTCCGACTATAGAGCAGATCCCAACAGACCTCTCATTTAACCCTCTCTTTCCTACTTTAATTCCTTTAACCTTCTAGTCCAGCCTTTTACATGTTCTTAAAACCTCAGGTGATATCTCGGTGCTGACTTCCTGCTCATTCGGAACATGGCCTGAGCACCAGGTCAAGGCCCTAATTGCCTAGCCAAGATTAGGGTGATCAGATGTCCTGATTTTATAGGGACAGTCCTGATATTTGGGGCTTTGTCTTATATAGGCGCCTATTACCCCCCACCCCGTCCCAATTTTTCACACTTGCTGTCTGGTCAGGCTAGCCAAGATTAATGTCAGAGTCAGTGACAGAACCCAGGAGTTCTGACTCTGCTAATCAAGGACCTGCTCCTGCTACACTGAAGTCAATGCCAAAACTCTCAGACCCAGATCTCTAAAGGTATTTAGGCACCTAATTCCCATTGATTTCAATGAACATTAGGCATTAAAAGATCTTTGAGGATCTGGGCCCCAGTGACTCTACTGGAGCAGAATTGGGTCCCAAGCCAATGGCGTGCACATGGAAACTTAGTCACGCTTTTACAAAGTTGCTGAGTTAATCAATAATATTTAGAACAGGCCTAATCCTAAAGATGGGAACGTCACATTCAATTCTCCTGAGCTTTAGTGCCAGGTCTAGAATTCACGGCCCAGGCCTCTCTCTATTATAGAGGTTTTTAAGGTCAGGCTTGACAAAGCCCTGGCTGAGATGATTTAGTTGGGGATTGGTCCTGCTTTGAGCAGGGGGTTGGACTAGAACCCCCTGATTCTCTGAGAGCCAAACTGGTATCCCCAAAACCTAAAACCTTTGTTTTAACATCCAAACTCCAGAACCGCTTCCCATCTCTGTTAAACCTCCTGCACACAAATGCCTGGAAGTACTGTACCGGTTTAACAACCTTCAAGGTACAAATTGACACTAATGGGGATTGAACCTGTGGTGGTTAGGCTCCTAGACACCAGAAATCCCAATGTTTAGGCCATTAAACCACCTCTCAGAGAAAAAAAGATTACAACTACAGTCCTCAAACTGAATTCACGGCTCACATGCTCTTAGCAACAAGAAGATAAAAACATAAGTCACTTAATGACATACAAGGTATGGCCAAGATATATGATTCTTTCCACTGCAGCCCAGCATGACCTGACATTCATTCAGATGACCAAACACGCTATTGTGAATTGTTCGTGAAGACACATTTATGTGGGGAAGCAGCAGTTACTGACTTGTAAGGGTTTGCAGCACTGAATAAGATAGCAGCTTACACGCAGTCCTTGGAATGGGGGATGTAATAGAAAGGCGGGACTTTTGCCTCATATTTAGCCTTGGCCCAGAGATTCCCATGCATCTTCATAAACTGCAAAACAAAAGACGTCTCAGTTAGCTGACTGGCAACCAGAAAAATCAATACTGTGACGTGAACATGGAATGAAACTAGGACCAAATGCAGCATTGTGCTCTGCTCAGATGGTGCCTTTTGCCAGCCTCCCCACACCAGTATGTGTTTGTCTCTAGTCACTTATAATCTCCTCCCTGGGGATAATAATACATACATCTCTCCACAGGGGGTTAGGAGGCTGAATTAATGTTTGAAAAGGGCATTGGTATGCTCAGGTAGAAGACACTATATATGTGAAAATCATTGTGTGCTTATAAAACACAATGTGCACTTTTGGGGATATATAAATAATACATCATAATACTTTAGAGGCACAAGCACCTATTAGCGTGATTTGATTTGATTTGTGGGTCAGAGGCAGCCAGGATTTACCAGCAGGGATTAATTTGGCTCCATGTGGTTTTTGTTAATCTGACCAGGCTATTTTGGAACATGGGAGAGAAAAGGCTGTGCTGAAATACAGCAGAGTGGGCGTGAATTCTTGCTTTCTCCATCTGTACCTCTAATAGATCATTCTCCCAGAAGTCAAGGTGGATGGATTTGACCCTGCTGATTTCAGGAAGTTTGCGATGAATCCCAGAGCAATTCAAACAAATGAATATTCCAAGCTTGTAAGAGGCCCACTCAGGATCTAAACACAAATTGAAAGAAGGCAATAGTGCAATATATAATCAAGCATGTTGCAAAACACTGAGAAGGGGACAACTGTATGCGGGGTTCATCTTCTAATCAACACCACACCAGAAGCTGCATCAAATCCGACCCATGTGTATATGGAACTCACTCCATTGCAGTCAATGAAATGGCACCTGCTTACACTAGCAGGGAAAATGGCCCGTTATTCTGCAGCTTTGCCATCAAACATCTGTTTTAAGTGGATGATAAGCTAGAGAGGAAACCTGTACATATGGGCAGGGTAATGGCAAAGTAAAAGCTGGGCTCATTATTGGTTCAGCACCTGAGACTCCTAATTGACCACTGGGGTCAATGTAATGCCAATTGCATGAGGTTGTGGGTGCTCTGCACCACCGGAAATTAAGCCCTTAGGGTACAATTGTGAAAAGCTCCGAAGTGATTTAGGAGCCCAAGTCCAATTTCCTGAAGTGATTTAGGCACTTACGGCTAGAAACACAATAGGAATTAGGTGTCCAACTGCCACTTTAAGCATCTAAATCTCAGAATCAGGCCCAATGGGATTCACATACCTCTGCGTAGGTGCTGCTAAACCCTGTAGGTGCCTATACTCACTCGGGACCTACATTTTTGCAGTGAAATTCCCTCAGCGCCTCTGCACACGTGCCCTGCAGCCACACATGAGGCAGCCTCGAGCAAGGCAGCCAGGTGGGTCTAATTGTTAAGTGTAGCCCGCCCAGACCTCACGCTCCATTCAGATCAAATACAGTGCTTGGCTGCTGCTTGGGATAGCAAGAGGGAGTGGAATGGGGGGTGCACATCACTTCCAGGTGTGATCCAAGGAGAACGGGGGCGGGGTAGACTGTTTAAGGAGGGAGAGAGAGAGAGATCCTGAGTTATGAGAAATGACTAGGAACAGAAGTCCTGGATAATAGAGAGGGGGAGAGATCTTGAGAGAGGGGTACAGGGAATGGAGAGAGAAGTCCTGAGCACAGGGGTGGGGATACAGGCAAGGGAGGAAGAGGTGTCCTGGACCTGGGGAAGTGCAGATTCAATCTGGGGAGAGACCCTAGCTCCAAGTGCCCTACCTAGAGGAACCCTAACCTTAGGGCAGGACGCCCTAACAATAGGAATCCTAACCCTAGCTCCAAGTGCCCCACCCTTAGAAACCGTAATTCTAGAGCGGGTAGACCTACCCATAGGAACCCAAACCCTAACTTCAAGTGCCCTACCCTTAGGAGCCCAAACCCTAGGGCGTGGCACCCTACCCATAGAAATCCTAACCCTAGCTCCAAGTGCCCTACCCGTAGGAACGCTAACCCTAGCTCCAAGTGCCCTACCCATAGGAACCCTAAACCTAGCTCCAAGTTCCCTACGCATAGGAACCCTAACCCTAGCTCTAAGAGCCCTACACATGGGAACCCTAACCCTAAGGCGGGAAGCCCTACCCATAGGAACCCTAACCCTAGCTCGAAGTGCCCTACACATAGGAATCCTAACCCTAGTCCGAGAAGCCCTACCCACAGGAACGCTAACACTAGCTCCAAGTTTCCTACCCATAGGAACCCTAACCCTAGCTCCAACTGCCCAAACCTTAGGAACCCTAACCTTAGGGCGGAACGCCCTAACCATATGAACCCTAACCCTAGCTCCAACTGCCCTACCCATAGGAATCCTAACCCTAGCTCCAACTGCCCTACCTATATGAACCCTAACCCTAGCTCCAACTGCCCTACACATAGGAACCCTAACCCCAGCTCCAAGTGCCCTACCCATATGAACCCTAACCCTAGCTCCAAGTTCCCTATGTATAGAAACCCTAACCCTAGGGCAGGAAGCCCTACCCATATGAACCCTAACCCTAGCTCCAACTGCCCTACCCATAGGAACCCTAACCCCAGCTCCAAGTGCCCTACCCATATGAACCCTAACCCTAGCTCCAAGTTCCCTACGTATAGAAACCCTAACCCTAGGGCAGGAAGCCCTACCCATATGAACCCTAACCCTAGCTCCAACTGCCCTACCTATATGAACCCTAACCCTAGCTCCAACTGCCCTACCCATAGGAACCCTAACCATAGTTCCATGTGCCCTACCCATAGGAATCTTAACCCTAGCTCCAAGTGCCCTACCCATAGGAACCCTAAAACTAGGGTGGGAAACCCTACCCATAGGAATCCTAACCCTAGTTCCAAGTGCCTTACCGATAGGAACCCTAAGCCTAGCTCCATGTGCCCTGCCCATAGGAACCCTAACCATAGCTCCAAGTGCCCTACCCATAGAAACCCTAACCCTAAGGCGGGAAGCCCTACCCATAGGAACCCTAAACCTAGCTCCAAGTGCCCTACCCATAGGAACCCTAACCCTAAGGCGGGAAGCCCTAACCATAGGAACCCTAAACCTAGCTCCAAGTGCCCTACACATAGGAACCCTAACCCCAGCTCCAAGTGCCCTACCCATAGCAACCCTAACCCTAGGGCAGGAAGCCCTACCCATAGGAACCCTAACCCTAGCTCCAAGTGCCCTACCCATAGGAACCCTAACCCTAGGGCGGGAAGCCCTAACCATAGGAACCCTAACCCTAGCTCCAAGTGCCCTATCCATAGGAACACTAAACCTAGCTTCAATTTCCCTACCCATAGGAACCCTAACCCTAGCTTCACGTGCCCTACCCTTAGGAACTCTAAACCTAGCTCCATGTGCCCTACCCATAGGAACCCTAACCATAGCTTCAAGTGCCCTGCCCATAGGAACCATAATCCTGGCTCCAAGTGCCCTACCTATAGGAACCCTAACCCTAGCTCCAAGTTCCCTACCCATAGGAACCGTAAACCTAGGGTGGGAAACCTTACCCATAGGAATCCTAACCCCAGCTCCAAGTGCTCTTTCCATAGGAACCCTAATCCTAGATCCAAGTTCTCTATCCACCGTAACCCTAACCCTAGCTCCAAGTGCCCTACTCATAAGAACCCCAACCCTAGCTCCAAGTGCCTTACCGATAGGAACCCTAACCCTAGCTCCAAGTGCCTTACCGATAGGAACCCTAACCCTAGGGCGGGAAGCCCAACCCATAGGAACCCTAACCCTAGCTCCAAGTGCCCTTCCCATAGGAACCCTAACCCTAGGGTGGGAAGCCCTACCCCTAGGAATCCTAACCCCAGCTCCAAGTGCCCTTCCCATAGGAACCCTAAACCTAGATCCAAGTTCTTTACCCATAGTAACTCTAACCCTAGCTCCAAGAGCCCTAACCATAGGAACCCTAAGGGAGTGACAGACCGCGGGGAGGGGACTTGGGAGGGGGCTGTGGGGAGAGGTAGCCTTGCCCCAGGGACAGTTCCTCTTACCGGGTGCCCCGCAGTCTGCGCACTTGGTGTTCCCCGTCCCGGCTGCTCTCAGCAGCTCTAGTAGCAGTGTCTTGTTGAACTCCCGATCCACCATCCTGCCCCTGGCCGCTCCGCCCGGGGATGGCCACACGCTGCCGCGGCCCCGAGACTGCTGGGGGCGAGTCTGCAGCCTAGCCCGGCGCTTCAGCCGGAGGAGCCTAGAAATGAGGAAACGTGGTTCCTGCTCCAGCCCTGGTGGGAGAGTGGGGGAGGCTCGGCCACCGCCCGTCAGGGCACTTCCCCCTCCCCCCTGACCCTCAGCCCCCCGCCTCTCTCGCCCGGGGCTGCACGGCCCTGGGAGCCCCCCAGCCCAATGCAGGGAAATCATAGAAAATCAGGGTTGGAACTAGAGACCTCAGGAGGTTCTAGTCCAATCCCCTGCTCAAAGCAGGACCAACCCCAGATAAATCATCCCAGCCAGGGATGTAGTGTTGGTGGAGGAACAACGCTTGACAGGGCGAATTCTCGGGGGGCGGGAGGGAACCAGACCAGCCCCCCCATCGCTTTATCCTGCTCTTCTGGTTACAGCAGAACGTCACTCAGTCCCCCTCCTCTGTCCTCTCTCCCCCCCCGCCCGCCCCGCCGGCCAGGGGAGAGCTCTGGGGTAGTGCTGTGGGCAGCCCTCACAGATGGAGCCTAGGAGAGTTGGGAGCTCTGGGTGTTGTGGGTCACACAGATCAGACCCTGGGGGGTTGGGAGCTCTGGGGGCTGTGGGTCACACAGATCCGACCCTAGCGGGGCTGGAAGCTCTGGGGGCTGTGGGTCACACAGATCAGACCCTGGGTGGTGGGAGCTCTGGGGAATGTGGGTCACACAGATCAGACCCTGGGGGGTTGGGAGCTCTGGGGGCTGTGGGTCACACAGATCAGACCCTGGGTGGTGGGAGCTCTGGGGAATGTGGGTCACACAGATCAGACCCTGGGGGGCTGGGAGCTCTTGGGGCTGTGGGTCACACAGATCAGACCCTGGGGGGCTGGGTGCTCTGGGGGTTGTGGGTCACACAGATCAGACCCTGGGGGGCTGGGAGCTCTGGGGGCTGTGGGTCACACAGATCAGAGCCTGGGGGGCTGGGAGCTCTGGGGGCTGTGGGTCACACAGATCAGACCCTGGGGGGTTGGGAGCTCTGGGGGTTGTGGGTCACACAGATCAGACCCTAGCGGGGCTGGGAGCTCTGGGGGCTGTGGGTCACACAGATCAGACCCTGGGGGGCTGGGAGCTCTGGGGGTTGTGGGTCACACAGATCAGACCCTGGGGGGCTGGGAGCTCTGGGGGTTGTGGGTCACACAGATCAGACCCTAGCGGGGCTGGGAGCTCTGGGTGTTGTGGGTCACACAGATCAGACCCTGGGGGGCTGGGAGCTCTGGGGGCTGTGTGGGTCACACAGATCAGACCCTGGGGGGCTGGGAGCTCTGGGGGCTGTGTGGGTCACACAGATCAGACCCTAGCAGGGTTGGGAGCTCTGGGGGCTGTGGGTCACACAGATCAGACCCTGGGGGGCTGGGAGCTCTGGGGGTTGTGGGTCACACAGATCAGACCCTGGGGGGATGGGAGCTCTGGGGGCTGTGGGTCACACAGATCAGACCCTGGGGGGTTGGGAGCTCTGGGGGTTGTGGGTCACACAGATCAGACCCTAGCGGGGCTGGGAGCTCTGGGGGCAGTGGGTCACACAGATCAGACCCTGGGGGGCTGGGAGCTCTGGGGGTTGTGGGTCACACAGATCAGACCCTGGGGGGGCTGGGAGCTCTGGGGGTTGTGGGTCACACAGATTAGACCCTAGCGGGGCTGGGAGCTCTGGGTGTTGTGGGTCACACAGATCAGACCCTGGGGGGCTGGGAGCTCTGGGGGCTGTGGGTCACACAGATCAGACCCTGGGGGGCTGGGAGCTCTGGGGGCTGTGGGTCACACAGATTAGACCCTAGCGGGGTTGGGAGCTCTGGAGGCTGTGGGTCACACAGATCAGACCCTGGGGGGTTGGGAGCTCTGGGGGTTGTGGGTCACACAGATCAGACCCTGGGGGGCTGGGAGCTCTGGGGGCTGTGGGTCACACAGATCAGACCCTGGGGGGCTGGGAGCTCTGGGGGTTGTGGGTCACACAGATCAGAGTCACACAGATCAGACCCTGGGGGGCTGGGAGCTCTGGGGGCTGTGGGTCACACAGATCAGACCCTGGGGGGCTGGGAGCTCTGGGGGCTGTGGGTCACACAGATTAGACCCTAGCGGGGTTGGGAGCTCTGGAGGCTGTGGGTCACACAGATCAGACCCTGGGGGGTTGGGAGCTCTGGGGGTTGTGGGTCACACAGATCAGACCCTGGGGGGCTGGGAGCTCTGGGGGCTGTGGGTCACACAGATCAGACCCTGGGGGGCTGGGAGCTCTGGGGGTTGTGGGTCACACAGATCAGACCCTGGGGGGGTTGGGAGCTCTGGGGGCTGTGGGTCACACAGATCCGACCCTAGCGGGGCTGGGAGCTCTGGGGGTTGCGCCTCTCACCGTGGGGCTAGGGCAGGTGTGGCATTGCCCCGCCCCGCACTACTCCCCCTGTTTGCTGGCAGTACAGGGGAAGGCCACTGTGGGGAGCCAGACTCGATCTCGCGTCTGCCCGGCCCACCCTGAGGCCGGAACGTTTCTTACGAGCCGTGCGGGCCGGGGCCTCTTTCTCCCTGACGTACCAGGCGGTGTGGGGGGGGAGCGCGGCCCGGCCCGGCCCGGCGGGGCGGGCAGGATGAGTTTCAGTGCCTGGCTCCCGAGCCTCCTGCGGCGAGGTAGAGATGGGGGGAGAGGGCGGGGTGCGGTGGGGTGGGGCGGGGCGGGACAGGCTTCCTGGGAAGGAGTGTCTCGCCCCCCGTTGTACTGTGTGCCTGGTTCTGGGTGATAGCGGCAGAAACCTGCTGCTGGGGAGTTGCCTGGCCCTTATCTGTGCCCTTTGTTACCCTGCGTCCAGCGCTGGCCTGACACACGCGTCCGGTTGGACTCCTTCCTAGGGGCTGATCAGACAGCGCCGAGCACGTTTTGGGGTGTGACAGGGTTGGTGAAAGAGACACGCTCGCCAGCCCCAGAGAGCTCCTCTTTCTTGGAGCTGGAAGCTCAGCTCTTTCACCCACAGCAGTTGGTCCAGTAACAGATATTGCCTTCCGCAGCATGGCCCTCTGATATCCTGGGACTCACAGGCTACAACTCCACTGCAAACAAGGCTTTCTGGTGATCTTTCGAGGCCCACCCACTTACCCCGGCCCAACACTAAAACAAACACGCAGAGATAAGCCTGCCTCCGCCCCTCTCCAGTGCCTTATGGATAGTCTCATAGTGTAGAGGAGGCCTCTCTGACTGGTGGGGGATTTGCTCTCCAAGGCCCATGAGTGACACTGCTCTTATTCACTATCTATACCTTGATGAATTTACCTTGACAGCCCTGTGGGCTAAAGTGGTCCATTTGCCTGCAGTAGGCAGTGGCAGTACAAACCCTGCTTCTTCTCCAATGGGCCTCAAGCCAACCTTGGTTCAGAGGTTAGCTGAGTGGGTAATTCAGTCTCCATGCTCCTTTGCTCCTGCTGCAGCTAGCATCTGGGGAACAGCTAGTAGCAGTTGTGAATGTGACTGTGGTAGCTTTTGTGAAAGTGATACTTACCCCCTAAGAAAGAGACTGAAACAATCCACTTCTTTCACAGGTCATTGACCATCTATCCAATGGGTTTGGGTCATTACTTACTAGGGCTAGATTTAAGTGGGGTCATAGAACACCGGCTTGTTAATGGGTGGCAATAAATTTCAATTAAAAAAAACACCAACACAAATAGCAGAAGTTTAAAATGATGGGTGGCCCTTTTCTTTAACTCTGAATTTTCCTATAACCTGTTTGAAATGTTAGATTTCTGATGCCAATTTTAATTAAAGGGAATTAAAAAGCTGGCCAACACTTTTTCTTTGTATGGCACAGAAGTAAATTTGTGTGGTGGGCGTGTCCCAATGAGGTATGGATGTATGTGTTCAGTAAGTTAATGAATACGTTGTTTTAACTCCTTTTTTCTTCAGGAAGCTATTTCTTTCATGTCCCTTTGGGTTCATGTCAGCTTCAGCCCCTGCACCATTCCTGGTGTCAGAAAAAATCAACATCTGCTGTAGAACACAACTGTGTCAATTCCCCAATGATGAATCAAACCTTCAAGACACCAGAAGATGCACTCTCCAATTTGTACTCCTCTGAACAACAATCTGCCATCCTACAAGTGCTCAACACAGCATCTGAGAGCGAGCTTTCCACCATTAAACTATTGCGAGGAAGAAAGTCTGTCAATGTAATTGAGCATAGGGAAAAATATGGACCATTTCAGAACTTGCAGAATTTATTGAATGTCCCTCTCTTTCAATATAAAACTGTTGTTAAGGTGTGTAACTTTATCCTCAATCCATCTGAGAAAGGAGATAGAAGAGAGAGAAAAATACAAGACACCAGGTCTTCAATGAGGTTTATTAAACCTGAAATAGAAAGAGAGAGGCTGGAGGTATACAACATTTTTAATTTGATTTTATCAAGAAACTACTTATTTTCAGAGTAAACTTCTGTTATTCCCATAAATCAATTAAACATTTTAATAATAATTCATCAGAGTAGATATAATACATTTATTGTAAGAAGTGGTATTTTTCCCAAGACATCAAATAATATTTAGTACTTAGTGATTTACATCTTAAAAATGCATAATTATTTTTTTCTCCTTTTCAGACTTTAGATAGCATTGTGTCTGTTGTTTTTGGCACCCGTAAAATTGCATGGGCACATGTTGATCGAAATCTAGCAGTTCATGACTGGCAACAAGAAGAGTGTGGTAGATTCATGAAAGGAACCTATATTCCAGCAGTATATCTGGAAGAAGTAAGTAGCGCGTGCTTGAGACTTTAATAAGCATCAACTCCTCCCCTTGTATCTCTGTTAATCTTAAATTGCTTGTTCTTAGGGCTGTCATAGTACAGTATGTAAAAATTGACAATTTTCCAAGGCAGGGGCTTCTTTTTAGCAATTCTTCTAAGCTGTATTTATTTTGCTAGTTTGATCTCATTAGAAATCCTTCAGAGTTGAAAACAGACCCTTATAACATTTGTAAAGCAGAACTGTAACTACGCAATCAACCCTTGATAAAGAATCTAGCAAGTTAATAGCCCTTAAAATGTATCCTATAGTCAATGTGTGCAGGATGCAGGACTTGAGTTGCAGACGGAAATGGGAAGGCTGGCTTCTTTCCAACACTGTTGGTTTTTTTTAATCTCTGCAAGTAAAAGATTCTGGAAGAAAGATGCACCCACTCCCTCCCTCTACACTGCAGGTAGACATCTGTGACTTGGGCTCACAGGGCTCAGGCTGTGGGGCTGTTTAATTGTGATGTAGACGTTCTGGCTCATGCTGTAGCCCCAGATCTGGGACCCTCCCACCACACAGGGTCCTAGAGCGTGGGCAGTTAAACAGCTCTGCATCCCAAACCCCATATGCCCAAGTCATCTGGCATGAGCCAGCCAGGGGTTTTTAATTGCAGTGTAGACATACCCTTAAAGTACTTACAAACACTAAGGCTGAGCTGCTTGTAACGGCCACTTTACCACAGTATTTATAATCTCTAACACCTTCTTAGTACAATTTGTGTGCGCTAGAGGACTGGTTATCTTTCTCCCATTTTCACCATAATTTCAGGTTCCTTAAATTTAGGCTGAAACAAGTGATCTTCAAAGTAGTACAGAAGCAGAGTTTGTAAAAAATGTGCAATTTGGACACTTTTTTCATTGAAATTCCCACAAAGTGGGTAAAGTTCTCATGAAGACTACATTCCACTTTTGACCAGACTGTTACATTTCTTATAAAAACCACCTTCATCTTTGAGAGGCAGTAACTATGAAATCTGCTGCTTTGATTTCTGGTTTAAATGAATCATGCTTATTTGTTCCCCTCTTCTAGATTTCTTCAGTAGTTTCTAAGATTCCTGAAGCTGATCTTTATATTCTGGAAAAAAATGGACTGTCTGCTCAAAATACAAATCTCTTTCCTATAACATTACATCTTCGCACTGTGGAAGCTATGTTGTATGCCCTATTGCAAAAGACATTTATGCACGATGGCCAGCACAAGGTACTAAGTATGGCCCGAAGCACTGTAGGAAAACACTTTGGATTGATGGTAGGAGACTCTCGGTCTAGTGGAATGGACTTGGTGAAGCAGTTTCTCTTACAGTCTGTTACCCAAGAACAGCCCCGGTTGTCCTTTCCCCGGAACAAGGTGGTACGTTACAGAAACCTATTTTCTTCAGTCACCCAAAACAGAGATGAGGAGATGTGTGATTCATTACTGCAGGCTCTAGCCTTCTATGAACTTCTATTAAACAACACTACTTAAACCTTTTGCTGTTATGAGTAGAACCACAATAAACTTACATCTAATGTTTTGATCAAGTATCAGATATTTACTGTCACATTAAATGATGTGCTGATGAGCAGAAGCCAAGTTTACGTGTGCTGTTCACTGCTATCAAGGCAATCTCAAACTCTGATTTTTCTGTATTCAAAGTATCTTTGGAGGACTTGTATGTCACATGAGGCATACTGCTCATCCTCTAAATGAACAGATACTGATTCTTATGCTTTTCTACACACAAAGTTGTTCCTGATTAATTTCATGTAGACACATTTATTCAGGAATAAATCCAGAATCATTCCATGTGTAGACAAGGGTTTGTCTACAATAAAGTATGATGTGTCTTCCAGAGTGATTGTAAAATAAGAGGTGACCTTCCCCACCCCTCTAGTCACATCTCCAGTAGTATCAGTCTACTTTCCTCCTAGTCTTTCCACTTGCCCCAGTGATCCCATCCCGATCGCCCTTGTGCCCACTTCCATCCCCTGACTCTCCTCTCATACAAACATGTTTGAGTCTCTCCCATCTTAAACAAATCCATCCTTGACTCCACTTGTCTCTCCAACTACTGCTCCTTCTCCCTCTTGATAGACACTCTGGGACTGGTGGTGAACACTTTGAACTTGACATGTTCCAAGGGAAGGGCTGCAGTAGCTGAGTAATATACCCTATCAGGCCAGAGGTCCACACTGATCAGCCACTGGGTAGCGCATCTCATCAAGCTAGCATATCTCAGCTTTATGTTATTCCTGGGGACATTCTGCGCTTACAGATTCTGTGCCAAAAAATTAAATATTCTGCACACAATTTTAAAATTCTGCAAATTTTGTCAAAATAACACTCCATAATCACCCCACTTTCAATTATTTTGGTAATTTATTTCAAAATACCTGTCAGCAAGTGTGTCTAACAATAGACACAAAATTTCCTCCAGTAGTAGAATTAAAAAAACCTCTATGACAACCCAATTCTTGTTTCTCTGCCCCTCTCCCAGAGCCCACCTGCATCCCTCTCCTCTCCCCCCCCAATACTAGGGTGACCAGATGTCCTGATTTTTATAGGGACAGTCCCAATTTGGGGGGCTTTTTCTTACATAGGCACCTATTACCCCCCACTCCCTCTCCCAATTTTTTACACTTGCTATCTGGTCACCCTAGCCAATATACCCAAACCACCTTCTCCCCAGAGCCCAGCTGAGGGCCCCCTCTTGCCCAGACACCTGGTTCCCCCCCCCCCAAGCCCAGGGACCCAGAGGGAGAAAAAGCCTGATGCTCAATCCCAGACTTGCATGGAGTTGCCTGCATGCTGCCCTCTCCTTTCCTCAGGGCATGCTGGGAGCTGCCAGAAACCCTCTAGTTCTCTCTCCTTCCCCCGCCCCCCAGTAGTGTCTTCTATGTGCAATCTGGGCTCTGCCATGTTCAGTGGCCCCTAGTGGCAGTTAGCAGCACTGCAGCTCATTTCTGTGGAGGAAAGAAAATTCTGCTTGCACTGGCATTGCACAGAGGTGCACAATTCTTCCAGGAGTATTATGTGCACCACAAGTGGCATTAGAGGCATAAGATGTATGGGGGGAAAGGGGAGGCAAAAGGCAGAACTGCAGTACTTCTTGGGTGGAATACATTTTTTGCAGGGGAAAAAAATTCTGCACGGGACATGAAATCTGCACATGCACAGAATTCCCCCAGGAGTAATAAATCAGGGAGTGGTTGAGAGCTGCACGCAGAACTCCAACACCAAACATTACGCCTAGGCCCTGGGGGATGCATGTTCCCCTTTCCTCCCCACAGGGAGGACCCAGGGACACTACCCCACATCTGAGTAGAGGAAGCACCTGAAAAACTTTGAACATTTTTGGCAGGTTGGGGTTTTGTGGCTTTTTTTATGTTACCAAAACCAAGCATACTTTCTAAACCTAAAAATAAATAATCTGAAATAGGATTAGGATTTGTGTAGTTTTAAAACCTTTAAAGGGGTCATAGCTACATAAATAACTGTATACCAGTAGACACTGAAGATAAATACACATTTACAAACAGTGGGTATATTTTATTCTTTACAAAACTGTACAGAATCAATTGATATTTAAAATATTAGTGCATTTAGACCCTTGATACAACTCATTAAGAGTTGTTTAGCTACCATTTAATAAATATACACCACATTCTGTTGCTTGAAATCCTGCACTAATCTTAAAATAACAATTTACTTTGTCATAAGCATGTTCAGAAGTTAACTAATGAAAGAAGCCAGGAAAACATAGGGGGAAAAAGCAGCTAGAGGGTTCTAAAACAACCGGTCTCCTCAAAAGTTATAGGAATGTCTAATTAATTGATGTGCAATTTTGTGTCCCTATACTGAACCTTACATATTAGTCTTTAGAGCAACAATCCAAACGTGATACTGGCTGTGAAAAGAGTGCATTTCAATAAATGTGTCATTTAGAAAACAAAATACTTTCAGGTGATAAAAGGCAGGGGGTTTAGATCATCACATTTTAAATCTTACCTATCATACTGCCAGAATATAAAGAGTTGTACCAAGGTTTCACCCACAAATTTATTTCCTTTCAGATATAAAACAGATTTTAACCTCAGGTAACTGGGCTGAAGTCTTTCAAATATAAAATACAATATAAAAAAATAGAACACAATATACAAGATTACCAGAAGTTATATGTTACTAAATAATTCAGAAGTAATACAGATACAGAAGTGTTATTTAAAAATTTTGCCTTATCTGTTTGGGCCCCATCTAGGACTATAGTAAACATTTTCTCCCCATTTAAGATAAACATACTGGCCTGGCAACTGTAAATAAAATGCATGGAATAAAATGAAACTGAGGTATACAAATATGCACATTATGAGGCACGGTATTTTAATTATTTCATTTTAAGCATTTTTTACTCAATTTTTCCTAATTTATTATTGCGATTAGTTAGAGGCTTACAGTTTTTACAAAAGTCTTGCATCAGGCAGGTTATTTGGCAACTCTTTTGAAGATCATGGCTGAAACCACTGCCTATGCCAATGAAGCAGTCTTCTCATGGAAAAACAACTTTCTTTGAGTGGAACTTGTGGCAATGGTTCATTACTCAAGCACCTCTTGCTACCAAATACATGGATTAATTCTCCTTAATGGAAAGTGCACCTTTAGGGCAGCAATCAGAGGAAAGAATTATAAAGTGGTCCTGAAAGGTGCACAGCTAGACTAAATGCTTTTGAACACACTTGAAGTAGACAGAAGCACCAAAAGAACCCACATTTGGATCGTGGAAAGCAATACTATCTCACAGCAGAAATATACAGTTTGCATTTTTAAATACTCAAAGATTTAATATACAAATCACTCTTTGAAAATACAATAAAAACTAAATGGTATGGGAAAATCAAAATACCATATAGACCAATCTGTACAAGACACTACTCGTATAAAATATTTTAAGGGAAGTCAGCTGCCAGACTGTAAACAGTTTCTTTGGGTATTTCAAGATGAATTCCTTCAAGATAATGCAGGAACCTGTCAAAAGAAATCAGAGTGAACAGAAGAGGATTGATAATGTCCATTTTCAAAAATTAGGCAATGATTTTGAATGCAGCACATTTAAGAGACAAACTTCATGCATTCATTTGATGAAGTTACTTGATAAATGTTTCTAAAGTTTACTAAACACTATTATGCTAAAATGTAACAGATTAGGGTAAACCTAAACCTACCTTCTTTTAGTCTTCCCTTGTTCTTTAAGTTTCTCTGACCTACAAATATTGCGGAGGGTGGGCAGGTATTCAGTTATACTAGCTTGCCTGTTAACCAGGCTTAAAGGAGTTCTAGTGGAAAATACAGTTTTGATGATTTCCAGCCTCTTCTGTGCTTTTCTGTGAATGCTGAAAAGAAGGAGAACAAATTCTTATTGTTTCTTGTTCAAACACACAAAAGTACCAGTATAACTCCATGAGGATCAAAACCACTGATTTAAAACTCCACAGAAATCACAGTTGCCAACTTTCATGCAGTAAATAAGCACCTGGCTTTCACAATAAGCCCCCCCCCCAAAAATCAAGCTAATCCCATTTCAAAACAAGGTCAAAACAAGCCAATCTCTAAGAACCCCAACATTCTGTGACTAGATCTGCTGTGCACCCCCGGCTCTCTCCCTGCCCTTGCCCCTGCTTGCCCCCCATTGCCAGGAGCCGATCAAAAAAAAAGAAGCTACAAGCCACTTAAGCCAAAAACAAGCCCAATTTCTGCTTTTGTTTTGCGGGTTTGGCATGTCTGGTCACTATCCAAAAATGCCCCAAACTATGACTATTACACAGTACTAAATCATCTTATGACTCCAGGAATCTTAGGATCAAAATCTGACTTGTAGGCTGTGTGTAGACCCCCCTGCAAAAAAAGCCACAGCCAGAGGAGGGACCACAAGACAGAAGCTCTCTGCTCTGTAGATTCTCCAAGTTCAGCCCTGAAAAGAAGTGTTGAGGGAGGTCTTTCTAGGCGTGGTCCTCATTTATATGTTTCTCGCGCACACACACCATGGTGCACTCCAGAACATCTGTTCTTGGCAGCAAAGTGCCCTGTGTTGGGGCTAGCCAGAATACAGGCTTCACGCTATATCACACTAATTTTTTCATGTCACAACATGTGCCCATTTTAGACCTTTGCGTCATATTGATACCATCTAAATACATGTCAACACATTTTTACATTTGAGCTCAATCAGGCAGAGTGACTTGTTTTAAAACAATTTGGAATGGCTAGAAGATTTATTTCTCCATGTATCTATTTTTACAGTAATTAGTTAAGTAAAGTATTCTTTACCATATGTGACAGAAGTTGGTATAATAGGTAATTACGCTGTTTTAGACTAAAATCAAACCTTTATATTAATACTTATTACAGCAAATTGTCTTTATTAATGTTAACGCCATATTCAAGATTTTTCTTCTCTTGATTTTAAGAGACATACTACAAAAATATCCACATTTGATCTAGTTTTAATGTTCTCAGGCCCCAATCCTGCAAAAGATATGCATGTAATTTGGACTCACAATGACACTATTCACATGAGTAAAGTTATTCACATTCATAAGAGCTTGCAGGATTAGGCTTGCAGGCAGCATCAGTTTGCCTATTCCACTTAATTCTCTAAAATGTGTGGTCTTTTCCAGGCAAATACTCAATTTTTATAGCAGACCAGAATAGTGCTAACACTCATGAGCAAGATTATAACCAGTTGATTCAAAACAATGGAGGACTTTAAAAAAAAATCTTAACTATAGATTACTATTAGAAAAAAAAAGTTCTTAAAAATGAAAAATACCTTGCCACTGTCCTTTCTGAGGTGTATAAAAATTAACAATAGGCCATTCTGGGCCATTTGTTTTTATGCACAAGTCCACCTCCAAGAAACAGTACAAATATTAGTGGGATAAGGGCTGGTGAATCCTTTCCCTCCCCAGCTGATATTTGTACTGCATTGCAACGTATGTTAGTGAGGTTTTAGTCTTACCTTAAATCAGCCGATTGAGCAAAGAATACATCATTTCTGTCTTTTGAAATATGCAGAGTAATTTCCTCAATTTGATCTCTTCCTAGTGTTTTACAGGGGTTCAAGGAGGCTTCCATGCTTTGTGAAATACTAGCAGAGCACTTACTAAAACTGAGTGCTTCTACGACTGCCTTTAGTTCACTACAGCTTTGAGAACTCCACCAATCAATGTTTTCTGTACTAAACTCATCAGAAAGACCATTTTTAATCTTGCCATTTGTCCAATTAAACCCTTCATTTTTACAAAACTCTTTTGGTTTCATTATATTAGCATTTAGGCAGCAATCTAAGACAGACATGTTCTCCACAAATTCAGTTAGTGAATTTAGACAATGAGATGCAAGAGCAGAGCTTTTTTTCCTTCCCGGGATTTCAGTGTTGAATTGTTTTTCTTTTTCGTTCGTCGTAAATTTTAATCCATCTTTGTTTTCTTCCAAGCACGATTCAGGAATGTCTGATGGCAAAGTTATAAATTCAGCAGAGTAGTTCAATTCAGTATCAAATAAATCACTATCATCCAATAAAGCAACCTTTCTCTGGTGCTTCATCCTTTTAGGCTTTTTGACAGGGGTAGCTTTTTCAGAGTAATCACTATCAAGAGGTATGTCATATGAAGAATTTGCTGTAGTCCTTTTAAATGAAGGATTAGAATTTTGTGTTGGCCCTGGAAGAACATGAACTGGCAAAGGCAGAATAAATTCAAGGTTACTATATATAAAATCGACTTGCTTCATCTGGAATTCTGTGAGCAGCTGTATCAGTTTACTCCATTCTTCTGTTGTTGTGATTTTATGCTGTAAAAACAATTACCATAATTGTTTTAATAAATGAAATATGAACCACAGTATGTTATTACACAAAGCTGCCTATTCACATACACCTCAGTAGTCATCAGCCAAGGGATTGTATATTATTGGGTTACTGAGGATTTCCCAATTTGGGTTTTACATAATCCCTGAAGCAGACCTTTTGAAGACTGTGGCTAAACATTTTTGTAAGATACTATAAATGCTACAGAAAATCATCAGAACATATAAAGAGCTATAGCAAATCCACATATGTTTCAGATAAAATTCATTCAAAATATTAGCAACCAGACCTAATCATGAAGATACCTTAAGAAATGAAAACAAATCTTCTGAGGGCAAAAAGATGTTCTTAAGACCAAGCAAAGTCTCTATGAAGCCAGTATCACATTTTGGAAGCTCCATCTCAGTTTGAGGAAGATCATTCTTGAAACCAGTGTTTTCAGTACAAGTTATCTGATCTGTTCCTTCTGGCTCCTCTCCTCCTACTACACAGAAGATATTAGGTTTTAACTTATAAAGTAAACAAGTTGTACATGAAAATTCAGTGCTTAAATTATCCCTTTGTTGTCTCAGGTCATTCTTTTGCATGCTAAAAAATAAATCCTATTCTTGACTTCTTATTGTAATTTTGAATATTACTGACTTTCCAATTACCAATGTCCCCTTACCCATGTTTGTTCATTCTTCCAAATCTCCCCCTTCCCCTTCTTCCTCCTTTGCTACCTCTCCATTGTAAGCAATCAACTCAATCTCTGCCTCTTGCTCCTTCTGTCCCCCTTTAGGGTATCTCTACACTGTGATTAGACACTCAAAGGCTGGCCTGAGCCAGCTGACTTGAGCTGCCGGGCACAGGCTAAGGGGCTGTTTAATTGCCATGTATACATTCAGGCTGGGACCCTCCGATCTTTCAGAATCCTAGAGCCCAGGGTGCAGCCCAAGCCCAAAAACATCTACACTTCAATTAACTAGCCCCTTAGCCCAAGCCTGCTGGCATGGGCTAGTCATGGATTTTTTAAATTGCACTGTAGATATACCCAGACTCTTCCTCATCCACTGAAAATCCTCACTTCCTTTTGGGGCCAGGTTTTGCCTTTTCTCCTTTCTCCCAGTCTTGTTATCTTATGCATACCTTCCCAGCCCCCGCCCTGATCCCCTCTCCTTTTTTTCCCTTCCCTCCTCCTCCAGTTTAATCTCCAAGAGCACAAGCAGCACTCCTGTGTTGATCTAACTGCAGTTGAAGGTGCCTATAATCATGGGTGCCTAACTCCCTATGCTGAGAGGGAACTAGGCTGGCTCTCTACTCTGCCCACTCTTGTAGCTCATAAGAAGAATGGGTAATAACCATGAAAAGCCTTAATCTCAGACACAATGGTGAAAGGCAATAAACAGGTGCAATAAATGCAGACGTCAAAACTTCCAGTCCCTTAATTATTGTAAATATACTGTGAGAAAAAAGCCTAAAGTAAAATTGTTGACTGTCTAGACTTCTGTCAGAAAACTGTCATATATTCAATGGTATTTTAAGAACTGTTTAATAAAAAGTGAAAGATTCTTCATCTTAGAATGAATCTTAATTTGTTATATTATGGCTGTTCTTTAAAATTACATCAATTTACCATGAAGTGCTAAACTTTTTTCTTTCAAGCATCCACCTCCGCTCCTAACCCAAAATTGTAGATAAAGAACACTTTGTCTGATGTCACAGTTATTTGTGGTTAACAAAGTGGCAAAGTCTTTTAAATCCGTTCGTAGATTCTCAGCCAAACAGAGCACTTGTAGATAGCTAGCCACGTTTCCCTAAAATAAAACATATGAGAAAAACTCGTTGAAAGACAAACACAATTATCCATTCAGACCATGGCTAGTCACACTGAAGCAAATTACTTTTGTATACTGTAACGTGCCAAGAAATTCCCTCCTATCTAGTGTTCTCTCTAGCGAAGAGGACTAAAATTGCTGGTAGACAGAATGGTGATTCCCCAAACCCAACTCTAATTCCTACTGTGTGTATACAGAAGGAGGCATCACCATACTGGACTTCACAGCAAATGGGAGTGTAAATTCTTCTGCATGGGTTCCCTCAACACCTAATGGTGGCCTCTTTCATTACCATGGAGGGCCCCCACGATCAGTAGTATTTACAGAGCAACATTTGCCCCAGATGATTTTCTTTCCTTTAACTCTTATCAGCAGGCGGTCTAGCAGATTTAAAATCCAAAGATTGGAAAGTGAAGGGAAAAGAACAAAATTTTATTTTCAAAAATTAGATTCAAGTCTGATTTTAATTTTTTTACTGAAGTTTTTAAAAAAATAGTTTTTTTAATATATATTTGGACTTAATTAAAACTATTTGCCAGTATATATCATCATCATCATATTGGGCTGTTTCTTTTATATAAATACCCTGCAATAGGGTTCTTTCAGTGACTGACACTAATTTTGGCAAAATGAAGTCTTTGAAATGGAACTTCTACAGATATAAAATATTCTGTATCTTGTATGAAATTGTTTTACTTTAGTCTGAAAATAAATCCTTGTACAGAAGTGAAAAGTAATCCATTTTCTGTGGTAATATAATGGATTACATATAACTTGTTAAACCTACAAGTTAAAAGTTACAAACTCAAATTTGAGGTTCAGTTATGCTAATTAAACCCAAACTAAAAATATATTAACATTATCTGTATTCCAAAAGAGAAAGACTTACCAATGAGGGTGTTTTAAAGTTGATTTCTTCAAAGTAACCATCAAACATTAAACTAAAAGTTGGATCTACACAAAAGAAAATTTCACAAGGTTTAATTTTGTAACTTCAGAACAATTTTTCCTTATTTCTTAAAGCAGCCATCAAGAAAACAGCAGTGTCTTCACCTTAATATTCAAATATACCATTTGTAAAATAATCCTTCGTAAATATAAAAACACAGCTGCTCTTTCAATAGAGAACACCAGATACATTAACTTTGCATTAATGTTTCCATCCAAATCTATCTGACCCTGATACTGTAATCAGATTTATCCAGGTGCACCCTTACATCTGCAGAGTCCCATTACTGAAATAAGTATTACTCACCATTTGTAGTAAGAATTACAGGCCTCTTTGCAGTGGCCATGAATGTCTTTATTGCACTTAGAAACCCAGCATCTTCATCAAATATTATATCAACCTATAGAAAGTACAAAAAGTGTAAAATGTTTAGTAATAGTTTCATAGTTATGGGAAGTCATGTAGTTTATTTTAACAGTGTCCAGCTTTTACCATTAATATAATTTTCACCTACACACAGTGAAGCTAAGGAAATATAGCTGCTACAAATAAAACCCACTAGTTTGTACCTAAAGCTTTTAGGACAAAGTCTTATATGTTCAAGTTATGCAATATTTTATAGCATTGTAGCAGTGATGTTATTAAGGGCAAAATAGCACTAACTTTCTCCAAATTACATTTTGAGCTATAGTTTCCCACGCTTATTCTAAACCAAAACAAATTTTTATTTTTATTTGGGGGAGAGGGAAAGGTGTGGAGGAAGTGTCATAAAAGCCATTCAGCTATGTATGTTAAAGTATGAAAAAAAGAAAAGAAAAAACTCTTTTAATGCCTGCTTAGAAATGCTTTAAACATTATTTGGTACACCTCTACCCCGATATAACGTGACCTGATTTAACACGAATTCAGCTATAACACGGTAAAGCAACGCTCCGGGGGGGCAGGGCTGCATGCTCCAGCGGATCAAAGCAAGTTTGATATAACGCAGTTTCACCTATAAACACGGTAGGATTTTTTGGCTCCTGAGGACAGCATTATATCGGGGTAGAGGTGTACTTGGATAATTTAAAAAACAAACTTCACACATGGTATTTATGCAATTCTAAATAAGAATCTAATAGGTTTGACAGAATTAAAGAAATTTAGTTTAGAACAGCCTTGCAAAATTTTATTTGTCAATTTGCATACTCTGAGTAACTTTCTGATGGGTGGATAAATATATAAATAGGTTTCTTCACTCTTAATCATCATGGTACAAAATTAGTAAATTTTTCACCTGGGATAATTTTTGCAAGTCTGGTTCAGAAATACCTATATGGGTGAAATGACCTCTAGCTGAATTAGTTTAAAGGTGGATAATAATCCTTAAATAAATATGACTGAAATATTAATTTTTCACATCAGTGACATATTTTAAGTTTTACCTCTTCAAAGAGTATAAGAGATGTTGCATTTTTTTTGTTGGCTTCCTCTCCTCCCACTTCCTTGTTTGTTGACTTAGTTTGAATATCCACTTTTTCTTTAGATGAATTCTGAGTATTTGCTGCATATAGACAGAGAATGAGCCATAAGATTAATGTAAAGTTAAAAGATGATTCAAGCTGTTTAATAGGCAACTGTACAATGCATTAGTGCCCTGTATGTATGAAGTGAAAAAAAAAACAAAAAACGGCATCAACATAAATATTCAAACACACCTATTTTCTTTTCTGATGTCTCTAGAGGACAATGATCTGCATAGGTTCCTGGGGATTACTGACTATTTGGGAAATGCTGACTGCTCAAGGTGCATTAACTCTTAAAAATAAAAATTAGATAGGAGAAACTCATTAGGATATCTAGTCCATGCAGGATTGTTGGTTGCTGTAATGCTTTCTTTCTCCTATTCTTTATCAGAGTACATAGGCCCGGTCCTGCAAAGACAAACACTTGCTTAACTTTCCACAAATGAATAGTCTTATTGAAGTCAATGAGGCTACTCACTTTGTAAAGCACATATATAAATCATCCCCCTGAGTATCATAAGTTACACCGACATAAGCGCCAGTGTGGACAGTGCTATGTTGGCGGGAGAGCTTCTCCTGCCAACATAGCTTCTGCCGCTCGTGGGGGCTAGAATAATTAAGCTGACAGGAGAGCTCTCCCCCTCAATTTAGAGCAGCTACATTAGAGCGCTTACAGCAGTGCAGCTGTGCCATGTAAACTCTCTAGTGTAGCCGTGCCCTAAGTGTTTGCAGTAACTAGGCCTTTCCAGGAAAAGGACCCTTTCCTATTATGTGTTCATACAGCACCTAAAGAAAGGGGCCCCAATTTTGGATGGGGTCTCTAGGAACTACTATAATACAAATAATGTATTTTCTAGTGCTTTGTCTAGTCTGTGTCATAGGTGATTATTATTCCTCAGTATTTCATGTTATCCATTTCTATACATGCTACACTATAGTTGGGATGTTAGAATACCTACAAACAGTTTAAAACACTGGTGGGCAACCTGCGGGCCGCGGGCTGCACGTGGCCCATCAGGGTAAACTGCTGGCGGGTTGCGAAACAGTTTGTTACTTTGACCATCTGCAGGCATGGCCACCCGCAGCTCCCAGTGGCTGCGGTTCACTGTTCCCGACCAATGGGAGCTCCGAGACACGGTGCAGGGCGCAGGTTGCCTACCACTGGTTTAAGGTATAGATATGCATTTGCTTATCATGCTCTCTTGCATTACATTGTCTCTGAAGTTGTTTGCACAGTATGATTCATCGATTCCAAGGAAAAAAGGGACCATTGTGGTCCTCTCATCTGACCTCCTGTACAACCCAGGCCAGACAACTTCCTCCAAATTCCTTTTGAACTATAGCATCTCTTAAAATCTAACATAATTTTTCCAACCCCAAACAGAATAACCCCATTATAAACAGTAATACCTACCTTTGTTTTTTGTTTGAGATTTTACTATTTCTTCATTACTCTCAGGTTTAGAAGATATTTTGAAATAATTTGCTAATGTTTTAGGGGGTAAGCTTCGTTTTAATCCTGTTCCTTTGGGTGAAAGTGGAGGTTTTCTTGGTGAAATAGCTTTCCTGGGAGAATTTATTTTTTCTGAAAGACAAGGTTTACATTAGCCTTCAACTTCTCAAATACTTCTCAGGTAAACTGACAACAGGGTTGAGGTTCAGCTGTTTTCCATGTAGTACAAAATAGTCTAATGTAAGCAGCAGTTCGCATAGTTACTTTTCTCTTTGTTTCTGTTAATTCACCTATGGTTAACATCCCATACAAGTGCTGCAGCACTTATTCTACAATGCAGAAATAATTATTGGGGATAATCAAATTAAAAGTCACTGTAAAAACAATGTAATTCAGTAAATAGAGTTGGGGTTGGGTTTTTTTTGCCTGAACCAATGAAGCAAAAGCATTCAGAGTCTGACAAAACTGAGTTTACCACTTTAATATGAATGTCTTTTAGCTTCCTTCTGATGGCCTCTCAGAGGAAAAGGTAAGATAAATGACACACTTACTCGGGGACTTGGTGCTGCTACAACTGTTAAAGAAGCAAGGTTTATGTGCATTTACACCTTGTTTGTCCACTTGATGAGACTGAGTAGCCTCCTTTAGCTGAGATAGGATCTGTCTACCACTTCGCTGGCAAGAGGCATTAACTTCAAATATCTGCAAGAATAATTTATGAAAAGGGAATTCAGATGCCCTTTATTTAAAAAAAGTTATTTTTATACTTCTACGTACAAATTAGAAAAGCAGATTAACAACAAACCTTAAAACCAAGCTCCTGAGCACAAGCATATACTGCAGCAGTCTTTCCCACCCCTGATGGGCCAGTAATCAGCACAGTATTGCACAGAGTATTCTCTTCCTCACTCTCAGATTTGTCATCTTTAAAATCCATGCTGTCCATAGAATCTACACAATTATTTCAACCAAAGGAAACAATTTAATAATCATCATTTTAACCATTATCAATTCTAGCCATTTCACATCCGAGGGAAATAAGACAATGTGAACATAGAATACTTTTCATATTTCAAAAAAAAATAAAAATAAAAATAAAATATTTTTCAAACAAAGATCGTATGTCTTTTAAAGTCAATATTTTGCAAAATGTGGAAAAATTGCAGCACCTTGCTGACTCTCTCTGTCATCTTTTTCACTCTTCTGATTTCTTTTTTCCTCCCAATCAGCTCTTTTTTTCCATTCTTTCAGCCAACTACAGAAAAAAACCCAGAAAAGAGATATTAAATATTACTCAGTAAAATGACCCAAGTTCAGATGGAATAGTTCAAAACTCTTCAAGGATTCCTTCTTCACTCTCCATTTATCCAAGCCAAGTGTAGAAACAATTACATTCATTTTTTTCAAAGATATATTTGAAATAAACCACAGAAAATAGTGAGACTGATCAAACAGATCGATTAGTAGTTTATTATTCTAAAGTAAATGTTTTTTAGTAAAACACTCAATGCATGTCTTTGTTAGGGTTTTGTTGAGTTCACAATCTGAATTCATTTCCCCAGAAACATTGCATTTTACTGTTAAGGCACAATTGATGCTATTACTAAAAACTGACAAACTGCCATGATTACAGAGGATGGTCTAAATATTAAACATGCATTTTAAAGGTACGTTCTCTTCACAAAGATTGCTGTTAGTCATAGTGGTGTTGAGTCAGGGACACTTATCTAGGAGTATGATGAAGATCAATTAGGTTTATTACAGGTCCCCAAAACACTTGTCAGATAACATCTTTTAGTCACCACCCAACCTGGGCTGCAATTAGTTACCATTTGTTTAAAATACAGAGCCTTTCATTTGCATCATAAATGAAAAGTTCTAATATAGCACAAATGGTTGTGACAAAAATCATTACCATAAAACAACTATTTGATGGTCTCTGAGGCATGAATTGTGGTGGCAGTTTCATCATTAGGGGACAAGTGCTGGCAAACAGCATTGATAGATGCAACCAAAAAATTAGGTGCCCCTATTGGAAGAGCCACCACAATAACTAGCACCCATCTAGGCAGTCTCAAACGATGAGCAAAAAGGATTGGATGATCATGAGGACTAAATCATCCTCCATCCTGAAAATAATCTCTATTTTATAATATATTATCAAGTTGAGGCATATGTGTAAAAAAACATGGGAGAGCTCTGGCTCCTATTGCACATGTTACGCCCATTGTGTATAAATAAAAGATTTCAGTCCCCACTGCTATCAGTCGACAAAATTAAGTTTACTGAAATACTAGCAAGCCTGAATATTGGAAACATTTCACTCCATCCCAGAATCCAATGTAAAAATTCAGTGTCTGTTGTGCTTTAATGCCAGAAGGCCCCAATCCTGACTGAGACTCCAAAATGCTACCATAAAATAACTTAGGGATAGCAGATCATTTTATATCAATTGGCATTAAACTTGCTTCCACAGTATTGCAAAAATCTTATTGCAACACAATACCAAACATTGCAGACCTTAAAAAAGACCGCAAGTATTGTGATGTTCAGAATTATTTTGTTAAGACAACAGAATCATAGAAATGTAAGGCTGGAAGGGGCCTCAGGAGGTCATCTAGCCCCCCTGCACTGAAGCAGGACCATGTATAACTAGACCATCCCTCACAGGTGTTTGTCTAACTTGTTTTAAAAAATCTCCAACAATGTGGATTCTACAACCTCCATTGGAAACCTATTCCAGTGCTTGACTATCCTTATAGTTAGAAATTTTTTTCTAATATTTAACCTAAAATCTCCTTTGTTGCAGATTACGCCAATTACTTCTTGTCCTATGTTCAGTGGACATGGAGAACAATTGATCCTCATACTCTTTATAACAGCCCTTAACATATTTGACTGTTATAAGATCCCCCCCTCAGTCATCTTTTCTCAAGACTAAACATGCCCAGTTTTTTTAACCTTCCTTATGGGCCAGATTTTCTAAACCTTTTATCATTTTTATTGCTCTCCTCTGGACTCCCTCTAAATCAGTGGTGGGCAACCTGCAGCCCGTCAGGGTAATCCACTGGCGGGCTGCGAGAAAGTTTTTTTACATTGACTGTCCACAGGCACGGCTGCCCGCAGCTCCCAGTGGCCACAGTTTGCCGTTCCCAGACAATGGGAGCTGCGGGAAGCGGTGCAGCCCGCAGGTTGTCCACCACTGCTCTAAACTGTCCACATCTTTCTTAAATGGTGCCCGAAACTGGACACAGTACTGTAGCTGAGTCCTCACCAATGTTCAGTAGAGAAGGACAATCACCTGCCATGTCTTACATACAACACTCCTGTTAATATACAAAAGAATATTAGCCTTTCTTGCAACTGCATCATTATTGTTGACTCAGGGTTTGTTTTCATGTACAGTGTTAACATCAGTGCAGCTGCGCAGCTTTAGTGAAGACACTACTACGCCAACAGGAGAGCTTCTTCTGTTGGCATAGTTAATTCACCTCCCTGAGAAGCAGTAGCCATGTCAACAGGAAAAGCTCTCCCATCGACATAGTGCTGTCTATACAAGGGGATTAGGTTGATATAACTACATCGCTCAGGCATGTGGATTTTTCGCACCTGAGTGACGTAGTTATACCAACATAGGTCTGTAGTGTAGACCTGGACTCATTCAATTTGTGATCTACTAACCCCCCCAGATCCTTTTCAGCAGTGTTACTGCCTATCTAGTTATTCTCCAATTTGTAGGTGTGCATTTGACTTTTTCACCTTAAGTGTAGTACTTTGCTTGTCTTTATTGAATTTCATCATGTTGATTCCAGACCAATTCTCCAATTTGTAAACTCCATTTTGAATTCAAATTACGTACTCCAAAGTGCTTGCAATTTGTCCAACCTTGATGTCATCTGCAAATTTCATAAGCATACTTTCCACTCTGTTATCCAAACCATTAATAAAACTATTGAATTGTACTGGACCCAGGACAGACCCTTGTGGGACATCCTCCCAGTCTGACAGTGAACTATTGATAACTATTCTGAGAATGGTCTTTAAACCAGAATTGCATCCACCTTAGAGTAATTTAGTATAGGCCACAGTTCCCTGGCTTGCTTATGAGAATGACTTGTGGGACAGTCTCAAAAATCCTCATTAAAATCAATGATATGTTTACAATAGGATACATTTTCTCATATCTGACCTGTGTAACTTTTTTATTTCTGTTGAGTTCCCTATAAGTTCACTGGAGTCCTGAGGTTGATATTTTTCTGTCCAGAGCACATCTTCCTTTTCACCACCTATAGCACAGAAAATAGATATTGTCCATTTTAAACATTTCTGCATCTAGAAAAACTAAGCAAGTTGAGTTCAATTTTATGATTATTTTATAGCAGGCTTTTTGGAGGAACACTGGAATTAAGAGAATAAGATGGGGAAAATGGACCAACTCACACAAGCAAAAAAGTGCCAAGACACTTCTCAACAAGTGCTTAGAGCCAGACGCTGGTTGCTGTGCACAGCCTGAGTAAGTGGGCTGTGTGCAGGGGATTACATGAAAGTTGGGGGTAAAGGCAAAGAAAAAGGAAGAACAGAATTCACACTGTTGGAGGATCATGCACACACAAACATCCAAGTTCATGACAGTCTCAATGCATAGATTCATAGAGTTTAAGACCAGAAGGGACATCCATATCACAGACCATTAAATTTCACCCAGCTACCCCTTTATTGGGCCTAATAACGTGTGTGTGTGTATATATATACACACACACACACAGATGGGGTTAAGCAGGATGAAAATAGTTATTTTTTAAAAAATTAGTAACAGAAAATTTTTAATTAAAATCAGCTATTTATTTGCATGTTACTAGTTCTTTACTTTCTTCCCATTTCATATAGGCTTAAATTTCTACAGTGGATATTTTGCTTCTTTGACTAGTTTCCTAGTTGTCAATAGAATTTCAGATTTTACTGAAAGATTTTTTCTACAAAAAAAGTTTCACATTTAAAATGATTTACAATGAAAAAGACAAATCTAGGACCTCACTAATATCCTTGCTGTGAGAACAGCACAAATTAATACAAAATTGACAAGCAAATAGCTTCTGCTACATTTGCAACCAACAGTACCTTCTGATTTACTGAACTTCCACGTGTCAAGAAAGCTCCTCCATCAGGGGTTTGCAATTAAGTTAATGGCACTATTCAGGTGAGTAAAATCACAAACCTATTTGCAGGATGATGGCCTTAATTTTCAGTAGTTTGGTTTCTGGTTACAAAACTATAGCCATTTTGTAAAATTCAATTAAAATACCCTACACCACTAATGACATTTACAAAAAAACCCAATAAAACAGCATTTATAATTTCATGCATAACAAATTTTTATCTAATGTTGCAATAGTACAAATTTTCAAGTTATAGTTTTACAAAGTCTCAACTTGACTGATGTCAATATTTAAAAAGCAAGTAATTTAAATAATGATTTATACTGGCTTGATTTAAAATCGCTCCATTCCTCCTCTGTGGATCTGCCAAAGACCATTTGGAACTGTGCTCTGCAGCACACTGTGGGGATTCCATGAGCCCCATCTAGGTCCATTCACTTAATAGTATGAGAGCATTTTCTAAGAATTTAAGTAGCAAATGTAAAAAGTTACCAGAGGCAGGGTTTAATTTTGATCCAAGTTCACGGTCTTCTATTGTTTTAACATCAGATTCCTGGGGTTTATTTGTTTCTCTGTGTGTTACTTTTTCTGTGTCTGCTTGCTTTATGCAGGATACTTGGGTAACTATGCTCTTGGGAGTTTTGGATTTTAATTCAGTCTCTGCATTATCAAATTGTTTTCTTGGTTTTGATTTGTGGTCTTCGGGTCTTTTTCTTTTCTTCTTAGTTTCTTTCTGATTTTCAGAATGGATTTGATCTAGTTCAGAATTTGTAGTTTCATGTTCTTTCATGCATACTAATCAAAAAAGAATAAAATGCATTACATCGTTTCAAAACTTCAAATATACTGACAGTACATTTCTCACGGTTTCCTAAAATTTTAGAAATACTTTAATCACAATGACCCAAAATAAGATTACTGTAGTTTTATTCAGATGATGTTTGTATTTTATATACTTTTTAAAACATTTACATTGTCCTGAAATTTACTTGTTTCTGTGTCATCAGTCGTTTTAGTTATATACATTACTAACCTTGTTTTTTATTTTTGAAAAGTACATGTTCAGTTTGCTTTTTCAGAAACTGGTAAAAAACTTTTCTCACAGGAAACTGTGAGTTAGAAGATCTGATCTCTTCCAACAAATACTTCCTTAGTACTTTGGGAAAAACTGGTCTCTGTCCAGACAACTGCAATAAATATAAAATAAAAAGCCATTCAAAATACCCAAAAGCACTGACCAAATAAACCTACATGAAAAATTTCACTATTAAAGCAGAATTGTTTAACTAGTTTGTTAAGCACAATGACTACATACCCTTTGACATGCTATAACAGGAAGGCGCAAGCTACATTAACCACCTTTGAGTTAAATAAATTAATCACAGACAAATGCCTTAATTAACGCCACAGGATTTTGTAAAAGATCAAAAGCCCTGAAAATGTAAGCCATTTTGATTGACTTAGTTATTATAGCAATAAAAGACTAAAAATACTAACCATAATTAAAGAATTGTTGCCACTAGGTTTTGAATTTAACACTGAGAATTCACCAAGTGAAATAGTGAGTTTTGTGACATCAGTTAGTTCAGTGTTTAGTTCTCTTAGCTTGGTTAGAAGAGGACAGGACGGTGATGTCAACCTCCACACCGCACAACCTATGTAAGAATTAAAACATGGTTAAGAAAAAAAGTACTTAATTCATGAACTCAGCCTCCTAGACCAAGTGAGAAGTAACTGCTATACCCTCAAAGCCAAGCCTATTTAATTTACATTGCAACATCTTCACACCCTTATCAACTTCATGCTCCCACCAGCTAAACAATTCTGCATACCCTCCCATATACTTCCTCCTCCCACCTAGTGATCCTGTGCTCTTCCCACCCCTATTAATACATTCTGGGCTCCTTTAGTTCTTTGCAAGGCTGTCACTTCCTCAGTCCGATCCCCTCAAGGAGAAATTCAGTCATACTCCTTTCTCTTCGAGAGACAACAGCCACTGCCCCAACTACTTTCATTCCTCTCTCTCACTCTCTTAAAAAGAAAGCAGAGCAGCACAATCCCTCATCTCTTAAGGAAAGAGCAAGTAGCTCAGGGATCCCTTTTGCTCCAAGCTTCTTTCAGTGTTAGAGAAGTAGCAGCACCTGGGCTGCTCTGGTTTTTCTTATACCGTTTCCTTTCAGAAAAGAATCAGCTTCTTCCATGTCCCACCTGGCCAAAAGCAAGATTTTTACTCTCTAAGTAGTTTTTTCAAGTCCTATTTTATTATGCATTATATCTTTTAAACATGCTATTTGTCTACTTATGAATGTATATGTTCCATATTACTAAAGTATCTGAGCTCTGTTTTAAAATCTGTATTTGACAAGACTATTTTTAATGCCAATAAACTTATTTAGTTTTGTTACTGCAACACAAAGCAAAAGTAGGAGCTGCCAATTATTCCATCATAGTTATACTAAAAAGCTTGGTCCCTGAACCTTTAATTTTCAACATAGATCTCCTAGAGATCTACTTGAATTTACACAGGCTCACAGACAAAGAAAAACTTACTATCGTCCTTCTGCTGTACATGGACAACTCTCTGAAAACAGCAACTTGCCACAGAGTATGCTTCTAATACCGCTGCTTTCTTTGCAATGTGCCTTTTTAGAGACTCTGGCAAACCACTCATCAAAAATTCACGTTTTGCTTTGAACTGCTCATCGTCTTGAGAATTTTCAGATGTATCTTGGCTTTAAATAAAATAAGTGACAATGAAAAGCAATCAAGCTACCAAGCATGCAGAGTTCACAACAGTGTTTAATATGGATAAAGTTTACTTATCCCTACCAGCAATTTGACTCATTCCAAACTGTGTCAGATATGCAATCCTGAATTAAGTTTAATACCTATGGTACCCATTGTATTAAAAATGAAATTGTTTATATGTTATCGTGAAATTGCACACAACTTCTCTAGGAGAAGGGGGATATGCTAACATAATTATTCTGATTATCACACCTTTGAAGTTTCGCCCTGAGGAGGGGACCCATTGTCTGTCTGATTGCCTATCCATGGTCTCTTCAAAAGGTTCAAAGTGGATTCTCTAGAGACCAACAAACAAAGAAAGTACATAGGGATAAATAACTTGGCGATCAACTGACTCAGGGCTTTTGTTCTGATCCAGCTAAAGGACAGGACCTCTGGTCCATGGTGGGCCCCCATCCTTAGGGAAGGACTGGAAAGACTTCGGCCTACTGAGGCCCCATAAGACTGGGTGCTTGTTCTGGGTAGAGGCTGTGATGAACATGAAACACAAAAAATCCTAGGTGGGATTTGAAGGACTACTTCTGCCAGAGCCTTTGTTTTTATGAGGGGTTGAACTCTGGTAAGCTTATTAACATGCATTTAGTTTCTTTATTGTTTTTAATAAATTTTCTCCACCGTGCTTTTACCTTAAGAATAAAATATGCTTGCTTAGTAAGAACTGTGTGGTAACTTATAACGGTGGGCAATTACACTGTTATTACTCTCTGAAAAGAAGGCAAAAAGAAACCTGCTTGAACACACTGTCTTTTTCTGGGAATAATACACTGAAGGCAGGAAACTGTTCAGCCTGGAGACACCCCTGTCAGATAGGAGATTGGAGAAGACATGTATGCCTGAGAGAGGAAGTGGACAAGGGAGCTGAAACCCTCAGAGTGGGTGCCATTGCTGGACCACTAAGGGCAAATATAGGTACAGTTGCCCTGAACAGTGCCACAGATAATTTACATATTACAATCTCTGCTAAACACTAAGGTTTACTAAGAGTAACAAACCTGAAAATGGAATATACACTAATCTTCCCGGTTCCCACAGTTCTAAGGCATATTTTAAGAAGATATGGTAGATGTGGTATATCTTGACTTTAGTAAGGCTTTTGATACTGTCTCGCATGTCTTTCTCATAAACAAACCAGGGAAATACAACCTAGATGGAGCTACTATAAGGTGGATGCATAACTGGTTGGAAAATTGTTCCCAGAGAGTAATTATCAGTGGTTCACAGACATGCTGGAAGGGCATAACGAGTAGGGTCCCGCAAGGATCAGTTCTGGGTCCAGTTATGTTCAATATCTTCATCAATGACTTAGATAATGGCATAGACAGTACACTTATAAAGTTTGCAGACGATACCAAGCTGGGAGGGGGTGCAAGTGCTTTGGAAGTTAGGATTAAAATTCAAAGTGATCTGAACAAATTGGAGAAATTGTCTGAAGTAAACAGGATGAAATTCAATGAGGACAAATGCAAAGTACTCCACTCAGGAAGGAACAATCAGTTGCACACATACAAAATGGGAAATGACTGCCTAGGAAGGAGTACTATGGAAAGGGATCTGGGGATCATAGTGCATCACAAGCTAAATATGAGTCAACAGTGTAACATTGTTGCAAAAAAAGCAAACATCATTCTGGGATGTATTAGCAGGAGTATTGTAAGCAAGACACAAGACGCAATTCTTCCACTCTACTATGCGCTGATTAGGCCTCAACTGGAGTATTGTGTCCAGTTCTGGATGCCACATTTCAGGAAAGATGTGGACAAATTAGAGAAAGTTCAGAGAAGAGCAACAAAAATGATTAAAGGTCTAGAAAACATGACCTATGACAGAAGATTGAAAAAATTGGGTTTGTTTATACTGGAGAAGAGAAGACAGGGGGGACATGATAACAGTTTTCAAGTACATAAAAGGTTGTTACAAGGAGGAGGGAGAAAAATTGTTCTTCTTAACCTCTGAGGATAGGACAAGAAGCAATGGGCTTAAATTGAAGCAATGGTAGTTTAAGTTGGACACTAAGAAAAACTTCCTAACTATCAGGGTGGTTAAGCACTGAAATAAACTGCCTAGGGAAGTGGTAGAATCTCCATCATTGGGGATTTTTAAGAGCAGGTTAGACAAATACCTGTCAGGGATGGTCTAGATAATACTTAGTCCTGCCTTGAGTGCAGGGAACTGGGCTAGATGACCTCTTGAGGTCCCTTCCAATTCTATGATTCTAAGATGTTTCATATTACAGTCATTATTAACTAAATGCAGGTTTAGATTTTGAGCAACATAAAAAGGACCCAACAACAACAGTACAAAAATCAGCCTGTAACATTTTAATATGTAACATACCAATTGATATTGAAACCCAAAACATTTTTACTACACTTTGATGTGTACTTTAAATATTATGTAACATGATAGGCTTACAAAGAAACCTGGGTATTTCAATATGACCATGAAAGAATTCAATACATTTCTCATAAATCATACACAATTTGTACTGGACTGACCTGCTTTCATCAAAAATTAGGATTGGTTCATCTGCAATGTTTTGAGCTTTTTTGCCCAGGAATGAAGGCGGAACTCTTACTTTTCCTTTAAAAATAAAGCAGATCTGGATTAGTACTAACATCCAAATAATTGCTACAGTTATGTTTTCACCCTAATTTCATCTCCATATTAGATATTTGTGTTATGTATAGCAATATTCCTAAAATCTTAGACACTTTTCTTCATGAAAGACTTATTCTGTAACTTAATTCCCTTTAACTTTCTCGCTCGTGAGACACTGTCAACTTAAAAACTCTGTCTAAAAATATTTTACTTGGCACTGTTAAATATTTTTCTCTAGTTTCACTTTTACCTTGCAAGTCAGACAGTAATTTGTGCATAGTCAGCTTCTCCTTCAGTACGAGCATATAAAAGCATAATGATAAAAACCACATAAATTAGCAGGACGACAAAGAGGAATGGTGGAGTACCAGAAATTATTTTAGTTTCTTTAAATTAGAGATTTCCAAAATTGTTCTACTCTATTTAAAGGACACTGTCAAGAGGACATATACACATAGTTTCTTTGTTGTTAATTATGTATTAGTGTAGCACACAAATCAGAAGTCAAAGTAGGTCTTGGTGTTCAAGATTGGCACTTTATACATTGAAATAAAGATTAAATGTGTTTATTTAAATCCAATTACCGTGTGAGCTCTTAGTAACCTTCACATTTCTAGATTTTTTCCCTAATACATCATTTAAACTTCGAAGTTTCTTTTGCTTTTTCTCCACATTCGGTGTAGAAGCAGTGGTACTACTTGGGCTTGAGTCTAAAATTATTACTGAATCCTGGACAGGAAACAAAAAGAAATTGATAAAAAATGAAATACAACTTCATCCCCAAATTGTTCCTTTTACTGTTTCCAATTGTGAACATTACCAATTAATGATAGGTATTGCTGGAGCTGATAAATTAGACACTGTTGCAAAGCTCGAAAATTGCTCTATGTAATAGTTCTACTTGTGTTTCCTACAAAGGGGTATAAAGAGTAAGTTACAGGAAAAAAAATCAACTCAGGCAGCAAGTACACGAGTGAGCTTTTTTCCTACAAAAAGGAAAAAAGGAACATTGTGAAAGTGGTGTGACTTTAGAACTTTTTTTTCCAAAAACTGCCCATGAGATGTCATTCTGTTTAGGAACAGTTATGCATATAGGTCATATATTTCTGGCCTGCCCCATCCCTTTTGGTTGTAACTACTAAGGATATTTAAGAAACCAAGATCCTGCATCTTCTGGGTAAATGACCAGTTTCCTGTTAAGAAAACTGAGGTTTTTACTTTAAGTAAAAAATGTCAATCAGAACACTATAGTAAGCTATGTCCTGTTAGAGTCTGATTCCACAGCCCATATGGCTGCAGGAATGATCCCTTAATCTTCAGACCCAGCTCATACCAGTTAATAGTGTAAAACCAAAACTATGCTACCACATCATCACCATTCACTTCACATGATCCCATAGAGGAAATATGTACATAGGGTAAGAAATTAAAACTAAATTATTACTTAAATGAGACTATCTAAACTTTAAAAGCAATCTGGATTCTATACTACTCAAAATTTGCAAACTTACTTCATTTTCTTGGAATTTTTTCTTTTCAGCAAGAGCTTGCTGTCGAGACGAGCGTCTTACAGGTGTTGGGGTATCTTCATTAGCCTTTGATCTATTATGTTGTATGGCCTTTGCTTTTTCAATCAATTGTTTAGCTTTGGATATATTTTTAGAAGTACAGCTCATCTATCAACGAAGTACAAAATAACAAAAACGCCTGACCATTTATAGCCATATATTCTACATTTAAATAAAAATCAGTCTACATAAGTTACATCATTCTTAAAGCTCATGTGGCATACAATTTACAAGGAAATAAAATGATTGTGGGAATCACTTTTTTTCCTTAAGGGAAATCTTATTTGGTGCCATCTTACACAAGCACATTATCAGGAGACTCAGATTTGCAGGCCAGAAGGGACCATTGTGATAATCTAATTTGATCTTCTGTATGACAAGGTTGGGCTTTTTATGGGGCAGGCCCCATAGGGTGTTCCCCAAAATAGAGAATATTGGCTAAACTGTGATCATCATGAGGACCATAACTCTTACAAGTCTATTGCTATCACTGGATACCACTTTTACAAAGACACCGCACAAGTTATCAGAGCAGAAGGGAAGGGATTGCCATTAAAGATTTAAAAAAAAAAAAAAAAAAATTAAGTGTGGAGCAGCAGCAGACACTATGGAGCAGACAAGATATAAACAATGAATTAAAAATAATATACTGCCCATGAAAGACACCTGACAGCCATACAAAGAAATTTTGTAATTTATCCATGAAACAAACAAGTAGAGCACAGGCAATAATAATTTAAGCTTTCTTGTACTGCACCCGATATGATCAACCCAGTTCTGGAGGCACTTGAGTCTCTGAATAATCTTTGCTCCTGCTGCTGAAAATGCCAACTAGAATGCCAGGTAGTGCCAAGTCTAAGGTGGCTTGTTTCTGCCATATAACTGTACTACGATATCATTCTGATAAAGATTTCTCAGGTATGTTGTAGAAAGCAGCTTCACATCATCAGGTACTGCATCATCACCACAACTGTATACTGGTTATCTGTCCACCTGAAACCAAATTCAGCCCACCCATGCTGGAGGCGTAAACCTATGAGCCAGAAGTAGGGATGAATGAAACTGGGAGGCCTGGTGGTGACAAAAAGCCCAACCTTGCCTATTTAGAACAAGATGCTGAGTTTTGCAAGGAGGCTATCCCTGGGCCCTGATCAGAGACTCTGTATTTTGTATCAGCCTCTGGTCAGAAGATGCCTTATAATTGAAGCTTCACTCCCTTCCTCAGAGCAGCTAGAGAAGGAGCTTTCTGGCTCTTGATATCCCTGCACAGCCTCCTCAATGATGTTGATATCTCTTCCTGACAGACAACTCTATCTTTCCCTCCTCCCCACAGCCTTCAGTATTTGGGTCTTTTTCCTCTACTTAAGAATTCCAGTGCATGCCTCAGTTGCTACTTATGCTTTTCCCAAGCTACAGCAGGAACCTGACATGATTTTTGACAGTTTTACTGCTGTTCACAGTACCCATTTCATTCAGATGTATCTTGGCAAAGCTAATGCCACTGGACCCATCTTCCTGCAGACAGACATTGCATCTGATTACACTAATCTTCCAAATATGTTTTATTTTTTAAATTTTAGCTTAAGTTCTGTAATAATTCAAGATTTAGGTGCTACACTTATTTACTTTAATGTTCTACAAGTGACTTTTCAAACAAACACATAACAGACTTGATTATTTAAGCTACCTTTATATTTCTTGGAGTAAATTCTTCATTTTCCATTGCTCCAGCTTTATCAGATTTTTTAGATGCATTAATTCGAGTAAACCTCATTCTAAACAAGGAAAAACATCATGAAATTAATTTTTTTTAAAAGGAGGCATCAGTCTACACCCCAGATTCATTGGAATTTAAGACTGACTTATCAACAGATGCAAAAATCCTAATGAATAAAGGAGCTAAATGTATTTTTCCTTTGAGCACAGGCATACACCCAAATGATATTAACATTAATGTCAGAGAGAGAATATTTCCAAGTGTGTCAAGTTACTGTAGTTCATTTATTCTTAAAGCTCTCAGACACAGTTAGAATAGGAACTTTTGCTTCCCTATCCCATTCCACTGATTTAAAAACAAAACCTGGAAAAAAAAAATCAGAATTTTGACTTGGGTAAATATAGGAGGGAATTCTTAGCCATCTGAGGTTACTTAATCTTGCATACCATTTTCTACTCACCTATTGTGATCTGCTTTTCAAAGGATTAGCAGAAGTTGCAACATCTTCCCATATGCCAAAACTCCAAAAATGCTCCAGAATGTAACAATATTATTTCATCTATGGAAGAAATGAATCTCCAGACTTGGACTAAGGACCTGATGCTGCAAAGTTCCAGCTGCAGCATAGGGCTCTACTCGTTCTAAGACCAGTCAAAAGTTCAGTTCTTCCACGTTGCTATTCAACCAGCCTGCCAGTTTGTAGGAAATTTAGGAATGCTTCTCAATCCACTTACCGTCTATATCCTGCCTTTAATGCTGAAATTTATATAAATAAGCAACCATTCTAGTTGATAAAAATTATTTACCAAAGCAAAATATACCAGATATTCTAAAAATGCAAACTTTTACCTTATTGGGCTCTTTGCATCAAAGGGTACTGTAATCACCTCAGCTTTATACATGTTGCTTTTCCTCAAGGATCTATTGCTTGATTTTGGTGTGGAAGCATGTACGGGGCTATCACCTAGTGCATTTTCAGAAACTGTATTACTAATCCTAGCTTTTTCAGGCATAATGTTTTTGAAGGTTTCAATTTTCTTTTGCCTTAGGCTCCTTCTTAATTCATTCTGTTTCAGATGTGATAAGATTCTTATATCATCTAAGGTTTTTTCCTTAATATGAGCATTAGCCCCAGTATTTTCATTATTTCCAATACTATTTGGAACATTTGTTTCTTTAGTCTCCAAAACCTTCTTTCTTTTCTTTTTAAGCATATTAGTTCTCTCCTTAGTAGTACTACTTTTTTCGGTACTACAGTGTGAACATTTGTCAATATAATCCTTTAGTATTTCACTTTCATGTCTTGTATTTGAGGCTGCTTCACTTTCTTCCATTCCCTCATTTTGTTTTGAAGGCTTTTCACTGACTTCCTTCAGTTTTCCAGGTATTTTTTTAACTCCACTTTTTACCGTATCAGATGTTGGTTGTCTAAAAGCTTTCATAAATTGATGTCTTTCTTCTACAGTACATTTTGGCTTCACAGCTTCAGGACCTACAGCTTCTAGTACAGCTAACTCCAATTCTTCCTCCTCTATAACTACATTAGATTTTCTTTTCTGAGTCATTTGTTCAGTCTGTTCAATCTCTAAAACAGATGGACTGCTTTCTCTTTCTATTTCATACCCTTTTTGCTTCAAAAAGATAGAAGCTATTTTCCTAGAAACCTTTTGCTCCTTTAGCAGAGAGGGAGATTTTGGGGGAATGGGATGAATCTGTGCAAGGACAGTTACTGTCCGAAGAGGTAGTTGCTGAGACTCCTCGCCATTTTCAGGGTCACTGGTGCTACCACTTTTGTCTGTTTCACTTGCTATAATAAAATTGTTTAGTGTTGGCATTCTGGTTTCTGGAATTTGATCCACTTTATTTTCTCCTTGACTTTTCAAAAAGTCCTCAAATGACACTGTGACTGTACTATCATTTAACTGTGATGTCTTATCCACATTAACTTCAAGGCTTGAAATACTTACAGTACTCTTACTTTCAATTATTTTAGAAGATGTGATTTGTTTTTTATCTTTTAGTTCCTTTTCATTCAGCTGGTTTTCAGAGGAGGAATTTTCAGACAAATCAGTATCAACTTTGTGCTTTCTTTTCCTTGATTTTATGTAATTTTTTGATACATTTAGTTCCGATCCAGTTTTCTTAGCACCTTTTCTGCAGGTGACACTGTTTGAAGAGTTTTTGCTTTGCTGATTGTCTGCTGCTAATTCTTCTACATGTTTTTGGGCAAGTAAAGCAGAAGCACTGTTATCAATAAAACTTGTATTTAAACACTCTTCCTTTGGTTTCATCACATCTGTACTGTCATTGCTATTAATTTCTATCACACATTGATTCTCAGGTATTTTAATATCTCTTAATTTACTATTTAAATTAACTCTCTTCCCTCTCCTTTTCAGCTTTGAAAAAGATTTTGAAGAAGGTCTCAAAGGTGATTTACAATCTTTACCATCATCAACACACAGCTGGTAAGACTGGTTTATTTTATTTTCTCCAACTCCAATGAGTAAAGCGGTCTTCTCATTTGTAGAAGTCTTTTTAAAATAATCCAATATGTTGTTAGATTTTGGTGGTGACACTTTATCCACTGTTCTTGCTAATGGTGAAAAATATTTTGTAATTGTTTTTATAGGGGGATCTTCCTCTCTTCGTTTCTTGCATGGCTACAAGAAAGAAAAAAATCAACATTAATTTTAACAATGAGTAACAGTTACTTAGATTAATGAGGTATATAAGGTGATAACACTGAACAGTACATTGCCAAACTATTTAACAGGATAAAAAAAAAATCAAGTCTCTCTCTAAGGAAAGCTCATATGCTGGTGTATTTCAACAGATGTTTCAACTATAGATAAAGCTATCCAGCAAGTTGGGTAGGGAAGCTCCCTTGAAATTCACTCTGCAGAGTAGACCCCTGCACCTCTGCACAGCCACAAGGACTTCAGTGAGACTTTGCACAGAGGTCTGCCTGCATGAAGTTAATTGCATGATCAGGGCCTAAAACAGCTCTGAAAAGATCCTGGACTACCTTAGTTAAGGAAGCCTATCTTCAAGAAAAATGATCTATGACTACGTTTTTCAGGGCAGTGACCAAAGTGCACCTTTGTACAGCACCTAGTCCAACCTGATATTGATTAGGGCCTAAAGGCATTATTGAAATGCAAATATTAATATTAAAATATGTCTCAAGGAAAAGAAACTACATTCTAATTTTTTTCAAGAAATAGAAAATAATCTGTTACATCTTTCTTCGATATATGACCCGTACCACTTATCTGTCAGACTATCACTGAACCAACTTCAAGGTACGAATGTCATTATTTTGTAATAAATTGTTATGCTTCTTGCATTTGCCTATGAATTTGATAGTAAGGGATGGTCTACACTCAGTTCTTGTACTACTCTATACTGGTTGGAAACCAGTATAATTAAAGTGGTACAACCCCTTAGAGTGGATGCAGATGTACTAGTATAAAGATCTTTATACCAGTACAAATTATTATCATAAAATTAGGGGCATAAACTATACTAGAATAAGGAACCATCTTTATACCAGTATAACTGTTTCTATAGTAAGTGTACAAATGATCTATTTCAGTAAAAATCAACCACATTCATAACAGCTAAAATATTGTGGATAGATGAGGCCTTAAATATCAACAACAGGCTACACTACACTACAGTTTTTGTTGTAGGAGATAAATTGAGTGGACTCCTTCAGCCTTCAGGGAATCCACAAACATTATGAATAAAAAGACTGAGCCATAACTTCGGTAGCATTAGTGACATATACATTCAAGATAACAGTTGTTATTTGACATTTACCACTGGGATGCTGGGTTGATGGGATGCAACAGGACAACATTTTCATGTTGAATCTTCATGTCTTAGCTCATTAATATTTAGTATTGAGGGAAGTTTTACAAAGAGTAAAACAACAACAACCACCCCACAGTAACTCCTGATGCTACATCAGCATGAAACATACACCCCCACAGAACCAGGACATCTGTAAAGTGCAATCCCATACCACGGGCAACCCACAATGCTGCATTGTGAAGCTGCTCCACAGCACCACATCAGAGCCCCTGAACCTTTTTAGAAGGCAATACCAAACCATCACTTATTAGTCTTACCAGAGTGCCTAGGAGCCCCAGTCATGGCCCAGGAGCCTGCTGCGCTAGGTGCAGTACAGCAAGACCGTCCCTGCCCCATCACATCACTGCCCTGTTCCACCACATTATCCCCATCAGCCCCCCCAGTAACATGTCCCTCACCTCGCTGCACCCCAGCTCCTTGCTTAAGCCCCAGGACGAGGCCCCACAGCCCCTGACTTAGAAGACCCCCTTCACAGCACCACAACAGCAGGACCAGGACTCCCGACCCGAGCCCGCCACCACCTCCTGCAGTTCAACGCCAGAGCCCCCGCAGGCGCCAGGAACCCCACCCCAAAGCACGTCCCTCCCACAGCCGGACCCCAGCTCCCGAGTCCCGTGGGGCGGGTGTCTCACCGGGGCGTCACTGTCCTTCCCCGGGGCAGAAGGAGCCGCCGCGGCCATGGTCACTCTCCCCATCATCCCCCCCCCGCGGCAGGGGGGAAGCAGGATCCCTCAGTCCCAGGGAGACCCCTGCCCCAGAGCCATGGGGCAAGAGCGCCCGGCCCGGCCGAAGCCGCCTGACAGGAATTAACGCGCGACGGAAGCAGCCCGGCAGAAAAGCGCGCGCGGGACAGGTTCGGAGAGCCCGGCGCGAGAGGGGGGCGAGGCCAACCGGGCCACGTGACCAAAGCGGGCCTACACATCAAGACTTTCCCGCATCACGTGATGCTGGCACGGCTCCGGCTCCCTAGGGACAAGCCTGTCTAGGGTCACGTGATCTAAGCGCCAACTGGTCACGCCTCCTCCCTTCGTGCAGTCACGAGGTCTAGCGGCGAAGCAGGGGCTTGTCGCTGTCAGTTGGGTTTTCGCGCCGCCTGCACGTTGATGAAAAGGGGGTGGAGCGCGTACAGCGTCATGACGTAAAAATTGAAGGTAGAAATGGGAGGCAATAGAGGTCAAACTTTGTGCAAATGCAAAGTAGCCTCGTCTCAGTCATCTCGGGGTGGGGGTCCCCACAGGAGATGGTGGTAACTGGCCTCTCCTTAGAAGTGTGGAGTGTAGGTCACATGCTCCCACTGCCTCCTGGGCCTTGAAATCACCCTGGGGTGCCTCTACAGTGCACCATCAGTGTAGAGTGAGCTGGCCCTCTACGGGGGCTGGGCTTGCTCACCTGTGCCAGGTTTGGTGAAAGAAATGAAGGATAGTTGGGTCACATGCTGGAGGAGCACGTGTCTCAGAACCAGGTTTGTTGTATGTACAATGGCTGTCTGTAGCCATGCAGAGGCAATCTGGGAGTGCTTCCTCAGTTCAAGAGGGGGAGGCTCGCTAGACAGACAGAAAAGGGCCGATGCCAATGAGGAGGCTGAGTTGCATAGGTGGGAAAAGACCCTGGGAAAGAAAGAAAGGGGGCAGTTTGGGGCCTCTACCCTGCAACCCAGTGGTTTAGGGACCTATAGTAGAAGGTGAGAAGGGACTGGCTGGAGCCTAGGAGGGGTAGAAGCTGAGCCCAAGAGAAGGGCTAACGACTGTTTAGGAAGAGGTCTGCTTGGTAAGAGTCTTGGGTAGTGGGGAGTGCCTGCTGTCTTCCCAAAATCATGAGTTGCATTACATTTTTTTAAAAATATGATTTGAGTCTTTTGATTAGCCATGAGCTCTGAAGCAGTGCTTCCTCTGTGCCTAGCACAGTAAGGCCTCAATCCTGATTAGTGCTTTTGGGTACTATTGCACTATGACTGTGATTGTACAAAGACCTATGTATGTGTTTAACTTAATGCCCTGTGAGACTTCAGTGGACTACTCATGGTGCATTAAAATCAAGCACATGTGTAAGTTTGCAAGTGTGCGTCCTAAATAAAATGATATATAGGAGAGAGAAGAGGCAGCATGAACTAGTGGCTAATGCACTGGATTGAGACTCAGGAGGCATGTTTCTGTTCCCTATTCTGCCACTAACCTGCTGTGTGACACTGGGCAAGTCACTTCACCTCTCTGTGCCTCACATTTTCCTCCCACCATTTGTTAGTCTAGTTTGTTTAGACTGGGGCAAGGTCTGCTTCTTGTTATGTATTTGTACATTGCCTAACATAATGGGACCTACTATAGTATAATATGATAGGGCTTGGCACAGTATAGGTGTAGAGGTAAACCCAGCTGGAGTTACTTGCAGTATCAGGGCCTTAAGTGCATAAGAAAAAAATTACTTGTCCCTCATGATTGGACAAGTTGATTTTTGCAAGGCCAGATACATCATCTAAGGGCTAGTCTACACTGGCAACGCTGGCGTAGCTCCCAACGCTGGGACACTGTCTACACTGGCGCTTTACAGTGCTGAAACTTGCTGCTCTCAGGGATGTGTTTTTTACACCCCTGAGCGAGAAAGTTGCAACGCTGTAAATTGCCAGTGTAGAAAAGCTCTAACTAATTAATACTATGTATCTATCCTGGGTACTTATCTGGCTCCCATTACTTTCCCACTTGAGTGCTTCACAATCTTCAGTGGTATTTATCTTCACAATAGCTGTGTGAGGAAAGAGAGTACGGTTATCTCCAGTTTCTAGTTGGGAAAGTGAGGCACAAAGCAGCCAAGTCCCCGATCCACAAAGGTATTTAGGTTCCAAGCTTCCACTGAAATCTAAGTGACTTGCCTGAGGCCATGCAGGAAATGTAACCTAGTTCTCCCAAGCCCCAGGCTAGTACACTAACCCCAGACCATCCTTTCTCCTGTGTTACAGAGTGACTTTTAAATTTCAAATTAAAAATAGTTTCATTTTAATGCAATGACTGTATTTTCATTGCGCTAATGAATTAATAGTTTACTAGTGTGTAGATGTAAAATGTAGCAATAAATTCAATGGTAATTTATTATACATATCAATGTATTTGTCTTACGTAACATAGGTATAATGATGTGTTTTTGCTTTCAGTGATGGGCCTGAATGAACACAGGTAGCCTTGAATTCTGAATGGGCTTTTTGCAATCAGGACCTGGGCTTGGTGACTGCTTTCCTTCTGCTCCACCAATGCTAGCTTGTGTGCCATATGTACGTTTTGGGGTTTCAATAAAGTTTTCCTTGATTGAAAAAAACAACAACAAAAAAAACCACCCCTAAACTCGTGCCCCGCCCTCCTGCCTGGCTCATTGCCCGGATGTGGCTCGCTTCCGGGTGTGAGGCCAGCCCGGGCGGCTGTTGCCAGCAGCGGGTCCCCGCAGCCCGGGCAGGGAGTGGGATGGATCCGGAGGGTGAGGCGCTGCTGCTGCTGCAGGAGGCTCGGGAGAGCGTGGAGGCGGCGCGGAGCTACCGGCGGGAGCTGCAGCAGAGGCTGCGGGGGCTGCAGCAGGCGCGCAAGCAGGTGGGGCGCTGGGAGGGCGGCCCGGGGGTTGGGGTGAGAGGCGGGGGCAGGGCATGGGGTCAAGGGGAGCTGGGCACAGAGCTGTGCAGGGGGGTGGGGCTGTGCTGGGGCAGAGGGGGAAGGGGTTGGGGTACACTGAGTGGGGGGCAGGGTAGGGACACTCCTAGTCCATGGGCTGGAACACCCCCCCCCCTTTCCTGGGACAGAGTCAGATGATGTGGCGTCCGCGCTTCAATTTAAAACAAGTCTCTGGCACTTGGGCGGGGAGGGAATCTTCTGAACATGATCTGAGCAAAACTGATGCAGGTAGTTGCCTGCCTCAGACTGAGCAGCTCTAGATGAGAACGGCCCCTGTTTTGTCAACTCGCAGAAGTAAAAATTAATTAGTCGTGCCCCTCCCCCGATCATGAGATTGTCTTAAAAATAATGAGAGGTTAAAATTTTGGAGTTTTTATCAACCTTCTGGTTTGGGGGCTTTTAGAGTTCCCGTTTTAAAGTTTTTTCTTCTGCAACCTTGAAAGATAGAAATCTGCTTTTAAGGAAAAAAAAATCAAAGTGAAGATTCTCATATAATCGCCCGACTCCATACCCATGCATTCAGACTCAGGTACCCATTATCTGGTTTAACTCTTCAGTGTAGACATACCCTGAATGTCTTTGCATTTTGTAGACCTGAGAACACCCTTGGTGTTAGTTCATCTTGTGGAGTGATCTTTCATTTATTTTAAAACTTACAGAATTTTTCTCTTGTGATCTAGTGTCAGAGGGGTAGCCGTGTTAGTCTGTATCCACAGAAACAATGCAGAGTCTGGTGGGACTTTAAAGACTAACAGATTTATTTGGGCATAAGCTTTCATGGGTAAAAAACCCACTTCTTCAGATGCATGGAGTGAAAATGACAGATGCAGGCATAAATATGATGTGCTGGAGAGGTTTTAGCTGGGGGCTGTATGTGATGGCCAGTGATGTTCTGCTATCTCCCTTGTTGGGTCTGTCCTGTAGTAGGTGACTTCTGGGTACCCGTCTCACTCTGTCAATCTGTTTCCTCACTTCCCCAGGTGGGTATTGTAGATTTAAGTAAAACTTGAGTGAGATGGGTACCCAGAAGTCACCTAGTACAGGACAGGCCCAATAGGGAAAATAGCAGAACACCACTGGCCATCACATACAGCCCCCAGCTAAAACCTCTCCAGCACATCATCAATAATTTACAACCTATCCTGGAAAATGATCCCTCACTCTCACAGACCTTGGGAGGCAGGCCAGGCCTCGTTTACAGACAGCCCCCAACCTGAAGCAAATACTCACCAGCAACTATACACCATGCCACAGAAACACTAACCCAGGGACCAATCCCTGTAACAAACCCCGTTGCCTACTCTGTCCCCATATGTACTCTAGCGAAACCATAAGAGGATCCAACCACATCAGCCACACCATCAGGGGCTCATTCACCTGCACATCTACTAAGGTGATATATGCCATCATGTGCCAGCAATGCCCCTCTGCCATGTATATTGGCCAAACCGGACAGTCTCTACATAAAAGAATAAATGGATACAAATCAGACATCAGGAATGGTAACATACAAAAGCCAGCAGGAGAACACTTCAGTTTCCCTGGACATTCTATAATAGATTAAAAAATAGCCATACTTGAACAAAAAAACTTCAAAAACAGGCTTCCAAGAGAAACTGCTGAGCTACAATTCATTTGCAAATTTAACACAATTAATTTGGGCTTGAATAGGGACTGGGAGTGGCTGGTTCACTACAAAAGCAATTTTCCCTCTCTTGGAATTGACACCTCCTCATCAATTATTGGGAGTGGACTACATCCACTCTGATCGAATTGGCCCTGTCAACACTGGTTCTCCACTTGTAAGATAACTCCCTTCTCTTCATGTGTCAGTATAATAATTCCTGCATCTGTAATTTTCACTCCATGCATCTGAAGAAGTGGGGTTTTTTTACCCACGAAAGCTTATGCCCAAATAAATCTGTTAGTCTTTAAGGTGCCACCAGACTCCTTGTTGTTTCTGTTGTGATCAGATAATTTCCTTGAAACTGATCCCATCACCATAGAACTCTGTTGTAAACCTATGTGGGTTAGTGCCCTGATGTTATGACCAAGTGGAAGATTAATGTTCATTAATCACAGTGGTTTTCAAAGTTGTTATTGCAAACTGCTCAAGGTAATGAGCCTCATAGATGCCTCTAGTCCAGAGGTCCTAAAACTGTGGAGTGCCCCCCCCCCACAGGAGGGGTGGAGGACTGTTCAGGGGGGTGCAGCTGGGGCCTGGGCCAACCCCCATGGGGGGCAGGGAGGGAATGCCACCCAGCTCTGCTTCTGACCCTGGCTGCGGGCCCTGCACCCGGGGCTCCACTCCTGGCCACACACCTGCCCCCAGCTGTGGCCTTGGCCCCCTTACCCTTGTTTGCATCCTGTCCCCACTCCTGGCTCTGGCTTGGAGGGAAGGGGGACAGACGGGGTAAAGGAGGTGTGACCCTGCAAAGTTTGAGGACTGCTGCTCTCATCCCAACTTTGCAATCCCCGCTGCAGTGGTAGTGCTGCTTATTAACATAACATATAACGGGACAAATGACAGTAAACTTGCATTAGCATGGTGAGTATAACTGCTCTGTTACTTTGGTGGGTGTGACTGCTTAGTTACCGTCACCTTTATTTGTGCTGTTTGTTTCCTCTCCCTGAGTACAGGACTTTGCATTCATTAGTACTGAATCTTTCCTTGCTCCTGCGACTTCAGTTGATCTCTTTGCTGTATGGTTCTGTGTTTGTATGCATTTGTTTCTGTTCCCCTGGATTCACTTTCCACTGTGGGCTCGGTCATCTGCTGAGTTGTCCACAATTGAGTTTACGCTAATGAGAGATCTGACAAAGGAGGACATGAATCAACTATGCAGGATGCACATGGGGACAAGAGCCTTTGGAAATCTCAAGACTCCTAGACTGGGCTACAGCTAGCAGGACCACTTAGCATTGCAGCATCAACCTCCATTTTAGGACCATTTTACTACAGCACTCAAGTCCATTCTCGAGCCTCTGTGTGTGTTTTTACTTTCAGTATTTTCGTCCTCTCTTTTCTTTGCACATCCCTAGCTCTAGCACTGAGATTCTGATACTCATTGAGTTTGTATACGCATCTAAAACGGTAATGGGTTTGGGGGAACAACCATTCTCTTCTGTCATCCTCCACTCCCGCCTCGTATATACACTGCGAAACACTTCCTTTTTTCTTAAATCGTAAAATAACAAGTGAGGGGAAGCCAAGCTGTGTGGCAGCCGCAGAGGCTCATGAAGATTGCTTGAAGAGGAAATTTACTTTACCTAACCCAAGAGCTTCCTGTGTTAGTTGTCAGTACTTCTAAAGATCTAGAAATTACATCTAGGGCTTGGCTTATATTGCAGCATTTCCTTATGTGTGTAAATCATAAAAGCACTTCATAGTGGAGTATTTAATTCTAACTTTTAGCTTGTGATTAATTTTTCACGTATTCAAATGTTTCCTTCCTAAAAAAATCCTATGCAATGGGGTCTTAATCGACTTTGTAGTAAACTTTTTGTAACAACTTTTTCTAATAAAGATTCTTACGATATCCATAGAATCAAAATGGATATGGTGGCATAGTCACTGTTCACCCTGACTCCTAATAAAAGAAGAAGGGAAACATTCAATGGAACTCAAAGGTGATCCATTTCCAGCTGATGTAAAAACAAAACAAAAGTCCCCTTCCCACATTGTGTAGTTGGCCCATGGAACTCGTTGCACCAAGATTGAGGCAAAAAATATATTTAAGATTCAAACAAATGATCAGTCACTTACATGGATAACAAGACTATTCAGAGTTGTAATAGTAAATACAAAAAAATAAAGTTTTGGAAGGGATTCAGACCCTCACGCTTCTGGGGTTAAGCCTCTAAATATAGGAGGAAAGAAGAGATTTTTCACTGGGGACAGCATATTTCATAACTACTGAATGCAGGGTTTCTTACTCTTCTGGAGCACCGGCCATGACAGGATACTTGTCTGATCTGATTTGAGACTATGTGATAGTCTTCTTGTAATTTAGAAATTGCCTGTTAAAGTTAAATTAGTGACTCAAACACACAGATGGACAGACCAAGTAAACATTGAAACCAATCTCTTTCCACTCTGTGGAGCTGAATTGTAGGTTTTTCCAAATATTGTCTGGTCATATTTGTGATAGGCCTAATCCAAACCTCAATGAAGTCAGTGAAGTCCTTCTACTAACTGCAATGGGCTTTGGATAAGGCCTCTGCATGCTGAAATATTCAAGTACAATGTGGTGAGCCAACAGTGAAGATCTTTGACATGTTAAAATACACACAGTTATATCTGTGTTCTAATGCTGTGTGCTGCAGTGCTGTTCTCATGACTAACGTGAGTCCAGTATGTGGAAAGGACCAGCTGCACAAGGAGTGGATGTTTCATTGTCTTAGTTCTCTGGATGGATGGGTAATACCACACTGCTGCTTAATGTGTTAACGACATGACAAGTCCTGTGCAATTGCCTAAGACACTCTCTCTAGCTTTCAATACAACCAATGATATTAAGGCTCTGTAACTCTGTTCTAAAACTTCTTGTTCAGCTGAGCTGCTCTCCCTTTTTAGTGCACCCACTCAAGACTTGCAGCTCTAAGGAGCAGCCCGTAGGTTACAGTAGTGTCTATGGATGTTCTTGTTGAGGATGAACACAAATTCTGCTGAGAGGAGAAATTTCCCTGACTTGAGAACAAATAAGCTGTTAATGTATTTACTTTCCTCAGGAGACTTAAATAGTTTATAGATACTGGAAAGGAAATCTGTTGAGTAAAGTAGAAGAAGGCTTTTCCAGTGGTTAGGGCACTAGCCAAGGACTTGTGAGATGTGAGTTCGAGTCCCTGCTCTACTACAAGCTTTCTCTATTATGTCGGGCAAGTCACTTACCCTTTTTGTGCCTCAGTTCCTCATCTGTACAATGGGGATAATGGTACTGCCTTACCTCACAAGGGTGTTGTGAGAATAAATACCTCAAGATAGAGGTGCTCAAATACTACAGTAATGAGGGCCACGCTTTTATCGTCTAATAGTCCCAGAATAAATTTATTTACTTAATGTGTTCTGGCTTGATTTGAATTGGTTACATTTTCAATGTGTCTCATTTGCACTGGGCTATTTTGGCCATGGCATACGTAGCCTGCCTCGTAGTTGACGAAAGGCATCCTGTTGTCCACATGATTTGTGACCCTGTTACTGTAGGCTCATCACTCTTAGTTTGTGTATGGGAGAGATAATTGTCCTAAAGGATACTCTCCTCCCTTCCAGTTTCATGTGGCTTTCCTCATTGTTCCTAATCCTTCTCTAAAAGATTACAAGTTTTGCTTTGCTTTCATCGCTTGTCTTTCTGCTTGGGTAGCCTCACTACCTTTTCTCTCCCCTGCTTTGTGCCTTTAATCAAATGAGTATCCTACAACGACAGGATCCTAGTAGGTTTGTTAATTGTCTGAGAGCCTTTGTAAAAGTTGACCTAGCGTAGAGCTTTCCACCAGCAAATGCAGGCAATGTAATACGCAATGATAAAGGAATATTTCTTTTCAGCTGCTCACCCTGAATCCTTCTCTTTTCTGTTGTCTTGAGTCAGATCAGAGAGAGTGCAGCTCTGACAAGGGATGTACTTGAGCAGCATTTTAATGATTTAAAAGGGACCCTGAGGAAGCTGCTGGATGAGCGACTAGTGTTATTGCTGCAGGAAGTGGATGCCATAGAACAAGAGAGCATCAAGCCATTGGATGAATGCCAGAAACTAATAGAACATGGAGTCAGTACAGCTGATGACCTGCTCCAGGAAGGTAGGGGGCTGTTTAAAATATACATTCCTATAAGTCTTCTCTTAAAGGTTAGTGTAGATCAGTGGCGAGCAAACTATGGCTGGTGGGCCACATCCAGCCTGTCAGACCTTTTAATCCGGCCCTCACCTCCCGTCGGGGAGCAGGGTCGGGGGGTTGCCCCGCTCTGTGTGGCTCCCAGGAAGCAGCCGGCATGACCCCCCCTCCGGCTCCTACATAGTACGCAGAGGTGTGGCCAGGTGGCTCTCCGCGATACCCTGTCTGTAGGGGCCGCTCCCATTGGCCACAGTTCACGGCCAATGGGAGCTGCAGAGGTGGTGTCTGTGGATGGGGCAGCGCGCAGAGATGCCTGGCCATGCCTCCGCATAGGAACCGGAGCGGGGGACATGCTTCCAGGAGCTGCTTGCGGTAAGCGCCGCCCAGAGCATTCACTCCTGAACATCCCCCTCTCCCTGTGCCCCAATCCCTTGCCACAGCCCTGATCCCACCCTCCAAACCCCTTGATCCTAGCCCGGGGCCCCCTCTTGTACCCCAAACTCCTCATCCCCAGCCCTACCCCAGAGCCCACACCCCCAGCCAGAGCCTTCACCCCCTCCCCTGTTTCCCAACTGCCTGCCCCATCCCTGATCACTCTCCTGCCCTCCAAACCCATTGGTCCCAGTCCAGAGCCCCCTTTCGCACCTCTACCCCCAATTTCGTGAGCATTCTTGGCTCACCATACAATTTCCATACCCCAATGTGGCCCTCAGGCCAAAAAGTTTGCCCACCCCTGGTGTAGATCGTAGTGCATGTTACGGACAGCATGTTTTGGCTGAAATGGGCCTATGCTAAACCAACACTGGTAAAGGTTTAAAGATCTCTGCAGAATTGGGGGTGGAGTGGGGGGAAACATATCAATGCTTGCTTATGAGGATCCGTATTTTAGCATTTTGGTATATAACCCTAGGATTATAGAGTAAATGGGCTGAAGTATGGAATGTTACAGGGGGAGAGAACCTACTTTCAGGGGTATGTATTCCCACAAAGTTAACTTCCAGACCACCAAAGGAGAAGCAATGGATTGTGTTTGGCCTCTTTAAAATAAAATGTATCTCAGATGCCCTCATAAATAACAAAACATCTGTGTTGGTTTTGGTACTGTTAAGCTGGCAGTTTATTTTAAACCTAAGCGGAACTTCAGTGGTGCATAGGTCTTATGCTAGTCCAGGGATCGGCAATCTTTGGCCCGTGGCCCGCCAGTGTAAGCACCCTGGCAGGCCGGGCTGCTTTGTTTACCTGCCGCGTTCACAGGTTCAGCCGAGCGCGGCTCCCACTGGCCGCGGTTCGCAGTCCCAGGCCAATGGGGGCTGCGGGAAGGGCGGCCAGCACATCCCTTGGCCTGCGCCGCTTCCCGCCACCCCCATTGGCCTGGAGCAGCAAACCGCAGCCACTGGGAGCTGCGATTGGCCGAACCTGCGGACGCGGAAGGTAAACAAACTGGTCTGGCCCACCAGGGGCTTTCCCTGCCCTGGCGAGCTGCGTGCCAAAGGTTGCCGATCCTTGTGCTAGTCCTTTGCACAGGGGGTAAATTTCACCCTATGTGGTCTAATTGCTTTTGCTCTAGGAGAAAATAATTTTGGCTTTGAGTTTATTCTATATTGGAAAATGAGTTTCTGCCAAAATAGACTGAATGTTTGTTCCAGCATTTGGGACTGGAGGGAAGTTATTTTGAGTCTGTGGAGTAAAAACATAGTGTACAAAAGTTCAAGGATTATACTGTACTGCCTGTCACTGACCTTTCCCTCCCTCACATCCCATTTATAGCTGCAAGGAAAGTCCTGCTTTTCTCCAGGAGATTTGCCGTTGGGACAGAAAACAATAGAAGTGTCGAAGTGTCCCATTAAGGGTGAACTATTCCGTATCATTACCAAATAGCTAGCTAGTCACAAAGGAATGTCGCTATTGAGTGTGTCCCTGCACTGGAGAACCTATTCTGTGGCCTGCTTCAGCCATGAGTGGGCTGGTTGTTTCCTTGCATTGTTCTTGTCTGTCTCAACTTTAAGTTTCTTCCACGGTGCGCTCTGGTTTGTGAACTGCAATGCGGCGTACAGTCTGCTGCTTGCACTTGGATGTGAGTTTTGTGCTTAAGGAAGTTGCTGGCTTGGCTGTCTGAACAAAGTCCTGTATCCACCAAAGCAATTTGTCACTTTCCAAATAGTTTTGCCTGCTCCTGTGAAGCTGGTATTAACACCATCTCCATTTGACCACAGGAGGTGACGTAACTTGTATCAGTCTGATAAGACCTTATATCAGAGCTCCCGGATCCCCGGCTATTAGTCTACTTCTAATCCACTGGGCCACAGCTGCCTATGTGGACAGTGGCAGTAAAAGTTTTGCTATACAGTGGCTCTATTCTAGAGGGGCCACCTCTGAGCAAGAAGGGAGTTCAGTCTCCATGCACATTCAGTCTTTTGCAGCCAAACACAGTGTGCGTTTTTCTGTTTTCTTAAATGTTGGCAACTGTCCACTTGGAACTGGACTGAGCTCCCACAGATCAGATGATAAACTTGGGAAGAGTCCAAGCTGGATTTAAGCAGAAGTCACTGTAGATCTTCCTGTAACTTGAGGGGTTTCCACATAAATGTAGGGGATCAGAGCTGATGTTTGAAAAGCTTTCTATTGATCTATCCCTACCTTGCACAGACTATCATAGAATGTTACATTTGAAAAAAAAAATTACATTAATGATGATGAGCAGGGCCTGATTCCACACACTGTTGAAACTCTTATAATTTCTTTGCCAGTTTTAGCTTTTTCAGGTTTTAATCAGTAAAGATGCTCTGCATTTTCAGTGATGATGTTTCCCTCTTAAAGTAGTTGGGCTGTCAAGTGCAGGAGCCAGAGGATAAGGAGCCATGATTTCTGGCATCTGGTCCCAGCTCTGTTCCTGTCTGGGACCTCGGTCAAATCACCTAACTCTTTCATGGAAGTTCCTCCAAAGCTTTTTAAGATTGCCATCAAAGGATGCTATAGAGACATATACTATTAACTAATAGAATTTCAATACATATATGTTCTAGCTAAGTGTCTTGCAGGAGCATTGAAAACACTGAACATTTTTTTTAACAATGTGTTCACTTCAGCACTGGTTACTCTTTGATGTGAAGAATGTTTTCATACTAGGAACATTTTTTTTACTGTCTCATTCCAGGAGAGGGTGTCATCCATGAGGTCATGGGAGAGCAGAATGAAAAACTGTGCAACTTTACAAAAAAGGCTTTGCACATTCAGCTGGATAGGTAAGAGACATCAGTTTGGTGGGGGGGATTTGAGAATGCAGCAAGGATCATGATTAACATGCCTCTACATGGGTTTTTGTTTGTTTGTTTGTTTTGTTCTGTTCCCTTTTAAGGCAATGGACATTAGGGACTTTTATTTCAAAGGTTTATTTCAGGCTTTGCTGTCCCACTTACATATAGATTCTGGAAGGGGTTGGCTGTGATAATTCAAGTAGTGTTGAGTCCTCAGATGGTCTCTCTTGAAATATGGATTGTCTGTTCGCAATAGTTTTCATCAATCCCAATGAAAGAGACGAGATTACTGAGACATAGATGACATCATTAGGCCTAAAATATTAGCTACTTCCTCAGTCTTTTAAGTCTGAAGTCTGGAATTCCTTTAATGTTCTAATTTTTAAAACCAGTCCCTTGAAGTATAGAGTTAAAAAAATAATCAACCCCACATGTGTTGTCTTTTAAGTGTATGGCTGGAATAGAATTGTATACAAGCTGTTCCCTTACATGTCAGCAATTTTTCTTTCCTTAGCTTGCCAGAAGTGCCCGCCTTGGTTGATGTGCCTTGTTTATCTGCCCAGCTGGATGACTGTCTTCTTACTATAGTGAAAAATCAAATCTTCAGCCATGGGACTGTAGCGTCTCGGCCGCCTGTACAGATAGAAGAACTTACTGAGAAGCCTGGCGGTATCCTAGTCCGGTGGTGTAAGGTGAGTAAAATCTCTTGAATGAATGTCACTCAGGTTCTCTTTTGACCCTGTTTCAGAAAAAAGAAGGTATTCTTTCTCAAACTGAGTGTCACTTTCACGCTGTATTTCTTCCTCCATCAAGGGAATCCTCTCCTTCTGACTTGGGATTTAAAATACACTGGAAGAAATTGTATGTTATGGTTTGATCCAGGTGCACATTATGGTAGATTTTGAGGCACAAGTGTGTGTGGATGAAGACTTTCACGTGAGAATCCAGCCCTTAGACCACTCAGTCTGGCACTGGGCTACCTGTTTGCTGCTTGATAGTACCTGCTGTCTCCCAGTATCTGCCAGTTGGTGCAACAGGTCTGTCTACAACCTGTTGTGTAGAAAAGCCAGCAGAGCTAGCTGAAAAAACTGCCCACTCCTCCTCTCTTCTTGGGCCAAACTGTTGGAAATGGAAGAGGCAGGAGGTTACCTCACCCAGCCCTCCCCTTTCCCCAAAACCAAAAACCAGCCTATAACACTTCCCACTAAACAGATGAGTGGTACAGAAATATTAATTCTGTGACACCATCATCTAAATAGCAATTGCCAAAATAGGTCTTAGTGGCATGTATTTGTCAGAAGCACAGATTGACCTAGGAATAAACATCTTGTAGAATCCATACTTGGTGGTGATATATATTTCAGTAGGTAATTGCAGGTAGGGCCCCATTGTGCAAGGTGCTGTACAAACAATGGAAAACTCCCATTGATTTCAGTGGGGCCAGGATTTCACTCAGAGATAAACAGTCCCTACCCCATTAAACTTCTGCACCCTTAAATATTTGGTACTCTGGTAGGTACAGTGGGTGAGTAAAGAACCTCAGATTTTGTATCAGACGCTTGGCTAATTGCTTTCTTCAGTATTCAGAAGGCATTCCTTTTTCACTAAATCAAAGATACGGTTGGGTAGGACCATACATATTTAAATTGCTGCTGATGGCTCTATCTTTCTTGCCATTCCTCCCCAGAAGTATGAAAGAATGTTGTGTTTCGGATGTTGTTTTAACAAAGACCAACCATTGGTCACCTTACCTTGCAAAGGACAAATGTTGCTAACTTGCACTGCTGCTGGGATACATTGTAGTTCAAAGAAATCCAGGGAAGAAATGGTCATGATCCCTTGTTAATGGAATAAATGTCTGTTTAGGTGGATGATGACTTTATACCACAAGACTACAGGCTTCAGTATCGCAAGAGTACTGCCAATCACTTTGAAGATGTGTATGTTGGCTCAGAGATGGAATTCATAGTACTACATATCGACCCCAATGTTGATTACCAGTTCAGAGTCTGTGCCCGGGGTGATGGACGGCAGGAATGGAGTCCATGGAGTATTCCTCAAACTGGCCGTTCTACATTAGTTCCTCATGGTATAAACTTTTGTTGTTAGTCTTCTGAAGCTTATAGTGTGTGTGAAAAACCCATAACGTGCTGTAGATTTTGTGGAGCTGTTTGCTGTCTGAAGACAATGGAGTTTGCTGCCTTGCAATATATGGAATTAAATGTGTATCTAAATAATACAAGGTAATTAGATACCTACCCTTCTACAGTTGGATTCTTTGCTTAATTTTAACTGCAACTAGTTCTGTAGCACACGTGGTAGCTATCAACCTGATGCTTGGGCTGGAGCAGCACCTGCACTTGGGAAATACCAGTGTGAGATTCATGTTTCATGAAGAATTTTAAATTCACATCTGTCATTGTGTCAGAGCCTGTTTGCAGGGGTTTTCTACCTACTTCCCTTTTGTATTGGTTGTAATGAGAAATGGAGCGTTCACTCTTGTTCTGGCTTTCCTCAAGGATTTCTGGTTTCTGTAATAGCCTGGAGTTTTGCTTTCCTTGAGGGTGGAACGTTAGGCTTCCATTGAGAAATGAGGTCCTATCTCATCGTGATGTTATTTAGACAGGTAGCAGAGGGGTTAGCAAGATTCACTGACTGACGCAACTGAAGATCTTTCCTATTTTTTTTCCTCATTATTATAGAAAATCTACATCTAATAAGTTTGTAAATGTCTATAAGGCCAGTTCTTAAACTGGCTGGAAATGAGGGAAACAGCTGTTTATCTTTAGTCCCAATTAATTTTATAAGGAAACTGTGTAATATACATTTTTGTCACTTCTTTGTAAGTAATCACAGCCAAGAGTCAAATACAGGTTAATCTTTTTGGCAACAATCACGATATTACAAAAAATGCCTCATTTCTCTCTCACTCCTTTTGCACATCAATGAGAGGTTAGACCCAGAGCTTTGGTAACATGACTCTAACTTGCAGTTGAAGTAAAAAGACTGGATGCAGCCAACTGAAGCTCCTTCCCCACGTGATAGCCAGTGAAGTAATTCATGTTTTTGTGTTTGTTTGTTTGAAGAATGGACAGCAGGTTTGGAGGGTTACAGCCTGAGCAGTCGAAGAAACATAGCACTTCGAAATGATTCTCAGTCATGTGGTGTGCTCTACTCCAAAGCTCCTACTTACTTCTGTGGGCAGACATTAACGTTCAGGCAAGTACATGCTGTATTGCCATTGCATGAGGCACTTACGCAAACGGAATTTCCTGTTTTGTCTCATTTTGCTACCGCTGTGTTGTACAGGGAACTCAAGCCTCACTGTGCCTCTAAGTTGTAAACTTCCAAATAACGGACTTAGTGGCGTGTCCATAATACACAGGCCCGTTTGTGTGTGAAGCCTGAACCTTCCTCTCTTTGCTTCCACCTCCTAGTTCTTCAGGACTAAGTCCAAGACTCTCTTGTAGAATCCATCCTAACCTAGAACAGGAGCTGAAGTGCTCTATTCCTTCCTCAGTGAGGTCCCCAAATTAGCCTAGACTGAGTGGACCTGTGGGGTGTTTAGAGCTTTTTTGGTGCTTCTCAGCAACTGCTATGACCTGATCTAAAGCCCATTGGTATTCTTCCATTGACTCCAGTGGGCTTTGGATTAGGTCCCCTAAACAGTAACCTCTTTCCTTCCCAACCCTCCCCATTCTTCTAGGACTGTTGGAGCATTGTTTTCATGTGACAGTGTAAGAATGGCTGATTGGCAGTAGAGTAAGTTCTCAAAAAGATACCACCTCCAGCATAATTATAGCTCTGGTCAGATGACTGTTGGTCGCCATCTGTAGAAACTCCTGAGGGGAAAAGGTAGCATGGGGAATTTACTTTCAGAGTTAAGAATTTAATTTGGCACATCAGTGAGATTAGAAACCTTGGCAGCTTTTCTTCATTGAGCCCTTCCCTTGAGATGATGCTGATTGGCTGGGGAAGAGGAGAGTCCCTGTGGAGATGTCTCGTCTGCCAGGAGGTGTCAGTTGTGATTGTAGATCTAAGAGACTTAGCCATAGCTTTTCCCCACCTTTCTCTTATTACACAGACACACAGGCTGACAGTTTTTGTGTAATAGGCTTGACAGTCCTGCTGCAAACTCCACTGGTAGTTTAGGGGGGGTGATTATGGTGTTTATCGAGGTAGCTTTCTAGATGATGTTACACATTAACCCTAACCCTGAAACTTGGATTCTGTTGGCTTTGGATGGTCATAAGACAAGGGCATATTCAACTGTCCATTGTCTGCCATGGATGCAAAGAGCTCCACAGCTTCCATCTCAAATAAAACACTAGGCTTAATATTGCTTGGCATAGAAGCATCTGTGCTATTAAATGCAGAGTGTTGAGGCTTTCCCTGGTTCCGTTTCACATCAGTGACTCTCTTACCTTTTCATATTGGTAACAGAGATGAAAATCCTTTTGATGTGCAGTTTTTTTTGTAGCGTGGATTTTGCTCATTCTCTCGGAGGAAAGATCATGTTTCTGTATCACAGCACTAGCCCACATGTGTCTGCAAAAGATGTGATGGAACATGTGTTTTTTTAAAGAGAATCTCGAAAGTTAGAAAATAGGTTGTTACACTTTCCCCAATCCCCACAAGAGCTTCCCATTTCAAAGCGTATATTAGATTCTGCTAGTTCACTAGCTGCAATACTTGGCATTTGGCTTTCTCCATCTGTTTCAACAGTACATTCACAAAGGGATAACCAGGCTCCTGGATAGAAACGGGCAAGACTCATGTTACAGATAATCTTCTTGTCATATATTCAGGAGGCATAATAGCCCCTCCAGTGAGTAGCAAAGCTGTAATACAACCAGCATTTCGTATGTCCCCTTCTCATAACTAGATCTCTTTGATCCGAGTGTCACCAACCAAGACATTTAGATGAGGCTATAATTGGGGGTATGATTATTCCCAGGTCTCTGCTGCCCCCATGGAGCTGTGCTTGGAAGGGATGGTGAGAAAGTCTCCAGAGTGACCACCCCCTGCTCTTTAGACTGCAGTTGTTTGCAGTGCTTATCCTTGCAGTAGGAAGACAAGATGAGTCCAGCTGCACTAGCAATTCAAGATGATATAGCCGGGTAAATGAGGCTGTCTGACAGGGGCGACACAGTGTGCCCTGGTGAGTCTGGCAGGTTTAGCCTAATCTATCTACAGCTAATTCATAAATAAGTGCATATGATGGATGGTGGCTTGTGCATCTCTCTGTTTTGAGATTAATGGAAACTGTGGGGTGTTCGATTTCACTAACTATGAAAACCTATGGTTGATCTTGTATATCTGTCTACTCCCTGCAGTTACAAGGAGAGGACGTCTATCATCACCAACAAAGTGATGATATAGGATTTAAAACATGGTCTGTTAAATAGTTTTTCTACTGCATGTTCTAGATACACTTAACTCCAGGTCACAAGTTCTCCAAAACTGCAGAGAAAAATAGTCATCCTAAACATGGATTCTAGATCAAATGGTTTTCATTAGTAAAATGAATAGCAGTTTATCCCTGAGACATTCACAGCAAAGTCTTTCTAAAAGTTCCCTTATATACAACTCCTCCTGTCTAGGGCTGTGCTTCCTGGGATGGTTTGCTGCTGGAATTGACAAAACTATTAAGCTAAGAAATGGTGTCCTGCACCAAACCCATGGGCTTGTTAACAATTTAAGCTTACCCCCTTACTGGGGTGCCCAGCCTGCCACCATGCCCATGGTCTTTATACTGTGTGTGTTGGCATATTATGTTTGTAAGGACTTCCACACTGTTGCCCTTGAGTCCAGTTGTTCTGTCCTGCTGTTTGTGTAATCGCTCTGTCTTCCCTCTGCTGCTAGTGCAGCTTGTTTCTGTGATCTGCTCAGTCATATACACCAATGTGCATGAAGTGATAGATCAAAGCCATGGATCACTTACTTGAAAATCACTTACTTTTAAATTTACAGATAAGCTAGTGCACTTGGTCAGCTTTGTGTTATGCAAACATACATATTTCCAGACAAAAAATCAAAGAGATTCTGCATTAATTGGAGAGGCATAGAATTGGTGTTCTCTAATGTATGAAGACATTAACGATATCTGAACATTTCTAAGTTAATATTTATAAAACTGCAGTAATGACTAGACCTAATGAACACTATAAATATTGCAGATGAGAACTGTAAACCTTATCTAAGGTTCTTTTGTACAAACAGTTCTCATTGTGGATCAATTCAAAATGCAAAACTTCAAGACACTTGGATTTTTGTTTGTTTTCTTAGCTGAAAGCTATGTTACAAAGCAATCTCAGTGATGGTTTCCAGAGAACTGAAAAATCTGATAGAATGAGAGTACACCATGGTTCCAAGTTGGATTTCTCCTGTACATCTTGAAGGAAGGAACTAATAATTTGCCAGACTACTCTCAAATCATGAAATGTAATAAAAAAGGGCTCTATTAATTTCCAGTTCTTGAAACGGCTGTTACATCTTTGTGAAGTTTGACAGATCACAGAAATGATCTGGACCTCGACAGGTTAGCAAGACGAGCTTCTCTCACAGAAGCAAGATCAAGTATATCTAGACCATCCCTGTCAGATGTTTGTTCAACCTGTTCTTAAAGACCACCAATGATGGGGATTCCATGACCTCTCTTCAAAGCCTATTCCAGTGCTTAACTACCCTTACAGTTAAAAAGTTTTTCCTAATATTTAACCTAAATCTCCCTTACTGCAGACTAATCCCATTACTTCTTGTCCTACCTTCCGTGGACATGGACAGCACAGCACAGCCTGTAACAGTTCCCCCCTGCCCTCCTTCAGCCTTTTGAGACTGAACATGCCCCGTGTTTTTTCCCTTTCCTCATAGATAAATCAAGATATATCACATCTACCATCCTCTAGGAAATTAACCCATCAAAGAAGGAAATTAGGTGGGTTTGGCATGATTTGTTCTTGACAAATCCATGCTAGCTATTTCTTATTACCTTATTATCCTGCTGGTGCTTACAAATAGATTGTTTAATAATTTGGTGCAGTATCTTTCCAGGCTGACAGCTCTGTAATTCTCTGGATCTTCTTTGTTCTCCTTTTTAAAGATAGCTACTATGTTTGTCCTTCTTCAATCCTCTGAGACTTCACCCCCCTGCCATGAGTTCTCAAAAGATGATTGCTTCAGCTAGTTCCTTAAGTACCCTAGGATGAATTTCATCAGGCACTGACAACTTTAATACATCTAACTTATCTAAATATTTTTCTTTAACCTGTTCTTTCCCTATTTTGGCTTGTAGTCCTTCCCCCTTAACAATATTGTGTTAAGTATCTGGTCACTATCAAATGTTTTAATGAAGACTGAAGGAAAATAAGCATCAAACTCCTCTGCTGCCTTGATGCTATAAATTATTAGCAAAAAGAACAGGAGTACTTGTGGCACCTTAGAGACTAACACATTTAGTTCAGCATGAGCTTTCGTGAGCTACAGCTCACTTCTTCGGATGCATAGAATGGATGCGTTCCATTCTATGCATCCGAAGAAGTGAGCTGTAGCTCACGAAAGCTCATGCTGAACTAAATTTGTTAGTCTCTAAGGTGCCACAAGTACTCCTCGTTCTTTTTGTGGATACAGACTAACACGGCTGCTACTCTGAAACCATAAATTATTAGCTGTATCAGCTCCAGTGAAAACCAATCCCCCCCAAAACAGGGCAGGTTATGTTTTCAAGAGTGCTCAAGGGATTTAGGAGTGACTTTGCCACTTAGTCATCTGTTTCTTTGAAAGTCAACAGAATGCAGTATTCTAAATCACTTGGGCTTTTTTGAAAACTTTACCCAAAGAGTAAAAGGTAAATGTATGATTCACAGGACAGAGGAAAACAGATCCATTTATAGAAGTATCTTTAAACATACAGCTTATATGGCCTCCCTCCCCTTTATAGGCCTGATTATTGGCCTTTGGCTGGGATGTGGGCATTAGGTTTCAATGGTTCATCCATACGCACACATCTGTTTGATCGATCATTGGAAAAGTCTCACTGTCAGTTCTTTATCAAAATTATAAATTCATCTTGGCAGAAGCCAGCTTGCAAATTACTTTTCCTGTTACTTGTTTTAAGATTCTGCCCCCACCTTCCCCACCAAAGGCTTGGTCTCTCTAGCCAAAGAAAGTTAGCAGGATGAGTTAGGGTCCCATCATTGTTAAGGGAACCGGCTACTCTTTCTAATAAAAGCTAGAGAAACACCTGCAACTATCACTACGTTCTCCCCCTGAGGGATTAATCCATGACCCAATACAGGGCTTCATATTAATAGGGCTATATGGCTGGTCAGTTCCTTAGTGACAGTCACTTTAACTTCTAATAAAGATTAGAACAAAAAAAGGGTAACTATGCACATGGCAAAAGTACAGTAAGCTCAAAAATTCTGTAGTGGCAGCAGGCTGCCTCTGAGCACTTAGTTGACCAGATCATGGGTTTATTTTCAATACTCTAGCAATTGACATTTGCAAATATCAGGTACCATTCTATTCACATTAACAAATTGCCATTCTAGCCTCTCTGCAATGACTTACCTTTTTACAGTTGGCTAGCACCACTGATCCTACTTTTCCTTTCAAATAGATGAATGGCAACTCCTTAAGAGTGTACAGTGTTAATCTGATAGAGATTGCACCTTGTTCTTCTGCATGATTCATCCTCCTTTTGTCATGGATATCATCTACATTAAACCCACTTTCAACCCCTCGATTAGTAACTTAAATCAGGGTTATGTTCAGAGTCCCTTTTAAGGAGATTTTGCTGCACATAGGGCCTTGTGTACCTGCCAGAAGTGGAGCATTTTGCCTTAAAAATGTGATGTTGACAGTTTGATAGACAATGACTACATTTGTGATTCTGCCTGTTGAAAATGGCAGGCCACAGGCTACACCACTAGGGGGGACATTTAAGAAAAAGAAAATTTGAAGATTGTGAGAAAAGAGACAGCTGTAACCTCTATGCCAGATGAGCATCTGCTACAAGCTGAGGAGAAGTATATGGTGAATCTGGTCTTAAGGACCTACATGATCAATTACTCAGCAGAGGTGGTCTCAAAGTTTGCGTGAAATTGTGGTGGACACCTTGGGGCCATTGTAAAGAGGTTCTTTATGATAAGGTAGAGCTGGTTCGGTATGAACCTTGCTCCTGTTTTTACTGGGTTTTGTTCATTAAAACTTACTTTCTTCTTCATAGAATCGAAACTGTTGGCCAGCCAGACAAACGAGACAGTATAGGAGTCTGTGTGGAACAGCAGAACGGCTATGACTCTTTACAGCGAGATAAAGCAGTATGCATTAGTACAAATGGTGAGCTCATTAATATTGCACTGTTGAATATAATCTACTTGTTTATGAAGATCTTGGCCATGGCTCACGTACATTTTGTGCTTTACAACATATTTATCTCTAACTGCTGGATCTTTTGCTGAAGGGTTGTTACAGCTTCCAGCAACCTGAGCAGTTCAATTCTGTTATTTGCAGTGAACCACATGGAAGTGTACTGTATCTTTAACATTCACAAGTTCGCTTAATACGCTGTATGCTTTAGTAATTTGCATGTGTTGTTCTAAGACTTCAAAAAAATCAACTGAATTCCTGAGACTAGTGTCCATTTAGGAAAACCTGCTTGGAGCTGGGCTTTCCTCTTACTAACTGCTACTATTGAAGCCTGCCCTGTGTCTCATATATTAGATAAATTCATGGAGGATAGATCCATCAGTGGCTAAGGATGCAACCCCATGTTCTGGGTGTCCCTAAACCGCTGACTACCGGAAGCTAGGACTGGCTGACAGTTGATATGGATGGAACACTCAATCAATAGCCTTGTTCTGTTCATTCCCTCTGATGCATCTGGCACTGGCCACTCTCAAGACAAGATAGTGGTCTGGCTGTATAGAACATTGCTCTGAAGTAGTATGGCCAGTCTTACTTTCTTTAAAAAAAAAAAAAAAGCACAACTTATTTTTACTTAAGGTTACATTGATAAAAGAACAGTACAACTGGTAAGCTTCCATTTTATTAATCAGTTACCCTAAACTTTGCCAAGCACCACTCAAACATCTAAAGAGAGTCCCTGCCCTCAGGCACTTACAATGAAAGAATTAGTGGTACTGACAACTTTCCTACCTTGATAGTGCAGTCAGTCCATGAAAAGCAAATGCAATCTTTGGTAATTAATCCTTGTCTCTCTCTATTTAACTTAAATAGAATATTTAAGAGCTATTGTAAACCCTAGTTTCTATTTTATCGCTGAAAAGTTAGTGGTTAATAGTTTAGGATAGGAGGGCAAGTGAAAACATTTTTAAGTTGATTGTTACCTGATGTGTATAAGGAATGTAACAGTGGAGCTCTAATGCACTTATGTTTCAGCTAGTATATTTGCTTATTATGCCAGTGCACAGTGTCACAGGTACTGGTTAAAATGTTTTGTCAATATCACCTATTCTGTTTTTGGGAAGAGCTAAAACTGGCACAAAATTAGTATAGCTGTTACAAAGTTCCATTATGATTTTACATGTCAGTTTTCTTTGGGTTTGAGTAGTCAGCAAATCACATGATGCTATGCATTCTTGGGGGGGAAGGGAGGTGTGTGTTGGGACTTCATCAGTGGTGCAGCCAACTTCTGCCCCTGACCATTATGCACTGTAAAAAAATGTTTAAATATCTTGACTGTTTCAGGGGCAGTATTTGTAAATGGCAAAGAGATGACAAACCAATTGCCTGCTGTTACTTGTGGATCAACTGTGACATTTGACATGGAAGTTGTGCATTTAGGTCCCAACAACAACGAGGGAGGAAACACCAAACTCAGAGTAACCATCAGTTCTAACAACAGGGAAGTAGTTTTTGATTGGGTACTTGATCACTCATGTGGTTCTTTATATTTTGGATGTTCATTCTCCTACCCCGGCTGGAAGGTGTTAGTGTTCTAGCCTGTCTAGTTGTTTGCTGTAAATTTTAAAAGTTGAATTAATTTTTCCAGCTTTCGGTATCTAACTGGGGTTTAACAAAACTTGTCTTTACATCACTTGAAGGTCACTATGGTGTACTTAGATCCATTTCAAAATAATAGAAAACATGATTTATTTACTCTATAAAAAGCTGAACAGGCAATTAATTTCATACAGCTTTGGAATAAAAACTGGAAAAACCTCAGGGTACATGTACTGAATGGAATGAACTTTGCTTACTGCTGCTGTTCTGTGAAACAACCCTGTAACACTTTTGGCTTAGGGTTAATGGTCCAAAGTTTTCTCTATCCCACCTCCAATAAGAGCAAACTATCTTAGTAAGTTTCAGATAGACTGTTACAGAATGCTGCAACTTGAACTTTCAAAAGGCAGAACTGTTGTGGTTCTGCATAATACATTTTCTTCTGGATGTGGTACGGTTTGTCATCATTACCCAAAAATAAGAATGTCTGAGCCTTAAATATGTTGAAATACGTAGTCAGGCTGTTTTGTGTCTAATTTCTTTACCAATGTGCCTTACCTTCAAATACTGAACAGTAGTTTGTGTGTCTTCTGGAATAAGTTTGATAAACCACATGGACCATGCTTAAGACACCACCCTTTAGTACCATGAACTATGAAACTTAAGTCAAACTATAAAGCAAAGAATGGTAACTTATTTTCTTGTTCTATTATAATAATGTGTAGTAGTATAGGAATTTACTATGAATTTGAACAGGGTAGTTATAAATGACTGGGTAACAGTATTAAACTAGTCCTGTTTCTCGTCCAGAGACTATTAGTGTTACTTGGTTTACAAGAGCCTGTTAACAAAAAAGTGTTTAGAGCCCTAACATACAATAAGTATATAAAAACCTTTGCTTTACCTCAAAAGGCAAATATTGTGTATATAAAGCAATTGTGGCAGTTTTTTTAAATACAGGTGGTGATATTTTGTAAAGCTTTGTTAATAGATCATACAATCATAAGATCTTGCCCTATTCCTTTCATTCAAATATACCCATGGCTGTGGTAGTTACAGATGCCCCCTATACCAGTCACAAATAAAGTTATCCCATTTGGACTATGAATTTTTCCAGTCTTCACCCTAAAGGATATAGGAGAAGCAAGTTGATTTTAAGACTGGCAACAATATGGGGCATGGAAAAACTCAAGAGGGGGAGGGATTATTCACATTAGAGAACATGTTCAAAGTGGGGAGAAGCCGAAGAAGGAACTTTTATTCCCCTTCTTGTTACACAAGAAATATATTAAATGTAAGTGGAAAGTAGAAATTTCAAGCAGATACCAAAAATCTCCTCAGCCACCACAGAACTAGATTAAGATTTACTGTGAAAAGATGGTGAGAATTAAGAATTAGCTACAGGTAATACCCACTGAGATTTTTGGATCCTCAAACTTCATCATACAAACGGTTCATTAGGGATTAGGAGGAAACTTTGTCTGGGAACAGGCTAAGTGCAGGATTTCTTCCTTTGAAGCAGCTGATAGGACATTTAGTGTACTGGATTAGATGGACCACTGATCTGATGCAACTTTTTTTTTTAACATAATATAGTTCATCTATACCTAGGAAAGTGCTTTTGAAGACTATTCAGTGTAGTATCCCTATTTACAGCAGGACAGAGGGTACAACTTGCCAATAGTAGTCAAGTTAGCACAGAAGCTGGTAGCAGGACATAGGTCTGTTCATATGCCCATGCCTTATCCACTGGATATTTCTGATCCCTTTCCCTGTGAGTCCAGATGTTAGGTACTGGGTATGTATGATTAACCTCCATAAAACTCTACTTCAAGCAAAGAGAGCCAGATTGCAATCTTAGAGTAAATACCCTTTTTTTCTTAAAGAGGCAAATATACGCCTCCCTCTTCATGTGAAAGGGCTGGTAAGAATAGGTAACTATCAAAATATAAAATGGAGATACATTATGTAGGGCTTTGTTAACACAGTTCAGTATACTCCTACCTGAGATAGTTCTGTCAGTTTGTTCACAGTACATACTACAAATAATTTTTTTTTAAGCTGGTTTGTAGTAAGAGCTGGTACATTTGTACAAGATTTGAGAAATGTCCAGCATGGTAAACTAGCCCTTGCACTACTGCAAACCCTCACTCTCTCTAGCTTTTAGGGAGAGTATAATTGAGGTCAAATCAGTCTTATCTACTTAAACTTCATGATTTCAGGTAAGTCACTTACATTAAAACCCATCTTTTGCCATTATCCAAGATGTCAGCTTCCAGCTGTTTTAAGGACAGATTTGTTGTAGATGATCACCAAGGCTAGCCGCATGAACTACTAGATAGGTACTCTTCAAAACACCAAAGTACTCACCTGTACTGTTAATCCTTTTAAAGAACCTTATTACTGTAGCAGTAGCTTCTCCAAAACAATTAAAGGTTTCAGCAGATTGAAGGCTTGACACTTGCAACTGCTTCAAAACATGTTCCACATCTAAATACTAGTCATGCAAAAAGCTTGTTGTAAATACAAAACTGCTTATGAAACTTTGAAAGTATGTTCTCTGAAGCCATAATACTCACTTACCTCAATGACAGATGTTTGTCCTGTGAAATTATTTTTTAAAAATAAAAGTTGATCCCTGAACTCTGTGCATGTCTGTTAATTGTTAGCACTGCTTATACTGCTCTCCTTACCCCTCCCTCCAGAATAAACCTCAGCATCTGTTCAAACTAGGTATAGATGAGCCCTATACTAGTAAGTCCATAGATCAGATGACCAGCATAACTGGGTCTATCCATAAACATGTCTACTCAGACCAAGTGCAGCTTTACTATTATCCTTTCTGTATGGAGTTCTTTTCTAGTAATTTTCACAGGACCTGCTACTGAAGTGTACACTGTTGGTGATTCTTCCCTCTAACCTCAGAAGTGCTACTGTTGGGAAGAACAAGACAAGCATAATTTCTCCCTTTAAGCCACAGCTAGTTCATTTGCCACAAGACCAAAGATGGTATACTTGAAACTTGCCTTGCTCATTATTTAGATCTGCAAACCTTGCCACAACCCGCATAATAATTGTTCATGTACATTGCTAACATACCTATGCCTTAATCTCCTCTCACTGCAACTCCTTTCTGTGGCTTCCTACTCGGTTTAGCCTATGCTGGTGCCTCCTTTCATAAAATAAACACCCTCACACAACTCCACTGGCTCCCTCTTAGTTTCAAGATCCATTTCTAAACTGCATATTTAAGCACTCCATGAACATGATGCAGCCTACTTCAGGAATTGCCTCACTACACCCTTGCCTCTTGCTCACCTACTATTGGCCATGACTCTTCCTTCCCACAAAATCACAGCTGGTGAAACACCAAGCCTTCCCGGCAGTATTTCCCCATCTCTTCTGAAAATTACTTTCATATTGACTATCTGGCCATTACTATTGTTATTTGCCTACTCCAACTAGTCAAGAAGCAGCTTTGCTGAATTCCTGTGTGTCAAAGTCCACCTTCCTTTGAAAGAAGTATCAAGAACACCATCACAAGTGTTGAGAGGTGAGTGTCAGACACACACAGTGAGAGAGCGTGCGCACACGTGAGGTGCATTGCCCCTTTAACCATGCTGCCCTTTTAAGTAGACCGGCATGCCCAGATGCAGCAGCAGCTGCCAGCAAGCTCCCTCTGTCCTGACCCCTGTCATGTTCCCCCGCCCTCCCAACCCCACTGTGGAGATGGGGTGCAGGGGTAGGGGGACACCCTGACTTCAGTGCTCCCTTCCCTGCACAGCAAGAAGGAGGCTCCCAGGAGCAACTCCAAGACAGGAGGAGCACAGCAGTGGGGGGAGGGACACCTGAAGTGCACAGCACTTGATAGCCTACTGGGCGGCTGCATAACTTAGAGGGGCCTTAGCTCACAACATATACACCATCTACCCCAAACACCCACCCTCAAAAAAATGAAATAAAAACCTATAAATGAAACAAAAAAAATCTCAAACATTTTTTTAAGCCTTCAAAAGGGCAAGAACCAGAGACTCCCTGAAGTCCATTAGGGATTTCAATACTGATTTTATGGGGAAGGCACTCAGATACAACAATGGGTGACCATATATAACTCTAATATAGACAGAATTGTAACAACCTGACAGATGGAGATTGTAGATGATCCAGATTTGGTCAAAACTGAAAACTAAAAAGAAAGTTATGTTGTTCAGACAAGGTATTATTTGTGGCCTTTTTGCACGCACACAAAATGACTGGACAACAATGGTGGCAGATTTTATATTACTGAACTTTATGTACAAAATCTGATTTCAAATAAACATTTAATGTAAAAACAAAGGTTCATTTAAACAACTGAACTTGCTTCTTTCTTTACATCTACTGTACCATTCAAATGCTTTTTAACCAGCTTACATGATTTCTTCAAAATTTCTCATTAAGGGTACATATAGAAAAGGCATCTTTATATAAATAGAAAACAAAGGGATTTTTTCAGCTTTTATTATAAATTGACATGACATACAAAGTTTACTGGACAAGTAATTTCATTACTTTTTTGGGAATCACCAACTTTTTGTGCAAACAATGCTAGCCTTCTTTTAAGCATTAAGAGCATAACTGCTTAAGAAATGACATAAGCAATAATTCTAGAACTACATCTCCCCTAAAATAATCTATTTTTTTTTACATATGTGCACAGCTTTAGCAAATTAAAGCCAGAGAGAAATGCTTGATGTACTATCCAGAGGCATAATTAGAGTTTGCTATAACTCAGAACTGACAAATCGAAGAGTTTGTAATGAAAGCTGCAGTTTCCCTCTTTCCTATTTTTACACAAAATCAGTGACTAAGAACTTAATACTGGATGACAAATCACATCCACACCATTAGTTAAATAGTCTCACAGTTAAACACATCTCAAGGACCATCAAAATCAGTATTTACATTTTATAAATTCTGAAGACACCATTAGAAAGCTTATATATCCCTTAAACAAAATAGGGAAATGCATCTTATGGTGATGGAATGAAATAAAAAATTAAAAATACCTGTATTTACAGCAGCATTGTTCCTTTATAAATAAAGAATATGAAAAATGCAATATCTTAAGGATAATAAAAAATTGAGGTGATGTCACAACCACAGTGCTTGCTTGAATAAACCCTTCGGTGCTGATACTGTACCAGTAGTGAAACCACTTTCCATTGGAAAAAAATCTGTAAACATATGCATAAAATGTGTTAACAGCAGTGCAAAACTGCTCAAATATATTTTAGTCAGCATCTTAGTATCTGTATTGAATACAATACATCACAGAATACTTGCATAAGTAGTGCAACACATTTTCTGGTCCAATTTTACAGTGCATTTTTCCTGAAGAGTGGTATCTCAAAAGCCCAAGCTAAATCTATGGCCTGATCCTGCAGTCTGTACTCAGGCAAAACAGTATGCATAACTCCAACTGGAGTATTTATCAGAGTAATGACTACATACTGACTGGGCCTTAGCATGGCACGCTATGATGCAACCCTTTAAAAAAGAGTTAGACACCAGATAGTTCTTGTGTAGCTGTGTAAAGGTGTAATAAAAATAGAAAGTAGCTAAATGTTCAAGTTTAAAATGGTACACTGGGCGATCAATACATCAGAATTATCCACAAAAAACAAACTGCCAGTAACCTCAAAAAGCCAAGATGGTATTTCACTGTGTCTGTAATGTGAAAAGCCAAGGTCTTTCCAAACAGGCACAAGACAAAGAAGTGCTATGTTAAATTTGCAAACTTTTACAATTTTAGTGTAAAAAATTATCAATTTGTGGTTTATGATGATCATAAATTGATAAATGATTCCAAAAAACAAGGATCAAGGTTAAACTTTAAATAATGATGTATATTTTCACAAAAAAGGCTAACTGGAGCATTTCTAAATAAAAAAAGCAAATTGTATCCCAATCTCTTCCCAATGTTTCACAACTTCATGGTAGGAAAAACAGCCAGGTACAGATGCAAAAACCTTAATATAAAAACTGTTTTACATATACTTAAATTATGTAAATTCAGTAGAGTTCATAAGATACTAATTACTAAAATTACAAAAAGATTTTTGTATTGCTCTTCATGCTCAAACTCTTAGAATATTGTCATTACATCACCAAAACTGATATACATGTATTACTTGCATAATTAACTGAATAGGAATCTGTTGTAACAATATCCTTGTTGAAATCATTTATTTCCATCCAACAGTGCCTGTTTGGAACCTGTGTAATTTTTTGTTTAATTCTTTATATAGCTCATGCACCCTAGAACGTCACTTCAATGCTTGTCCATCAAATGGCATTTGCCTTTTCCTTCAGAGCTTTTGTTTTTTGCTCTGTTTTGTGACCCCTGAGACACTATCTGTTTCTGAAACTCTCTCTCTCGTGTTAGTTTCACTATAGCCATTTGTTGTCCCACTTTGTTCTTCAGAAAACTCCTCATTTGTTGGGGTAGTTGATTCTCCTTTTTCTAACTTCTGCTGCATTTCTCGAAGCTTAGTAACAGCTTTGTCTATTGACATTATGCTAATGAGGTTAAAGTCATGCATGCTGACCAGATGAAGCATAAAATTTCTACATAAGTTCTTCTTAATTATTTTCTGTCCGTAATTTTCAACAAACAGCATACAGGCATGATTCATTTGATTGTCAGCAATAAACCTGTCAAATTAAAAAACTGTCAGTATGGAAGTAAAACATTTTGGAAATCAAAAGCAATATAACATGTAGTTCACATCATTAATAGTAATGAAGCTACCAGGCTCTGACAGTGACTAGATATAAAAGCTTTCAAAATTTCCAGAGATTAATCTAAAATAGTAAGAAAATGCAAACACACTGCAGCACATTCCTCTTTTAAACTGATCTCCCTTTGGATTTTAAGTGCTCTATATCTGTTTAGTGAATTACAAACAAATCAATTAAATCACAGTATAGTCTTGTTGACTCAGTTTCAGAATATGTCGTCATCCTTAGTATAAGTAAATAAGTATGTAGAGAGAGTTCTAAAAGTTATTTGTGGGACTTGTATTTCAGTTGCATCAAACCGCAGGTATACTTCATGATTTCTGGGTCATCACTGATGCAATACAGCTGTGGTCTTAGCTATAGAACGTATTTGTCTTGCTGGATTTATGTTTACACCACATCAGACGTTTGGTTTTCCTTTTCAACTTGGCTTTGAAAAATTAAGGCTAGAAAATAAATACACTATGTGTAGAGAAAAATTCCTTTACACATGCTACACTGTTTAGCAAAAGTAGCGTCTCATCCAAGATCCTGGGCAGCTGTGGCTACTGAAGATTCTACTGGACTTTTTGCAAGAGAAGGGAGAGTTAGCATAGACGTTCTGGCAAATTCAAATTCAAGCAATTAGAATCTGCCTACCTAAATTACCTCATCCAATTTCCATTGAATACAATGGTATGTTTAAGTCCTTTCTAAATGATGTCTGTGCACTGTTAAATAGTTGCTCCATTTCTCCCCAGAGCTGGTTGTAATTTAGTGCTATGTGAAGCATTTCACGCAGTTTTAAAGTACTTTGATCCTGGAGGGATCACAAAGGCATAATTAGAAATAGCATCCCAAATGCCCCAGCTTCCAGGAACTGCAATCAAAATGCAGGATTTAAATATCCTCTGACAAGGTACTGTTCAAGATTGAGTATAGCGAGTAAAGAGGAAAGGAGGATCCACTATATTTAAAAGGTTAAACACATACAAATTAATTGTGTATTTTAACACAATTAAACTTCAACGCAGCAAAAAAATGGTATAAAGTAAGTCTATTCTAGTAAAAGTTATAAGAAACTATCATACCCGTGCTTCATAACATGTAGATTGTGTTTTTTAACACAATTAAACTTCAACGCAGCAAAAAATGGTATAAAGTAAGTCTATTCTAGTAAAAGTTATAAGAAACTATCATACCCGTGCTTCATAACATGTAGATTCCACAATTTCATCACTTCTTTCTCTCCTTCGTTAACATCAGAAAATTCTTCAATTTGCTGCAGTGAAAATATCAAACAAACATTAAAATCCCAAGGTTAGCAAATATAGTACTTGTTCACTTTGAACTTCCTTTCCTGGTTTTCAATCACCTATATTTCACAGAAACAACTGTTCCTGTAAATTCATCAAAATACTCTTCAGTCAGGGTAGATCGTGGTGTAGACCACAATGCAAAAATGTGATGTACAAGTTCTTTATTACTACACCCACATTTCCATATGTTTCTTGTAATCAACTGGTATTCCTGCACTAAATAACAGCAACATATGAAAACGAAGGGAGCCTGTAAGATTATGTGAACTGCACTGGATTAGCAACTGAGGACAGACTTCATGTTCACTTTAGTGCCCGCAGTTCAAATGGATAAACATTTAATGTTAGTGGTGCAACTCTAATGAACTCAGGGCTTTAATCCCAAAGGCTAGGTGCCATTTGACTAGTCTAATAAGAGAAGGTGTGTGTATATATACACACACCACTATTTGGATTTCTGACTGATGGAAAACTACCTCTGCTTAGTGAAATTGATAAATTGTTTACTGAATAATTTTTATAAAACATAGGCAAGGAAAATTCACCTAAATACATTTTTGTAATAAAGAATAATTTACTGTAATAGTTTTCTCTCTCAGCCATTCAGGATCTTTTTCATCTTCACTGTCTACTTCCATTTCTTGTGGACGGAGAGGTAAACAGGTATCACTGTGGAAATATAACCGATTGTGTCCACTGCTGTATGTTCTTTGCTGTTCCACTTCTCCATCTTCTGATTCAAGAAACTCTGACATACTTGCTTTTGTACGCTTTGGCCTAATGAAAGAAAAAAATTAACTAAGCATACTTTACATGTTAGTTTTCAGTTCTATCAGACTTCAGCAATGCAAACACTAGTCACCAGTGGTACTAATTACTAATACTTGTCATTTTATTGGGTTGTGTATATTGTAGTTTCCAAATCTAATACAAAGGATTAAGCATAAAAACCATATTAGACCTCAGAGAATAAGTTATTGTGCAAGTATCTGAATAATATAATTTAAGAGTGCAGTTAGTCAGATTAAATAGAATATGAAAATACCATATTCTTACTTGACTGAACATACATGAAGAATAAGGTTTGTCATATCTGCTTGCTTCAGTAACAATACTCTTTTACTCCTGTTAGCATTACAGAGCCAGTACATATAGAAGACTCAGATGGATTCTTTTCTGTCTCTCAGAGATTTGTTAACTATACTCCAAATTAAAAAATCATCATTACTGGTGAAGCACAAGAAAAAGAACATACCTTATCTTTCAGATCATAGGATGAGCTGGGTATGGCTGGCAGCTATGAAAGCTACCTTTTTACTTAAAAAGTCAACTAGTTTTAAATGGAATCACTGATGAGGATGATATCCCTCAATACCATTTTACAAGGTCACTTTTCAAAATACAACTACTCGTTCACTTTGAATTTCCTTTCCTGGTTTTCTAACAGAGGAACAAATTCTACCCTCAAACCACATGCAACTTTACAGAAACCAATGGGTATGTAAAGGCAAAGTTTGGTCCATGCAATACATACAGAACACCACTTCACTTTTTATTCCCCTACCTGCATACAAGGATGTGTGTGATAGGAGTTCTTTTGACTGGTCCATTGCGACTGAAAGCAAATCCAGGCTGACGATGAATATCCTGAGGATTTCCTGCATAGGAGCCATCATAACACTCATTGATGGAAACATCTATCCTAGCACCTTTTGGATGATACTGTAACAAATAATAGTAAATACATTTAGCATAATAAAGGAAAGTCACTATTGTACCAGGATTTATCCTCTTTTTCTCAATCCCTCAGAGAGTTTTAGAACAGTGACCGTCCAAACTCAAAATGCCTTACAAAATCATTGCATTCATAGTATTAAGTCTCACGTGGTTCTAGTTTTCTCTTCCTTCCCCAGAGATAGCAAGACAGTTTAAGTAATATTTTTTTCCTTTAGATACAAAGGCCTCTTCATCCTGAATGCTTCATTCTTACCCTTTTCGTCCAAGGATTTTAATACAAAGCCAACAGTTTGGTTTGAAAAACTCAATAAAAGTAACAAGTTTACAAATTAATATTCAGAAGCTCACAAATACAGATGTGATTCAGAAGAGTGCCTCAAAAGTTTTATAAATCCTTTAGGAAACCTGCCAGTCCTTGCCCTATATTCTAACCGAATCGCCAAGTGCTGAAGCTACAATATGGACATGATATAGACAAAAAGAGGAAATAGGAATCTTAGTTTAAAATGAAGGAAATCAAATAAATTTAGTGATTTGAAAACACAAACAATGCATTGGAAAGGAAACATTTCTTAAGTAATCTTTTGCATACAGTCCCTTACTAAACTAAAATTAACAGGTCTTGAAATCATTAACTGCTTCCTAAAAATCTCAGGAAATTCCTGATTTTAAATCTAAGTTAAATTACTGACTATATCATATAAACGAATACACAGTATCAAAAGACAACTACAGTGAAGAAAAATATTCTAAACTGAAGTGATTCTCATGTACTGTTAAAGATTAAGTCAATGGGGGGGGAGGGAATCTCTTGGGGCCCAATTTTGGCTTCACATACTTAAACAGGGAGCTGATCCTTACTATGTGACTTACAACAGAATGGCAATGATGTCACTGCGCTATACAGTAGCTATGACAGACTGTTTCATACTGATAACTTAAGATTACTTACAACATAATTAAAAATAAATCTGCTGTGACAAAGCTTAAGATGTTTGAGTAAACTATAAAGTTTGCGGCAGTTCAACGTGCACCAGGGGCAATGCAAGTCATCTCTGGCTTCAGTCTGCTGTCTTGTATTGTTGTTATACAGGAACTGATGCAAACAAAAAAAAAGGTTGGTATTAGCATTATCTGAAATATTTCATCCATTAGTCCTCCACCCTCAAAACCCAGTTAAAAATCCATCACCTTAACGCGCACACACATTCCCTATGGGAATGATCATGGGGAAGTGCTATTCTGCTGAAGTGGCAACTGGGACAGTGCTGCAGATATAGCTAAAAATTCCTCCTCTTTCACACAGATGGGAAAATCTGCATAAAGATCAGGCCTGAACATTTAAATTCTATAATACTTCTATACTTCTCCATTCTTAATGGTGTTAAACTTCCAATACCTGGTAAAATATCCGTAACTTTTGTCGAGGTTCATTTAAAACATCTCTCTCTTTTCTTGTTTGTAGGTCTGTTGGCAAGGATTCTTTCACAGCTACAAAAAGAACATATGTATAAAGACACGCACATCTGTTTAGTGTGATGGGAAAAGGACATTGTTTCTTACCTGAATATAGCAGCTCTGTAAAGGGTTCCCTCATTCTGGAGGGAATGAGCTACTTCAGTGTACTCTGAGTTGGGTAGCTCACCAAACAACGAGTCTTAGTGTTCAGCTTCCTTCTCAAATCTACAGTTACAAATATAATTTAAACACCAAGTGGCTCTCCAGATTGGGGGAACCCTTCAGATTACCTGAACATTTCAGGTTAAGAACAATGTTCTCTTTTCTGGTCAGGGCTTCTCCATTTAAGTTAAGACATTTCTTTAGTAATAGTCAAAACAGACCTGGGTGGAAAACACTGAAAAATACAGCTTCATTTGACTGCACTCAGAACACATTGCCTAAATTCAATTTCAAAGATTTCTTAAGTCAGACAAGAGAACACACAGTATCAAATGCAGCTATAATGTAAAAAACAAGTATATAATTTAGAATTTTTGCCTGAAATCAAACTTTTTTGGTTAATATTAGGGCCAATTTTGGCATCACATATGAATATAACAATTCCTTAGTTGACAGTGTGATTTAAACATCAAACAGGTGCTTGGCACACGGTCTTTTAGCCCACTATGGTCATTCCTTTCATTCAGTATAGTAACATGATGCCCACTAGACAAGTTACCAATAGTAAGCCAGAAAAATTACATGCAATATGTAGACTCAAATGGAGGTCAGAGACAAGAGACCTAAGTATACAACTTGATCCTTAAAAAAGTCTACCTACTAAGAAGCAAAACCAATTATAAAACCTACTTGCCTCTGAATGGTCAATAACATGGGTCAAAATTAGTCTCTAACCACTAAATATAGAATCTTGATTTTCAAGCTGTTTACAAAATGCAGACACTCTGCACTTAAGATTTTAGGAACAGGTGAAAATATGCATACCCTTGCTATAATTCTAACATAAAAGCAAGAAAAGGACCTACACCCCTAGTTCTTTGTACCACCTACAAAGAACTAACATTGCATGGGTAGTAAGCTATGGGCTGTCTGGTTTTCAGGATTTAGCAGAGGGTCAACCCGATGTTCTGAAAAGCTCTACTGTCTTAGAGAGATCCTTTCACAAGTCTGCCTTAGGAAGTCTGCCAGGAACACAGCTGACAACATTCAGAGCATATTTATCCTTCAGAAAGCAGCATCAGATCCTGTCCTTTGCTGTCTGGGTTCCACTACAGACCATCTCAATCTGCAGATGTTATAATCAAGTCTTTTCTGTCCATCTTCACTTCTCAACACTCAGGAAATAAGATGTAGATATTAGAAACTTCCTCCACTATAAAAAACAACTTGTCTATGGTCCAAAGTGCTGGGATACGAATCTATTGCAGAATCTTCAAAGTTTTGTTTTAGTTGATAAATACACCTTCAAGATTGTCTATTGATTACAGATTGCTTTGGAGCACCTTGCCTGGTGGGATCTCTCATCTGGGAGAACATGAGAACGTGAGCCAGCCTGCTTGATAAGATGCTCTGATGCAAGACAAATTAGCAATGCAGCTTTTCTGGCCAACAACCTGTTCCTTGTCCCTCTCTGTTCATTTCTGCAGTCAACTACTATTCTGCTCAACAATTCCACCGTTAGCCAAGCCCAGAGAAACAGTGGACCACCAGGAGACCTGGCATGGAGAAGCAGTGAGAAAAAGTGGAACTTTGCCAGTCAAGGGGGAATACAACTTCCTCCTGAGGGCTTCCTCTACTACGAGTTAACCAAGTTTATCTGGGCTGAATTAGCAGTCCGTATTTTCAAAGTCATGAAGTAGCTCCTATCCCATCTCTAATCCCTAGTTTGGGTGGAGGATTAATCGAAAGGATCTGGCACTAAGGCGGCCTTACTGAGGACAGCATCATTTCAGTGCTTTATTCTGGACAGCATCTCAGATTCCTAGAAGGTGCAGCTGCCATTCTGAGTATAGCTGAGAAAGTTAAGGTTCATCCTGTGAAGGTTGGGCATGGACTTCTGGAGAGCTGGGCACTGATGCTGTTGCTGATTGGTGTCTGCATTATTACACAGAAGAGCTGAAGTAGTTAAATGAATTCCCATCCCCTGGAAGAAGCTGTATAGATATAGGGGCCACTTGTGACCCATGTAGTTTATTACTGTATAACACAATAGTTGGGCAAATTATAAAAACGTGCACCTATTGGAAACAAACGGCCACAAAACAGACCTTCTCCTGTTATTACCTCCAGCCAGACAGTTATTATTCCAATGGACCAAAATCAACAAATGAGAATAAATTAATGCATTTTGCATTACCATCCTGAAGGCATCAGACTTAAGCGAACTAGAAGAAGAAACTCCAGAACAGGGGAGACTAACGAGAATAACTGCCTCCTTCAACCTCTAGGAATTAAATCCTGGTGGACAGAACTGCATTCCAGCTAAAACCTATGAGGGACACTGGAAGTTTCCAAGTCAGTTAAAGTTTTATAAATAATAATATATATTGAAAATTTGAATAGATTTGCAAGATTTCAACGATGATGCTTAAAAGCAAGGCTTATTATATGAGTAAAAAGTAAATTTTCTATTTTGACGTTTTAGGACCTTTAACTGAGAAGTGTCTTCTTTGAAAAGAGAGCTAATGTCATTTTCATACCTTACCTCCAACACTATAGCTATGACCGATGCCTGTATTAATCCCTTTTACAAGGGGTTTCTAATATAGCCACTATAATTCTCAATGCAAATCAAGTTCAGGTATAATTTTATATGCAATAAAAATACACTTTTAAAAATGACCCATTTACAAATTTAGGTGACAGCTTTTAAATAGGTACTGAGGACATTTCTTTAGGCTTGTGTATATTTTGCCATTTTATTTTATGTACAGGCATTTCAATAGCGCTCATCAAAATACTAGGTTTCAGAGTAGCAGCCGTGTTAGTCTGTATCCACAAAAAGAACAGGAATACTTGTGGCACCTTAGAGACTAACACATTTATTTGAGCATAGGCTTTCGTGGGCTACAGCCCACTTCTTCAGAGGCATAGAATGGAACATATAGTAAGGAAACTCCAATGAGAAACTGCTGAACTTGAATTAATATGCAACTAGATACCATTAATTTAGGCTTGAATAGAGACTGGAAATGGCTGAGTCATTACACAGATTGAATCTATTTCCCCATGTTAAGTATCCTCACACCTCTTGTCAACTGTCTGAAATGGGCCATCTTGATTATCACTACAAAAGTTTTTTTCTCCTGCTGATAATGGCTCATCTTAATTAATTAACCTCTTAGAGTTGGTATGGCTACTTCCACCTTTTCACGGTGGGTGTGTGTGTGTGTGTGTCTACTATATGTTCCATTCTACACATCTGAAGAAGTGGGCTGTAGCCCACGAAAGCTTATGCTCAAATAAATGTTAGTCTCTAAGGTGCATCAAAATACTAGTTCATATAAATTAAACCAATTTAATTATGCCAGATGACTGAAAAAATGTCTATTTTAGATATGCAGTGAATATCAATAGGTTATGATAAAACAGGTCTCTGAAGTAGTAGTGGGCCAGATTATATTGACAAAAGTGATTTAAATTTCTACTTGCACAGTAGCACCAACATCTATATATAAAAACCCAACTGTTCCACTAATATTGCATTGAGTACAAAAGATTTCAAGATTAAGTAAATGCAAAAATATAAAATACTACTATTTAAAAAAAAATTAAACTACAGTAATCCATTAAAGTCTTCAGTTCTGTTATAAATTAACATGGGAATGAAACAGTGAACATTTCAACAAGTCATTTTCCTAACTGAAGCATTTTGAACTAATATTAAATGAATTTGAAAAGAGCACTCTAGCCAATATTGCTTGACTTTAATGACATTTAATGCAGTGATGAAGAAAACGTTTTAAACACTGACGTTGTTACAGTTTGAATCTAGGCTCCCAATCCGTTACGGGAAGACCTTACAGTAAACGCTAACAGGTTGCTGAGGGGGGAAAAAGAGAAAGTGTCAAGAGAAAATTCATTTAACCAAAATGAAAAGACAGAACAAGTTTGGAAGATTTTTAATATCTAGAGCTCTGGATCCTTAGAATTACTAACTCTTCCACTAACAGGTTGCTGAGGAGAAAGATGGTCAAAAGGAGCAGTTCAATAATAAAAACACAAAAATCTGAGTTTAAAGCTTAACCTATATTCTATGAATACTAATTTACCTCAATTACAAATGACTAAATCAGCTTTGTTCTAACTGACCAACAGGACACCAGTACACAGTTTTACCGCTGAGCATTACGGGTAGAAATTGGAGCTACTGCCGCTCCTCTGAAGGCTGAGTTATTACAATTTTCAGAACTCCTCTTTCATATAGATGGAAAGTATAAGCATGATATTCTAAGAGTAAGTAATTTCCGTCAGCTAGTCACATGCAAAGTACTGAGCAAAAAGGGCAAAAAATTGAAAACCCTGACAAATGTCTAAGAAACTCATCTTACTTGAACAGTAAATATAGTTCAGGTTTACAATACACTATATCAATTACATGTCAAGGAGATAATTACCAGTTCAATATTATTCCCAGACAATATAAAAATTAGCTCCAGAGATTAGAAAATCTCTATATTCTGATGAATGCCAATTGAAACATCCATCCCTTAAACTTTTATCAAAATGTATTCTGATTTAAAGCACCAACTATTTCAGACAGTGCTTTTCCACTATGTTAGAAACAACTGGATGTTAAGTGTTACACAATTGTCATATGAATGCCAAATTCTGGATTAATAGGATCATTTTCACCACAGTGCATGAGTTGGATGAAATTTCAATTAATAAATCAGAAAGATTAAGGCAATCTAAGAAAGCAGAAAATCCTAGAAAAAGTATACTTAGATCTCACCACTACCTTTCCAAAGACTTATATCATATCAGTATACAAGGTAAGCTTTTATCTATCTGCTTATGAATATTTAAACTGATCTCACCTGCTAGTCTTAAAATAAACTTATGAGGACAGCTACTCCATGTTCTGCTTACCTTAAAATTCCATTAAAAAAATCTTCAGTAAAGCAATTAAAATATAATAATCCTACAAAAAATAAATTTGGAAAACCAGTACATAAACCACTGCAGCTGAAACAAATGGTGTTACATGATCTTTTATAGCTCCACTGGTGTAACAAAGCACCCCACAGGTTTGTTTTTTAATTTAGTAATGCAGCAATAAGGAATTCTTAAAGTGGGCATTTCAGTGTAGAAGAGCTCAAAGAGACTGTTAAGACCCAAAAAAATCAGTGTCCCCAAAACATGAGAAACTGGGTGTTCACTTACCTATAGTCTGAGCAGGTTTAACAGAAGTAGGCTTGTTTTCTTGAGGGAGACTTTCTGAATTTCGTGTTGCAAGAGGTTTGGCTATAGGAGCTGTAGATTTATCATTTGTATCTCCTGTCCAACGAAGGGTAAACTGAAGTGTAGGTCCCTGAGAAAATGTTTCAAATGGAGGTAACCTCTGGGGGAAAAAACAACACATGTTTTTACTTGGGAAACACTGAAATTACTTTGCATGAAAAAGCTTTTATGGATGAAATGACACTATTTTCCCCCCAACAAATCAAAATGTACAAGTGGCTTTTGATCATAATTGTAATCATTTTCTAAATTTAGACTCTTGTACTCTCAAGATAAGCATTTTAAAGAGTTTAAATTTAAAAATGCTAACACTAAGGGGACAAATTGTGACTCTCCCTCCATCTCCTCACACACTGGTGAGCAGTTACTCACATGAAAAGTTCTCACCTCAGTGGCCCTGCTGGTGTGAAAAACAGCTTACCAATATGAGTGAGGGCCCAAAAGTCCATGATCACTAATCTTCTTATGATTGTGTTTTTATGCTCCAGCTTGTTTTTCTAGAAGTTCTTTCTCTGTCTTTTTTTTTTTAATGTATTGTTTACTATTTTCCTTCTGGACCGTATTCCTGTAGGTTTGCCCAAGTCAAATGTAATATATAACTGATTTTCAAATTAAATGTGGCACTCAGAAGAAACACCAAGTACCATAAAAACAGTTACCTACCTTCTCGTAACTATTCAAGATGTGTTGCTCATGACGATTCCAAGTAGGCATATGGATGCCGCAAGCACAGTTGTCGTAAGGTTTTTCCCCTAGCAGTACCCTTTGGGTCAGGCTGGGCACCCCCTGGAGTCGCACCTTCATGGCGCTTCACATAGGTCCCTGCTGACCTGCCAGCTCCTCAGTTACTTCTTGCTGGAGTCTCTGACGGAGGGGAAGGCGGGTGGGTCTTAGAATGGATATGAACACCACATCTCAAAGAACAGTTACAAGAAGGTAAGTAACCATTTTTTCTTCGAGAGCTTGCTCATATTGATTCCAAGTAGGTGACTCCCAAGCAGACCGTATGAGGAGGGGTCAAAGCTTGCAGATTCGCTAATTGAAGCACCGCTCTGCCAAAAGATGTATCATTCCTGGCATGCTGGCATAATGCAAAGTAAACGTGTGGATTGAGGACCAGGTCGCTGCCTGTAAATCTCCTGTACAGGAACTTGTGCCAGGAAAGTGGCCGAGGAGGCCTGCGCCCATGTAGAATGTGCTGTTAGTGTCAGGGCTGGCACTTTTGCCAGGTCGTAACACTCCCGAATGTTTCACATCAAAATTCTTTGGGATGATACAGGGAGGCCCTTCATCCTATCCGCTTTGGCAACAAATAGCTGGTTAGACTTCCGGAACAGTTTTGTCCTTTCAATATAGAAGGCCAAAGCCTGCCTCATGTCCAGGGAATGGAGTCTTTGCTCCCTGCTGTTGGTGTATGGCTTAGGGTAAAACACCGGAAGGAAAATGTCCTGACTTATGTGAAACTGAGATACCACCTTTGGCAGAAAGGCTGGATGGGGCCGCAACTGGAACTTGTCTTTGTAGAAGACCATGTATGGAGGTTCACATGTCAAGGCTTTAATCTCAGATACCCAATGCTACTCTCCATGAGAGGTAGAAGAGTGAGCATGTTGCTACGGGCTCGAAGGGAGGTCCCATTAAACTGGAGAATACCAGGTTAAGATCCCATGCTAGTACTGGATGATGGACTGCAAGGTATAACCTCTCCAGGCCCTTAAGAAAACGATCTACCGTCGGACTAGCGAAGACTGATTGACCGTCCACCCAAGTGGAATGCCAAGATGGCTGCTAGGTGAACCTCTAAGGATGACACCGCCAGACCTGACTGCTTCAAGTGCAACAGACAGTTTAAAATGGAAGGTATTGATGCTTGAGTCGGAGATGTTCCCCTTTGCATCGCCCAAATGGAAAATCTCATCCACTTAGCTAAGTAAGTGGCTCTAGTGTATGGCTTTTGGCTGCCGAGGAACTCCCTGACAGTTTCAGAGCACGCCAACTCCATAGCGTTTAGCCACAAAGCTTCCATGCTATGAGTCGGAGAGACTCAAGGTTGGGGTGCTGAAGGTGACTGTGGACTTGAGTGATGAGATCCAGCAGGGCTATTAGAGCAGCTACTGACAGTTCCCGCCATGTGTACCAGTGTTGGCAGGGCTAGACTGACACCGTGTCCCTTCTGATCTTGAGCGAGACCTTGTGAACAAGTGGGAAAGCACAAAACAAACGATCCTTCCAGAGGAGAAGAAATGCATCCTCGGTCAAGCCCGGGCTGTGATTCAGGAAGGAGCAAAACTGTTGACACTTCCTGTTCATTTTCGTCGCAACCAGGTCCACCTGGGGAACTCCCCACAATTGGAAGATGATGTTCACAATGTCCAGGCAACTCGACCACTCATGGGCATGGAAGGATCTGCTGAGATGGTCCCTGCCAGCTCATTCTGTGATCCCAGAAAGTAAGATGCCTCTAGGTATATTGAGTGAGTGAGCTATGCAGAAGTCCCATAGCTTGAGGGCTTCCTGGCATAGGGGAGAGAAGCGTGCTCCACCCCGTCTGTTTCTATGAAACATCGCTGTTGTATTGTCCGTTATGACCGTTACACACCTGCCCTCCAGGTGGGATTGGAAGGTTTGATAGGCTAAGAGAACCGCCCTCAACTCTCTGACTTTGATATGGAGCAAAAGTTCTGTTTGGGACCAGAGGCCTTGCATCCTGAGCTCACCTAGATGCGCATCCCACCCCACACTGAAATGTCTGTAACTAGCGACATCGCTGGTTGCGGTCTAGAGAAGGGCACTCCTGCGCAAACTGCCTGAGGGTTGAGCCACTAACAGTGAGATCCGACAACCCAAGGAGGAAGCAACACTACCTTGTCCAAACTGTCTGTTTAGACGGTATACTGAAGCCAGCCAGGCCTGAAGGGCTCTGAGCTGCAGCCTTGCATGCTGGACTACTTATGTGCAAGCAGCCATGTGACCGATCAGCTTCAAGCAGCTCTGTCGTTGTCATGGTGTGGAAACACTGAAAGTCCTCTGTAATAGAGCACATGGTCTGGAAGCATGACTCTGGCAGGAATGGCCTGGCTTGGGTGGAGTCTAGCACAGCTCCTATAAGCTCTATCCTCTGGGTTGGGGATAGGGTGGGCTTGGGCATATTCAGCAATAGCCCCAGATTTAATACGATTGAGCTTTGACAATGTACATGTGCCTCTACCTGAGCCCTGGGGCAGCCCTTGACAAGCCAGTTGTCAAGATACGGGAACACCTGCATCTGCTGTCTCCTTAGGAAGGCGGCCACGACTGTCATGCACTTGGCGAACACTCGAGGGGCCACTGAAAAGCCGAAAGGAAGGACTGTAAATTGGTAATGGCTGTGATTCACTATGAACCTGAGAAAAAGTTTGTGGGACGGGACTATTGATATGCGAAAGTATACATCCTTCAAGTCAAGGGTGGTGCACCAGTCCCCCAGATCCAGGGATGGGATGATGGCAGCCAAAAAGACCATGCAGAAATTCGGTTTCTTCAGGAATCTGTTGAGGTCTCGGAGGTCAAGAATGGGTCTGAGACCCTCTTTGGCTTTGGGGATTAGGAAATATTGGGAGTAAAAACCCTTGCCTCATAGCTCCTGTGGGACCCCCTCTAAAGCTCCTGCAGCTAGGAGTGTTTGCACCTCCAGCATAAGAAGTTGGGACCAGGAAGGGGGATGGGAGGGAAGGGAAGAGCAATATTGGAGAGAATATCCCATGTCTACCATGTGGAGAACCCAGCAGTCTAAGGTTATCTGGGCCCATGCACAGTACAAGTGGGACAGACAATTCAGACAACAGAGGGAAGGAGCCAGTGACTCAAAAGGTGTGCTTGGAGCCAGAGGACTGCTTCACCGAGCCATGGCCCTAATTGGGCAGCAGATGGGGAAGCTTGCATCTGTTATTCATGCCCTGCTTCTTGGAGAAGTCCCAGCTAGGCTGGGGAGGGTAGAAACAGAGGAGGTTGGGGCTTTAAATGCTTCCTCTGAGTAGCAGGAGTGCATGGGCCCAGAGACTTCAATGTTGCCCTTGAATCCTTTAGGCTATGGAGTTTGGAGTCCGCCTACTCTGAAAATAACCCCAACCTATCAAAGGGCAGGTCTTGTATTGTCTGCTGGACCTCTAGGGGGAGACCCGAGACTTGAAGCCAGGAAATTCTCCTCATTTCAATGGCAAAGGATATGGTCAATGTGGGCAAGTCTGCCATGTCCAGGGAGGCCTGTAAAGAGGTCCGTGCCACTGCCTTACCCTCCACCACCACAGATGCAAATTCTGGTCTAGAGTCTGCAGGGATCAACTCCTTAAACTACGTCATAGCATTCCACGAATTTAAGCTGTTTCAGCTCAAGACCGCGCATGCACGGCTCTTCGGAAGATTTTTACCCTAGCAACTCCGGCGGGCCGGCTGGGCGCCCCCTGGAGTGGCGCCGCTATAGCGCAGGATATATACCCCAGCCGGCCCGTCCGCTCCTCAGTTCCTTCTTGCCGGCTACTCCGACAGTGGGGAAGGAGGGCGGGTCTGGAATGGATAGGAGCAACACATCTCGAAGAACAACAGTTACTACGGTGAGTAACCGTCTTTTCTTCTTCGAGTGATTGCTCCTATGCATTCCAGTTAGGTGATTCCCAAGCCTTACATAGGCGGTGGGGTCGGAGTTAGATGTTGCAGAACGCAACCGCTAAGCGAGAAGCTGCAACAGCTCTGGACTCCGGGACCAATGAGGCAAAGGTGTGGACCGAGGACCAGGTAGGTGCACAACACATCCCCCTAAAGGGTATGCGAGCCAGGAAGGCAGCTGAGAAGCGTGAGCCCTGGCGGAATGTGCAGCAAGGTGGCTCTATGGAACATGGGCCAAAGCAGAAGAGGTGCAGATGCACAACGTCATTGAAGATGAAATCCTCTAGGAGGAGACAGGTATGCCCTTCATCCGGTATGCCGGTACGATGAAGGTTGTGGGGGCGTTACGAGAGGGCTCTGTCCGCAAGATATAGATTGCGGACGCCCTACAGATGTCGAAGGAGGGCAACCGTTGCTCTCCTTGCAAAGAGAGTGGCTTCGTAAAGAAGACCGGAAGGAAGATATCCTGGTAGATATAAAAGGCCGACACCTCCTTAGGGAGGCAGGTCGGACGTGGTAATAACTGCCCTTGTCCTTGAGGAACACAGTATACCTTGGGCCTATTGTGAGAGTCTGAAGCTCGGAGACTCGTGTGGCCGCAGGAAAGGCTACTGGAAACTGACTTGCAGGACAGTTATATCAACGAGCCTGTTGACAGTGGCTCGAATAGGGCAGTCATAAAACTGGTTAGAACCAGATTGAAGAGCCAGGTTTATGGCGGGGCCCCACTGGGGGAGTGTATAAACGCTCCAAGCCCTGAGGAACCAGATGGAATGGAGCGGGAGCTCGGCGGGAGAAACCTTGCGCGTTTCGGAGCAGCATGGGAAATGCTTCCACTCGGCCAGATACTTCAACCGAATGGACGGTTTTATACCACCCCGGAGAATCCCGTAGAACCGAGGTCGAACAACGTAACTCGGATCGGTTTAGCCACACAGGAGTCCTGCTGTGAGGTGCAGGGATTACAAGAGCGGGTGGTGAAGGTTGCCGTGATTCCACGTCATGGGGTCTGTGCCAAGAGGGTTGCTACCGACAGGTGTAGCAACATGGTGTGCCAGGGCTGCCCAGGTTACACTGGAGCGATCCCGATCAGGGGCGCTCTGTCCCTGCGGAGTTTGAGTAGGACCTTGTGAACCGGCGGGGACAGTGGAAAGCGTACGATAGATGGCTGATCCGCGGCCTCAGGAAAATCCTCCAAGACCGAGCCTGGGGAGAGGCCTTGGAACGAGGAGAATTTCTCTCTCTTTCCGTTCTCGCGAGAGCGAGGAGGGCTATGCGGGGAAAGACCCACTTCTGGAAAATGGAATAGATAAAGACGGGAGGAAACTACCACTTGTGAGACAGGAAGGATCTGCTAAGACGATCCGCCAGCTGAAACGCCTGGTATGCAAGGCATACTGCTCTCAGCTCTCGGACATTGACGTGTAAGGCCCGCTCTTGAGCCGACTGAAGGCCGTGAGTGCGAAACTGACCCAGGTGAGCACCCAGCCGAGAGATGGGGTGTCTGTCGTGAGGGACCCCGAGGGGTGAATGGAACAGCATCGCTGGATACACCAGGGAGGACGCTGACTCCCGGTCGAGGGAGCCTAGGCTGCTCGGGGAGAACGAGCCGACCACGAGTATGCCATCTCTGCCCGGGTGGCACACGAAGTTGCAGGGCCCCCTCCGGGTACATCTTACGGCCCAGTAAGACCACACGCCCAGCCTCTTTGGATTTAGGGGCTGGTCACATTTCGATTATAGGAGGGCCGGAGGCGTATGTTCCTGCCCCCGCCTCATCTGGGGAGGAGAAAGATGAGACAAGTGGGTCCTGTGTGGGCTCGAGCTCCTGGACGACCTCCTGATCCTGTGGGATCTGGGAGCTCGGTGCTGAACCGGGGGTTGCTCTGTACCGGTCGGACGGGGACGACTAATTGTCACCTCTGGCACCCGGAGCTCCGAGGGCACGGAGCGAGATGGGATCACTGGTACGCCTCTGGCGCGGAAGTACACGCAAGGCGTCCAGAATGACCACTGATAGGTCTCCTGGAAGACTCTGGAGGGCACATCGGAAAACAGAGTGCTACGCATATGAAGTGTCCGCACGGGATGACACTGATGCGTGGCTGGATGGCCCTGGAGGAGCTGAAAGCTCTTGGTAGAGTCTCCATCTGTAACTGACGTCGCTCGATGCGGCACCGGGGATCGGTACCAGTAGACAGACCGGTACCGAGAACGGGACCCGCCACCGAAGCTGTGCCGGGCGGTCGACCGAGGGTGCAAGGCTCGATGATCAGGAGTGGCTACGAGCGTCCCGGTGCCTGGGGCTTGATCGGTGCTGAGTGTCCCGGACCAGGGATCAGAATGCTGACCGGTGCCGCGAGCACTATTGGTACCAACATGGAGAACGGTGCCGAGACCTAGATCGGTGACGGGACCGAGAACATCTGCGGGACCGCGACCCTGAACGGTGCCGCTCCGCGGTGCCGAGGTAGGGTGGTTTGATCAAGGCAGGCTTGCCCATCAACTATGTAACCCCCACCGGCGGTGCCGGGGGTTGAGGCAGCGCAGATGCTGTCGTTGCAATCAGCCCCCTCGCCGTGGACACTGTCTCCGGCGAGGAGGGAATAGTGAGCTCGACCCTAACTGGCACCACGGATGCAGCTTCATAGCGAGCTCGACCATGGCCCGTACCGGGGAGCGTTCCAGCACCGGACTCGACGGCTTTTGCCTGGCCGGAGTTAACGGTGCGGATAGTGTCGGTGCCGCGGCAGACATCGGTGCCGGGCGATCCGACTGAGCATAGCGCTCGGCTGCGGAGCAGGCGGCTCGGACGCAGCTTCAGAACGAGCTCGACCACGGTCCGTACCGGGGAGCTTTCCAGCACCGGACTCGACGGCTCTTGCCTGGCCGGAGTGAAAGGTGCGGATATTGTCGGTGCCGCGGCAGACATCGGTGCCGGGCGATCCGACTGAGCATAGCGCTCGGCTGCGGAGCAGGCGGCTCGGACGCAGCTTCCGGGCGAGCTTGACCACGGTGCGTACCGGGGAGCTTTCCAGCACCGGACTCGACGGCTCTTGCCTGGCCGGAGTAACTCTTCATCCTCCAGGAGAGGGGTCCATGCCGAGGGTACGTCGGTAGCGACGGTGGTGCCAGGAGGCCTTGGCGGTACCGGCGCCGAGGGAGCGCGCCGTGAAAACTAACTAGCGCTCGGCGCCGAGAGCGGAGGAGCAAGAGCTGCCTCCCTCAGGAGCTGTTTAAAATGAAAGCCCCGCTCCCCTTTGAACACTGATTAAGGGCCTCACAAATGCGGCACTTATCTGGGAGGTAAGATCCCTCGAGGCACTTAGGAGAAGATCTCTTGTTGGCAGCGGCTTGTGGCCGGGCCGAGCATTAGAACACGCTGTGGACCGGGCATCGGACCCGGCACCGAGTGAGGGGAAGGGGATAAACCCCGACCCCTGTAAAATAAATACACTATACTATTCTACAAACAAACAGAGTTAACTACAACTATAAACAGAACGAGAGAAAACTACGAGTAGCTAGGGAAGTGGAGGTCAGCTAAGCTGTGCTCCACTGTTCCAACGGCCGTCACGGGCGGAAAGAAGGAACTGAGGAGCGGACGGGCCGGCTGGGGTATATATCCTGCGCTATAGCGGCGCCACTCCAGGGGGCGCCCAGCCGGCCCGCCGGAGTTGCTAGGGTAAAAATCTTCCGAAGAGCCGTGCACGCGCGGCGCGCACACACCTAACTGGAATGCATAGGAGCAATCACTCGAAGAAGAACTTGGCCTGCCTCCTGTCTATAGCAGCACCCATTCCAACGGGGGCTGGCTGTGCCTTAAGTAATAGAACTATGCCTCTGAGTCCAATGACTGAGATTCCAAACACGGAGCCCATGCCGGTACCAAGCAGGATGGTGCCGCGGAGACAGTGAGCGGTGCCACATCACTGCAGGCTTGCCTCTGGACAGCACCACACCTTGCAGTGCCTGAGGTCTATCTCATCTGGTGGGGGACTGCGGTACCATCATGGCCATCAGGTCCCTGGCCACCTCGAATTGTCCAGAATGGAAGGGAGCTCTAACTCCTCCACTTGGCACTCTCTAGCAGGAGAGTCCACCGGTGCCAAACTGGACGAACCCCTCTGCAGGCCTGAAGTCGACAGCGCCGTTTCCTGAGCGACAGGTGCCGGGTGCCCCAGCATAGGATGCACACTACTGGTTTGTGCACCAAAAGTTCTTCCTCAGTGCTGTAGCCTCTCTAACAGAGGCTAGCGTGCGCCGCACGGAGGTGCTGTGTCCTGCTAGCCCAGAGCCGGTTGGGGATGGAGAGCTGCCTCCATGAGGAGTTACTTGAGCTTGAGTTCTAGGGCAAAACCCTTTGCAGATCCTGCAACCATCTGTTTGATGTGCTTCTCCCAGGCACTTTAGACCGGAGTAATGGGGATTGCCCTTTGGCATGGGCTTGTGGCAGGTCTCTCACAGTTTATATCCTTGGGATCAAGGCATACCCTGAGTCCCAAGAGGGGAACAAACTGGGGTGGAGGGGGAACCCCTAAATACAAAACTAACTATTTAAAGATTGAAGATACAAAAATCACTAGAGGAATTGCTTGCCAAAGCCAGAAAGACCTTTAGGTCCAACGACTATCACTGGCGGTAAGAAGGAACTGAGGAGATGGTGGGTTGGCAGGGACCTATATGTGGCACCATAAAGGCACGACTCAAGGGGGCGCCCAGGCCGACCTGACAGGTACCGCTAAGGGAAAAACCTTCCAATGACTGTGCACGCGGCACGCACACACCTACTTGGAATCGACACGAGCAAGCACTCGAAGAAATGGAGAATTTCAACACAAGTTTAGTTTGTGTAGTGACCTTAATTTTATTGTAGATTTGTATTAAGAGCCTTAGTCATAGACCAGGACCCCACTGTGCTTGGAGCTGTACAAACAAAAAGGATTCCTGCCCCAAGAAGCTTACAATTTAAGTACAAGCCTAGAGACAATAGATGATACAGAGGAATACAAGTGAACAATAAAACAATATTGATCAGCGTGACCAGCAGTGATCTCAGCAGCTTAACTCTTAAGCATTTTGTAAACTAATGGGACAATGGTCCATACCTTCCCATCGAGTATAGTTTCCCATGTTGCCCTTTTCTTGCTAATTGGACACTCTTCCATTTCCTGCATTGCTACTTCATATTCCCCATCCAGAAGCTGCAAGCGCCTGTACACACAAAGTAGCGTTTTATTCACTGTCTGCTGAAATATATTTGACATTTTAAACACAAGTGAATATATTTCAATGAAACTTGCACATACAAATCTTTCAAGGTAGTTCATTTGCATGAAACTAATGCAACTCCCCCACAGAAGTGTATTTGACAACACAGCCTGCATCTCAGCTAAAACAAAAACTATGATGAAAATGGGACACCTAACAAAAAAATGACAAAAAAATCCTAGAGAACACAACCACATGTGATATGAGAAAATAAGCGTTAAATACAAAATCAATGCAATGATGAGAATCTTCCTGTAAATGAAAAACCTATTGACCAAATGTCATCAAAAAATGCCCAAATTATCCATGTTCTAATATTAGACGTTCCAGTCAGGACATCAGATCATGACTCCCAAGACTGAAGAATTTGTCCCACTCACTACCACTGCCATTTTCAGAAGCCATCTTTCAAAGACACTGTTGATTTAATGACTGAAGTTCTCAAAAAACTCCACAAAACACCTTTGTCTCCACTGGAATAGACAATTCAAGCACAATACTGTGCTTTTTCACTTCTGTCCAGACACTGACAATGTAAGTAAGGACAATGCCAAAGCATAATCTGTATAAGCATTTCATCTCAAACACGATTATTCTAAAGTCAGCCATGCAAGCTCTGCTGCTATCTAAGATTTCCACAGAAAAATTTTATTAAGTTCATTGCTGTCACTCATGTTGAACAGCATGGAGGAGCAACAGAGAAGTGACTAGGAAGTAAAATTTGAAGTCATATACTAGAAAATATTTAATGGCAGCACAAGTTTCTATGACACTTCTGAAGGTATACACAAACACCAACTAAAGGCTTGTCAACATGGGATGTTACTGCACGGCAAGCCAGAAAATGAATCTACAGTAAACTAGCTTGCTGCATAGTAAAGTCCCACACTCTGCTCTGACTTACTATACTTTACAAGTAGTAGCCAAACCACAATAATGCCCCATGTAGACAAGCCCTACGTATTCTGTAATGTCAAAATACAATCCCATGTACTCACTTCCTACCAAGATATTATATTTTGCTTTTCAGAGCACTATTATTTTACTAGCCACATTCCAATCCCTATCAACAGCTCAAAGTTGCAAATGCATAATCCATGTCTGAAAGAAACAAACTTAACTATTTAGCAAGCAATTTTTTAAGTGCTACTTGAGTTTATCCAAACCATTTTATCAGTATTCAATAAAAGAATCATGCCTTGCCGGAAAACAGTATTGCCTGTATTTTTAGATGTCTCAACATGTGATACTGTAATAGTTGCTTATTGACTTGGAATAGCCTTCCCTTTAGATATGAAACATGTTTACCATAATGGTAAATCCAAAATCTCAGTCTAAAGTTAGAAACAGAGCAAGTAAACCGTCAGAGACTTGTTTGTTTTGCTTCTTGACGGCATTTGGTAAACTGCGAAATGATCCATCAATACTCCATTCGGAAAATGGAAAAGAGGTTTAGAAGAAAAAAGAAAACATGCACAGAAAGAGAAAACATAGGTGACTAGCAGGGAATGTAAATGAGATCTCAACTGGAGGACTGAATCTTAAATATTTGCCTTTTCTGGATACTCTGCCCCAAACAGTGATTAAAACACTTGCCTCAGATGATTAATATAAATGATTAATTTGTATTTTTATGGAAAATTTAAAAGGAAGTTTAAGTTGCTATAACTGGCAACTCTGACAATGAAGAAAAGTTGATTTTAATGGAACAGAAAGCATTTTTGAAGTCGCAAAGATGTTTTCTTTCATCATTTGAATCAGCTGAAACTGAAAAAGGATGTTTACCAAGCTGAATTTTGAACTTTATGGTAAATAAAAACAAAGGAAAATAACTAACCATTTGTAACTTAGAAAAATAAGCAGAAAGTAAAGAGGTACTAAATATGAAATACATTCATAATTTGGAATACTGTGCTATCAGAAAATACAGGGAACAGTCTAAGTTCAAGTTCATACTCTACTTCCTATGGTCACGTGATATGAACTTGAATTTTGTTGATTTTGCAATAAGGATGACATTTAAGATTAAACTAACTACTTTTCAGATATTTTTTATCTGTGATAGAGTTAAATGCACTGCTATGCATTTTAAACAAAATATCATACATAACATGATACAGTTAATTTATATTTTTTGAAAGAGGAGAACGTATGGAAATTATTAGCTAATTGTTAGTCCTAACCACTAACCTAAACTAAGGGTGACCTTTGCTTACAGTGTAAGTGAGTTGAGTATTGATTTGGACTCAAGGTACAAGCTACACACTGGTAATGATATATTCAATATTCATAGGTTAATTAATTATATTTATTATCAGATATTCCATAGACAAGACAGGGAGGCAATCTTGAACATGAAGTTCCTTCATCAGTATCTTATGAACAATGTATTTGCCAACAAGTGAAAAAGGACACTTTTTGCTTCTAGTGCATAGGGATTGGCTACAATACAAGAGACAACCAATGCAAGACAAACTCAGATTTTCAAAATAGGGATGCAATTAATAGAATTCCAACAGCTCTTCAATCTGAGTGCAGGCAATTATTACTTAGGCATTCAAAACTGTCATGCAACGTACACAAGTAAAAGATAAAATCAGCAGACTTCACAAATCCACTGAAACTACTTCAAACAGTAATGGTGAACTCCAACTCAATCTTTTGTTACAATCACCAAAACCTTGATAGTGCTTTAGAGCAAAGTCCTCCCCAACCCAGCTAGGACTAGCAGCTGAGCCTGGTGCAGGGTAGGAGCCAGCGGCCAGGTCTTCCCCAGCCCCACCTCCCTACCCCACAGTGATTTTATCTCTCTGCTGGCTAACCTGGGCACCCGAAACATACTGCTGGGGGAGGTTGCATGACCGCTCTTGTGGCTTCCCTTTGCTTCCCCATCAGAAAGTCATTTTTCTGTGGGGAAGCAAAGAAATCTGCAGGGGACAAATTCTGCGCATGTTCATCTGGATCATATGGCTGATTTGGCTTGGTTCTACTCTGAATAACTCCGACCCAATGCTCCACAAAATAAAACTGTCATATCCCAAGGTTTCAGAGACTGATCTAGATGACCTGCAGAATGACCATTTGATCCAACTGCAATAAAGGGAATTCTATATTAATAAGCCATACTTCCATCTAATCACAGCACACAGATTGTTTCTCATCCCAGACTCCAATATTTTAAGACTATACACAAGCAGATCTCATCCTTTGCTATCACTGGCATTTATTGCATGACTTTCCCCAAAACAAACACAGAATACTGGCATATTCACTTAACCAAAGTAACGGTAACAGGTATCTTCTGAAGCATTTGGATTGCTTTAGGTTGTAAATAAGTGCAAACTGCCTTTTTTAAAAAAAACTAAGTATACTAACTAGTGTCACGTTATCTTAATAAAAACAAAAACATTTAATAAGCGTTTCATGATAACCTAATAAAGCAAATCAATAAGAATACAACCCAGTTTTCTTTAAACAAACCTGCATAATCAATGGGAACTGATATTTACAATGAGGCAGCACACACGCTTGTTGTTACTCAGATAAATAATATGCTTTTGATAGGAGAAATATGCAATTACTGTGGTGTTTCTGAAGTAATCGATAACTAATCTATCCTTGAGATGATCGTGGAATAGTATATGTGGCTGCATCATCAGGGTAAAGAGAAAGTTCTATCTCAACAAATAAAATATTAGCTACTGTACTTAAGAGTTATTTTCCCAATTATGCAGTCACTGGTCCATAAGACAACAGAAGTTATACCTGCCTCCAACAACTGATGAGGGACACAGATTTTATGTTGATTATCCACAGGATCATCTTAAAACTTGTTTTAGCAGGCAATATGTTTTTCTGCATTGGTTATAAAACAATGTTAGATTTGAAGTGTCCTCTGTGAAATCTGCAAACTAGTTTTTCAAGGAGTTTACACTTTCACAGCAAAGCCCAAGCTGACACCACTTGTTTCAGCCATCCACTGATCTACACATTGAAAATGTAGAATACAAAAATTGAGAAAAATGAAATTCAAAAGTAGATTTTCATTTAACAACAAAGTGCATGAGAAACAAAAGTAAACCATTTGATTTTCATAATATTACCTGTTTTTATCAAATACTGTCATTTGTGCCACAAAAGTCTTTTCTCCATCTTCACGATTCGAAGAATTACGTTTTCTTCTAGCAGGAAGCTCCTCATTGACATCTGCATTTCACAAATATTGCATACAATTGTTAAAAATGCAGGCAATTCCAGCAAATTGGGAAGTCAGTGTGAATAAAGACCCAACTATATATTTTAAGTTATAACATTTGTGTGATTTTTAACTAGTAACAGAGGCAAGGATTAATGTAATGTAATGTGATCAGATCAATTTTTTTTTTGGAACTTTATCATTAATTGAATACTAGTAACATTTTAGGATACCCCATTCTTATAGTGTTAATCACATGTTTTAACTTGGTGTTAGATAAACTGGCTTACAGAATTAAAGCCTTGTTCTCCCTCCCTTTTCATTCTGTATTTTAACAATTAAAAGCAAAAATAAATAAATCAATGATAAATAAAAAAATACTTTTCTCTAAACTACCATTAAAGCTTTGCTGTCTGTGGAATACTATAATTCTCTGAAAAAATTAAGGTATTAGATTTAGTCGGTTTTATTTTAAAACAAGTTTGCTCTGTTAATGAAAGCCACAGCAGTATCTGTGGAATCCGTTTAGTTCAGTCACTAGTAACCTTCCAGCAGTGTTTTGGCAGGACGATTAATCAACAGCAGGAATGAAGAGATTCCAGAGTTCTGTTTTATATCAACTCTATGCCAGAGCTAGCCTTTACTATTTTATGCACATTACAACATACATCTTGATAAAAGTTAGCTATTACATATGTATACTATGCCAAAAGCCATTATATAGGAGTATTCTAGTACTGTCTTGAAGCAGACATCTTTACAAACTAATGAAAGCCAATTAAGTCACCCATATTTGATTCTGGATCCTACTGAGCATGACTAATCAACCTGAAGTTCTGAAAGACAATATACATACATATAAGCTAAACCTGACAAATGCAAGTTCGAAAACTGAACTTACCTATGTTTTCATTAGTCTCACCATTGATCATTCCATTAAATTCTCTTCTTCCTGGACGAGTTACTCTGAATAATAATGAGTAAGACTTCACCATATGGCTGTTGCTGGGTTCAAACTCATTGCTGGAAACAGCGAGTGATGGGAAGTTGCCTGGCTTTATTTGGTTGATGTCTGGGTTCAAAGGCACCTGCTTTTTACCTGTAGGAACTTGCCTTATTGGACAACTGACATCCTGCAAGCATAAAAGAAAGTTTTTAAGGTTTGGGGGTTTTGTTAAATGGAAATTCTTCACTATCTTGAAAATAGTTAAATTTTACTATATCTGCTCTACCATCATTTTGGAAATAATGGTGCTTCCTAAAACAATGCATCCTCTTGGTGTGACTAGATTCAAATTTCAAGGAACTACCAATCTGAAACAGCAATCTCAGGTTTTGCATGCATAAACAGATATTTGAAAGTGTAGTTAAAAATGGCATTGTATAAAGAGCAGCCATCTTTTTGGAAAAGTGATTAATTTGTTACACTATCATGCAGCATTCAATAACACTGTAATGTAGTTCTTAGTCCCAATTTAATTCCATTTACTTAACAAAAGATTACATATTTTCATTATATATATATATTGTAAGGGCTCTCCTGTCTTGTCCTTCCAATATTACAAAGTGCTCTTAATGAAATGTTTGGGAGATAAAGAACTACTCAACTTGGGTTTGCCATATGCAGTATCTCCCAAACAAAACATGAAGCACTTTGCCATATTGGATGTACAAGGCAGGAAACCTTTAGAATGATTAAACTCACAACAAAATTTATATTTAAAATAATCAACAGTAGCTCCAATCATTCTACTTATCCACCCCTAAGTAGTAACAAACACTGTTGAATTACAGGACAGATCTTAAAAACAGGTCTGAATGTCTGGCTTCTAAGAACATTCAGTCAAAGTACTTTCCCTAATTTTAAACCTAAATGGAAACAGATTTACAACTTGGCTTCCACATTTCCATAGTCATGAGGGATTTAAGAGTATATAAGGAAATGTCTGGCTAACATTAGTCTGGTTTGATCCTGGAGATCAATTATCTGGATGGCTAATTTCAAGAAGTGAAATTTGCTGGTAGCCGGGATGTAGCATTAAGTATAATTAAAGTAGCAAGCTAACTCAGAGAGGCTTCTGCAAATTACTGTAGAGTACACTAAATTTGTGAAACAAATATTTCAGAAAAACAATGTAAAAAATGAACACAGAATGGAGCAAGGAAAGGAAGAGAAGAGGTTTCACATGATTGGGGAATACAAAAGATTTTAAGCTCCTTAGGACAGCAGTTATCCTATAATTTTGTACAATGCCTAGTTTATTCTGCCTCTGGACATCACCACAATGTAAACAAAACACATGGAGATAAATTAGAAATATGGATTTAGATTGGTGACGGGACAAAAAATTGAAAATGTCTTTTACATAAAAGATGATTGAAAAACACAGCAAATTAGGTGAGATGTACAAGGAGACTAAATTATATGAAATAAAGCTGAACACGACTTTGAAATTTGAGAACCTCCACTAGTGTCATTATACTCTAAAGTAGGTTTCATCTAGGAGAAAAAAAGCTTGAAAAGTTTTAGCCCACTTACTAGTCAGGGCAGATACAAATGCATGTGGCGTAGTTAAAATGAATACGAGTGCTGGTGTGGCCACCAGCAAAGTCAAAGGCAGTGGCTTGTGAGAAGTCCAGCTTCTGAGGTGGTAAGAAAGGGTGCTAAGATTTAGACCAGAGTCCTGTCCCTGGACTCAATTTGGGACACCATCTTTTATACTGGGCTTCAGCTGTTACATATCTGGAAATCTGAAGCTTTAGAACACCTCTAACAAATTGAAAGGAGGTCTCCACTAGTGTACTCTTTTTCAGCCTAACTGATGCTACAAAAGAAAAAACTGCATTTCTCCACTCTTCACCCAGTTCCCCCCCCCTTTTTTTTTTGGCGGTGGGGGAGGGGGAACGGACCACGGACCTCATCCCCTGTAAATCATTTCAGTGCCTACCTGATATTGTTCATAGATATATGCAAACTCAGAAAGACATGCTACATTTGGTAAGTTATCATAACAATACAAGTGACTAATAATGTTTTAAATGCAAACTAGATTTTTTTTTAATTGATGCAGTCTTAGCCCACCCATATTCATGAGGAAAAGTTTACCACTTAGTCAGATTTTTCAAGATCTGCAAGAAATCATCCTGAGAATTACAACTTTAGTCAAATGAATAAAAATTGGGCCTCCTAAAATATAAATATACCCCAAAATATCTTGGCAGGCAAAAATGGAAAGTGAGAAGTTAATTTCCTTCCAAACACACGTCTAGATTAAGGACAGCATCCATAAGTTAAGTAGCTTTTCCTACAAGATTATTTTCAACAGTGCTCAGTACTGGTCAACTCTGCTCTTGGAGAAATCTGTGGTAAAACTCCCAGTGACTTCAGTCAGAGCAGAATAAAGCCAATGTTAAGTGCTTCTGAAAATTCCATCCATAATCAACAGAAAGTAATTTAGACAGGTACTGTTCTCTAGCAGTAATGTAAGTTTAAGATCAATTTAATCTCTTAACTGAAGCATTATGCTGTCATTAACTAACATTACCAACCTGGAGACTAAAGAGAGGTTTAGGAATCAATTAAGCTTTGCACTTTAACATTTGTTAAATGTTTCTCCAGTCATGTTACCTTTCTTTTCTTGTGGCAAACTTTCACAAGCAGTACTTCCAGGGTTACAGAATTTTGTTCATTCTCTGAGTTTTGTGATGGCTTATCTAAACAGAAAAATATTTTAAGTCTTGAAAAAATAACTATTCAGTGCCATAAGTTTACTGGAGTTTTTTTTTTTTTAATCACTGCCATTTTCATAAACAAAGACTTACTGCAAAGTTCTAAAGTCACACACACACTGAAATTTCAGTGCTCCCCATCTTGAGAAAGAACCTTACTTTGTAATTACTCCATTATTAGCAGATTGAAAATGTAAGAGTTGATCTGTAATGTTTGAAAGTTTAACAGAACAGGCCAAACTCATTTCCATTGGTCTTTTTTAGCTCTTGGTTATTAGTAAAGTACAAATCTAGTTTCAACTCTCCTTTTAAATAAAGGAAACAGCCAGTAAAAAAAACTGAATAATTTACCTATAACTGGAGTTATCCAAATAGGTCTCCCTCACAGATCCACATGCCAAAATACAGTTTACATCATAAACGTGTACCCAATACTGCTATAACTAAAAACTGTAATTGAGGGTACTATACAGGTTCATAGTACAGCCCAGAGGCAGAGTAGAACATTCACCAATCACAATCTTCTAAAGCAATAGGAAAGAAAGGGTGAATGTGGATTTGTTAAGAAAAGCCAGAAAACTCCAGTTTCAGGTGAATGACATTAATTTCCCATAAAAAATTCTTATTTACTCCTCCCAAATCTACAATTTACTTTGCATCATTGCCAAGGACCCAAATGCCATCAGTTAGAAATCTCAACCCTCAACCCCAAGAAGCGTGTCAGAGACCGAGAGAACTGAAAAAAAAATGCAGTTTAAAATAAATAATTTTACAATCCCTGTGCTACAGATTTTCCAATTGATGTAATCTTCAAGGTGTTTACTACCTGTAGTATGATCAGCAATGCCAATAAAAATCTGTGTTAAAACACATTTACAGTATAAATAAAGGCCTCATCATGTGAACATAAGATATTCTCTAACAAGAAAGCATTAATTTAGAATGTGTGTTTTGCATAAGAAAACAATTTCAAATTTTACTTTGTACATGATCTAAAGATGAACTTTCTGGAAGACAAGTTCAGTCTCTGGCAATATAGACTGACCAGTCCAGCACTGAACAGATCTCTTCAGATCTAACGCTGTTCTCTTAAAACTGAAATTTAGAACCATGACAAAGTAAAATACAACTATTTCAGACAATTTGAGTGTAGTGGGAACTAGTCTATTTTACTGATCTGCTGGTTATTAAGTAAATTAACCTCTGCATTATATCAAATCCTTATTAAATTAACTGGAAATATTCCTGAAGTCCAATTCTTTTCTTCCTTACTCATCTGAATAATTTTTTCTGCAAATGTATTTCAGAGCACTATTCATGGTTCTAGGTGCTTGTGTAAATACGAATATAAACTAAAAGATTTAAAAAAATCCCAAACCCAGTAATTTATTTACCCACGCTAACTCCAGCCAAAATAAAAACTGCCCACAATACCCACTATATAAAAAAGTACATATATCTCACACCATGGCTTCATGAAAAGCAGTGAAATAGATGGTCTTACAATGTGCTTTCTGCATTTTGCATCACTGAACTGGACAACCATATTCTTCACTAACTTAGTTTCTAAAGAGTTAAGATGCATCCCCAGAGAACATCACAATAGTATGACGACAACAAAGGCAGATAACTGTAGAAAGGTCTACATCCAAAAAAAGGTTTTGCTCTTGACCAGCACAGATTTAACAGGCAGTCTTGGTCAAAGCTGCTACCTTGAACTATCAGTGACAACTTAGATGTGCTAACACTTAAAATTGCAGCGGTATATCCAGTTTGTTACTCAGTTTCACTATCAAAGGACTTTCATAATCTGCCCATTTCTTCTAGTTGCCATCCCCACCCTATTACCTCAGGATACACCCAGTCTTATCTGTGTTAAGCTTAAACCAACTAGCCCTCATCCAAAGCCAAAATCTCAGACACCAAGTAAAATGTTCAATCACACCTATCAGAACAGATGAGAGAGCAAAGAGTTGTGAGCATACTAGAGACCATGCCCTGTGTCTCCTAACTAACCTTCCTACTGGCATTATATTCACACTGAACAAGCATGATCTGTTTTTAATTTAGTAACAACCTTGGTAGCACATCTGAAAATTTTAATTACTTACAGGGATATTAGCAACCTTAAGAACTGTAATGGATTTACTTGCTTTTTAGTTTTAAGAGACTCTTTCACTGTTAATTTGAAAATTAATCCTGTTCAGACAAGTATGCAAAATGTTCACAGAAAAACATTCCTATCAAAGAATACCTACCAGCACATATACCAAAAAAACCACATAGCGTGTTTAATTTGCAAAATAAAAAATAGTTAGCATTATTCTGAGAGCTTCTGGAATCATTTTTACTATCACACCAAAAAAGCATGTCAATGGCTAGTCTGTCATAAAACTTTCTATATTTAGTATTCACTACTGCTCACGAGAGATGTTCTTTAGGATGAACATGCAATCACATTGTTCTCACTATGCATAGTCCTCTACTGAAATAGCAGCACCACTGTATGAGGATTTAATAGTTAAACAGTGCAGTCACATTACCAACAGTCATAGAATGACTTACAGCAAATATGCTAACAGCTTGAAAAATCTGCTCAAACCTACTAACACAGGGAGTCTAAGCCAGGGTCTGTCAGCAAGGCCCCCAGAGAGCACCCATGCATCCCCATTCTATACATCAACTATTTTAAGATGTGTATAGTGTGCTTTCCATTAGGTGTTGTCCATAGGCCATACCTGGGAAGAATGGATCATTAGGTGTCTGAAGCTAGACTACAGCACTATGCATTCCTTCCCCCCACCCGCATCCTCTGCCAGGCCCTGGGGAGCAAACAATGATTTCTTTTGCTTCTGCTCTCACCACAGGGTACGGGGGTCCTTGATCTCCTTGTTGCTTCCATGATAAAGTATTAGAGTAGAGGCAACAAGCTGAAAAATTCCTCAGGGAATAAACAGAAGATGAGTATTCCCAAATGGAATCAGGGCAGCAGTGGAACCAGCACTCTTCTTTGTTCTTTTTGTGGATTTGAAGAAAATATCCACTCAGAAGTATTCCTAGATCAAGGGAGCAACACGCACTCACCAAAACAAAATTCCTATTTATCACTGACAAAATAGTTTTTCAAATCCAGATGCTACTAACCATAATTTAAGCGTATTTTGGAACAATTTCCAGACCAAGTATACAAAATGTTCAGAGAGCATAAATGTTTGCAGACACCATTACCCATACTAAAAATATAGATCTTTAAGTGAGCTGAACATTTTTTGAATAATATAAAAAAGGTCATTAATAGAATACATGTTCATTTAAAAGTTGGAAATAAATGTTTTAAAATAAAATATTTTGAAGTCATCTTCTTTTACTTATCTGCATGGAACTGAGTTCGGGTATGTAAGAGTTAATAAATTAATATCTAAAGCACCGTAAAGAACACAGCTTCCTGTTCTAACTGAAGAAGAAACAGAACCACGACTCTGGTCTTGTAGTTCAAGAATTCTCTTAACTTTTTGTGAAGTTAAGGCTGCACATATTATACATACAGATATTTACAATTGTAAATCATTAGCAAAATAAAAGATTATTTCAGTTCATCTTTAAAGATCTAGGTATAGCATTTTCAGTCTCATTTCTGGACTATATTTTATATCAATGAAAATATTCTTCCAACTTTGTGGAACCTCAAAATATTAATTTAGCATTTCTTGGGTTTTTTTGTTCCACTTCAAATTCCCAAGAAAACCTGAAGAATTCCATATGGATGCTTGCTTAAAGAGAACAACTCAACTCTGCTTTTATCTATTAATAACTGTTTAAAAGCACGACAAAGACTTTAAGCTTTTAATAGAATCTGCATGTACTGAGTGAAAGTCTGCAACATTTTATTGCTTAGTATTAATGTCACAAAGCACTTATCTAAAGTACACATGAGAAGGTACACATTTTTCTATTGTAAAAAGTAAAAATATATAAGTATTGTGCTAGTGGGATAGTTGAGCTCAAAGCAATTAAAAATACTGTACCAACATCTGCGATTTTAATATATGGCAAATCTATTCAGCTCAAGTGTATCCCCAATACTGAACTTAAGAGGTTTATTATACATTATAATCTAGTATAATGAATTTTAACAGACATACCATTTTTATGGAAGAAACCAGTAAATGTGAGTTGCAGATGGGCAGACAAGCTAAACAGGAAAAAAAAGTTGTTAGAATAAATAGGTATTTTTGCCTCAAAAAAATCACAGATTATTCAGTACATTATTCTTCAGAATCAATCTATAACCAGAATCAGATCTATAATCAATAAGTGAATAAACTGTCTCCCATTCACTTAGTAACTTCCAGAGCTTCAGCATATTTAATATAGGAGCTGGATGCAAATTTTAAGACAAACTTCTTTGCATACAGAAAGGTACCCCTGCGTGGATCAGCATTTTCAGAAGGCAGAGGGTTTGACCACTACCTTAATGAATACTCAGTGCCTGAAGACAAGGGTTTGAGGGTGTATTTTGTAATATATTACACACAAAATCTATGCTAAAAGAACATTCTGATTGAAATGTCAGGCACTCAAAAGTTAAGAAGTGATAGAATTAGAGTTGCCTGTGCGTATGCACTATGATACAGTCTTATATTACATAGTCACATACTATATTTTCCCCACAGGGCCCCAGTATTAGTGCACAGGATGAACCTGCTCTGGGGATGAATCAGGGCTGTGTAAAAAGAGAGGCTGCTATCTGTAAAATCCCTACTTCATCTGCTCAAGTTAGAAGACATGTGGTGTATAAGGCAGGGGACTGCAGGAACAGAAAGGACTGTCTCATGGTTATGGCAGTTGAAAGCTGCCATCCCAACCTCCCTGTCACTCTTCCGTCACCTTGCCTCCAAGTCCCAGCACTGCTCCCCCAAACAGTCTCAGCCTCCCATTCCCTCCTCCCCCAAACCTCCCCAGACTCCTTGTCATAATTTACTCCATTCTTTCTTCCCAGTCTGGCTTTTGTCCCTGCTGCATTCCAATCACACTGCTTCCCCTCCTCCAGCCTGGGTTCCAGCAAGGTGGTTAATTGAGTGACATGACAGGCTCCCTGCTCACAGTTCCACTGGCCAGCTCCAGCCCGCAACAGCCATTACAGAGAAAGTCTGGCTCTCTCACCTGTAGCCCTGGGCTAAGCATACTCAGTCACTGTGGCAATGGCATGTGCAGTCTGGTGAGCACAAGGAGCTGTGAGAGGCTTAAGCATGCACAGTGAGAATAGGATCTTCTGAGATTTAGCTGCTAAAATCCAAGAAGTCTCTACTAAGCATATGTGAACTACAGTTTTTCAAAGGCTTACTATAACTATTTTCATGGGATAGCAAAAGGCACAATTCTGAAGTCAGGTAAAATTATTAGCAACTGAAAATTGGATCTCATGACAACTGATGGTCAACCTTAATAGGTGGGACTAGCAGCCGCACCTTTAATACACATACACCCTCCCACACATGCAGTTAATGGTTTGATTACTGTGTATTTTATATTACTGTATATAAAATACACAGATCATCCTACTTTTCGTATTATACTACTTTAAGATTTGGATACGGTGGATTTACTAAACTCAGAATGAGGTAATTTAATATATTTGGAGAAGGTTGAAAAATGAATATGAAATTATTCTAGAAATAGCTCTCTCTCTATGACCAGGGGTTAAAAATCTGAATATGCTTAAGTCCTCTACATACAGAATCTATAATATTTGATGAAATATTGTCATACTGGATAGTGCCCCATATAAGTCACAACAGCATTCAAATCATTTAATTTGGGGCAGTTGGGAATCCTAAATAACTTCACTCAATTTCCCCCCCCCCAATATGGCCTGTGAGGCTCCAGAACCATTTATGAACCCAGCAGGATAAATAAAATTGATTTGTTTTTTTTTAAAAAAAAATCAGATTTAAATTGAATTTTTAATTTACCTTTTCCCCAAAACTATTTAAAGTTAAATTTGAAATTATGACAATCTATGTTAAGGTCTAAACATACTATAATATTAAGCAATACATACTTGCTGCCAAACTTTTAATGAAAATCAAACCACTGAACTGGTGGAAGTCATTGGTTAAGCAACTAGAATCAGAGTTTGCTGAAGTGCTAAACCAGCTTTTGACAGCAACAGCCTCTTCTGCAGTTGCAGAGAGAATATATTTTTCATTTCAGTTTATTCAGCTAGTTCAGTTCTGTGACTATGTCACTCAAATTAAAAACTGACAGGAAGCTGAAAAAGCAAGAAAGCTTGTTTTCCCTCTTTCAATGTATGAATAAACTTAGGTGTTAAAGGATGACCTCTATTTGTCCTAAAATACTGAAGGACATGGTGACCAGAAATATTCAGTTCAATTCACTAACTACAGATAATACTTGCTTAGTTTTAAATGCAGAATATATTTTGATAATTTTTTTTATTTTTATGCACCTGGTATACTTAAAAGTAGTTTTAATAAAAAAAGCTAGTTTTGTGCATTTTAAAATTCTAATTTCCATCCAAGTATAGCTTGACAAATCACAAGTTAAAAAAAAAATCTAGTAAATAAGAAACTTATCATTCAGCATTTTCTAATATAAAAAACAAAAATCAAGTATTTAATAGATGTTATTTAAGAAATTGAGAGAGAGAGAGACTGACTTCCAGGTTAGCAAGAAATACCACCATATTTAGTGTAAAGGCTAAATTTAATTGTAAATCAACATGTTTTAACCCTTATCTCTTTAGAAAAATATTTTAAAAATAAAATTGAAAAAAAAATTAAAAATAGGTTTAAATCAAGATTTCCTGCTTGATTTAAATGGCTTTGAGCTAAAAAAATCAAATCAACCCTAGAACACAGACTTTTCTTGAGGTGCTTTGTCAGTGCATGACAAGTATTTCCTGAAATTCTCAAACTATTGATGTTTTAATAAGTACCCCAATTGCTTTAGTATTTACAAGACAATGCTTGCACTTACTTGTATATTACATCAGAGTGAAAGAATGTTATAGTGCCAGACTGCATCATCAGGAGGATGAGGACTTGATTTTATATTTTTAAAAGTTAAAGTTTAGTAGAGGGAGCAAAGCAAAACATTTTGGTGTTAGGCCAAACAGAAATGTATTTTAAACTTGGATATTTTGCTTCAGTAAGGTCACAGAACAATCCTTGGAAACCAGAGATCCAACTAGCTTATTTCAAGTAAGCAATACTTTTACAATACACAATTGTAACCAAAACCAATTTAACTGGATTAGTGAATAAACTAACAGTGTTTAGTTATTGATTTACAGAATTCCCAAAATAAGCTGATTTCAATGTAGCACGTGTGCTTCATAACCAATTTTCAGCTAATATTTTACAAAACTTTGCAAAGCATACTTTCCCTCAGAGGCCTATAAAGAAGAGTGCAAAAGCACATTTGAATGATTCTCAGTTTGTGAAAAAGCTTCTCTAATGTTCTGGTTCGTCACACATGTTACAATCTTTCCATTGTCTGGCTCCGTTCCATAATTTATAGAAAGCATAAAATTTCATAAATTAAACACAACCTATAGAAATGTTTTAGCTGATTATCAATAGTTTTTGCACTGAAGAAGAATATAAAACCAGCATGAAGAACTAAATGTGACCTGTTCATCAGGATACACCATACCCCATAGCAAAATAATTACTGTGGACATTCATAAACAGAGTTAATGAAATTCCACCATATTCCTTCCTAAAATACTAAGGTAGCTCAATGTCTTATTTAGGATAGGGAAGAAATTCTAATTTTCATTCACTGGAATTGCACCTAAAACCTCAGAAGTACAATGTATACTTTAGTGTCTTCCCATCACAGTTTCTACCAACCGCTTATATGTTATTCATTTGCTCTATTAATTAATAGAGATTTAATATTTTGGATTGACAGAGTATGGTGAAGTTTTCTGTACTTATGATATCCATCAAATAAAACCGTTAAGCCTCTACTACAAATCTTGTTCATTAGAGTACAGTGCACCAAATGCTTAATAGTAGCAAAATGGTCACAATGTCACCAATCTCAGAATACTGCTGGAACCAAAAAGTATAATCACCAGCAAAATCTTTAGGGGGTCTGCAATTGAAACTATTAAGTGCAATTGTAATTACTGAGACATCAGATACTTAATGAAAGGAGCAGTGTTTATTACATATGTTAGATGTCTGCAATATTAACAGATGAAAGGGAATCCAACCCTTCCAATCAGGTATGGAAAGTAAACATAGGAAACTAAATTAAAATACAAGTCTGCATGAATTACTGATTTGGTGATTTTTATTTTCAGTTCACCTATACAAGTCAAATTCAAGTGAAGTATATATTGTGCACATTCCAAAATGCTGACAGTTAATGGGACAGATATCAACTTACTTTCAAGAAAGTGTGATTTCTTTTATCAGCTACTGTCACAAAACACTAATTGAGCGATGAGATATTTTTAAATTGTTTACTTTTTGCATTTGAGAGTTCTCTGCAAGCAGTCAGTTTCACTCTCCCTCTCAAGTCTGAGTCTTTCAGTACAGCAGAAAGCAGCTTTATAAAAACAGGAGTATAGCTATAAAATTACAGTAAGTTGCTCAGGATAGGTATAGGATGTGCAACTATTTTTAGCTATTTAAGAGCCACTTTCATTTTCTTAAAGTTTCCAATGTTTTATACCTGAGCTGTTTAAAGTTGATTTGCACTGTAATTTGTTATAAAGTCAGTCCAGATACACTTCTTTGGAAATCAATTAAGCTATTAATTGGATATAGAAAACCAAAATAAAATTATGTTTCAGAGACCTTTGGCCCACTGTTAGCCATTATGTCAATAACTGTTTGTGGTTTATGGAGACAACATACTAGTTACCTGAATATCTGTTTTTCTACAACCATCACAATGTCAAAATAAGCAGAAGTGTGTCACTCCAAGTTTTAGATTTGCTATGTTGAACTTTGAAATTTTCCAATTATGATGTCAGACCTTGCCAAGTAAGAGTTGACATCTCAAATACTTATATTGGAGCAGGAAGATGCATACCTTACTCTATTTTAAATGTCTGCTGTACAAGATCAAAATGGAAACAAAATAAAGCTAATACTCTAAAGCAGTGGCGGGCAACCTGTGGCCCAGGATGGTAATCCACTGGCAGGCTGCAAGACAGTTTGTTTAAACTGACCATCAGCAGGCACGTCCGCCCACAGCTCCCAGCGGCTACGGTTCACCATTCCCGGCCAATAGGAGCTGCAGGAAGCAGCGTGGGATGCAGAGACATGCTGGCTGCCACTTCCCGCAGCTCCCATCGGCTAGGAACAGCAAACTGCGGACACTGGGAGCTGTAGGCAGCTCTGCCTGAGGATGGTGAATGTAAACAAACTGTCTTGCAGCCTGCCAGTGGATTACCATCCTGGCCACAGGTTGCCCACCACCTGCTCTAAAGGATCCAATTGCTTTAAAAAAAAAATTAGATTCAAACCTTTAAACTCTTTAGAAACTTTTAGTTCCACCTACATGAATCTACACAAGTATGCTTTTCATAACGCCACATTTTAAACTCACCTGTTTGCTTACTTCCACAATGCAAAACTTACTAAATTTAGCTATGCATTCATTAAACCCACCATTTCATTGCTTAATACCATAACTTTTTTTTTCCAAATGCACAGCAACAATTCCCACTGAGCAAGTCAAATATGATGTTCAGTTTAAGATCAGCCTTTTCTTCTCTGCATAAAATTTTTTTAAAATGCTTCTTTAAAGAAAAGCCCGCCCCCCTCCCCCCCCCCCCAGTTCAAGCACTGCTGAGGGAAGCATATAAAAATTTTTAAAATGGACCTATGTGGGCTCAGATCAAACACAGAAAGCCTCAGACCAAAGGAGGTTTTCTCCCCCACCCCTACCCCCCTAGAAGATGAGAATAGAGGGTTATGGTGGAAATCTTGCAATCTTTAATGAACAGCTTTCACTACAATGAGCACCATAATAGAATAAGAAAAGGCCATTAAAGGTAATGAAATTAATAGGGCTGTTGATTAATCGCAGTTAACTCACGCGATTAATTCTAAAAAATTAATCATGAATAATTGCAGTTTTAATCACACTGTTAAGTGAAAGAATACCAAGTGAAATGTATTAAATATTTTTGGCTGTTTTTCTACATTTTCAAATATATTGATTTCAATTACAACACAGAATACAAAGTGTACAGTTCTCAGTATATATTATTTTTTATTATTTGCTCTAAAAATGATAAAATAGTATTTTGCAGTTCACCTCATACAAGTACTGAGTGCAATCTCTATCGTGAAAGTGCAACTTACAAATTTAGATTTTTTTTTGTTATATAACTGCACTAAAAACCAAAACAATGTCAAACTTTAGAGCTTACAAGTCCACATAGTCCTACTTCTTATTCAGCCAATTGCAAAGACAAACAAGCTTATTTACATTTTTGGGACATAACGCTGCCTGCTTATTATTTACAATGTCACCTGAAAGTGAGAACGGGCGTCCGCATGGCACTTTTGTAACCGGCATTGTAATGTCTTTACGTGCTAGATATGCTAAACATTCATATACCCCTTCATGATTTGGCCACCATTCCAGAGGACATGCTTTCATGCTCATGACACTCATCCAAAAAAAAAAAAAAAGTGTTAATTAAAATTGTGACTGAACTGTTTGGGGGAGAATTGTATGTCTCCTGCTTTATTTTACCCGGATTCTGCCATATATTTCATGTTACAGCAGTCTTGGATGATGACCCAGGACACATTATTCATTTTAAAAACACTTTCACTGCAGATTTGACAAAATGTAAAGAAGGTACCAATGTGACATTTCTAAAGATAGCTACAGCCCTCGACCCAAGGTTTAAGAATCTGAAAGGATGAGGTGTGGAGCATGCTTTCAGAAGTCTTAAAAGAGCAACACTCCGATACAGAAACTATAGAATCCGAAAAAGAATCACCAAAAAAGAAAATCAACCTTCTGCTGGTGACATCTGACTCAGATGATGTCTCTACTGCTTTGGATTGTTAGCGAGCAGAACCTGTCATCAGCATGGACGCATGTCCTCTGGAATGGTGGCTGAAGCATGAAGGGACATATGAATCTTTAGCACATTTCGCAGGTAAATATCTTGTGACAGTGGCTACAACAGTGCCATGTGAACTCCTGTTCTCATTTTTAGGTGACACTGTAAACAAGAAGCAGGCAGCATTATTGCCTGCAAATGTAACCAAACGTGTTTGTCTGAGCAATTGGCTGAACAAGCACTAGGACTGAGTGGACCTGTAGGCCGGTAAGTTTTAGATTGTTTTATTTCTGAATTCAGGTTTTTATGTATTTATTTATTTATTTTTACACATAATTCTATGTTCGTAAATTCAACTTTCATGAGAAAGAATGCACTAGAGTACTTCCAATGGGGGAATTGAAAAAATTTGTTTTTACAATGCAAATATTTGTAATAAAAAATAAATATAAATATAAAGTAAGCACTGTACACTTTGTATTCTGTGTTGTAATTGAAAGCAATATATTTGAAAATGTAGAAAACATCCACAAATATTTAAATTAACAGCATTCTATTATGGTTTGATCGTGCGATTAATCTTTTTGATTGCTTTTTTTTTCCACAGCCCTAGAAAATAAGTTTCTTTTATTAAGAGCACTGTAAAAGTAAATTACAGAGTTCTAAAATACAGGCACTTCGATATTTAAAAAGTTGTTACATTTTTCATTGAATTAATTTATTTTCTTTTCGTAAAGACCAGGAATAAAGGAACCTGTGAAAGCAGCAAGCAGAGCAGAAACTAATCACATGAAAAATGAGAATATTACAGTCAGAATCTTACTAAATAAAGACCATGAAAATCTTCTCCACTGCTTAAATATAATTTTCATGGATCAGTTGCTGACACTGCAACTCAGTTAAGCGCAAGTTTTTATTTTTTAAAAGCTAACAAAGATGCTTAAGTTGCTTGAAATATGAACAGTAGCAATACTGGAAAGTCTATCCCAACAGAAAGCCAGATCCTTTGTAACCTTGTCTTTTATGCTCTCAATTTCTTATATTTTGCAAGTACTCAAACTATTAGAGTGCATATATATCAAATATTAATTGGATGCTACACTGCACTCATGTGGCAGGGTACTGTACCTTGTAATAATCACTCCCTTTTATCCTGTTCCCTCATTGACAGCCATACATGACTTATTGATAAAAATATGAGCAGGTAATACCTGTGAGACTCTTGCTCTCCCTTCATTTTCTCTACTTTTGATAACATGTCATCTACTTTGAACGTTTTCCTGTGGAAAAATAAAAGGCATGAATAGTAGGTAATTTTCATTTTAGAGGTATTTCCTTTATATACAATATTAACTGAAATAAAAATTCTGATTCTATTAAACAAATTTCAGTATACACATCTGCTTCTTAAAATATTGGTTTAACCTGCTGTTCTAATTTCTCCCTCCTAAAAAGAGGCCCAAGAAGTCACAGACAACTGCTTGAAAAGCTGCACCTCAGTATCATAATCACAGGACTAATTACTAAACTATCAGAAATTGAAATTAATTTTGTAGAGCAACACAATTTAATGCTAAGACACTCTTCAATATCAACAAGACAGCTAGATAGGAGTCCACTGAAACTTTGGTACAAATATGTTTTACTAAAAATGACATTTAATATTATTTAGAAAAAAATCAACCTCCTTACACGGATTGCCATGCCAACGATCAACAAACATTTTCTCTCAGGTTGTCCCAAATCAATCATATACAAGGATTAGAAATATGGTTACTATGTGGCAGAAGCGGGTCTATTTATATTTAATTCTTGAAAGATTATTTCTTTCCTCAGCATGGTGAATTAATGAACATAATATAAAAGTGACATTCACTAACGGACCAGTTGTAGGAATATTTTTCAGAGGAAAATGAGTTTACAGTTTAAGGAATAACCACATTCCATTTTTTCCCCTGTAAGGTATTAACATCAGCTTATTCATCCTTTTCTATCTTATATGATACAGTATTCAGCAATGGGCATTAGCTGTAAACAACATTCCTAGGCAAAGATTATTCAAAATTTTTCAGTAGTAGTCTTCCAATCCTCTTTAATAGGAAGACTGAAGTTCCATCCTGGATTCCAGCAAGGTTCTTTAGATTGACTAGTACTAGACTCTCAGGATAAATGCACTTATCCACACACTAACAGCAAGTGCAGCCCCGCCTTGCATTTCTCTTCCTAGTCTAAGCAAAACAGATGAAGAGAAGAAAAAGGAATGTTTTTCTGCCCGATACATGGTCTCTTACCATAAAACAGGTAGTGAACATGAAAGGTTTGTCTACACAAGGTGTTTTGTTTTTTTTTTTTGGGGGGGGGGGGGAAAGAGGTTGGGGGGGGTTAGGGCCAGAAGCCCATGGTCAAACCAACAGTCCAGACAGGGCTTCCAACAGATACCATATTAACTACCAAGTTGTGTAACTCTGTTCAGAACAAGTCTACATGGCACAATAGTTACAGCTCCAAGTAAATCTTATTGGTATGTCTCTACTCATGCCCTTCCACTGCAACCACCAAAGAAGCTGACCAGGTGGTTATCAACAGTGGGATATTTATGGCAAAAGCCTAGATAAGGCCTAAGCAACAAGAGATCAGGGTATAAAACCAGAAAGTCATTTTAAAGCAATTAAATGAGCACTTTCTAGCTCTAAACTGATGCACAATAGAGATGCCTTTATAAAAAAGACTGGTGTGTAAACTGATTGAATCATCATCCCCAAAGTCACAAAAAATATTCCCTTCAATGCTATAGGTTACACCAATGTAACCTCACACCAACAAGATTTTCCACATTTAGATTTAGAAAAGGCAATACTTGCATTTCTGGCAGTCTTGTTTTGCTGACATTTCACTGACTAAATGGTCACCAATATTAATTTAGATATTTGTATATTTAAAACGTAATGTGAAGAAGGGAGACCAAAACATTAATTAAAAGGTAAGTGTGACTTGGCAGCTTATCAAACTGTTATTTTGATTCTTAAATGAACTATAACTACTTTATTCAAGTCTTACTGACATTCAAATAGCATTAAAAAAATAAAAGTCTGCTATTTCAAAATGTACCACCAATGGGGCCAAATGCAATATTTACTATACGGATAAGTGTACAAATACCCTGAAAGTTGCCTTCACATCCATAATTTTTATTTTGATAACTTGCAAGTATGGTTTAATGCTGCTATCTCAATATAAGCCTTTTATTAACTTTAGCATAGTTTATCCTACTCCACTGCAAATTTCTCATCTCATACTTCCATTCTTTCTCCAGTTGCCTTTCTGAAACATTTACAAATTTAGCTGCAATTCAATTAATTTATTAAGAAGCTCTACATTGGCAGTGTCATATTACAATGTTGCCAGAAATAAAGCTATTTAACACTTCATATGAAGTTCCAGCTTCTACAAAATTTCAGTTGCTCAAGTTTTGATTTATGTTAAGCTGCTCACTTATCTGAGTGATTGTTTCGCTAAAAATAGATTCATATTACTAGCAAAACCACAACAAAGTGATAATATTGGTCAAGCAACTCTCCACATACAAACTGACTCTCTCTCATGCTGGTGACGTTGGTTAGAAAAGCAAACCACTATTTTTTTGGAATAATTAATTCTAGACCATGAAACAGGAGATGGTCCTCTCAAACTAAGGCTCGGTAACAAAAGCAACTTTTTTCAACAGTGATTCAACTATACTTACTAAGTAATAGTCACCACATTCTCAGGTGAGAGATTACCAAAACTAGCACTGATATATTAAGCTTTGGGGGAAGAGAGAGGGTTTTTTGTTTTTTTAAAAGAGGAATTAGTTAAAAAACCCCACAATCTTGAAACCAAGAGTGAAGAAATTAAAAGTAATCAGATTTGGCATGTGTGTTACTTAAGCATACCTTAACTTGTAATAATTAAAATCAGCTACTATTCTGAAGAATAGCACATGTACAATCTTTAGAATGGTCCTAGGGATTATCCGGAATTACAATCCAGTGACCTTACATAATACCAGATAAAGTAGTAATTACTTTTATTACTGAACACCTAGGTGAACATAAGGACAAAATAGCATAACTACTATAAATGAAAATTCTCTCTCTCCAGTGTACTATAATTCTTTAGCATATCAACAAAATACTGGATAAGGAGAATCAGTAAATTTATTTCGACTTCCAAGAAGCCTTTGACAGAATCTATTAAGAAAACTTTTCAAGACACCAGAAGGTTAATAATGAGATGCCCCACGTAGCTGTACTAGGACTGATGTTTAGTGTATTTATTAAAGATGGGGAAAAATTTAAATAGTGAAGTAGCAACATTTGCATATGACAAAAGTACATTTTTCTCTTGCATTGACTACTCTGGTAATTCTGAGAGATTAAACAAAGCTGGTGAAGGAGCAATATGATAAATGAAATGCAATGTAGTGCATATTTAAAATTATAGATTTTAAATTATAGAACTCAGGAAAAAGAAAAGTATCCACTCAATGCAAAGAGATAGGCAAAAAACAAAACATCAGGGTGCTTAAAAATGGGATAGAATATAACTTTGAAATATGTCATATGCATATATCACTATAATATTGATGATATAACTTTATTTTAAGTATCGTTCTGCTAATCTTATCAAAGAGAGCAAAAAACAGAAGGGGTCCAGAGATAGACAGAGACAATGATTAGTCATGGGAGAGACTTCCATAAAAGGAAAGTGAGAGAAGAGTAGAACTAGATGTGTGTCATGTTGGACATTACATAACATGATAAGAACAGCTGAAATATTTGAAGACTAAAATATGTCATTGTCATTGCAATGATTTTGTCATACACTGAAAAACTTGCATGTTATCACCATTTACTGATGCTTGCAATACATTATCTTGTGTCTCCCCCACAGTCAAACAGCACACATTTAACAAGAATAAAAATGGTAGTGCGCCTCAATATTAAAGCACAAGTTTCTCCAAACATCTTTAATATTAACGTTTTCATAATAAGGACTGCTAACCAAAACCGACTTAGCAGTCCAAGTTGGTAAGATAAGTGGTCACCCTTCTGCACTAAATAAAACATTACAAAACACAAAATACGTATTTAATTAAATACCAGTTTATCTCAAATGCAGTTTATGCAACAACAGTATGACTTTTTGGGTACTTTTTCCCCCCCAAAAGATAAATTTTTAACACTCACCACAAAACTTCAAAATAGTTTGAAAACTAGAAAAATTCATGCTCACTGTCTAAACTACTGCCTGAGTGAACAGGAAAAGTCAGTTCTGTAAAAAAAAACCAAAAACAAAAAAACCACCCACCAAAAACTTAATTTTTGCTGGATTACAAGCAAAATAGACTGCATTTTGCTTGTAATAAAATGCAAAATGGATTGATCCCTAATTACATCAAAGCAAAGCTTTATTGAAAACTTCATTTCTGACATGATAGTTTCTCTCCTCCTGAATGACCTACGGTGTAAGTGATTTAGTTACAATTTGTCTGGCATTTTTTGAGATATTTGAGAGACCAGGGATATTAAGAGTGGAGATGATTATTATTGTGGTATGTAAATATATCATATGCAGTTTCAGATGTTGCTTTATATTGTATATTCTATATTATTGTAAATACCCAGAGCAATTAATAGGCTTTAATATAAAAAAATTGCTAAGCATAAAAAAGTCACTTGATAAAATGAAGTATTTACTATATATGCATTGTGATTTATAATAGCTTTTCCATAAGTACCATTTCTCAAGAACTAATGAATCCACTAAAATTTTCATCATGCTCAAGCTGTGTATACAAATTCCCCACATAAAAGCCTCAGTCAATGAGATTTTCCACTCCCCCCTTCATTAAAAAAAATCCTTTCAAGCTTCTTGCTACCTGCAATCATAGTGTCTGATGTACGGAGTAGGTAGCACACAATGCTCTCAGTAAGAGCTTAATTGGTTGTACAGATTCCTGTTGAATAAACAGTGGCAATTAGGGTTTGGCCTACATGTTTGCCAGTACTGATATACTGGCAGAGGTATATATCAGCAATCCTCACATTAGAAATGCCATTTATACCAGCAAAATAGTTCTATTAAACCAGTTCTTTGAATGGAGTAAGTTATACTGGCAAAAGGACTTTTTTGCAGATATAAAGTGCATGAACACTAGGGCTTTTGCCAGCATAGCTACGTTGGTCAGGAAAGGGGGGAAAAGTCACCACTCCTGATGCACACTGCTATGCTGGCAAAAGTTTAAGTTTAGATCAGGTCTAACAAGAGACCCATCAGCAAGATTTAGGGGAAAATGCATTTGTGGATAAGCATCTTTAGCTGTTTAGTTGAAAAAATAGTTCCCTTGAACATTCAGAAATACCGTGTAAATCTACTTCAACAGTTGTATTACATTTGTTTTCTTTACAAAGTAAACAGTATTAAACAGCTCTGCCTCTCCATTTTTCCTACATCTAATTACTGACTTGATTTCAATGGAGCAGATTACTTTCAGAAAACCTGAACTTTTAGTTATTATAAATGAAATGACCACTAACTATTCACTACATATGGAAACAACAGCTGTCAAGGTAGATTTCTAGACTTTAAAAGATGGTATATTTTAACCATTCATTAAGGTTAGTAAAGATAAATATTTGTTTCAAATAGAGAATCTGGGCATTACTTATCCAGCTGAGGAAATTGAAATGTCCTATTATGGAAGACAGCAGCAAATAATGCTTAATGTACATGCAAAACACCACTTGTGGTTGCTTGGCAACAAACAAGAGGCATCTGAAAAAACCCCAACAATTTTCAGGTAATGAAGGGAGACATTTTAACTATCCAGAATGAAAACACAACACAAATCTGTTTTTGCATATTGTATAGTTTGCTTGGTATATCCGGTAGATACCAATACGATTTAGGCTGAGACATGGCGGTCTTTTGTACAGGACAGGTTGCTTGAATAGCCATTGGAGAACTTGCTGGAAAAGGAGAACGGCAGTTTGAAACTATGAGCTGGCCTCCTAGCCCCAAAGCAGTCTGAAGAAATAGTGAACATTATTTCTTAAAAAGTCTGGCTTTGCGCCAATTCAGAACAGTTAAGGGGGAAAGTCAAGATAAACTATCCAAACCACTGCAGTAACTGTCATGAGAAATAAAATAAAAAGAAAAAAGTAGCTACAAGTTAACTCATGACAGGAAGTCAGAACATGCTTTCAGCTCATCCCCTATTGGGAGACACTAACGTCCTTTTAGGAAGGAATAATGGGTTGTAGGTGCAGATTTAAAAAAAAACAACAACAAAAAACCAAAAATCTACTATCTTCAATTCACTGGCAATAAGTGGAAATGACCTCTACAATCCTAAAGGGCAAGGAAATTACATTAAATGCTGATTATTAACTAAAACAAAATATGAGAATGCGAAATACAGCCTACTCACAGAATTTACACTTTACATTTTTTGTTGTATCTAATCTATCCTCACTGGTTGCCAATTTTATTTATTGCCTATACAACCATTTGCTGCCTATACAACATCCACTCAAGGTGAAGCAGCAGTTAAAAAAGTGAACAGAATGTTAGGAATCATGAAGAGATACATTATAAGACAAAGTATCATATGGCCTTTATATAAATCCATGGTACACCCACATCTTGAATACTGCATGCAGATGGGGTTGTCCCATCTCAAAAAAGATATATTGGAACTGGAAAAGGTTCAGAAAAGGGCAACAAAAAGTATTAGCGGTATAGAACGGCTTACGTATGAGGAGAGATTAATAAGACCAGGACTTTTCAGCTTGGAAAAGAGAAAACTAAAGGGGGATATGATAGAGATCTATAAAAGCATGCATGGTGTGGAGAAAGTAAATAAGGAAGTGTTATTTACTCCTTCCCATAACACAAGAACTTGGGGTCACCAAATTAAATTAACAGGCAGTAAGTATAAAACAAACAAAAGGAAGTATTTTTTCACACAACACAGTCAATCTGTGGACTCCTTGCCAGAGGATGTTGTGAAAGCCAAGACTGTAACAGGGGTCAAAAAAACTAGGTAAATTCATGGAGGATAAGCCCATCAATGGCTATTAACCAGGAGGACAGGGATGATGTCCCTAGCCTCTGTTTGCCAGAAGGTGGGAATGGGCAACAGGGGATGGATCACTTAATGATTACCTGTTCTGTTCATTCCCTCTGGGGCACCTGGCATTGGCCAGTGTCGGAAGACCGGATACTGGGCTAGATGGACCTTTGGTCTGACCCAGTATGGCCATTCTTATGTTTTATAACTATTCCTTAAATACTCGCCATTACAAATGTTCCAGTCCACACTTATACTTTTTTCAAACAATTCAAACGTTAAAATATCTTAATGGATTAACTAGTAAAATTTTTGCCTGCTAACTATCAATAGAATAGTGAATGATTTGCTGTTTGACTATGCAAATAATTCAAAGAATCTGTAATTATAACCACCAAACATTTTGTGCCTTTCATCCAAATAACTCTAAGCACTTCAGTCTTCAACTATAGAACTGCAGATATCCAGAAACCCTGTATTGAATCATATGCAACTCAATACAACCATTTTAAAGAAAAGATATGGTTCTAGAGCCTTTATATTTAAAAAAATCTTAGTTAAAATAAACGCTTTAGTGCAAGTCAAAAATAAAGCTAAACAGCTTTCAAAACAATTACAGAAAAGTAACCCTTATTTACTTTCCTACATATGTAGCTTAAGCAGAATTCCCAACATGCTCATTTAGCTAACTAACCTGGCAGTGTTCTTTAGAAAAATATACATTGATTATCTAAGTCAGAACTTAGATCATATTCATGTAATAAAGCATAATTGGTTTTATAACCTTGGAAATTGGGCCTTGATCCATCTATCTCTTGTCAAAGGTTATTGCCAACAGAAATTTAAACTTACTTTATTGATAATTTAGGCCCAGATCCCGCACATGCTTAACTTGCATATTTAAGTATTCCTAATGAAGACAATGAGAATATTCCCATGCATAAAGTTAAGCATGTGCTGAACTGTTGGGAGGATGAGGTTCGTCATTATAAAAACAATTCAGTTTATAAACATGCACTTTTTCCCTGCAAACTATATTTCAAAGCTGAGCTGGTGTGAATCTTTTAACAACTTCAAAAATGCCTAATGCCTCACACTACATCTGAAAAGACCAATTTAAAGTGCAAAATAGAAATGGAGCAATGGGAGAGAATAATCAGTTAACATTCAAATATCAGGAATAGCTTTCAAACAGAATAAAATTACCTTTTGATATTTGTTCGGGAGTTTCTGTGGGACATGTATGTGAGAGTTCTGTGCAAAAATATTGGCTGCAAAGAAATGGAAAAATAATTAAAATGCTTAAATTGGAGATTCCTAAAAGTGAAGAAATAGACTAAGATCAACAATTACTTACTGCTATGAGATTCCGGGTACGTAGAAATCTATATATCTGTGTTGGTTCTATGGGAAAGAAATACACATTATCTGGTGTTTCTTATACCCCACAAAAAAACTAAGCTTACAAGCAAACACTGAAAATATAAAGACAATTCTAAACAGGTTTCACTTAATGTATATTTAACTTTAACAGCACCTATTAAAAACTATGCAACAACTATAATGTATAAATCATAATTCAGATTAACAGCAGTTTAAATATCCACTTGTTATCTGTAACATGACCAACATTTTATTTAATCTACTACACTATAGCATATATCAACTACAGTATTGGAACTCTGATCTACCTTTGATTTTTCATCAAAAGATGTAGTCCCTGTTGCACCTTAGATCCTTTAGAAGGTGAGCAGAGGCAGAAAACTGCTAATTATGAAAGTAATCCCAAAGCATTCTTCGAAACTAAGCTAGTTTTCTCCCCACCCAATCTATAATATCTGATATATAGCTTAGTCTGCTATTAATGCATCAGACAACTTGAGATTGTTTTACTTTGCTGTAAAGCATGAAGACATCACTTGTGAATAATTACATGCCAAAAGAGTATCTTAATTTAAAGTGGCAATCATAATGACATATAAAACTTACACATGTACAAAAATGCCTGATATAAATGGGTTTAGGCCAGGACAAAAATATCAGAAAGCTCTCATGTCCACAGGATGGGAAAACGTTAACTTTAGTAAATTAACAACCATTTCAACACCAAGTTGGCTGTTACCATAACTGATTGGTGATAGTGGATCTATGGTCTATTACTCTATAATCATGCTGTATACTAACTTCTTTTTGATATAATGACTGGTAGCCACCAGTCTAGAGACTAAGCCTTGTCTACATGAGAAGATACGCTGGTCAAACTACAGGTGTTATTTTAAACCAACTTAATTAAACCAGCTCAAGAGGCTATACAAAGAACTCTTTCAGTTTAGGTTAATTCAATTAACAATCAGTTTAAGATAAAAAGGAATAAGCCACTTAAACTGAAATAAGAATATTCACCAATTTAACCCAAATGGGGAAATACAGAGCAAACTGGAGTGTGTGAAATGAGTGGAAAATTCCTATACAACTCCTGTGTCCTACTGTGTCCCCCACAAGATTATTTTTAAAAGTAAGGGAGCCATCTCAATATTTTAGTACAAGTTTTAGCTGCTTATTGTTATATTCCTGACACACTTAATTTCTTCTAGCGACTGGAAGTTATTTTGTGATTTGATGAATTTTGAAAATAGCAAATGAACAAGAAGGATGGTGCACTACAAAGAGTATTCTGCTCATTAATTTTCACAAATGTAATTCAGTTTTACGTAAGTAGTCTCAGTCCTGAATTCTGCATATCCCAACTGAAAAACTGAAAGATTTCACTTTGTGTTAATTATAAACTGTGATTATAATTAAGATTTTACTATGCTTAGGACCAAGTTAAAAAACTGAACCAAAGGAAAAAGATTAAGAATGTATCATAGAAAATAAAAATGTTTTATGGTCATCATTCTTTTAAGAGAATCTTTAACACCTTAGCAACCCAAAAGTAAAAAATAACTACCATGTAGAAAGACATGAGAAAACCAAGTGCTGTCAGAGATTTAATATTTCATTTAAAAACAGACTATGACTTCATGAATTTAAACTCTGACTTCCTAAAGGAATGAGTGAGGAATGAAAAAACACACAGTATAACAATACTTTATGAGACACTTTTCCAAGAATACCTATTAAACCACATATATTCCACAATCCCATCATACTGTCAAGTCAAAACCAAAAATAAATTACCCTCTTCAATTAGATTACCTTAAAAAAGAAAATCCACACAAGTATTTATGATATACACAACTGCTAGGTTACACATAAATCCTAATAATATTTACTGAATTCTTTTCACTTAGTGCTATAAAATTGATTTCACAATTAGACGTTCAAGTATACCTTATACAGTACTACTTATTTTTACTCATTACATGCCCAAATTCAAAGCCATCTTCTCAAGTAGTTAGAACAGGACTAGGAGCAAGTATTCTGGGTTATATTCTGAGCCCTGTCACTGATCACTTGTGATCCAGAGCAAGTCACTTAATCCTCCCTACATCACTTGACCTAATGCAGTATTTACATTCCTTCCATCTGCATTGATGGGGTTAATTAGCAGTTGCAAAGAATTTTTAGTCAATGAACTCAAGACTCCACACAAAAGTCATTAAAATAACTACTATGTATTACAAATAACTGCAGTTGTGACAAGCTCATCCCAAAACAACCTCTGGATTTAATATTTTATTTTTCCTTCAAACCATGTAGACTGCAGGGCTTGGGATACTAGGGCACAATGTAAAAGTTAATTATTACACTGGGTGTTCGGACCAAGCTTTGTATCCTGCATCCAAAGTGACTCTCTGCCTACCTGGAACCACGGGGGGGGGGGGGAAGGCGGTGACTTAAATTTCCAATTTTAAATAACCCAGTATAATGCTCTTTCGCACAAAGCAGCAAAATTAAGTTAACTGAGGATCATAATCTTCCCTTAACAGCCTGAGACGCAAAAATCACCAAAAAGAGCAACAACCGAAGGAGCACAAATACCCCTTCCCTCCCTCCCGCCCAAGAAGCGTCCTCGGGCTGGGGAAGAGGAAAAATAAATCGACTTTGAAATCTTCCCATCTCAACCATTTCCAAGAGGCCAAATTCAACGCCAGGAAGGCGCTTCGGTAGAGGACGGGTACAAATGCGCCGTCCTCCGAAAGGGGCCCCGAATCTGAAGGAAGCGCCGGCCACTTCGGGCTATACCCGCCCCCCAGCCACCCCCGATCCCCGCTTCCGCTCCATGCGACAAACCTCTCTAGCCCCCGGACCTCCCTTCCTCCCTCCGGGAAGTCCGGCCCCGGGCTCACCTCCCGCCCTACCCCACGGTGTGATCTCGTTTCCTTGCCCCGACGTCCCCCTTCAGCCGCCTCCCTGCGCCCCGTGCTCACCCCCAGAGCCTCCTCTTCCCCCCAGCCCCTCCCTCTCCTTTCCTGCGGCCGCTCCCGGCGCTCACTCTCGAAGGCCTGCAGGAAGAGCTCGTGGTCGGCCTGGATCTGCTCCATCTTCGGCTTCTTCACAGGGGGCAGCGCTGCCGCCGCCGCCGCAGCCGCCGAGGAGGCCGAAGAGCCTCCCGAGTAACCGCTTCCTCCTCCTCCCCCGCCGCCTCCTGGAACACCACCGGATTTACCGCCCGGAGCCGCGGCAGCCGCGGAGCCCCCGAACCCCCCGCCGCCGCCTCCTCCTCCACCACCGCCGCCTCCTCCGGCGGCACCGCCAGCGGAACCCGAGCTGGGCCCCGCGCCTCCACCGTGCTTCTGAGGAGCCATGGGCCTCACCCCAGAGCGGGCCCCGGCAGGCCGGAGACCGAGGGAGGGGGGCGGCTGGGGCGGGCGGGGTAAGGAGGGGGGAGGGGAAGCACCGAGCTCCAACTCCTCTAAGTCTCCTCCGCTCCGTTCTCCTCAGCTCTACGTGCGACCAGCCGAACCCGACGCCGACACCGCTCCCGCCTCCCCCGCATGCCCATTGGCTCCGCGGATGGCGCCGTCCCGACGGATTGGCCGAAGGTAGTCCCGCCCCTGCGTGAGCAGAGATGGTTCTGGAAGAGTTTGGTTGGTCGGTGCGCTTCGCCGCTCGGCGCTTTCCCCCTCCCCCTCCTTTGAACTGAATTCGCGGGAAAGAGCCGCTCGTTCCCCCTCGCTCTCCGAACCGCGGGGCATGGTGGGTAAGCGCTGGGAGTCATCGACAGTGCCTGGGGTGTCTCACGCCTTCGCTCTCCGTCAGCTAGTAACAGCCCCTTCTGCCCGCGAGGTGCCCCCTCAGAGCAGCCCCCCTCTGCCCCCCCCCCGCTGCTCTCACCCTGGCCCGATAGGGTCACCCACCTCCTCCAGCCCCCAAACTGCCCCAGCCGCTGCTTCTCTCCACCCTCGTGCCAAATGCCCCCCGCTGCCCCAGCCTTAGCAAATGCCCTCCCACAGCGCTGCTGCCTCCTGCCCCAGTGCTGCCCCATAGAGCTCGCACCCCTTGTGCCCCCCGTAGCACTGCCCCTTCCACCCACCCGCTCCCCGGGCCGTGCTGCCCCGCGGCATGACCTCTGTGAGGTTTAATCGGATTAAGACCATTAAAAACTCCAAAAGAGCCAAATGAAGCTGAATTAGTTGAAATAACTAAAGAGGGGCTTGGCTGTGAATAGCCATTGGTTTGAGCATAGGAACTGGATCAGCTCTGTAGTCTACCTAATCCAGTGCCCCACAGGAAGGTGTTTGAGAAATACTGTTCCTGCCCCTCCAGGAACCGAATGTTTCCCAATGTTTTATTTATTTTTATTTTTTCTCTCCCCTCCCTGTTCTTTGCCAAGAGAGAGGGAAAAATCAAGGAAAAAACAATGTTGTGTTACTGCACTTATTTCCATATTTACGCATACCAGTACTCATGTATGTACAGTTAGGTGCATAAATTCAGGATCAGGGCCATAAAGCAATCTATAATGCACACCCTTTATGTGATAAAATGAGATATTATTAAAAGATGCATTAAGACAAACTCACTGAAATAAACAGATGCAATTCCACTTTATTTAGTAGTGTTACTCCCACTTACCAGCAATATGGTTGGCTCCGCACATAAAAGGTTTTCATGGTCATCCAACTCGATTCCCTATCTGTTGGGAAATTAAACATACTGACAGTGATGATATGAGAGAGAAATGCCACCTGGTTAAAAATGTACTACCCAGGAATATAACCTTGAATTTTGATACGGCCAATAACTAGTTCCTCAGCTGTTGCATTCATATGGTTCTCTGATGTTTTTTTTATTTTTAATGTTTATATAAAGAAATAGAAAAGCAGTGTGAAGAATAAACTTGTCAAATTATTGACTTCATGACATCAAGCCCAACCGTGTTAAAACATGCAATACGTCACAAGGGAGAATTCTAACTTTATAATGCAAACTGATTCTGTATGATTACCTTTATTGTATTTTAAGAACCAGGGCCACCCAGAGGATTCGGGGGCCTGGGGTCTTCGGCGGCGGGTCCCGGGGCAAAAAGACCCCCCGCCGCTGAATTGCCGCCGAAGACCCAGAGCGGAAGAAGCTCCGGGGGCCCGGGCCCCGCCAGAGTTTTCCGGGCCCCACTGGAGCAAGTGAAGGACCCTGCTCCAGAGGCCCCGAAAAAGTCTCATGGGGTCTCCTGCAGAGCCTGGGGCAAATTGCCCGACTTGCCCCCTCCCTGGGCAGCCCTGTTAAGAACTTACGTTGTATATATTTGTATAAAAACCTGGCAGGAAGTGTAATACAGAAACAAAACCTACTGTCTTTTCTTGCTTCTCTTTGCAAAGTCCATGCAATCATTTCAGATGTTTTTCTGTGAAACCTTCATTTTGTTAAAAAAATTCAAAAGCTTTCATTATGAATAACCCTGCAATAAAACTAGTGAGTACATATCAAGAGAGGCAAAGGGAATTTTGTTCAATGAGAAGACATTTCTGTTTAAAGTATCCAACGAATGATTATAAAAATAGATTAAAATAATTTTTTTAAATATTGTAAGAATAGATTGATAGTACCCTTTTACCTGGTCACTTTTTTCTCCTTGCTTTTTTACCTATTCTCTTTTACTCCTTATTAGATAGCATCATAACATATATTTCCTCTTTCAGTTTGTTAATTTTTTTTAATTACCCTCAGCTCTTTTTCTCCAACACCATCCACCTTTCATCCTTTTTTTCTGCAAAATTGTTCCTTTCATAATTGTTTAGCTTCTTATTTATTTCCTTTCTTATTTGCTCCCATTTTTGGTCAGATGCTAACATTTTCTGTAAACGGTCTTTGCCCCCTCCAGATAATTTATGTTATTTAATGTTCATTTATCTTTTTTCTTCTTATTTCATTTTAAATTTTCTCCCGTCTGTCAATGTTATGTCTCTCTCTCTCTCTCCCTCCTTCCTTCCTCCCCGCCCCCATCCCCCTTTGGCCTTGCAATCTCTTTTCAAACAAAAATAATGGTACTTAAAAAATCCTTTGCATTTATACCAGGCTCACCACCATATAATCAGAATACCAAACTTCCATTTCCCCTGATTATTCAGTTTCCAGGGAACTCTTAACTTTCTTTCTCTGCTACTCACTCAGGATTATTGCTGATTATATCTTGTGCTTAGTGAGCCAGTTGCATCACAACTGCTTGATGCACTGTAATCTCAAAGAGAGCAAGGTAATCTAATAGGGTGGTCTTTTCCTTCCTAATACTATGGTGTTTGTGCTGTCCTACATGAGCTGTCTATGTGCCACTCTTCTGATGATGCACAGATCGGAGCAGAGGCAGCTCAACAGGTGGGATTAACACGTGAGGAGCACCTCTAAGAGTTCCAAGTTTGGTTGTGGGGCGTGTGGTACCCTCTGCCAAGTAAACCATAGTGCCTCATATGGGCTCCTCCTCATTGCATCACAATACACTCATCACTAAAGGTCACCTATTGTCTGCCACCCTCCTACAGGCTCCCGCTGCCTACATGAGAGGTTCTGCTGCTTCTGGTGACTCACCCTTCTAAGTAGGAAGCCAGGAGGTGGAGCCAGAGGGCTACTTTCCAAGCAGGGAGAAGGAGGACAATTGGGGAATTAATCTCTGACAGTGGAGTCAGACAGGCCTCTGAATGGAGAAACTGAGGCTGACATCCCAGCCTGGTGAGTCAGATGTGTGCATGTGGGGCTGCTGGAAGTACGGGACCCTATGTGGCTATATAATCATATATATATCCTGCCTACCAAGAAATAGACTGTGGAGTACAAAGATGCTTTATAAAGGTTCTTTCTGTAATTAGAAAAATAATAACAATAATCTTAGAAGTGGTGCCTTGACCTCTTCTTGTGCATTTACATCAATGAGTGCAGGGCTCAACACAGAACTATTTGGGTGAAATGTAAATGTAATGGCCTATGGTATGCAGGAGGTCAGACTGGATGATCTATCCAATGGTCCCTTTTGGCCTTAAACTCTTATGAAACACAATTCAGACATCTTTCATTGGAGTAGCATAGGAAGAGCCCCAAAGGCCGTGAAATGTAAGATCTGGGGCTTTGTGGTGTGGGATGGCCAATAAGAGAACATGGGATGAGGGAAAGGAACACGGGTGGCGCGTGAACCGCTGGCTGGGGAAGGCTACCTCCAGCCCTACCCCTTCCAGCTGAGGCCCCGCCCCTTCCACCAAGAGGCCACGCCTCTTCTGTGCTCCCCCTGCTGGACCCAGACCCCCCTACCACAGCCCTGCCCCAGGCTAGCACCCCGCAGCCCTGGAGCACCAGGAGGGCGGGTGGCACGGCGCCAGCCTCCCCAGTCCCAGAGTGCCAGGAGGACAGATGGTGCAGCCCCAGCCCCCGCAGCCCTGGAGCACCAGGAAGGCGGGCAGCGCCACCCCAGCCCCGGAGTGCATACTGCGTGCAGATGTGGTTACCCCATCTCAAAAAAGACATATTGGAATTGGAAAAGGTTCAGAAAAGGGCAACAAACATGATTAGGGGAATGGAACAGCTTCCGTATGAGGAGAGATTAATAAGACTGTGACTTTTCAGCTTGGAAAAGAGATGACTAAGAGGGGATATGATACCGGTCTATAAAATCATGGCTGCTGTGGAAAAAGTCAATAAGGAAGTGTTATTTACTCCTCATAACGCAAGAACTAGGAGTCACCAAATCAAATTAATAGGCAGCAAGTTTAAAACAAACAAAAGGAAGTATTTCTTCACACAACGCACTGTCAACCTGTGGAACTCTTTGCCTGAAGATGTTGTGAAGGCCAAGACTATAACAGGGTTCAAAAAAGAACTAGATAAATTCATAAAGGATAGGTCCATCAATGGCTATTAGCCAGGATAGGCAGGGATGGTGTCCCTAACCACTTGTTTGCTAGAAGCTGGGAATGGGTGTCAGGGAATGGATCACTTGATGATTACCTATTCTGTTCATTACCTCTGGGACACCTGGCATTGGCCACTGTTGGAAGACAGGATACTGGGCTAGATGGACCTATTGTCTGACCCAGTATGGCCGTTCTTATGGGATAGACAATACTGAATAACCATTGGAATCAATTATTCTGACCCTTGCCTTGTGACAGGGATATAACATTTTGTAACTCTGAACTGCCATATGTTTGGGCCTGGCAATAAAGATCAATCTCATATCAATATTCCTGTCTATCAAACATTTTTATTACATGGTGTGCAAAGAAAATTAAATCGTTGGCAAAAACGGAGCAAATTAAGCCACCTGAATCCCTTAGTATGGAAAGGAACTTGAAATTAGTCGCAGACCTTCCAATTTTTTCTGAAAGTAAGTGGTATAGGAGAGAAATTGTAGAGGGTGAAATTCTCCATGCTGCTGGTGGGCCCAGAAGCACCAGGGATCTACAGTACATTCCAGAGGAGCATGAAGAAGACTACAAACTACTAGATATAACTATTCAAGAAATCATTTGAAGAGGAGCTTTGTGTAAGCTCTAAACAGGGGCGGCTCTAGCAATTTCGCTGCCCCAAGCACGGCGGCACACCGCGGGGGGCGCTCTGGCGGTCGCCGGTCCCGCGGCACTGGTGGACCTCCTGCAGACGTGCCTGCGGAGGGTCCGCTGGTCCCGCGGCTCCGGTGGAGCATCCGCAGGCATGCCTCCGGGAGGTCCACTGGAGCCGCGGGACCAGCGGACCCTCCGCAAGCACGCCTGCAGGAAGTCCACCGGAGCTGCCTGCCGCCCTCCCGGCAACAGGCAGAGCGCCCCCCGCGGCATGCCGCCCCAAGTACGCGCTTGGCGCTCTGGGGTCTGGAGCCGGCCCTGGCTCTAAAGCTTGTTTCTCTCACCAACAGAAGTTGGTCCAATAAAGATACTACCTAAGCCACCTTGTCTATCTGGGAACAGCACATTTTCTTTGCAAGAAACTAGCTGCCAAGTGAGATCACTGATTATATATAATAGGAAACCATTATGTCATAGGCCTACCTAGCAATCCTAAATTGTGTGAATTTTCACAGCTAACAGGATGCACTAATTAGAGACCAAATTATTTGTGGTATAACTAAACTATGTCAGAGCAAGATTATTAAAGGAAGCTGAGGTTAGTGAAAATGGTGCTTCCTAAATTAAAGTATTAGCAAGTAGTACAAATATTGCAGTGCATCTTTCTAAAAACTTATACCAAGAGATAACAATAAAAATCAAGGGTAAGCAAATGACACAGAACTGTTTTGTTTGCAATAACTGTGTAGGAAATCATGTGACAATGCGAATGCATCCAGCTCAAGAGGTTCAGTTTCAGGCATGCAATAAAAACAACCATTTTGCAAATGTCATGTGTGTCAGTACAGTACAAATTGTCAAGAAATACTTGGCTGGGCTGATTTTAGGATATATATCAGAGTTTATCATTCAAAATAGCTGGTCTAGTTTTGTTTACATATGTTAACAGTGTGACTAGCATTCAGTATCCAAAATGTCAAAATTTGCTTCTTGCCCATTAAAAGCATATGCTTAATCCCAAATCCCTCTTATCCCAGACCTCATTACAATCTACATCCATCTTGGAATTCCTCTGAACTTTTGAAGGATTGAATAGCAGAGATTTTGTACCTTCTGACTTGTACATGAAAAAAGATATACATTTTTATATATTTTATCTTGAACTTTTCTCCTCCCTCCACAATTGGATGCTTTTCTTGCTCCTTTACAGAGCTCATTCAGTTGCACTCTTCTGTTTCTCATGGTTCAGCTGCAGTGTTCCCAGTCCTCCATATTATGGCTGCCCAGTGTTTAAATGACCCATCTTAAGAAGGAAACCAATTACCCCTTCCAGTAGGAAGTCAGAGTAAATTGAAGTTCTGGCAGCCTAATTCTGACATTCCTGACACCATGGCTCCGAGTATGTGAATGCTGCTGACCCCAGATTTAAGTACACTGCCTTGTTAATTAAATCAGCTTGCTGAGACTTAAGACTGCAGCTACTGCCTAGAAGCTCCCTTCCTTGTTGTGTGTTCCCCCTGCTCTATGGCAGATGGGGTAAGCGGGGTGCGGGAGAAGGGGGAGACACCCTGACATTAGCCCCTCTCTTTTCCCCCCAACCCCCCCATACAGCAAGCAGGAGTCTCTGGGAGCAGCTCCAAGGCTAGGGTGACCAGACAGCAAACGTGAAAAATCGGGACAGGGGGTGGGGGGTAATAGGAGCCTATATAAGAAAAAGACCCAAAAATCGGGACTGTCCCTATAAAATCGGGACATCTGGTCACCCTATCCAAGGCAGAGGGCAGGAGCAGCACATGGCAGTGTGGGGAGGGACAGCTGCTGCACAGGGAACTTAGGGGAGTGGGGAGCTGATAGGGGGCTGCTGGTCCACCCTGGTTCCAACCACCCACCAGCTAGCTGCAATGGGCTGCTCTTCCTGCAAGCAGTGGATAAATCAGGCAGCTGCCAAATATTAGAAGGGAGCATTTCACAACTTTAAACGAGCATGTTCCCTAATTGATCAGCAACTTAACATCAAAATAACGTTAACCAGGACGACTTTAAGTGAGCAGTTCCTGTATTAAATTGTTTGTTTAAAACTTATACTCTGTGTGTGTGTGTGTATATATATAGTCTTTTGTCTGGTGAACAAAATTTCCCTGGAACCTAACCCCTCATTTACATTAATTCTTATGGGAAAATTGGATTCGCTTAACATCGTTTCGCTTAAAGTCGCATTTTTCAGGAACATAACTACAACGTTAAGTGAGTAGTTTCTGTATTTTATACACATCGCCGCCTAGTGGCCGAACACTATACTATAATTTAGCATTACTTCTCCCCCTTTAAGTTCTACATTCCTACCATTTGCAATATTTACACTATCACACTATCTTTGAAGTTCAGTACATATCAGTCTGTTAAGCATCTCTGAATTGTACTGGTTTTCTAATTACACGAACTGAATGTGTAATAACTTGGTCATCTAGCTGTCTATTACAGTACACCCTTTCTATAATGATCAGGTCAGGATCCAAGCCATTCGTTCATTATAGCCAGGGGTTCGTTATAGTGAAAGAGCCCCACTGTCGGGGGGGAGGGCCTCACAGCTCCTTCAGCTCTCAGCTGCAGTGGGGGCTGTCATCCCCTTCCACAGCTGCAGGGCTAGAGGAGCTGTCAGCCCCTGCCACAGCTGCAGGCCTGGAGGTGGGATCCAGGGATAAGGTTAATTATAGCCAAAGGTTTGTTATTATGAAGGGCATTATAGCGAGGGCATCCTATAGTTGCAACAATTGGCTGTGATCAGTTTGGAATATTGGAGTTGTTGTCTTCTTCTTGTTCTGCATCTGCCATGATTAGCGTTTGCTCTGTTGATTGTTTTTCCGAGGAACAAACTGTAGATATTGATGGTTTCCATTGAACTTCCCATGGTTGGTCTCAATCACATATGATCTGGGTGCTGAATTCGTTTTCTTTATGACAGCTGGAGTTGTCAGTCCTTTTTCTCCAACCAGTTTGACATGAACACATTCACCAGGTTCTAGACCCAGCAGTTCTCTAATTGAATGTGGTCTGCTGTAAAAGTGTTCATAGACTCATTTTGCCTTTTTATCCAATTTGGCTACACTGTTCATTTCTGACCACTTTGGAGATAAATTATTTTCCAAAGTTGAAACAGTAGTGCTGAGTTATCTTCCCATCAGGAGTTGTGCTGGACTTGATCTGTAACTCAGAAGAGCAAAGAATGGGGTCTTCCTGCTGTAGAATTTTCTTGGCTATCTGTACAGCTCTCTCAGCTTCTTCATTTCCTTGTGGATAAGGTAGGCTGCTAGTAATGTAATCAAAATCATATTTAGTTTGGATTGACTTAAATTCTCCTGCCATGAACCGTGGTCCATTGTCTGTCGCTAGTTATTCTGGAATATCAAAGTGAGCAAAAGTGCACTTCAGTTTCGTGGTTTTAATTCACACCCTTTATTTTGATACAAGTCTGTGTGTGGACTTTCTTCATAGGAATCCACGTGCACTATTCAATTTTGCTTAAGTCAATAAAAACTTGCATCTCGTATTATATTAGTGAGTTTCAGATATCTTCTTCAACAAGCCTAGTGGCAATGACCACTAATAGAACCCCAAATCCTTATCTGATGCTTTAATCATGAGATCTTGCTCCTCTTTCCAAGTTGATCGCATTTTTGGAAGGTGAAAGAAGCCTTAAAACCCAGTAACATTATTCAGTTTATTTAGTATTAGCAATTTTCAATAGGTTCAAACACAAACTATCCGTCTGTGCAATTCTAGAGGGCAAGAAGTGATAAACATTTCACAGTAGCTGCTATTCAGCAGCATTCAAAACAAAATGTGAGGAATGTTTTAGTACTGGTGCTCCTAGCAGAAAGGACATTGAAACACATCTGCCTTTTATAGACAGACATGACAGTGCATGCAGGGGTATGCACACAGGGTGTGATACTTTCTTTAATCTGGGCCTTTGTATCTCCTTCATTTGAGGGAATGTTGTCTGTCAGCTTGCAACAGGGCCCTACATTTTGATGTTAACCCATTGAGGCACCAGGTGATTTTTAGGCTTAGATTTTTAGGCTATCCAGGGCAATCTAGCATGAGAGTAGGAAGGCCTGACCCAGTAATTCACGCATTTTTTCTATAGACTGAAGCTGGATGTATAGTTTTGCCAATTATATTTCATTGCAGGTAGTTGAATGTGCTATTGGAAAGTTCAGATCAAACATTTTATTAAAGTTAATGTTTAAAATTAAATATACACAAGTTAAGAGGGAAGGTACTGTACATCTGGGGTGAGGCTTGAGTTATGAGAGATTACAGGTATCGGTTGCAAGGATGAAGAGATACATACATATCACATAACCAGCATAGACCCAGATTGGGGTGCGGGAGTTTTTAAAGTGTCCGTGGATAAGTGGGCTCGGGTACGCCACCCACGGACTGTATAAGGAGTCCAAGTCAGTATCAGTGTGGCAAATAAATACATGGGTGGGGTGCGTCCCTTGGTTTGTCAGGGAAGGAAGTGGGTTATTTCCCTGGTCGGCGGTCTCAAATACTCAATGTGGTATTGACAGTGTCCTGTGATGTGTTCTGTATAAATGTCTCTGGACCACCTGATGGTGTCGGACACCATGAGCTGTCTCATGAGCCAGGCGTAGTATCGACCGACTCTGCACGCTCTCAGAACTGGCTCGTTGTGGGTGTCAGGGCGTGTATCTGGACCTCGTAGCCCTGGGCTCTCAGGGTCTCGGCCAGCGAGGTATACTTCAACGCCTTCCATGCTCGGGCCTCGTGGAAGGCTGGTGACCTATTTTCAAATGGCACCGTGACGTCTACCATGAGGACCTACTTCTGTTCTGCATCTGTCACGACGATGTCGGATCGCAGTCTGCTGTCTGTCCCAGGAATGGCCAAGTCGAGGGGGATCTTCCCCAGGGATGGCGGGATGGCTTTCACCAGCCGGTTCTGGATGGCATTGCCGCCAGGCTCCAGAGTGCTGTTTGCATCCACACAGGACGTGGGGCAGGGTCTCATTTGCGTAGCCACACTTCCTGCAGCGCTTGTCCTGGTTGCTATGGCGGATGGCTCCGTTGAGGGGAACGCAGTTGAGTCAGGCTGCCCCCAGGGGAGAAGTGGTTGCTGGCGTTCCACTTGCTGGACACCTGGAACACTTTGCCCTGGTCTGGCTTCCGCTTGAGGTTCTCGGCATAGTGGCAGCGGATGGCGTCTTTCAGGGTCCTTTCCAGAATCGTTCTGGCAGTCGGGGTGATGATAGTGTGGTCTGGGGTCTTTATGCGTGGCACCAGTATTCCCAGGCCCCGGCTCTCCTCGCACCACTTCCAGCAGCAGCCGATCCTATTTTCTAGGTGTCTCAAGGCGTTGCGGGCATGGGACCAGAGAGAGGACAGGTCTCCCCCCTCTCTCCCAAACTCAGCCTCCAGGGAGCCGCTGAGGTAAGTGGCAACGTTCTGCTCGTAGGGGGCCCTGGCGATGCGTTTCCTGACCACATCCTGTACGGCTTCCTGCGTGATGCTCCTCACCATTGGGTCCAGGCACGTCAGGAGGCAGAAGGCATGGGTCATCACCGCCACGTCGCACAGGTCACAACTCCCATTGACTTAAACAGAGAGTTGTTTGTTTTGAATGCCGCTTAAGCAGCTAGACATTTCCCTGTATTAAGCATTTATTCTTTCATTTTAAATTTATTTCTAGATTCCATTTTTAGTAAAAATCTCTTCCTCCATCCCTGCATACTTTGGCCCATTGGTGTTCACTGGACGTTGTGCCTGCTTACAGTTGGACTGAATTTAGGGCTTTCTCACAACCATTAATTCAGTCTTCACAGTGTTTTCCTTACACGTACATTAACAAGCACATCCAAAAAACATAAGCAAGTGTAGCTTTCATCTCCATTTGTCCCCATAGGTCTCTGGACATGTCAAGTAATGCCTCTATTACTTTGTCTGGTCCACTTCCATTCTAATAAGGCTAATAACTATAGCAAATGTTAAGTGTCCCAGCTATAATGACCACACGCCATCTGTTTGTTCTATATGGTACTTGCTCATGCCTTTTAGATTATAAACTCTTTGAGGGAGAGACTTTGCTATTTGTTCAGCACACGGTTCTGGCTTTGGTCCCATAGGCAACTTGGAGCCGTGCAACACATGCTCACAACTGACTCACTGGTCATATTCCCATTTACCCATTTTCAGTCCATTGTGACTCCAGCACCACCAGGCCGTAGAAATTATTGGGATAGCTGCTCCCCTAATACACTTCAGCTCCCATTCCAGCCCTCCTAGTACATGTAGAGCAGGGGTCGGCAACCTTTTAGCAGTGCTGTGCCGAGTCTTCATTTATTCACTCTCATTTCAGGTTCTGCATGCCAGTAATACATTTTAACGTTTTTAGAAGGTCTCTTTCTCTAAGTCTATAATATATAACTAAACTATTGTTGTATGTAAAGTAAATAAGATTTTTAAAATGTTTAAGAAGCTTCATTTAAAATTAAATTAAAATGCAGAGCCCCCCGGACTGGTGGCCAGGACCCCTGTGTGAGTGCCACTGAAAATCAGCTCGTGTGCTGCCTTCGGCACGTGTGCCATAGGTTGCCTACCCCAGTATAGAGGGTGGTCAGCAGAAGCTATGAAATCTTGCAAACTGAAGAAGCCTTAGGGGATGAAGCAGTGTGGGAGTGGGTAGGTGAAAGTTCATGGGTACATTTTGGATGAAGGGATCAGATAACAGTGGGTTGGCAACTCATAGTCTCGGTTCCATACTCTGCCCACTAGGGTCTAGGGCTGCTTTGTTTTAATAGGTAGAAAACTGAGAACATCTTAGGCAGTTTAGACCAGAGGTCCCCAAAATGTGGGGCACACACCCCGAGGGGGGCATGGAGGACTGTCGGCGGGGCGGGGCCCAGGCCAGCCCCACGGGGGGAGGAGAGGGGAAGAGGGAGCACCACCCAACCCCTCCTCGTCCCCAGCTTTGCTTCGGTCCAGCCCCCAGCCATGTCCCCAGCTCCTGGCCCTGAGCACACCCGACTCTGTCCGCAGCCTCGATGTCTGTCTGTGACTCTGTTCCTGGCCCAGGGCTGAGGCTGGGGGGCCAGGCCACGGGCAGAGACACACTTGCCCATGATCCTGGCTGCTGGCCCCCACCGCAGCCCGGTTGCGGCTCCGTGCCAACCCCTGTCCATGTCTCCCTCGCCCCAGTCACAGCCCTATTCCCGGCTCAGGAGGGCAGGGGGGACACAGACACAGGAAAGGGGGATCCCTCAAAAGTTTGGGGATCAGTGATTTAGACGGACTAGAGTATGGCAATGGGAAGAGTTTAGACAGTCAGTTCCATGTAGAACAAATAGTTCTTTGCATGGTTTTGGATGCAATTTCTGTGTGGGGAGATTGACAGAGAAACCACTTGTGATTCTCAGTTTTGTGTTTAGGTGGGGACTGGCTTTTGCAGCAAGCTATTCAAATATATTGCAGCAACAGCATTTTCTTTTCCCATGCCTCTCCAAAATGCATAATCTCTGACACCCATATAAGGGACTTGCTTCTCAAATAATGCTAATACACCCACAATGTACTCAGGTGGCTGACTCACTGACATAGGAGAGAATGAAATGTGCATGCAAAGTACATGTTGCATCTTCTGTATTGACTTGCATATCCTTTATTTCGTTCATTTGGGATTTATTAGACACACCGTAGCATTATTTTGATCCATTTTTTCCTGACTTTCCTATGGTGAAGTTCCTTCTCTATTGTCCAGTTCACAATTTATTGATTGGTGTGTTTATGAAGCACTATTGTTTGTGGTAGTATCTAGACAGCGGAACGGATATACCAGAATAGCAAGTAAAGAATGCAAAAGGCACACACAGCTGTTAGTAACAATGAGCACTCCTGGGCCCCAGCAGGCTCACAGATCTGTTATAGATCATTCTGGTATAAGCCTAGAAGTCTACACACCACTAATTGTAGCAGAACTCAGTGGAAAAAACTACATACCACACACTGAACTACTTGTGATAAGAAAACTTTGTAACATTAAAAAAAAAAAAAAGTAAGAGAAAAATCCAACATTGTTTAAAAAACGGAGGGCCCAATCCCAAAGTCTTTACTCAGGAAAAATTGTCACTCAAGTCAAAGGGAGTTCTGGCTGGGTAAGAGTTCTGTAAAAACTGACTAAGCAGTTCAGGGTTAAGGGTGAAATTCACCCTGTACAGAGGATCTGCTTAATGCCCCATGTCTCACCTAGGCCCCAACATAAGAACTTGAGTGGAATTTAAAAAAAACAACAAGGAGTCCGGTGGCACTTTAAAGACTAACAGATTTATTTGGGCATAAGCTTTCATGGGTAAAAAAACCTCACTTCTGCAGAAGCAGCAAAGAATCCTGTGGCACCTTATAGACTAACAGACGTTTTGCAGCATGAGCTTTCGTGGGTGAATACCCACTTCTTCGGATGCAAGCTCATGCTGCAAAACGTCTGTTAGTCTATAAGGTGCCACAGGATTCTTTGCTGCTTCTACAGAACCAGACTAACACGGCTACCCCTCTGATACTTGTCACTTCTGCAGATGCTTGGAGTGAAAATTACAGATGTAGGCATTATATAATGACACATGAAGAGAAGGGAGTTACCTCACAAGTGGGGAACCAGTGTTGGCAGGGCCAATTCAATCAGGGTGGATGTAGTCTACCCCCAATAATAGATGAGGAGGTGTCAATTCCAGGAGAGGCAAAGCTGCTTTTGTAATGAGCCAGACATCAGGAATGGCAACATATAAAAGCCAGTAGCTGAACACTTCAACTTCCCTGGACATTCTATAACAGATTTAAAAGTAACTATTCTTGAACAAAAAAACTTCAGAAACAGACTTCAAAGAGAAACAGCAGAACTAAAATTAATTTGCAAATTTAACACCATTAATTTGTGCTTGAATAGGGACTGGGAGTGGCTGGCTCATTACAAAAGCAGCTTTGCCTCTCCTGGAATTGACACCTCCTCATCTATTATTGGGAGTGGACTACATCCACCCTGATCGAATTGGCCCTGTCAACACTGGTTCTCCACTTGTGAGGTAACTCCCTTCTCTTCATGTGTCAGTATATAATGCCTGCATCTGTAATTTTCACTCCATGCATCTGAAGAAGTGGGTTTTTTACCCACGAAAGCTTATGCCCAAATAAATCTGTTAGTCTTTAAGGTGCCACCAGACTCTTTGTTTTTGTGGATACAGACTAACACGGCCACCCCCGATAGTGGAATTTAAATGATGCATGAACCTTGTGCACAGCATGGGATGAATTTCTGCAATGGGATGAATTTCACTGCTAGTGCCCAATCCAGCTCCCAATTAAATCAATAAAAATCTCTACATTGTCTTCACTAGGAGTTGGACTGGACACTTGGTTCTGAATTTCTAAATCCAATTTGTGATTATTTGACAAGGTGGTAGGGGCTAGCTTGATAAACAGTCCTTTCTTCAGAGTGACTATAGGTTTCTGTCATGAATTAACTGAGATGCCCCTTTTAATTAAAAAAAAAAAAACAATAGGTTTTTGTGGCTCTTAATCTAGTATTGATTTTAAAAGCAAATGTATATCCACAAAGAAGAAAAAAAAGTCATATACCTTGTTTGCAAATAGTCCCTGACGATTACAATATTTTTAGTCCAGAACATAGCAATAGGAATTACAATAGTTTAGAAAAAAATAATTTAAAAAACCCAGGGCTTGTAGGTGTAGGTTGTGATGGGTTGCCCCCCTTTAAGGTGCCACATGATGTACTGGGATACCACTGATCCCGCCTGTTCTGCCAGCCTGGGCCCCCTTTACCCTGTCTTGCTGAGACAGGCTCTTAAGCCTCCTCCAGCACACACACAGGCAGGGCCACAACCAGCTGCAGAAAGACTGTATGAGATCTGCTTTGGGAAGTCTCATCTTAAGGGACTTGCCCCAGCACTCAGATGCCCACCTTCCTTGCAGACCCAAAGGTATATTGTCTTGTGCTGTATAGAAAGAGCTGCCCAGCACAAGTTCATAAGAATTCTCCCTCTCTCTCAGTGTGAAGAGAGATATGTACAACTTCTTGTGTGTGTGTGTCCCCCGCATATAGATTGCACAAACTGGGTTATGTTATAAACAAGAAATACATTTATTAACTACAAAAGACAGTTTTTAAGTGATTATAAGGGATAGCAAACAGAACAAAGCAGATTACTAAGCACATAAAACAAAACACGCATACTAAGTTTAAGATCTTAAAGAGATTAGTTTAAAGAAGTAATTTCTTACCCTAAATGCTATTTTAGGCAAGTTGCCGAGTTTCTGTAGCTTAGAGTTCCAGTTATTTCTTCTTACAGACTGGACTCCTTTCTCAGTCTGGACTCACCCCTGCCTTTCCCCTCAGGTTAGTTCCTTTGTCCCTCCAGGTACTTTCAGCAGGCTTTCTGCTTGGGTAGGCAATGAAGGAGAGTCCTCTTTGCCTTCCTCTCCAGTCTTAAATACGATTTACATAAGATGTGAATCTTTTGTTTCCCAAACTTGACCTCCTGTTAGTGGAAAATTACTAGAAGTCAGTGTTTAATACCCAGAGGACAGGACCACCTGACCTAGTAGTGTCACAGCTATGTTCCAGGATGACTCTCAGGAAGGAGAGAGATTAGTATCCTCAGAGTCTTCTTGTTTCTTCCTAACGGCCCATCAAGGCTGATGGCCTGTTGTCTGCTTGGTGTCTCCCAAATATACACCCAGTTGTAATTGTTACATAGACAATATTCCTAACTTCAGATACAGAAAAGATACATGCTTACAAATTGGATAATTACATTCAGTAAATCATAATCCTTCCAATGATACCTTACATGAGCCATGTTGCATAAAGTAGATCTTAGTTGTGCCATATTAATATCATAACCATATTTCTATGAAGACTATGGGGTGTAACATCACATAGGTAATACTGATTACAGGATTCATTTAAAAATAAAATAGTTCAGCTTTCAGGAGTTGGATTCTATTCATCAGGCCATGGAAACAGTGAAAGGTAGGGCAAGTGAAATGCTGGGGCTGTTGAAACAGACTTAGTAATTAAACACAGAGATGCAGAGATGAAAGGGGAACTGCATGGGAAGATGTGAAAATGAAGCCTGTTACAGATGTGGACTGGAGTTTCTCTCCATTAGCTCTGTTTACAGTGGAACATAAGGCTCTCTTACCAGTCAGAAAAAAATACAGAAAGGAGGATCAAAGGAAATGTCAATAGATAGTAAAGAGGTCAAGATGAAACCTCCCTAAAATAATTATCCAGCAGCCTAATTTTTGTTTTTTTGGTTTTTTTTCTTCAGAATAAGGGATGCGTTTTAACACTCAGGGTAAAAAATCCTGATTTTGTGAGTAAGGAGCCTCCAGGAGTAAGTCAGGTGTGGAGAACTTCTCTCTTTATTGCCAGCGGTGACCTCACTGATAAGTTCTGTGCAGAAACTGTTTCTCCTCTACTCCACAGTTTATTCAGCTGCACCAAATTCACAAGCATAAAAGCCTAACTAAAAATTCTCTGCAAAATATCACCACGTGTCTTAGATTTTATATAGTGCTATTGCCATAGAAAGCATTTACAGGATTTTACCTCATGTTCTAAGTGCTGATTGAGGTGCATCACCCTTACTCACAAGTGTAATCCTTACACGCAAAAAGAATCTCATGGATTTATAAGGTGCTTAGTTATCATGATTATGGTCACAGTGTTCTTGGTAAATCATGGTTTTGACGCAAGGGAAGGAGGAGAGTTGCACACTGGAAGTCAGATTGCGTCTGTCCCTGCCACAGCCTGTGTTTCCTGGGGCACTAGTTAAACTACAATAGGAGGCACACTGGAGGATAGAGCCATTCCTCTGCCCAGTCCTCACAAGGTCCTACGCATATGCACAGTGGAGAGGGGATGTGGCAACTCTGCGAGGCATCTCCCTGCTTTGCTACTCACCATATGGATAGCCCGTACAGAGGCCTAAAGGGGTGCCTTGTGCCTTCTAACATCTTGCAATGCCATGCAAGCCAGGCCACAGATTTGCCCACTTTGAGAAACTAGACAGATTAGACAGAGAGTCATGTGAATAAGGTTTTCCAAGATCATGCCTGAGACATTTGTGGGCAAACCCCTGAGTTAAAGCGTGTCTGCAAGAAAGCATAATGAAAAGATATCTGCAGAAGTTGATCAGTTTTAGAGTGTTATCAGTGTGGGACTGATGTAGGAATTATTGATTAAATATTAGATTGTGGCTATCACACAGGCTCATATACAAATGATCCAATACAAAATCATCATATACAAATCACCAAAAAGTTAAAAAAATGTTTTGACAAATACTAACAGGCCAAGTGTCAAAAATCAAAGCAAAGGTATAAATATAGCTCCCACACTTCTCAAGCAGGCAGAAGACCGAGTAATCGGATGGGCTTTGCATCACGTCCCAAAAGTTAACCAATTGGGGAAACACATTCCAAGCTGCTCCTCCTCCTCACTGAAATGTCCCTGCCTACAGATGTTCAAATCTAGGGGTGACAGCAGAGACACAGAACATCTGAGAGTGAGTAGAAGACAAATCTGACTCAAAGTTCAGGCTCAGAACCAATTTACAGCAATGGGTAAAGATCCTGCCTACGCTGAGGGGCTGAGTGTAAGGGTGAGTATTCTGATATCAGTTGTGTCCAGGCTCAGGGCAAAAGGCCATTTATGCCCATTTTCACAGCTGCTGGTTGAAAAGGTGAGTGGGGAGAATCACATTTTGGGAAGTTCCTTCTAATCACAGCACTGATAAGGAATCAGAGGCAAACAGACAGTCTGCAAGAAAGAACAGTTGCATTGACACAGACAAGCATTCTTGCTATAAGAATTAAAAGGATCACACGGATCTAGGAAAAGTACATGTACCAATGTCAATGTAGGTACAAAATCAGTCTGACAGGCCCAAATCACAAAGCTGGATTTGACCTTGGGGAAGTTTGGAGATGAGCATCACAGTTGGATCCACATCCTACAGTGGGTCAAAGCAACATTTACAGTGACTGCTTGCCTGTTTTGGCAGAAGCAAAAACCAGTTATGCAAACTAGAGGAGCTAACTATTTTTAACTAGAAAATTAGGAGAGCTTCACATATGTATTGGAGGTAGGACTATTCCTCTCTCAAGAGCAAACTTTCAGTTGCTTCAGTTAATGGGCACATCCACATCTTTTTTGCATACACAAAAATCTCTCAGTTTTGTGTGTCCTAGAGGAGGTCAGCTGAAAATTAAACCTTAAGGGTGAACTCCAATCTCAATTGAAGTCAATGGGAGGTTTTTTTTTACCTTTTTCTTTTTTTTAACAAGGTCAAGATTTCACCCTAAATGTTTAAAAATGGGTCTTTAAAGTTCATGTTCTGCTGCGTACTGTTGGTGAGATGCTTATGCTTGATCTATCTTAGAAAACTTTAATTGATTTAAAATCTACTTAGTTACCAGCTCAAACCCATATTACAGATGTGTTTCAACCAGTTTAAATTGCATTTCAACTGCTTTTGTTTAATACACATTAAGCATAGTGCATTTTAACATAGACAAGTCCTTAGAGAATAAAAAAACGTAAATCAAAGCAAGTTAAAAAAAAAAAGAGAAATCAAAATGACATTTTTTTTCCAGATCATTATGCGCCACTTTACATCGGAGGATGTTTACAAACATTACATTCAGGCAACTTGCTAGAACTTTCACCATGAGCATTTTTAAAAGAGGCATTATAAAAGCAGCAGTAGTATCATCAGCAACAGAGCATGTGAGCCCCACTGGGTGGAAGCAGCACTAGATCTTCCTAGTAACATTTCTGAGACTCTCCAGACCCACTCTCCTTTATCTTTAATGGATCCCTTCTTCATTTGCACTGATGCATTTAGAATGTATGCTTCCAAAACAAGGCACATGGGAGGCATTTAAAGTAGATTTCCTGAAAGGAAAAAGAACAAAGGGCATGTCAGGTTCCATTTTGATTTGCATGACAAATTCACTGAGCAGTGTTCTGGTGGGTCAGGCCGAGCTCGCCTGCCACGCACTGCATTTGTTACTTTGGTTTGAAAGCTTTTGACAGTCCACAATGTTAATTGTTCTAAGGCTCATTTTGTTAGGGTAGGGGTGCTTTTATTTGTATACTTAATCTATTTAGGTGAAGGGAGGGTGATTTGAGGGAATGAAAAAAACTATTTCAAACTCCTCGCAGTTTATGAAATTAGTCCTGTCAGGACATCATCAGCATTTTAAATCTCATTATTACTCTGTGTGTATGTGGTTTTGGCAGGGAAATGTTGAGTCCTCAAACTAAAAACTTTGGGATTCTATTGTTTTGGTGCACACCATTCTTCCTTTCGTTGAGTCCCACAGCGATGGGTCATGCAGAGTTGTTTGTGCTTTGCCTGTATGCTCCTATCAGATGATATTGTGGTACTTTGACAAGTTCTAACAAGGGCATTAATGTCCCCAGGGACATTGCTGGCCACATATTGTTACTCTTGTGTGGATAGGACAAGAATAACTTTCACATCTGTCAAAGATCTGATGGTAAGATGTCTGATCTGGCCTCAGGATGACTGAATCCTTCTGGAGACACACTTCATGGTAGAGATTGCAGTTAGCCCTGGCGGCATGTTTTCTTACTTTTAGGAGGAATATGCGTGTGCATCTGAATAGCACTGATTCGACTCACTTGTGTAAGGGTTGGTAGGCTTGTGGCACATGATATTTGAGCCAGGATCAGAATTCAGGAGCACCTGGCTTCCAAACCCATAATAAGGCTTTTAGACGATACCGTTCCTCATTTAAAAAAAGACTTTGCCAAGTATGAAGCAAACCTGTTGGCTCTATCAAGATTCAAAAAATACACAGGAATCAAAATGCTGTTTTAACTACTAATAAATACAGAAACAAACATCTTTGCCAGCACTGACCAGTAATTCATAGCCTATTCACTGGCATTTTTCTAATATTAACATAATTTAAGGTGAAGGTCTTAATTTAGTAGTAGCAGCCTGGCAGCAAATGTTGATCCCCCACAAAATGTTTTTAGGGCTGTTAGGATGGTCAGTCAAAAGGTTTCAAGAGATGACTCTTTGTTGTTTCCATTTGTGTCTCTGCTTCACTTTTATCACTGTAGTTCAACCAATGGCAAGCTCAAGATTTTATGAAATGGGGGAACAGGGAATCAAAAATAGAATTTTCATGAGGTTTCCAGGTAACCGTGGAGAATGGCTGCATTGTAAGCTTTGAACTCCCACACTGAATGTTGGTCTGTTCTCATTTTCATGCTACTGTCTGAATGCACAGTAGCAGATATGTTCTAAACTTGGATTGTTTTTATATTGTAAAGCCAGGCTATAGTATGCACAATATAACATAAAGAAATCATGGATAAACAATTGAGTGTAGTCATTCCAATCACTTATTCATTCATATACTAATACTAGATCATTTTCCATGCCAAATTCAGTGCTGTTCTAAGTACAATTCCACTGAAATCAATGGACATTCACCAGGGATAATTTGGCTCAATATCTTTCAAGCATTTTACAAACATGAATGGATGAATTCTCATACCACCATTGGAGACAGGCATTATTACCCCCCCAAATATGGAAAAGGGCTTAAGGGCCTGCTTTAGTGAGGTGCTGAGGACCTACAATTTCAGCTGAAGTCAATAGAAGCTGCAGGTGCTCATGCCTCTGAAAATTAGACGTTAAGTGATTACCCAAAACTGCATTAGCAAAACCAAGATTAGAATTCAGTGGTTGTAGTTTCAATCCCATGATCAGATCACACTTCTCCCTAAAATATTCCTGTTCCACTGTTTTTTTAAATGGTGTCAATTTGCTGTGCTTACCTGATACTTAGAGGGATAGAGTCTGTCTGACTCTATCCCCACTAAGAACATATTTTTACTAATACTGAAAAAAAAAAACCTGTGAAACAAAGTTGTAACAGACATAAAAAAATAAAGACCAAGAACTAAGGACTGTCACAAACTTCATCACCTTTTGCTCCAACTGCAATGTGCATTTCTTTGATCTAGCCTTGTCTAACATAAACACATAGCAACAACAGGTATATTGCGGGGAAAAAATCTACCAAACCAAGACACTCCACTGCACATGCTTCTCCCCCTGGGGAGAGGATAAGAAACTAAATACATGACAGATGCTTTCTCCCATGCTGTTTCTCACTCTTGGGAGAAGCTTCAAGCTTCCTGTAAACATCCACAAAACTAACTCATTATCCTCCTTCAAATCCCTCCTTAAAACTCTCCTTTGTCAAGATGCCTACAAAAAAACTTGACAATAGCTAGGGCTGCTGGTGTGGTGAAACTACTGCCTATCATGCTGACCAATATTGTTTCTTTGTATTCCTCATTGGTCTGTCTGTATCCGTCTGTTCTCTTTTGTCTTTTGTCTTACACGCTCTTTGGAGCGGGGACTTTTTGCTCTGCGTTTGTACAGCACCTAGCACAATGGGATCTTGGCCCATTACTGGGGCTTATAAGTGTTACTAGAATACGAATAAATAATAACAATAAGTACGGTAATAAATTACTGGAAAGTTCACAGATACTATGTTGCTGAGCTAGATAAAAGAAGATATATAGAATAGAAACATTCACTACTTTTTATAATAGTTGTCATCTTTTGTTTTTCTATACCCACCAATAACCGAGGGCCCAAATCAGTCCCCAGTTATAGCCCTTTAGGCCACTCCCTAATCAACCCTAATCTTCTCAAAGGTTCCTGATTTCCAGGGCATCACTCATTTTAGAACCATGGTTCCCTACAGTCTACACAAATTTCATGTCCCCTACTGTTGCTAATTCTTTATATCAGAAACAACTGACCATGGAACTGAGGTTATAGACCCATTGGAAGAAATCATACAGCATTTTAAGTTCCCTGCATGAATAGTTTATTTCTCTCTCTCATTCCAGGTCTTTGTCACACCTTGATTGTACCCCACATTTTGGCTTTGATAAATCAGCTAGAACTGTTCCAAAAATTTCAAAATTCAAAATGTCAAGACTTTTTTTTGTCAGAGTGTTGACCAATGAACAAACAAAAGGATGAAATTTGGGACCAACTCTTGAACTAACCTAATTCAAATTGTTTCGGTCTAAGTGCAATTTGGGAGAGTTAGGCCCTGATCCTGCAAGGAGCTCAGTTCACGAGGGCAGTATTACCAACCGCTAGTGTTCAAAAAGCATGAGTCAGGCCTTGAAAAAATCATAAGATTACTTTAAAAAATCTCAGGATTTTTAAAATCAGGGGTTCTTTATATTTGTCTTCTCAGGGTTTACAGGCAAGTCTCATCTTACGCAGGGGTTCCGTTCTGCAGTTAGTGCCTAAAGCGAAAACTGCATATAGTGAAACACTCATTGAGTTGAATGGCGGAATCGCCTGCACTACAGATGCAGTTTTTATACTGTTTTTATTTTTCCCCGTTTTTGCCAACCGTGCAAAGCTGAATTCGCGCATGTTAAATGCGCCTAAGATGCAACTTGCCTGTATTTAGCCTTGAGAGGCCCCATTTTTTCAGATTTCCACTGGAAACTGCTAGCCAGGTATTTTTTTGTTGAAGCGAAAGCGGAGCGTCTCCTACAGCCACAGGGCCCCTGAGCTGGGGGCTTTACAAAACCCACCACCTACAAACAACTCCCAACAAGAGCTGGCAACATACAGCTCCCTGGGATTCCAGCTCCGCTCGGGTCCACTGGCCGGATCAGGGCCTGTAGGAGAGGAGCTTTAGAAGGGTCCCCTGGAAACACATCCAGCCAAACCCGCCTTGCTCGCCGGGCCCTGTGCAGGGGCTGGGGCAGAGCCCGGCTCCCGGGGGCTGCGGCGGCCGCAGTGGCAGCTGGAGCCGCAGAGGGGCGGCAGAGGCCCGGGCCCGGCTCCCGGGGCGGAGGCCCAGGCCGGAAGCTGCGCCGGGGCTGCCGAGTCGCACATGGGCCCTGGTCGCTCCGGCCCCTCTCCCGGCAGAGCCGCCCGCCATGGCGGAGCGGATCGAGCAGCGCATCGAGGCCCGGCTGCCGGAGCTGGAGCAGCTGGAGCGGGTCGGGCTCTTCACGCGCAAAGAGATTAAGTGAGCGGGGCCGGGCCGGGGGGAGCGGGGCCGGGCCGCGGGCTGGTTTCGTAGAGTGTAAGGCCGAGAGGGAGAGAGATCCGTGAGCAGCGTGTGTATCGCAGGCCGTGAAATATCCTCCGGGACCCCTGGATTGAACCCGGTCAGTCTAGCGGGGCTACATACAAAACTGGCCTGTGCCACAGCGGAGGCCTCCGCGTTGCAGTGCCAGCCTAATAGCCAGCCCGCCTGCAATGGCAGGGAAAGGGGATTGATTAGGGGAAGGGGTGCCCAGGTTCCCAGCCGGCCCCGGGCTGCAGAGGAAGTCCCCTCTCCCCCCAGGGTCCCTGCCAATCTGACCCGGGGAGAGATTCCTTCCTAGCCTCAAACCTGGACATCAGTTGGCCCCCGAGCATGTGAGCAAGACACAGCAACCGGGCAGCTAAGATAGAGGTTTCTCCCTAGCACCTCACAGCATTGATCCATTGTCCCATCTCCGCTGTGGCCATCCTCTGAAGCTTCAGAGGAAGATTGACTGTTCTCCACCCTCACTTCTAATCACATATGACCAATTGTGCATTGGGGAAAACAAAAATTCCTTCCTGACTCCTCCAGACATGGTCTGAAGACCAGAAGTGTGAGATTTGATTTCAGTCATTGTCAAAACTGAACTTAAAACCTGCCCTGTAGAAAATGCCTGTGCTGCTGTACACTACAGCAATGTCAGTTTTTCGGGGATTAAGAATAATTAAAGAATACCTAGAAATGGAATTTTTACATTTCTCCAGGGCAGTCATTAAGAAGGCCTCAGCTCTAGAATACAAAATACAGAGGAGAGCTCTCCATAAGGAAGACTTTATCAATTACATTCAGGTACGTTTTATTAAGGGTTATTGGCTTAGTCAGGTCCTTTAATAATACTAACATTACATGAGGAAGCATGTGCTAGTGGTTAAAGCATAGGACTGGGAATTGAGTGTTCTGGTTTCTGTTCCTGACTTTGGCACAGACTTGTTTTGTGACCCTGGACAAGGCACCTAATTTTGCTGTGCATCAGCTTCCTTCTCCATTCAGAAATGTTGAGGCTTAGCTAAGACGCTCTCCTAAAGGTGCTAGAGAAATGCAATTTATTATTAATAATAAAGTGTGACCTATTTTGTGGTAAGAAGTGACAGAGAGTCCTGTGGCATCTTATAGACTAACAGACGTATTGAAGCATAAGCTTTTGTGGGTGAATACCTACTTTGTCAGACGCAGCTGATGCTTATGCTCCAATACGTCTGTTAGTCTATGAGGTGCCACAGAACTCTTTGTCGCTTTTTACAGATCCAGACTAACCTGGCTACCTCTCTGATACTATTTTGTGGTAGCATTTAACGTAATTAATTGAACTTTTGAACTACCTTAGGGTGCTTGAGAGTGTTTGAAATGTCACACCTGATATAAATAGTCCAACTGGAGTGCTGGCAACTTTTGTAGCTGCATAACTGACAAATGTTTGGCTCTAACTTGATAGCTACTCTGTCATGGATATCATTCTTATTGTCCACCTGATTAGCAATTTAATAGCTATAAAGGGTTTGACTCGGCGATTAATTTTTTTCTTGCAATTACGTTGTAATTATTTTCTCCACTTCCCCTAGTATGAAATTAATCTGTTGGAACTGATCAAGAAAAGAAGATCGGTAAGTTGATGAACTCCTTACAATGCAAAGTAGCATAAATCAAATGTTGACAGGGCAGGAAAATTAACTGTTATTTTTTCCCACCCCTCAGCGCATTGGATATTCATTTAAGAAGGATGAGATTGAGTATTCTATTGTGCAGCGAATACAGGGCCTCTTCAGGCGTGCCACAGAAAAATGGAAAGTAAGCACGTTTCCTTCTGTAGGGCCTGGCAGTATAAAACAACCTCTTGATGCAGTGTGACATAAGAGAATAAATACAAGCATAACTGCTAACAAGTATCTGTGACAATGCAGGAGAATATAAAAGAAAAGTTAAATGCATGTTTGTTCAGATGGTGGTAGTTTAGGGGTAATGCTCCAGTATCTGATACACAGCCTCTTGGAGGGACAATATTCTGCCCTGTGGACAGATAGACTCTATGATCTACTATGTCTTTCTCCTCTCTAGCTGCTGTAGTTCTTTATATTGCCATGTGGATTTGTCTGGCAAGGGCTGGAAACTTGGAGTAGTTTCAGGTGAAGGGTGTTTCCTTGAGTCATCCGGCAGTAATACCTCTTCAGGGTGATGAAGGAACTGTGCTGATGAGTTCTGTATGGCGCAGGCAGTTGATGAGGAAAGATGAGACTGTATTTTGGGATTGAGGGATGGCCTCCTTGAGGCCTCCTTGCAGGGATGCAGGGTGTTGCATGCATGGGTGGAAGGTGTGAAGGAAGGGAGAACCAGAAGCTGCAGAGTGATTGCTCTATTTCAGTCATAACAAAAGTACGCTCGATACTTTTCAAAATGCACATTCTAAAGATGTATTATTGCAGTGTTGTTTCTTCCTAGTTAATCCTATCTCCTTGCCTTTCCAACAGGATGATGTGCAGCTGTGGTTGTCGCATGTGGCTTTTTGCAAGAAATGGGTGGGTATTCAAAATGTTACTTTTCTGTAATTTTATAGAAGTAATGTCTTTAATGCTGAACAAATATGAGGAATGCCATTCCCAAAAGGCAGTCTTTTTCTGGGGAGGGAAGTTACTGAAAATAGTGGGGTTGGAATGGAAATGCCTTTTTCATCACAACTGTAGTGTGGCTGTCAATGCTCCTGAATGCATCTTTGTTGCAGATGTTCAGTTCAGTGCTAAAATGTTCACAACAGGTAAAAACTCAAGGAGTTCTCTTGTCTTTACAGAATAAAAAAATTCAGCTTAGCAAGGTGTTTTCTGCCATGCTAGCCATTCATCCGAACAAACCAGGTACAGTAAAATGCTTTTTAGTGTCTTGTGTTCAAATCAGCCAGTTTGGTTCATTTAGAAGAACAACGTAATATGCTAGTGTGACAAACTAGTGTCAATCCAACTAACTGGTCTTTGAGATCCCAGTTCAACTCCTTAACAATCCCTGTCTTGCATTTTGCACCTTGCTGCTCCTCTCAATGAGAGGGCTCTCAAGGAAGGCTCATGCTAGCAGATCAGGAAAAATGGTGTCTGTAGGGGACTTCAGGCCTCGAAGGCCCTTCCCCTAAGGAGAGCAGGGAACTACACAAATATCCCCAAAGTAGAACACTTTGAACGGACTAAGCTCCTCCTCACGCCCCCCTTGGGTTTAAAGTCATGTATTGTATTTCCTTGGTGGTACCTCCCAGAATTGCCTCTCTACTCCCATTAGTCTTGTAGCAGAGACTGAAACAGATCCATTTGTGTGTTCCATTGTAGCATTGTGGATTATGGCTGCCAAGTGGGAAATGGAGGAACGGTTCTCGTCTGAAAGCGCCAGGCACTTGTTCCTTCGTGCATTGCGCTTCCATCCAGAGTCTCCAAAACTGTATCAAGAAGTGAGTTTATGGTTCTGCTCCTGTGAATGGCTATGTTTGCTTGGATCCATCTTGCAAAGATTAGTTTCCCGTTGTCCTGGGAAGCGTGAGTAGATGATTGGTTTTGGACTTAAATTGGTAATATTTCATGACAGTTTGGCAAGACTGGCTTTAAACAAATCAGAGTAAAATCCTCACACCTACGGTTAGGAGAAATTCTGAGTTACACTTAAACTCCTGTTTCTAGGCATTGGGAGTTCTACAGGAAATAATTGTTCTGGGTTAGAGCTTGGGATCCAAACTGTCTACTTGGGAGAGTTGTTTTATCTTAACCAATGTAGTATAAATAGCCTACATTGCGATCAGGTTTGCTTTAGCCTATTTTGCCCTGTCCCCTCACATGCACTTGCTTAAAGCCTAGTTCTCCAGGAGTTTTACACTGCTGTAACTCCATTGACTTCAGCTGAGTTGCCTCTAACTTACAACAGTCTAAATGAGAAGAGAATCGGACCCTTAGCTCTCGTTTTCAAATCATTAGCTACAGGCGAAGCTTACTGGTTGAGAAAATGAGATTTGAGGAATGGCTTCTGTAGGGAGCCAGTTTAGAAGTCAATGAAGGTTCCTTGGTAAATGTGAATTCCAGAGAAGAGAAAGAACAGCTTTGTAATTACTTTACTGCAAGGTTGCTTAATCACAGGAAGCCTGCATTCCCTCCTCTGGCAAAACTCCCATTCAAGTCAATGGGAGTCTTGCCTGAGTGCGGAGTATGTCAGCTTCCTCTTCGTTAGTATCATAGTAGCTGGCACTGTGTTGTATCTAGCACTCTTGTTATTTATGTAGTAAGTGAGCTTTCACTGGCAGGAGCAACCATAAACACTGAGTACAAAACAAATCCCAAAGAGGGGCTTAAGGGGTGTGTTCCTGGAGCCTTTGGCAAAGATTAACTCCCACGAAAGTCAATGCTGATTGTGGGTCATGAGATTCCTATTACAGGAGATGCTGTTTCTAAAATGGAAAAAGGCTGGTGGTCGGTCATCTGATTTCAATGTACGTATGCTTGTTAATTGGATCTAGGGCTATACAGTGGTCCCTTGCTTAAAGTGCACACGTCGTAATCTGTATATGTAATGGACGGTGTCCCCCTCACATCTCAGCAAAGATGGAATAGCAGATGCTGCAGTGAACTGAAATACTACTAAGATGTAATTGTTTTTCAAAATGTTTTGCTAATGCAGTGTTATCACAAACAAAGCTAAATTACAGTTGCTTAAAATAAGTCAGCAAATGACATATTGTGATGCATTAATCGTATGTTTTTAAAATAGCTGCTTCATTGCTGTTTCTCAAAACTTAGTCATTCACAAGACTCCCAGACGTTGGTGGGAAGTTCTGACTTGCAAATCTTCACAAAGCTTGCTTTAGTAAATGTCTAGGAGTTTGTTTACGTGCACTATAAATATTTACCCCTCTCCTCCCTTCCCATTTTATTCTACCCATTGCCTGCAGTATTTCAGAATGGAGCTGATGCATGCTGAAAAGCAGAAAAAAGAAAAGAAAGAGTTTGAACAAGCCAAGATGGACTTGGTAGGACACTTGCAATTTCTGTTATTTAAAATGGATTGTTTTGTAGACAGGCAAATGCTCTTTAAGATAGAGGGGTTTAGAAGTATGTAGTATGGTAGAACCCCGTTTCTCTGACCCTCCATTATTTGGCTCTCTCCATAAACTGAACAACCAGTGCACACAGATCCAGAAGCGGGTGATCACTCCTGTTGCCACTAGATGGTGCTGCAGCCTTGCACTTTCCCGTTCTCCAGGTTATCGCAATTTTTGATTATCTGATCTAGCCCAAGTCCCAATTAGATCGGATAAATGAGGTTGTGCTGTAACTGCCTGCACTGCTAGAAGTGCACCTTTTAAATGTACTGTCTGAGATCTATAGCCATTTGGAGGAACCAATCTGTTCGTTCAATTATAACTTATGTTCTTGTGGATAGCAGACCTTTGGCTACAGGTTTGTGGTTAGATCACATGGTTTATACATTTATTTGACTTTCCTTAAGGGGACACAACAGTTGTTGGTAAAGGCTTTTTATTTTTGTTTGTTTTCTATACCCCCCTGTTTAAAAGTAACTACCGGTTTCTGATGAAGACTAGCTAAACTGGTTTCCTCTCTTTTGTAGTAGGGATTGATTTAATTCTAATCTGTCTCTATAAACTAGATGGGGATGTGTTGTGGTGGAGAAAAATTTCCATCACCAGTTCTAAATCTTTGCAGAGAATGGAAGTTCAAAAAGAAACAACTAACTTTAGAGAATTTTATCTCACATTTTAGGGCGAGTTCAGTTATTCTGAGGAGGTTCTTAATGGGGAAATGGCTCGAATAATCTACAGAAATGCTGTTGAGAAAATCAAAGGTAATTGAATGCTCCCCTTCCCCTCTTGTTTAATGGAAAAATGACCACATTGGAGTGAGTCTCTGGTATCTAGTGTGGCTAGTCCTGGCTTCATTGTATGCACGGAGATGTGGCCTCAGTTGGTAAAATTCACCCTGTCATGCACAAAACCTGAGCAGTATGGAGGTACTAAATGGGTAGCACTATATGGTAATTTATAGCCATTTTTCAGCCTGGCACCTTCTCCGGCTCACCTGCCTTTTGCCTGAAATAGCAGCCCTTGCCCTTCCACACCCCTTATGTTTGAGTTCACAATCACTAGATCTGCATAGACACAAGATCAGGCCCATAGTCATTTGTAAAAATAAAAAAATCTCTTCTGGATACAATAGTGATATTAATACAAATTGTAAAGCACGTCTCATTAACCTCTTCTCTCTTTCCCAAATGCTGTATTGTAAATCTGCTTTTTCCACTATGACCTCGCATAGTCATAAAAACCAAGCATAGAAATATTTTCAGGATCAAAAAGGATGTGACTCAATCTGCAGTCCTCACTCAAGCAAGAAGTGCCATTCCCCTCCAAAAGACTCCTGGTGACAGTATGGGTTGCAGGGTCATGGCCTTGCTTGTCCAAATGACTAATGTGAAACAGACAGTGAAAAATAAACAGATAAATAACATCTGGTCTGCCCTAATATATGCATTAGAATGATTACTTTTCAGTAGCTGGATAGATTTTACAATATTATCTTTACTTTCTTGGAAATATATGTAAAACCTTTGAAAACCAGCAAAGATGAAAGAAATGCCGTGTACTAGAGGAATGTAGTATCTTACTTGTCATTGAGTTTCTTTGCTCTCTTGATCTTAGGTGCTGAGTTCTACCTGTCCTTGCTTTCAATTGCAAAGCTCTTTGATTTTACACAAGACTTGCAAAAAGATATTCTTGAAAAGTAAGTTGATTTAAAAAAACAAACAAAAAAACCCACAAATGCCAGCGGGGTCCTAATTTCTGGCCAGTTGACAGTTTGGTGTCAGAGACACTGTACTGGATGTTGGATGTTAAGATCTAACAAAACTTCCTTTTTAAGAAAAAGACCACTTTTAGTGTCAAACAAATGAACTTTGGTACCCCAGGCAAGCCAACTTTCTGGAGGAGGTTATGTGTATTTATAATGCAAAATTGGCTTCACTTGAGATCATACTGATAAAATGTGGATAAAAAGCTCTTCTCCTCGGAGAATGACTTTTTACACTCAGGAGAACAATTTTCAGGAAATGTATAACTTCCTAGTTCACTTAGTTGCTTGTAATTGCGTATCTTAAGTTTTCCAATGCATTTCTTTTTCCAAAAGAGCTGTTTCTAAAGCTGACAGTCAAGTTCAAGCACTGTTGCAAAGAAACAGGCCAAAATTTTGCTTAACTGCCTCTTGTGGAAGGGTGAAACACTTTATCAATGAAATTTAATTCCTTGGAATTGTCCCCTTGCAGTAAAATGGCAATTGGCAACTCCATAATTGCACTCCTCTAGAATGAGCTTGAAGTAAGATGGCAGTTTGTACATGATGACCTCATAGACTGTGTGTGTTAGCTTGCAGGCCGAGCATGCTGATGATCCTCTTACATGGGACTACATGGCCCGTCGAGAGCTGGAGATGGGGTCCTTGCCATCCCCAGAATGTTCATCTAAGCAGATGAAAGCATCCGAGGTGGCCCAGAAGGAGGAGCGGTGCTGTGCAGTCTTTGAGGAAGCAGTGACAGCGCTCCCCACAGGTTAGAAAGTCTACTTCGATTTTAAAATTGGGTTTCTCAGTATTTTTGTATACTAGCACTTGTGAGAAATGTGCAATAAGGCTTCCTAAACTATCTTATAGCAGGGCCCCATATCTTAATAGAAAGCGAGTATCTTGGGGAAACCACCTCCTCCATATCCAATTCTATGGGCCATGTCCCTGCACACTTACAAACCTGCAACATCCTTGTAGCAAAGGCAGAAATTGCTTATCTGGAATAGCATACTGGAAAAGCATTTATTTTTCGCTTTTTTTGGAATGTGACTTAGTGAATGGGGAGAGTCTGAAGCTTGCAACCAGCCCGATCTCTGCAGCCAACTGTTTGGAAACCACTGAGAATAATCAGTTTTAAGCATCTGTCTGATGAAAACCCATAGGTCAGGTTTCTAAACCCTTTTGTAGTCCTCTGGACTCTGTCCACATCTTTCCTAAAGTGTGATGCCCAGAACTGGACACAGTACTCCAGCTGAGGCCTCACCAGTGCTGAAGAGATTGGGACAGTCACCTCCCATGTCTTACATATTTACTCTTGTTAATGTACTGCAGAACTACATCACGTTGTTGGCTCCTCTAATTTGTGATCCACTGTAACCCTCAGATCCTTTTCAGCATTACTACCACCTAGCCAGTTATTCCCCTCTTTGTAGCTGTGTATTTGATTTTTACTTCCTAAGTGTAGTACATGCACTTGTCTTCATTGAATTTCATCTTGTTGATTTCAGATCAATTCTTCAATTTGTCATGGTCATTTTGAATTCTAATCCCATCCTCCAGAGTGCTAGCAACCGATTCCGGTTTGGTGTCATCCACAGATTTTATAAGCATACTCTTCTTTCCATTATCCAAGTCATTAGTGAAAATGTTGACTAGTATCAGAGCCAGGACTGACCCCAGTAGATATGCCTTCCCAGTTTGACAGCGAACCATTGATAACTACTCTTTGAGTACAGTCTATCAATCAGTTGTGCACCCACCTTCTAGTCATTTCATCTAGACCACATTTCCCTAGTTTGCTTATGAGAATGTCACGTGGGATTGTCCAAAACCTTACTAAAATCAAGATATATCATTTCTGCTGCTTCCCCCTCCATTCGCTAGGTCAGTGACTCTGTCAAAGAAGGAAACTGGGTTGGTTTGGCATGATTTTTGTTCTTGACAAATCCACACTGGCTATTACTTATAACCTTATTTCCTGTAGGTGCTTACAAATTGATTGTTTAATAGTTTGTTCTAGTGCCTTTCCAGGTATTGAATTTAGGCTGACTGGTCTATAATTCCCTGGGTACTAGGAGCCATGGCCTACTGCTACTGTGCCTTTAGGTCCTGGAGGATAATCTCCAACCCGTGCATTTGTCCCACACTTGGCCTTCGTGCCAGGAACCACGTTTCATCCTCATTTTGGCCCCAGTTCAGCAAAACACTTAAGTACGTGCTTCAGTTCCATGGATTTAAATAGAAGTGAAGGATGCACTTAAAGTTAAGCATGTGCTAAAGTGCTGTTGTGAATGGGGATGGACTTAACCGTGTGATTAAATGCTTTACTGACTTGAGGCCCGAATGCTCTTCAGAGTAAAATTACAATTGGATTGAAGGCTATTTGCTAAGCATTAACATCTGTAGTTCATATTGCAGACAAGTTATTTTAAATATTCATTTGGCGTAATTATGGATGCATTATCTATAGTATTTATAATTGGAGTAGTGCTTGACATCTCTCCCTTCTCCCTCCACATGACAGGTGTCTGTGCTTTCCGCTATGGTTTTATTCAGTGTTTAACTGTCCCTTTCACTTTGCAGAGGCCATGTGGAAATGCTATGTCACTTTTTGCTTGGAGAGACTTAACAGGAAAACCAACAGTGAGGAATTGAGAAGGAAGGTAAGTGTTCATCATACATTGATAGTACCACAAGCTCCAGCTGTCACTGACTTCCATAGTCTGTCTTCGTGATATCTTTGTAAACTATGGTAGATTTCCATCAATTTGAAACACATAATGCAGCTCATGTGAGAACAATTGGCTAGTTATTTGGACCGATAGCTGTCATTAAGGATCAGTTGTTCTCCCTATTAGGCATCCTCCTTCAGGGCTGTTTAAATCAGTCTTCCCATTTGGTCACCTAGCTAAAAATTGGCATGCATGTACCCAGATGTGAATCGGTCTTGTTCTGTATGGGGTGGGAAAGCCTGAAACTGATTACACATTTTTGATTCAAGTAAATGACCAGAAGTTTGGGGCTTTCTTTGAGTTCCTGTAGTGGGGAGAGAAAAAACCATAATCATAAAACCTGAACTTATATGCAATGCGAGTTAGCAGCTTTTGCTTAAGTTTCTTTACGGATATTTTTATAAACAAAAGCTATATAAAAATAATGTTGAGTCTAACATAACCCAACAGCAAAGAATTTTTTAAATTTCATTATGTTTATAACAGTTTTCATCCAGGGATCTTAACTTTCCCTTCTAAAGTGGTTTAAGTATCCTCCCCATTCTACAGATGGAGAAACCGAGGCAGAGAGAGACTAGATCACACAGTGGGTCAGTGGAAGAACTGGAAATAGAACCCAGGTCTCCTGAGTCTCATTGCCTCAGCCTCTGGACCATGTTGCCATATCTGGTTCTTGTCCAGTCTCATTGCAGCATTCTCAAAAGAGATGGTGATCTTTAATATTCAGAAAAATGTAGTGGCCAGAACTGGGCACTGGAATCCTTGGCTCTCCTGTATTTCTAGGACTGCTCTGTGACCATGGCCTATTGCTTGATCTTTCTGTGGCTCAGTTAACCAGTCTGCTGGGTATAATACGTGCTGGCTTCCCACAGGGCAAAGGAAGCTTAAAGTTGGTCAAGTGCTGTGAGCTCCTTTGAATGAAAGGCGCTGTAGGAGCACAAACTTCTTAATATGCTGTACCAGCACTGCAAAATCGCACTTGCTTAGAGTGAGCATTATTTTGATGGGTAAATGAACAGTTTTTTCATTATCTGGATGAACAGACTTTAGTGCCTGGACTGCTGAATCTCCCACACAGCTCTTCTGTGCTTAAATCGGACTGGCTGAATTAAGAAAGCTGTTGCCTTAACTATTTCCCTTGCATTTGACTCTTTAAATTAGCTATTTATGGTTTGACCCTGCTCTTAAAACTGCAAGGGAGCTTTGCTATGTTTCTTGTGCAGTCAGTGTGCAAGGTACCTGTATGCATCTGTCTCTAAAAGAAAGATGGAACCTTAAGGCTGAGGAACTTGATGTCGCTCGTAAGCTGGAATTTACAAAGGAGGCTAAAGGGTTAGGCATCCATCTTCCATTGAATTTCAGTGGGATTTGGGCTCCTTAGAAAGCCCCAGCCTTGAAAACGTAAGCTGGATTTTGGTAGACTCGGGCATGTACAGCAGCAAAGCTTATTCTCTTTCTCTTTCAGAGGCTGGAAAGGACTCTGTGTGTGTTCAGCAGAGCCCAGGAGTCCACCTTGCTGCCAGAGACTTTATACAAACAGTGGGTAAGGATATATGCAGGAAACTAGATTGAGGCCCTGATTCTGAATTGCTTGCACTCCCAAAATTGCCATTCAAGTAAATAGGAGCTTTGGATGTCTAGGAATGTCAGATCAGGGTCTAATTTCTTGATAAACTATGTGGACCTGTCTTGTTGATTAACTTCAACTGCTGTTTCAGCTTCACCTGTTACTGGAGGTTGGCCTTTCTGAGAAGGCCACAGAGGTAGCTGCAGCTGCAACCAAACGGTTCAGCCAGTCGGTGGAAATGTGGCACACGAGACTGCAGGTGCTAATCAAACTGAACAGCAGCGATGTGGCCCAGTGTTTTGAGGAAGCTGTGAGACAAGTGAAATCTAAGGTCTGTGACCATTTTAATCTGTTGCACAATACTCTATGACAAGAACTTCTGACTTGTGGCTTTATATTTACTTAAAATTGTAAAGCCCCAAACCCGTCTTTAAAATAAATATATATGGGCTCACCAGTCAAAATACACAATCCTGGTGCTAGGTTCCATGTTCTTTTAGTGGCCAACTGGCATTCCCTGTGTCCGCCTTGGAGAGGCACGCATGTGTTCTTGCATCCCAGCATACCAGCTTTGCATGGCTGGATAGCTGCCCCCAATGTGCTGGGAGAGGGAGGGGGATGGAGTTGAGAGCTTTGATCAGCTGGCTGGGCATTTCCCTCACCTGAACTGAACTCCAGGAGGTGGAGGACACAGGAAGGGTGTATATTTCCCCCTTCTGCTGCCTTTGGACTTATCTGTCTGGTGGTACAAAAGGACCCACTCAAAGCATGATGTCTAGCAGCTGTTAAACCAGGCAACATTTTCCACCTAGAGAGGAAGATTATGGAGGCGTGTAATCTGTAGTTGCTGTTTGTGCATGGGGACTAGTCCTTTGTTCATCACAGCCCATTTTGATGGGTGATTTTGCATCCAGATGTACAGCATCTAGGTTAGAACATGGGTGGATGTTGGCTGGAAATGTTTGTATAAATTGTTTTTAAACTCTCTGGTGACTGTTGCATTTTTATGTAAATCAGGCTGAGGCTTGGCCCTGAGCTTTCACTACTTCCTTTTCTTTTATAGGGCTGTTTACCGTTGTGGACTCTATGGGTGGAATGGAGTGAAGGAGCAAACAGCAAGGAAGACACACAAGCCCTCTACCAGGTATTTGGCTGAGGAAAATATAATTCCTCTTACTGTGTGAAATGAACTAGAAAGTCAATAATGGCCATGAGATACTGGGACAGTACGTGGGGCATGCTTAACAAGTGTTTTCTACAGGCAGTCCTTGTCTCAGGCTTTGATCACCAGTCTGAATGCAGTGCTGGTGAAACATTTGGGGAAAATGCCATAGGCTCTAAGGGTATGTTTATGCAGCCCGTGACCGTGAACTTTCCAGCTTGGCTCGACAGGCTAGTGCTCTAAAAGTAGCTGTGGAGAAAGCGCTTTCAAGTTGTGGCTCTGAAGCTTAGGGAGAGGGGTGGGCTTCAGACCCCCAGCTCCAGCCTGAGCCACAACATCTACACCTCTGTTTTTAGCACAGTAAATCACGGCAGTCTGCCAACCCGGGCTGTGTAGACGTAATCTAAAGTGTCATTGAAAATCAGTTAGACCAGGCCTGCACAACTCGTAAGGCGGCGAGGGCCAGATTACTCCAAAGAAAACAGCTGAGGGCCGAAACCCCCCGGCCCCGCTGAAACACCCCCCCAGCCCTCCCAAAACACATCCCCTGCCCCAATGCTGCCCAGCCCTGTGGAAACAACCCCTCCTCCTCCCTAAGTATAAAGCCTCACTGCCACTGCCCGCCCGCTCCTCTTGTCATCCCCCCATGAAATAAGGGGAGGGGAAAAGGACAGTTTGAAGGGATTTTCTGGGCTATGCACTAAGAGGAGGGGAAAGGGGGGCAGTGTGAAGGGATTGGATGTGACTGTCCAACACACAAACACAGGGGCTGCAGAGAGCCTGGGGGGGAATGGGGGACGGACAGTGTGATGGGGCCAGGGAGGGGGAAGGTCCCTGGACCAGAGAAGGGGGCAACAGTTGGAGCAGTGCAGGTGCAAAACACTCACTCACTCACTCACTCCCTCCCCTGGGGATTTCCTGGCTGCCCACAGACAGTTCAACCCACCCCACCCTGATCACTATGGAGGCCGTCCTGGAACCAACCAGCGCAGTAGCTGCCCCGCCCCCAACTGAAAGAGGGGTTGGGGGGGGTCTCTGCCGAGTCCCCCCCCTCCCCTCCCCCCCCCCCCCCCCCGAGCTGTGACTTGAGCCCAGGCCGGGTGCCCCTCCCCTCGCTCGGCACTTACTGGCTCTGCCTCGTGCCCAGCGCTTCCCACCTCAGCGGGCCCCGGAAGTGATGCACCCACTGTGCGCCAGGCTGGGGGAGGGGGAGATGGAGACACGTGTGGTTCTGGCCGTTTGGGCAGTTGGAGCACGGCGTGTGTGGGGCTGTGAGGTGGGGCCCCCGCGAACCCAGCAGCCCCACCCCGCTGCTTGCCCACGGGCCGCACAGTGAGCCCACATGGGCCGCGTGTTGTGCAGGCCTGAGTTAGACTATGAAGCATAAGTCACTTCTGAAAAGGGGGCTTAGGTTCCTAAGTCATTTTAAAAAGTTTACCCCAATAATATCTGTGTGGCTTTCGATTTGTGTCCTATTTTCAACTGTCAGTTTGTAAAATACTCTCTTGCACACCGAACCTGCCTTATGAAAGCATGAATACGGTACCAGAAAATTAGAGAAAAACATTTTGGTTCTAATCCCAACAGAGACCTCCCTGAGTAGCCTTGGACAAAATACTTCACCTCTCCTGTCTCAATTTCTCTACTTGTAATGTAAAATACTTGCTTCTTATGGGATGTTTGAGAATTAATTTGTCTGTAGAGCATTTTGAGATCTTCCAGATGAGAAGTGCTATGGAAGTGTAAAGTATTAACTCTTTAAACTGACTTGAATATTGGAAAGGAAGAAATTTTAGCTCTAATTTAAGTGTAGAGGTTTGTAGTTGAAAAATATTGGGTTTGCTGCATCTGCCATTTTTCAGCTACAGTTTAGGATACTCTTTTTCCAATACTTGAAATTCAGCCTCTTTCTCAGGAGACAGATATTTGATGCCAATATATTTGGAAATGGAGACAAGGAATTATTTGGTATAGTTCTCTGTAGTTACCTTGTAACTGTAGCAAAGATCCTGTGTGTTTAACTTGCAGAGATCCTTATTTGTCATTGACCCAGCTGACTCAGTAACCATGAAAGAGAAGTACCTTGATTGGGCCTACAGAGATGGCGGTTATAAGAAAGCAAAGAAAGTCTTTACCAGGTGAAAAATAAAAATCTGAAATCTGGTCTTTCTAACATATGTTTGGAGGAGATCTGAAGTCTGAAATTCTTAATGCTTTCATTTTAGCCTGCATGAAAGTCGCCCATTTTCACTCGAGTTCTTCAGGAAAATGATCGAAATAGAGAAGGAGCAAGTAAGTGTTACATGTCAAGTTAGTATTGTATTTTGTAAGACGTGTTACAGCTTTGGAGTTGAATAGGAAGGGGTAATTGTCTGCGTACAAAGTAATTAGGTTGCAGTCATCTCCATATTTGTCTTCTAAAGTGGATCCACACCATTAAATATAAAACCATGTATCATGTGGTAGCTAGTCTTCAAACTTCTGAGCTGTGTGTGTGTGTAACAGTGTAATTAAAGTATCTAATAATGCAGCAGCTTGGTTTGTTCCTGTATACAATCAATCAGTGGTCTTTAAACTCTTCCTTTCTTAGGAATCCTGCAAGATGCTTAATCTGAGAGAATACTATGAACGGGCCCTGAGAGAGTTTGGTTCTACAGATTCTGGTATGGAGGCTTTTTTGTTCAGTGTCTATGTTTCCATCAAGCTAAGAAAAGTAGGGTGATCTTCCTGCCCATATGTCTGCTAACCCGCATAGTGCAGCTTGCTGATGCTGTGCCTTTAATAGGGATGGCAGTCTAGTGATCTTGTTTCATAGAGCTTTTAGTCTGATTCCAACAAATACTCCTGTGGATAGTCCCACTGAAATCAGCAGGATTACTTGTGAGAGTCAGGGCTTGTGGGGTTTGTTGACATTGGCTGGCCTAGGGTGAAGCAGCTATCTGTAACTCACTAGTTTTTGTAAAAAGTACAAATCAGGCGTGTGTAATCGTATTCCTTTGCACAACATCCCTTTGAGGGATGGTGTGCGTATAGCTTAAGCATGTCTCTGTCGCAGCTGGGAAGAAAACCCAGCTCTCTGGGCTATAACTCCTAGGCAAAGCTTCCTCTGTAAAAGGAATCAAACAGTTGGACTTCACTATATTCACATATGTAACATTTTAATGTGGAGAGCCTCTATGTTAGAGGGCATGTGTGTGTTATCACAGCCAGATCAGAACATAACTAGATTTTTTTTTTTCGTTAAAAGATGTCTGGCTAGATTACATCAAAGAGGAGCTAAGCCATCCCCAAGGCAAACCAGTAAACTGCGGGAACATTCACTGGAGAGCTATGAAGATGCTAGAGGGAGAGCTAGTGGAAAAATTTGTTTCCAAATACACTTTGCTGCAAACTGGACATTTGTGAAAAATGCAGATTACGTTGAACTTGCAAACATTTCTGACAGACAATATTGAAGCGCAGAATTTCCGGAGTTAGTTGGTTGTCCACATTTTTGTACAAGATTCTGAAAATAAATATGTTCAGGAACACATCCTACTACGTACGCTATGTTTAAGTATGTTGGAATTCATCTGTGGTCCTACCACACAGCTGCTACTAGTGTTCCGTGTCTCAGTGTGGTGTGGGTACAAATCCACAGTTGAAGAAGAGGAAAAGCTTGTCACAAAGCAAGTGAAGGCATCTATCGTATTCGTAACTGAGAACTTCTGAGAGCAAACACTCCCAACAGTCTACGCTATCTGGTGCAGTAAATAGCCACTATACATCAGATTTCATACATTTAAAAGTTTATATTAAAACTAAAATTGATGCAAAGAAATTTAATTTCAGTAGAAATTGAAGCTTGGGTATCAGGCCCATATAGAGCAATGCAAAATGGAACAGAAAGCGACAGTAACTGAAAGCAAAGGGAACAACTATCAAAGTGAGGTTTGGGGATAGAGGTAATTTGAGTATTTGCATGTAGTGAACCTTGCCTCTTTCCAACATAACAGGCAGTCATTTAATTTACTAAATTGTAACTTATTGCAATACAGTTTTTCATGATTTTATATTTAAATAACTCTCTCAATATGGCCAATTTAAACTCTTTCCATAAACTTAAAAAAAGAAAAAAAAATCCATTGTCCTGTGTAAACTTTTAGAAGCTATTTTTCCGCTCTTCTTATTTTGCTCTTTACTGCTGACAAAACCATCTTACTCCTGTGTTTTCTGATGAAGATGAAATATAATATAAAATGCAGGACAAAGGTCTGTTTACTTCCTTGTCCAAACGAGCATCAATGCTCTAGCTGTAGGGGTAATGTTTGCTTGTTAATATTGGACATGCAAATTTACATATTTTGGGGATCTCCAAAATGTGGGGGCTTTTTTTTCTAGTTTCTTGGCAGCAAAATCCCCCGTAGTTTTCTTCTTTTAATTTTTGTTGGGTTTTGTGGATGTGGCTTGTTTTTTGTTTAAATCAGTTGCTACTCTTCCCCACCCCACTGCCCTTGCACTAAATACAATTGTAAATGGCCAGTTCTGAGAATCAAAAATGTCAAATGGAGAGCTGAGCTGGGATCGGGGTTCTTATGATCCATCCCTTCAGTGTGGCAGCTGAGCATTCTCATCTATATTTGTATCCACTTGCTCACAAAAACCGCACTAAAACAACACCCGTCTCATAGTTTCTGCAGAGAATGGTGACTCTTGCTTACAAAACCATGTTTCCTCACCAAGCTGAGTAATGAACAATACAGTACCAAATCAACATGGAAAAACGTACATTCAAAAAGGTGGATGCAGAATGGCATTTTTGGGTGCATGAGATTATCTAAGGTCTTTGAACTGGTGAAGATGCAGAGTATCTTCAGACTCTTCCCCTCCCTCCCCCCATTGAATGTAAGTGAAGTATGACATGGGACAGAGAAGGTACATGCTATAGATGGACAGCAAATGATGGCACGCACACACAATGTTTATCCTGAGCACTGTAGAACACCATGAATATACAATATACTTGGCATAACGTCCATTATTAAGTCATTTCTAAATGGTCACATGAAAAATCAAATGGTTTAGGCTTATGTTTTGCACGCTTCTGGGGCGTGTGACCAAAATCCTCTGCCCTCTGATGTATTTTACTTTCCGCCCCCTGCTCAGAAGCAGCAAGACATTGTCAGATTTGAACAAAGTGCCTTGTGGTGTTACTGTGGCTGCCCTGCTAAGTGAGTGAGGTGAGAAGCTGTGCCCCAAATCTGTCAGTGCATTTGTTGGCTTCTGCCTTTAGGCATGATCCTGTGCCCATTAGCGTCTCTGGGAATCTTCCCAATGGTTTCTCTGGGTACTGGAGCCAGGCCCCCTGGCTGAGGGTTTAACGGCATGCATCCTAATTTGGGGGGCAGGGACGTGATCTGGCTGCAGAACTAGTAATATTTTGCAAGAGTGGAAACTGCTTCCAGTTACAAAGTTATGAGGCCAAACACTTGTACCCCATTGTGCTATGAGCCCTGGATCCTTTGTTTCTGTGTTTCTGTAGAGGCCAAGGCACAGAATGAAGAGGGCAGGGGTGGTTTTCTGGTGGCGCTGAATCCTTACAGTGGATGAAGGTTGCTTCTGTTTCATGCTGCCTGTTGCCCTCGTTTGCCCCACCCCAAGTAGATATCAAGTTTAATTTTAAAATGGAACATAAAACGTCACATTATAGAACAAGTATTTTCTGGAAATTTACTAATTGTAGTGCCCAAGAACTATAAAACAATGTTTTCTAATGGTAGAGGGAGCATCCTGGACACTGATGAGCAATAAAGAATTGCTTGAAAAGAGTTTGCTAAGCATTACAGACTGCTCTGATGTTGCATTTGACTTGCTACCTATGATTGATTTCCCCCCCCCCCCCCCCCCCCCGAAAATGATAAACTGCTTGTAGAGCAGGGGTGGGCAAACTTTTTGGCCCGAGGGCCACATCTGGGAACAGAAATTGTATGGTGGGCCATGAATGCTCAGAAAACGGGGGTTGGGGTGTGGGAGGGGGTGAGGGCTCCAGGGTGGGGCCAGAAATAAGGAGTTCAGGGTGCGGGAGGGGGCACCAGGCTGGGGGGAGTAGGGTATGGGGGAGTGAGGGCTCTGGGGTGGAGCTGGGGATGAGTTTGGGGTGTAGGAGGTGGCTCTGGGCTGGGACCAAGGGGTTTGGAGGGTGGGAGGGGGAGCAGGGCTGGGGCAGGGGGTTCGGGCTCGGAGAGAGGCTCAGGGTGGCGCTTACCTCCAGCGGCTCCCGGAAGCAGCGGCCATGTCCCCACTCCGGCTCCTCCGCGGAGCTGTGGCCAGGCGGCTCTGTGTGCTGCCCCGTCTGCAGGCGCTGCCCCTGGAGCTTCAGGGGTGGCGCTTGCGGTGGGGGCAGTGTGCACAGTGGTACTCCTGGGCTGTCCCTACACATAGGAGCCGGAGTGGAGCCATGCCACTGCTTTTGGAAACAGCAGGGAGCGGCCCTCGACCCTGCTCCCTGGCTGGAGCACCGGTGCAGGGCAAGCCCCAGACTCCGCTCCCCAGCAGAGCTTGAGGGCTGACTTAAAATGGGTTAAGCCCACGTACTGTAGTTTGTCCACCCATGTTGTAGGGAGATTCTTCAGAATCTAGTAGACTAACAATTTTTTTCATTTTAGGAACAGATCTACTGAAAGCCACTTTAACCATTCCTTACTTTTTAATTTAAATTATTTTGATTGTTAATTCCTGGTGCTGTTTTTTCCAGCTGTGCTCTTAAAGCATAATTTTCACGATGCAGTCCAAGTTCTGAGTCTCTCAAGACTGAATTTTGATGTCTCAACCTTTGATTTTCTTGGGTAACATTAGCTAATTGCTGTGTTAACAGTAAGTTTTCTTCCATTAAGTTGCCTCTTTCGACTGCATGCCTTGAAATGTTTTCCTGGTTCCTAGAAAGCGACATTAGAAGTGCTCCTAAAACGAACGCAACTAAAAGTATCAGGACTAGGATGCAGATGAGCATTCTGTTTTTTTCTTCCAGTTCTTGGTCTCTTGAGGCACCACAAAATAAGGCAGCAGGATTAGCTTTCTCCAACCAGTAATTCATTCTCGTCAGCTGCCTGTAAGATAGGATTCAGTGTTTATGGCACTCTGCTACACTAAAGTGTTTCTAATTTTACAGGAAACCCTACAATTAAAGAATCTACAAACCATCACTCACATAAAATCAGTTACAAACAAATGTTTCAATAGAGTAGCCTGTTTGGAGCACAGATGCATCCAAATCTTGTCATGTCTTCCTTTGTAACATGTCCGAGAGACGTGCTTTTCTCTCTGGGCCAGCCCCCTACTCCTCCTGCTTTGTTTTGTGAGTGTGCTGTTTGTGTTTTTTGTTTTACAGCTGCTGCCTCTGTGGCACCCCTCACACGCACATAGCACCCCTGCCTCCAGTTCATTTAAAATCCACCTGCCTACCCATTTATACCATATCACCCTCCTCTGAATCCCTCTACCTGCTTCCTCTTTTCCACTATATTAAGTTTGTTTTATTCTTCATTAAACATTTAAAAAGCCGTCTGCCACTTTTGAAAATGGGATGAAGGCATCAGAGTTGGGGAGGGAGTGTTGCCCAATAGATAGAGAACTGGACTGGAGTCAAATTTGAGTTTTATTTCCTCCTCTGCCGCTGGCCTGCTGAGTGACCTGGGGCAAGACACTTTACCTCTCGGTACCTCCATTTCCCCTTCTGTAAAATGGGGATGGGATAATACTGACCCGTGTAAAGCACACTCAGATCTACTGATGAAAAGCACTGGCATTAGTCACTTATGTGCTTTGAAAATTTTACCCTCCTTCCTTTTTTTTTTTAAAGCCCATTAGCTGCAACAATGACAGTCCTGACCTCCAGCCTTAGTGCTTGCTGCCTTAGCACCCTTTTCTGCCTGGCATGCCCTCCCTGATCTAGTCTGTAAAGCCACTTCCCTCTCCTTTGAATCCTTCAAGGTGCCCTCCAACTAGTCATGGCTAGAGAGAAAGACAGTGGAGATTGCTGAAGTTGTGCATGCAGCTGGCACTTTTAAAAACAAGGTTGGATGTTTTTTCTAAAAATTGCGCTCTAAGATTTTTTCCCATGTGCTCTCTGTTTGTTAGATCTGGCCTTAAACTGGAGCCATTACGCAGTACCGTAATACAAATAGAATAGAACCAATAGTGCAAACCAACTTTTATAATAGGTCACTTCTGCTAACCTCTGGTGCAGCTTCTGCCATTCCTGGAGAAAAGGTCCAGAGTATTCTAGTGTAGACAAGGCCTGTGACTGTGCATCCTTTGGGGCAGGAACTGTGGCTTGCACAAGGATGAAAAGCATTGGTGCTTGGCTGCTAATAACATCTATTTCTGTCTGAAAGGGCCTTGCCTTAGACATGAAATAGCAAGACTTTAGTTGTCATGTGATTTTTAAACCAAATTTGATTTGACACAGTTTAAGGTTTGTTTGTTTCTTACAGTAATTTCAATCTTGGCTGCTGCACAGTGCACAAAACAATATCTAAGACCTACTGGCCCAGAATTTTTTCCTTTTTATTTTTTGTATTTAAAGATGATTGCAGTCAGGCAAGGCTAAGGCTGAACAGCGAGAAGACAACCCCAGTGCAAATAAAATCACTTTTCCCTGTCCCATGGCTTATTTTAGCATTAATGAATGACCTTGTTTTCAGAAAGCAGTAATTGGTCTCCAGAGTGTAAACAGCAGAATAAAGAAACCTAAAACTGAAACCACCACTGCCAGGATCCATCTTGGGTTTTCCAACACAGCTATTTCCCTGTTGTCTCACCTTTCTCTTGTACAACACACAAATTCTTCATTATCTGTTTCTGTCTTATATTTACTGGGCCAAATTTACCAATGATAACAGAGATGTAGGTATTTAAGTGTGATTTCCATCAGCTTGGTATTCAATCGGTGTGTAACATGGGCAGGGCTGCTGGAAATCTTTATTTTACATATTGGCAAAAGTTTTTTTCCCTTGGTGTGTAAATTACTTATTTTGCAGACCATAGGGATATAGGAGGAAAAGTAACCAATGAGGGTGTAAAATAACACTCCTCTTTGCCTGTCTTTCTGCTCCTAGCTTGCACTCCTTACCATGTTCCACACATTTTGGATACATTCTGCACGCCAAGGTGGTGGAAGTTACACTGCTTTACCAGTTGCATGCATTTTTAACCAATTTACACCCATGTGTTGTCCTAGCTGAATTATCCCTAAAGACTTCCAGTTGCATCCCTTGGTCAGTGTTTAGTCTTGACCAGAGCATGGTGCAGATCTACTGTTAGTGTATGATCAGTAACCATTTAGGGACGGTTTATAGGCAGCAGAAAGTAGATACAGCTTCATCTCACCAGGAACTTACCACTCAGGCTCAATTTCCACTTCACAGAGAGGGAGTGGGAGGAATTTTTCTGAGCTGGAGGTCACTCTCACCGTGGATGTTTCCTGTGACAGCAGCAACAGGTGCAACTGCAAATTAAATGTATTACGTTCGAGAGGTTTTTATGTTCAGGTGCTGTGCTGCTTCATGGACAAGTGTGGCTTCCCCAGGCAAATAAACCAGGTGCTCACAGGATCCGGTAGGTAAGAAAAAGGAGCAGATCTCTCCCTTTCCTTCAGAGGAGTGGCTCAAACAGAGAAGTTTACTCTTGGCCACTAATTAAAGGGACAGTACAGATATCTCTTAAGAGTTACTAGCAGTTACATACAGTACTGGCTGAAAGGCTAGTGGGGTAGAATGTGAAACTGGGCTGTCAGCTCTAGAGAGCAGCATAGGTGCTGGAACTGGGGGTGCTGCTGCACCCCCTGGCTTGAAGTGGTTTCCATTATATACAGAGTTTACAATTGGGTTCAGTGGCTCTTAGTACCCCCACTATAAAAATTGTTCCAGAACCCCTGGAGAGCAGTGAGATGCTGCCCCTTTATAAGGGAAGAAGGGAAAAGAGCAGGGCCACCTCACTCTCCCCAGAAGAGCTAGTGCCCCGAAGAAGGACCCCAGCACAATGGCAATCAGCATGAGAAGCTCTCCTATGCCCCAGTAATGACAGTGCATTGACAGAGCCCCTCAGTATACGCAGACTAGCCCACAGATGTTTCTCTTGCATGGGGAGGCAGTGTGGGCTAATAGACAGACCACAGAAGACCTGGGGTTGATTTCCTGCTCTGCTGCTGGATGACCTTGGACAAGTCACTTCCCCTCTTTGTGTCTCTGTAAAATGGGGATAAAGGCTCTAAACTCCATAAAGTGCTTTGAGCTGCAAAGTAAAGAGCTAGGTGTCAGCATTATCAGGCTAAAGAACAGGGGCAGTAGTTACCCAAGCCCTACCCTTGTACTACAGTAACCGGAGCAGACTGAGTGAGCTCTTGGGAAAACTCTCCTTCCTACGTCACACCAACCCATGATAAGGGCATCTGCCCCATGCACACCTTTCCCCTGGCCATGTCAACTGGCCATGCAGCTAGCAGCCACAGCTCAGGAAGCCATGACTATGATGTAGTGAAGTGGGTCCTACAGTGCTGGAAAGGAAAACTCCCTAGATAAACTTGAAACTCTCCTGTTGATTAAAAATAAAATCTTTCATTTCCTTATGGGAAAACCATTACCTCGGTCTCCTAATCCCGTGGTTGCTGTTGTCAGTATAAGCAAACTAACATTTGCTGTGCCCGAAGATTCAGCTTTTGAAGTCTTGTGTTCTTGGCATCAGAGTGGCACTGAGACCAGCCTGCCCCATTATAATCCAGGGCGCCCGTCTTTCGCCATTGAAACACTATGTCCAGGTGGAACATTATTAGTATGGAGACAATCCACTATTTGCTCAAGGCTGACCTGGTGCTGAGGGCTGCAGGAGGCAGAAAGGACAGAGAGGCCACGCCTGCCTTGCAGAAGGTAGGAATGAAAAACCAACTTCTTTTATGACAGCGATGGGGGTGTGGGTCTTAAGAAACAGGGGTAGCTGCTGTGGTGCAAAGGAAAAACAAAGGCCTGCACGTGAGGTTACCGACAGACTTACTGCCAACAACCAGTGGCTGTCAACATCCCCGTGCAATGGGGCGGGGCGGGGCGGCGCTTCCACACCCCCGCGGTTGGAGGGCTTGGGGGGGGTGTGTGGGCTGTAGTGCCTCCCCCCCGCCCCGCGGGAGCAGCTGGGGCCGGGGCTCACCGGGCCGCTCCCCCCTCCCGCCACGTGCTTCCCTCCACTCCCGCCGCCGCCGGTTGGCTCCCGGCCTTGCCGTCTGGCCGGCCGCGTGGCGAGTCCCGTGCGGCGGGGGGCGCAGCAGGTTCCCGGCCGGCCCAGGGCGGGGATGGAGGGGCCGGGGGCGCGGCAGCGGGAAGAGGATCCGTTGGAGCCGCTCCTAGGCCCGGAGGTGAGAAGCAGCGAGGGGGCTGTGAGGGGTGTGTGCGGGGGAGGGCAGGGCCTGTGGGGGGGCTGTGAGGGGGGAGGGCAGGGTCTGTGGGGAGGGGGCTGTGAGGGGTGTGTGCGGGGGAGGGTCTGGGGAGGGGGCTGTGAGGGGTGTGTGCAAGGGGGAGGGCAGGGTCTGTGGGGGGGCTGTGAGGGGTGTGTGCAAGGGGGAGGGCAGGGTCTGTGTGGGGGGGGCTGTGAGGGGTGTGTGCAAGGGGGAGGGCAGGGTCTGTGTGGGGGGGCTGTGAGGGGTGTGTGCAAGGGGGAGGGCAGGGTCTGTGTGGGGGGGCTGTGAGGGGTGTGTGCAAGGGGGAGGGCAGGGTCTGTGTGGGGGGGCTGTGAGGGGTGTGTGCAAGGGGGAGGGCAGGGTCTGTGTGGGGGGGCTGTGAGGGGTGTGTGCAAGGGGGAGGGCAGGGTCTGTGGAGGGGTGTGTGCAGGGGGGAGAGGAGGGGGCTGTGAAGGGGGTGTGCAGGGGGAGGAGCACAGGGGAGGGGCTGTGAGGGGTGCATGCAGGGGGGAGAGGAGGGCCTGTGGAGGGGGCTGTGAGGGGTGTGTGCAGGGGGGAGAGGAGGGTCTGTGGAGGGGGCTGTGAGGGGTGTGTGCAGGGGGGAGAGGAGGGTCTGTGGAGGGGGCTGTGAGGGGTGTGTGCAGGGGGGAGAGGAGGGTCTGTGGAGGGGGCTGTGAGGGGTGTGTGCGGGGGGGAGAGGAGCATGGGGAGGGAGCTGTGAGGGGTGTGTGCAGGGGGGAGGGTCGGCTCTGTGGAAGGGGTGTGTGCAGGGAGAGGGGAGTGTATGTGGAGGGGGCTGTGAGAGGTGTGCGGAGTGGGTGTATAGGAAGGCAGTAGATGCCTGGGGGTGACTGTAGGAGATTTATGGAGAGTCTAGTTTGTGTGTGAGATGGGAGTCCTGTATTTCAGCGTGTGGGGATTGAGTTGGGGTTATGGACAGAACTGCAGGGAATGGGTGGATGTTTTCTTTAAATATTGTGGTCTCATTTCCTTTCCTTTTCTTAATTCCTATTTATTTCCCCAGATCCCATGGTAAAGGGAGGGTAAAGTGCATCCCCCTCTCTTCCCCACTGGCCTAGCTGGCTATTCCTTGAGTAAAGGTGGGGGTGGATTCTAGTTGAAACCTAATGTTTTAGATCCTTCAGGCTGATTTTCTTACTGGGATTTATGTTTGGGAGAAATAGAAAGTTATTAAATAAAATTGTGAAAGGGGCTAAATGATGTTTGGGCTGATGCAAAACTCCTGGGAGTTGTTCAGATCTCCATCAATGTGCAGAATATTATTGGGCTTTTTTTTGGTAATTTTAACTCTTTAGGTTCACAAGCATGTCATGAGGTTGGAGCTTGACTATACCTATACTTGTGTGTGTCTGTGTGTAACTGACACTACATTTTCCCTTGGACAGAGTGGAAATAGGGGCTGTTTTCCATGCCTGTTACTGGAAACAAGATTGTTATTTTCTAGCAGAGGGAAGAAATATAGTGTTGCGTTTTGGTGCTTTTTAAGCGGGCATGAACAAAGCTTTTTAGTTAGTTTGATTGGCAGCTAAGTTATTTATTTCTCTCCAGCATATTTCATTTATACAATTAATGCAGGCAATCAAGCAATTGCTAATTGGTTAATAAGGTGCAGACAGGCACAGCTGTAACTTCATTGGCTATTTAACATCCTGGCCAACCCTCTAATTTATTATCCTGTTATTGCCTCCCAGCAGATAAGAACTAGGTTCATTCTTAAAACTTGCATGTCAGTTTCTCACACTCTTATGCAAAACAATCCAACAATATAGTGCCTTCTAATTTTTCCCACATCGAAAATTTCAACCAAAGGGCATTGTAACAATATGGAGGGTGGCTTTTAGCGTTGCAGTAGCTGCTCCCTGATGTAGAATATATTACTAGTTAAGATATATTACTAGTTAAGAACTTGCATACTGCGTAACCTGTAAGTTACTATTCATAGGCCATTGACTTCAGTGGAGCACCACAAAGGTGCAGGGATTAGCCTGCACAGGGTAACTTGCGGGATGGAAGCTATATAAACACACAGAATGTAGCCCCCTACAGTTTATCTTCTCTCTTCATCTATCACTAACTTTGGGCCATCCCCACATCCTTCCCCTTTGATTCAAGTCCTGTTGCTCACAACTGGCCTTAAGCCCAATGTATGTAGTCAGTTGCTCACAGTTTCATGCAGATCTGGAAACTCTCAAACTGGCTTGATCTCTTTCACTATCCTTCCCTGGACTACTGGACTGGTGAAGAGGTGCTGTTGCTCTGCCATATTCCCCTTGTCGCCACTTTGGTATTGTTACCAGTATGGGAGACAGTTCTCCAGCAGAACTTTACTTGTCTCCATTGCACCAGTGAAACCAGAGCGAAATCTTGCTGTCTCATACTTCCCAGCTTTGGGGCCTGTGAAAAAGGGCAGCTCTGCTCTTGGAGAAACATAGTTTCTCTCTTTCTGTCCTTTACCTTTCCCCAAGTCTTCTGGCTGCTAGAATGGGATCAGATAGTCTTTCTTTCCCCCAGCATCTGGGCTCCTGCAGAGGGGTTAGGTTTCCATTCCATTAACTCTCCCTCTTCCCAGTGCCTGCCTTTGCTCATAGGTTTTCCAGACAGTTGCAGTTCTAAAATTGATTTGTGTCAATTTCACTGCTTCCCGCAGGATTCTGAACAGCAGTGGTGAAACTGGCCACAGGCAGTTGTTTTCTTGATGCTGGAGCTGTCTGCGGGCGTATTTAAAATTAAATCTTAACTTGGGCAGAAGTAGATCGCTTGGGTCCCCTGGTTCACTTTGGAACAGGAGTCTCACTGTGTAGGAGTCTAAGGAGCAAAGCTACTGAACCCTTTAAAACCTTATCTCTACTCTTTTAGATAACGGTGGCTGCAGGTGACTGCACATGTCATGAGGAAGAAGAGCTTGTGAAGGGAGGGAAAATTGTGAATTGGAGGCCTAGAAAAGGTATGCAGAGAAAAAGGCATTAAATCAGAACAAGGTGAGAAAGAATAGTTATTAATGCTATCTGCTAGAAGAGGCCAAACAAAGCTGTGTAGTGATGATGGGTGGGAAACTTCTCTAGAGTGAACTCTGCTAAATTATTGTTGCCCATTTTCTGTGCATCCCTAGATAGAGGAGCACTTGATCAATATTGCAAAACAAATTCCTGTTGCTTTGGAGGCTCCAGCTGGAGTTATTCAACAAACCTCCCCTTGAAGGATGTCAAGAGGAAGTGGTGATGATGAAACAGGACAGTAAGTTCTAGACATCAGCCTAAGGTGCAAAGTTCAGACCCAGACTTTGGGTTCAGACCATTATAGAGAGAAACCACCAGCTGTGAAGTTCAGTTTGGGGGAGTTTGGAGCTAGTGATGGGATTCAGGCTATCTGTAATGTATTCCAAATATAGGAAATATCTGAAACCCAGAGGAATAATAGTGTGATATTAAATATACAAACATGAAATTGGACTTATTATAATTAGATAGAATTGATGCCTCTTCTTGTGTTACAGAAATTTATTCCTTCTGCAACCTCAGCGCAGCATAATGGGCTGGGGGTAGATTTCTGTCTGTAGCTGTAATTTGCAGAAGGCTTTGACTAGCTACTTTCAAAAAGTGTCTTCATATTGAACTATTGCATGGTATTAAAGCATTTTCACCACCCCAGTTTATGTCCTAAACATCTCTGTTGGCAATTTCTGTTGTATTACAGGCTGTTTGGCAAGGAACGTTTCTGATGGTGAGTCTCACCAGAGTAGATTTTCTGGTTGCCCTTGCTATGAAAGTGACACTACTCATTCAGATTCCTCGGGGCCTCCTATTAAATGTATTGGTGACTTTGATGACTTCCAGAGTGACCTTGAGAACTGGGAGTTGGATGATGAAGCCTGTGTTGTATCTTTCCCTGAGCTGAAAATTGATTCTCAGTACGAGGAAGAGGACTGGGATAAAGAATTGGAGGATGCTGAATGTAATCCTTATGGTAGGTGCAGGTTTGCTTTATGTTTTCATCAAGCCTACGACTCTAAGTGGATGGAGAGAGTGCTTTGCTTGGGAGCCCACTTAAATAGTTCCACATTCTCCTTTTTTTGAGCATTTGGTAGTGACACCCTTTGACTGCTTTCTGTGTGTTTGTGATGCACAGTTGTACCTAAGTCTTAAATACAGCCTTGGATCTTTCTTGGCCAATGGGGTTCTTATGAGATGCTACTGCCAGGGAAAAATGTGCACATTTATGTCTGGGGTTTGGCCTTTATAAGTCTTGTATATTGCTCTTGAGCAAGAGAGAGGGGCTCATCCTGACCTCCAGTGATGGGGAGTACAGTAGCTGAGGGCCCCTGCCTAAAGGACCCTTCTCCTTCCCTCCTGAGAGATTCACCCTGGGCTTTTCAGTCATGTCCCTGTAGAGCATAACGGTTGTATAAAGAGACAAAGTCTCTGACCTGAACATGTTCATTTACAAGTCGATCCTGCAAACACACATGAGCAACTTTACTCTGACAAGCAGTCCCACTGACAAAAACTTGTTTGTGTTTTCAGGCTGTGTCCCTGAAAGCTCCACAGTTAGGGGTTTCTCCTTTGTGTTTCTGAGCACCCTGAACTTCCATTGTGGTCATTGGGCGATCAGAGCATTTAGTGCCTTGCCAGACTGGACGCTTCAGTTGAGCAAACTGATGGTGTGTTTAATGAATAACCCATCGAGTGTTTGTAGCTTAGCAGTAGGACTGGCTCATTCTGTCTCCTTGTCATTCGCTTTCTCTCTTGGACTCTGAGCCGGGAGGTATGGGTTCTGTTCCTAGCTCTGTCACAGGCTCTCTTTGAGATCTTTAGGCAGGTAATTTACTGAAGCTTCTCTATCTGCACCACCAGTTGTACAGAGGTTTTGTAGGTTTCATGCACTAATGCTGGTCAGCCAAACTGACATTCCAGCACTGATGCAAATAACTTGCTACAACAAACCCTGTGTAGTGATAGCTAATGCGAAATGCTCTAATGCAGTCTAACACTCTACTATTTTTTAAAATCCTCTTTAGACGCGGAAGATATCGACTATGGTAGTCTTCAGGAAAATTGTCTACTGGCATCATGTACATGGCAAGAAGAATCATTGTATAATCCCAGGTGTCACCATGCAGCTCCACTCTCTCTGAGTTCGCCAAATAGAATGCCTGAGGTTGGCCAGTTTGATGATGCAGATGACTGAGGTTTGCCCCTGTTCAGGGCCATGCTTGGCAAATTGGACTTTGCTCCATTGCAGGGATGCAATGCAATGTGGGGTGCCTTCACCTAGCCTATTGGGTTCCAAACAGGGCTTTTCTGAAAACTTTCTTTGAGAATATTATTGAGCTGCAAATACACTGATCATGATTGACTGGAAGGAAGCAGAGAGGATCTCAGACTGGACACTAACCCTAGGTATCTGTGCAGTTTTGTAGCATGTTTTATTTTTATGTTAAAAGGAAAAAAAGCTGTCTGGGAAGTATGATTTTTAAACTTTGGCTCGATAGCTGGGATTAGCCAGTTCTAATATGGAACTCATCTGTGTAATTTTAATTTTTCTTCTCTTTTATTTGGCATTAATCATTTTGTTGAGCTGGGGTTAACTGTTCCTGTCCTTGTTACATGTTCTACATCATAAGTAGCATGACCAAGTTGTGTTTGAAGTTCAGGTCCTCTGATGGGGTGAGGGGAATGTACTGTTTGACAGTATCAGTTATGAGAAATACAGAGTGCTTCGTTGCTTACACAGGTTATTTTTTGTCTGTCATTACAAACATGGGGCACTATAGAATCAAATATCAACAAGAGTCCTCGTGCATGATTTACTCATGTTGCTGTGCACTTACGCAAACAATCTCATACTAGTCAATGGAACTACCCACGTGAACAAGGATTGCATAGTTGGGGCCTTAGTGAAAGTAGCTTTTAATGTCCCAGGGCGACTGGCCCCTTTAAAAGGGAATGGAGTCCAGCACAACTGTGATTGATTACCTGCTGCCCAATTGCAGGGTCTTCCAAGGGAGGATCTCCATGTGCTCTGCAGATCGTGAGTTAAGCTTCACCACGCTGCTGTGGAGCAGGAAGTTGTTGTTTTACAAATGAGGAAACAAAGGTGCAGAATGGTTAAGTGATGTGACCCTAGACAAGTCAGTGGCAGAGCTGGGACTAGAACCAGATCTCTGACCTCCTGGTCTTTGCCTTGGCGTTAATGCAAATGACTACAAGTGAGGAACAAGCAGACAGAACAGATAAACTTCCAGGATCATCGTTACTTGGTTTAATTCAACTATCTTTGATCACCCTCTTTAAATGGGAAGCCTGGGATTTTGAAAAGTGCTCAGTGCTGGCAAAACTGCTTCTGTTGAAGTCTGGTAAAACTCCCGTTGACTTTCAGTGGGAGCAGAGTTAGTCCAGGCAGTGCTGAGGGCTACCCGGAACTCGCAAATACACAGATCTTTTAACAGATTAATATCTAAGAAATGTTTCAAAGTTATCCGTAAGGCATCAGCGGCTCTTTAAAAAAAATCATAAAACCAGCCATTGATTAGGCTGCAATTTTAAAGCTAATATGTTGTAGGAACTCTGCATTGACCCTGAAAGTGCAGTGCCTATATCAACACCCTAAGGATGACTTTTATGTTGTTTTGCCCTTAGGTTGTTTCACCATTCATTGTTCTAGACGGAAACAAAGTAACGAACAGCTGCAGAAAAGCTCATTCAGTTGGGTGGTGAGGGGACTAGGTGGTGTGATAATTGATTTGTCTTTTTACTGGGATCAGTGGTGCTGCTAAGAATCTACCGGGGAATTGTTCTATCTTCTAAACTGGCACAAGGTGAGCAATTCCAGGATAAATCCTAGCACCTACCCCACAGCCTGCATAAATGGGGAACAGAAACCTAGTGATGGGCCTGCAGCAAGCTAACAACTCCTAAGCCATTCCCATCCTGTCCCCTCCATGGAGGGGTTAGTTATTTCTCCCACACTTAGTCCATAACATCTGTGGTGCCATGGTGCAGCCTGTGGGGCTCCCCACATCCTGCTGCTCCTCTGCAGAGCAGGAAAGCGCTGGTTGCACTCTCTAGAGTGTGGGCGATAGAGTGTAAAGCTCTGTTTTGGTGGGGAATGAGTGTTCGGCAATGGTTAGCGGCCACAGCCACCTCTGAGCTAGAATGAGAGTTGTGGGTGCTCAGTGCTTTACAGTATCAGGCTTATACTGTTAAACCTGGAGGATAGAGAAACCAAGACCTAAATGTCAAGCTAGAGAAAGCATGACTTCTCTTAAGTGGCTCACAGTCCACGTTAAAAATGCCACTTTGCATTCTCAGATCGGTGCTGCAAAAATACTGGCATGCTGTAGGGTTAAAATGTCCTCAGACACAACTTTTTTGTTTCCTTTGTGGGCCATTTTTCACTTAAATTCTTGCTGTGGCCGGCAGTACACAGTGCCGCCCTGCAGAGGGCGGCAAAAGGTCCAGTCAGTGAATGTTTTTATTGGCAATAGACTTATGCAGCAAGTTTCAGATCAACAGCTGGATGGATTTCCAACATCCCGATATTTGGAGGTGTTTGGATCTGGGTTCAGTCCAGCTCTACTGTTCAGCCTTCTGCCACTGTGAGCTTGATTTCTAGCATTTTCTTTAGTTTCCTATTTTTAAAATTTGCCCCCAAATTACTCAGGACATTAGCGAGACAGGGTCGGTGAAGTAATGTCTTTGATTGGACCAATTTCTGTTTGTGGGAGAGACAAGCTTTTGAGCCACACAGCTTTTCTTCAAGGCTGGGAAAGGTACTCCGATGCAGCTACAACTGCACTGGATACTTACAGGGCAGAAATTTCTACCACTTTTTAAAACATGAGAAGAGACAACGGTATTGTATGATTGTAGCTTATTGTGTTATTACTGCCCTTGTGGGAAAAGTCCCAAAGGTTTAATAAAGATGAAACCAACAGAGTTCTATAGAAATGAAATAGGTTTCTTTAGGTTTTTTTACATAATTTCTATAGTACAGAATCTTGTTGCAGGATTCTGTAGTTTGGTGTTGAAATTCTATAGAAAATTAATCCCTTTTACTTTACAAGCATTAGCCCATGTACTTCAGAAATGGTAGGACACATCTCAAATCTAATTTGAATTTAAATCTGGAGCTTGTCAAGACATGCATATTAATCTGGAATAAGGTATGAAGTGAATTTAAAGTGAATTAACTATTCCTGATTATTTCTGTGTGTGGATGCTCTTATTCCAGAATAAGAGCATCCACACATGAATTTAATCAGAAATAGCTATTCTGGAATAACTCTCCTTGTAAACAGGAGTCTTTATACTGCTATGCTTTTAATTGGAATCAGGAGTGTCTTTCTTGACTGACATTTTATTTGAGGGAAAACTTGGCTTGAAATGGTGAGTGCATGGCTTGTTAAGTTGACTGTCCACACTTTAAGTGACTGGAAGTTAGGCTTTTTGATACATTTCTGTTTACTAATAGTTTAAAATTATCTTAAACCATGAGCCTTGTACTGCAGAGATGTATTGCTTGCTTTTGGGGTATGTTGGCAAAAGTAATTTTGTTCATCTTGAGCCCTGTTCTTTAGAGAGGGGCCTAATGTGTATAACTTCTGATCTGAATACCCCCAGACTTCAGTGGGCTTTGAAGTCCAAATGCAGATTTCTCAAAAGGCTCCCATCTTAATGGGCTTAAGTCCAAATCTCCTAGCTCCTCACATCCCTGGACTGTAGAGTCTTCAAAGTCCCAACATGAATCTTACATTTGAGCCCATCTCTCCTATTGACATGAACACATCATCCTAAGTAAGAATTTCTCTTAATTAAAATATCACCATCTGGTAGCACATGAGCCAACAACTGAAGCAGAAATGCCTGCTAGGGTCACCCTTTACATCTGTACGGAGTCCCATTCAAGCCAATGGGCATAAGGGTCGTCTTGGTAGATCTTTTTGCAGAATCAGGGCCATCAATATTTCCCCAAGAGGAGAAGCACATTGATACTATGCAAGCCAAGTTTGAAAGCTTGCTAGGTTAAACTTCCTTATGTGACTTCGCTAGATCCCTCTGAACTAGTCGCTGGGGAATGCATCATCCAAAGGGCAGGAAGTTCTGTGCTGCAATTTAACACATCTTGTGACTTTACATGGGTTGACATTGAAGCCTAACAGACAGAATACTGGACTGGGAGTTAGGTAATCTGGGTTCAATTCCTGGCTCTCCCACTGCTTTGCTGTGTGACCTTGGGCAAGTCATCTCCCTATTCCTCAGTTTCCCCATCTATACAACGGGGATAATATTAATCTTTTTATAAAGTGCTGTGAGATCTATGGCTAAAAAGTGCTGTATAAGAGCTAGATGGTATATTAAGAAAGGGTATTAATTTTTCTTGGAACACATCAACAAAGAAAATAAAACTTTTCTTCTGTCACTTCCTTTGAATCCTCCAGGGGAATGATTTGCAGGGGCAAGTAATTAAGGAAAGTATTTTTCATGCTTTTTGTGGACTATGTACAGCATCTAAGGTTTGGAGGAGGTTTTAATAGGGATTCCTTGTTGTTATGTGACACACAATCCAGATAACTTACTTCCACTATGTTTTTTAAGAGTTGTGCTTCTTAATTGAAATATAATGGACTGCCAGTCAACACTCTATGGTCATACCATTGAAACTGTGTGCCTGGGATCTCAATCTGAGAAAATGTCTCCTCCATCAACAGAACCATGTCAATAATTTTGCAGGCTGGTGGGGAAATGCTGATGGCAGCAACCCATCTTGGCCATCTGCTGCTTCCAAGAACTCCATTTTAAATCCTGGGGTCACTCTCTGAAGCTGATGGCTAAGTTCTTGTAGCCCATGGGCAGGGAAAGGAAACTGTTGCAAACTTGCAATTCTCAACCCTCTGGGGGGTGTCTACATTACAAACATATGCCCCTGAGTGGGTAACGTTTTACAGGATGACATTGATGTGGAGCAGGTTGTACAAGGAATTACCAGTTGCTCATAGCACAGGTTCTTAGGATGGCAGGGGAAAGTATGTGACCTACCAAGAAAAGCTACAAAGTGTACTCTGCAGTACACAGCTCTGCTAATTAACTTTGATAGTGAACAGAGCTTCCCTTGAACATCCTGGGACAGTGCCTCAACTGGTGTCAATTGTTACAGCAGTTGACTTCCGTTTATATCAGCTGAGGATCTGCACTCCTGCACCCACTTAGTAATGCTTCTGGCACCTCTGTGGAGCTAGGGCTTTGCTTTTCTCTGCGACTTGTCTTATTCCTTCCACTCCATTACTGGCATGGATTTCAGTTTTTAGATATAATGGGCCATAGTCATGTCTGGTGTAACACCGCTGACCTGAATGGAGCAAAACCAGGCTTGTTCCTTTTATGTTGTTTTTTTTCTCCAGACTGAGAATAGTTAATTTCAGAATATTCAACCAGTTTCACCCCTGGAGAATTTTTCACCCTGCAGCCTTTGTCCTCTTTTGCACACGTGGGAGCTTTTAACTGGAGCCTTCAAGCTCCACCTGTGGATTGGTACTTAAATTGGTATTTAAGAATGTACCATGAAAGGGGTATTTACGTGCATGGGTCCTGGAACAATTTTTATAGGGGGGGTGCTGAGAACCATTGAACCGAACTGTTAACTCTGTATATAATGGAAACCACTTTAAGCCAGGGGGTGCGGCTGCACCCCTAGTTCCAGCACCTGTGTTTATGTGCCTAAATTCTGATTAGGCTTTAGGTTTCAATGTTTAAAATTGGGCACCTGATTTTCACAGGGGACTAAATACAAGCAGCTCCAGCTCTCTTCATTTGGAGTTGTGGATGCTCAGCATCTCTGAAAATCAGGCTATACGTCTCATCATGTGTCTTCATTGCACAGTCTAAGATGCAGAGGCCTCGAACAGAGGTTCTTGTACTCTAAGATCGAGCATACAGAACAACTCAGAAGTACTTGGAGGGCCACCTTCATAATTTTAATTAGTGTAGTTACAGTGGATTATTCTTCTGATACTGTAAACCAATCCTGATTGCACTCCATGTACCATCAATAGGGCATGTACTTCTAATCTGAGAGCCACTGCCCTAGAACTTTCAAATCTTCAGGAAGGAGGAACTGTGTTTCTCCAGATGCTTGTTCTGTTTCTCCAGTTACTGCATCACAAGGCAAAGATTTATTCTGGCTCCTTTTGGAGCACGGCTGCAGTAAATAGTCATCTCTTCATGTGTGATCCCTTTGTCCATTTCACTTTTTCCGAATACCTTTTTATTGGGTGGTGGGATTCTAGATAGCCAGCTGAGGTCACATCGCGTTGTATAACCTTTTGTAAATTGCTTATCTGTTGCAAATCCTGGTCTCTACAATGTACCTCGCTGCTCATCAAGGCGATAAGCAAGCTTATGGATAAAACTATAGGGGTAGAGAGGCACATTGAGGGCAAGGCAGTTGTGTGAGCAGTGCCAGCTCTCTAACCATTGGCTCCTGGGGGAGGTAAGTGAAATATAAACAATAACCTGTAAGCAGGATTAAATCAGAGCTTCACTTCCCAGCTGAGATGGTTGGTTCACTTACAATTATTTTTCTCTTATGTGACAGCAGTATGAGATAAAGGGGCTGAATTTCCATTGGCCAACTCTTGCTAGTGCCGATGGCAGTTGTGTGGTTGGGATTCTGAATACATAATGTCTCCAAAGCTGCCAACCAATTGCATATTGGTATGGAACATTTTAGAGGGGTTGGTAATAGGAGGCTGAGCCTTTCATCACTAGATCACTGTTTAATTTCTAGTGTGGGTCAGTAGTGACTGAATCATAGAATATCAGGATTGGAAGGGACCTGAGGAGGTCATCTAGTCTAGCCCCCTGCTCAAAGCAGGACCAAATCCCCAGACAGATTTTTACCCCAGTTCCCTAAGTGGCCCCCTCAAGGATTGAACTCACAACCCCAGGTTTAGCAGGCCAATGATCAAACCACTGAGCTATCCCTCCACCCCATTTCAGTGGACTGTGATAAGAGCTGGTGGATTGTGGTGAGAGCTCAATGTAGTTCAGATTGGACTTCTGTCCCAGCTGGCAGCCATTTTAGGAGTCTCTGAGAGAGGCCAGGGATTGAACTGCAGATGGTAACAACTTGCCCTAAAACATGGTCCCTTTCTGGCAGGGTTGAAGCACATTAAAGGCTTAATTCAGACTTGCGCTGACTTTTTATGGGCTTTTCACCATGGCCGAAGAGAACAATATGGGAAAACTCCTCTGCTATTGCTTCTGCTGTACCACCTCTGCAGTACATTGAGGGCTGTCAGCACAGTACTGTTCGTGAGCACAAAATAACACTTTTCGAGGAGGATGGTGGGAACCTTAGGGAAAAAGATCAGAGCTTTGTCCTGTTCAGCTGTGAGTTTTTCCTCCTGGACAAAGAATATTTTGATGCTTGTTGTGTTCCTCTTGCTGCTCTAGCTGCTTATTACTGTGTTTTATCTGATATTCTTGGGGCCTGTAAAACCATCCGGTTCTGAATGGTAATTTTGATCCTCTGTTTTTTCCTCACTTGGGGAAAAGGGAACGGAAGGGAGAAATGTAAATGAGCACATCTGTTATTTTAAACGTCTAAATGTCATATATTTTAAAGGGCAGGAGAGAACACACAATGGACAGCTAATCTTGCCTCCTGCATAACACAGGCCAGGGAACTTCTTCTAGTATTTCCTGCAGCGGGGGGACTTTTTCCTTTACCTCTGGGTTTAAAATTTTGAAAGCTCTTATTTTATAACCAAATTGAGGCTATACATAAGCAGTTTGTAATCAGCTTGAAGAAAATGAAATGTCGTTAGGAGCGGTGCAAAGGAGATCTTTTTTAAAGCAATGTCTTACTTAGTGCCCTGATCCTGCAGTCAGTCTGGTCAGGCAGACCCTTGCGCCCATGTGGAGCCTTATTGGATGTCCATGTGGGAGGACACTGTGCTGGCCCTGATCCTATCTCAAGCCTAAGGAAGTCTAATGTACTTAATAGAACTCTTTTCATCTGCCAGGAAACCTGCTGTTATGGGATCTTACCACAAGGTGGTAGCCTTTAGCAGTGTCCTGAGAGTCAAGTTAGCAGGAAATACAGATAGATAATCCTTGTCAATAAGCATTGTGCTTGTTATACAGTGCCCCTGAAGAACTGGCCAGTAATAAGGGAAGAACATGCTGTCTTGCCCTTAGAAGAAAAAGGCCCGAGGAAAGCGGATGAGGTTTTTTCCCAGGGTGTGGATAGTTCTGTATATCACAACCTGAAGCTGCCTCTCCCATCTTGGGTTGTACAGGTGCTAATCCCCCAAAAATGCTGAAATCTAGAGCCCGTAAATATCCAAAGTGCTAATCCACAAGCCACTGACATTTTCTCAACTATGTTCTTTATCAGGTTCACTATAATACCAGTCTCCTTTTGCTTTTGTTTTAATGCCCTTCTGTGCTTTTGATTTAATGCCTCTCCCCGTGCTTGGAAAAGCTTGTTACTATCCTTGTACCAAGAGACCTTCAAAACTCTCCTTAACGCTCTCCCTTTGCCTAACTGTCGAGTGCTCACCTGCTCGCTGATGCATTCTGCACCTGAGTTTCTGAATCACTTATATTGAACCTGGCTAAATTAGGGCCTGATCCTGTTCTTACTTGCCAGTATAGTCCTATTGCATTCAATGGGATTGGTCCTATAAGTAAAGACTGCAAGATTATATTGTAAACTACTTGGGGCAGGGACTTTCCCTGCCTGTTGAATATAGGCCTAGACCGCAACATTTGGGTTTGTTCTTTGAACCTTAGTCTGGGAGATTGTTTAGGGGGTTTGGTTTGACCTGTTAGAGATGGATGAGCTGTACAATTCAGATCTGGGTTGGGGTTCAGATTGCAGCACCCCCACAAGTGCAGTGGTCCTCAGGTCTGGGACATTGGTTTGGGGGACAGTTCTTGTGGTCTTTAAGTGCATCATACTGCTATAGAAATAAATAATACAGCGTGTTTCTGGTTCTGTTGTACCTTTTGAGCATTCTGGCTGCAATGATGATGCTTTTAATTACATATAAGGGTAAATTCTCAGCAGAGTTAATGGGGAGTGTCCAGCATGTTTCCCATCAGCTTTACTCCAGAGTGCATTCTATGCCAAAAAATAAAAAATTCTGCACCAAAAAATTAAAAATTCTACGCACAATATTTTAAAATTTTGCAAACTTTGTCAAATTAATGAGGAGGCTCTAGCCTGGCAGTGTGGAGCACAGGCCACTGGCTGCACAGAGGTGGGAGACCAATGTGCTGCTCTCCCCGGGACGCTGACTCAGCGCTGAGGCTGCACCCAACCCTGACACAGCGCAAGGACCCAGCGTGCCCAGAAACACCCCAGGGCCCTGCCCCTCCATGCCAGGTGCACCAGTGTGGGCAGGCAGGATCCAAGTGTGGAGGGGTTTAAAATGGGGGGGTCCAGGTGTGGGTTGAAAGGGTTCTGTGTAGGGCAATCTGGATGCAGGTGGTTCAGTGGGGGATCCGGGCGTGGGGGGGAACTGCATGCACGGGGCTTGTTGGGGGGTTCTGAGTGCGAGGGTACTGGGACTCTGCAGGGGGGTCCAGGTGAAGATGGTAGGAGCTCAGTGTGTGTGGGGCGATAGAGCTTTGCAGGAGGGTCTGGGTGTGGGGTGCTCAGTGGGGGTCCAGATGCTGGGGGAGTGGGGCTCAGTGAGGTGGGGATTTGGGTGCAGATGGCTCATCGGGATGGTCCAGGTGCAGAGGGAGTGGGGCTCAGCAGGGGGGGTTCTAAGTGTGGGTGGTGAGGCTCAGCAGGAGGGTTTAGGTATGAGGGGGAGGTCTGGATGCCCAGGTGTTAGGCAGATGGGGGATCAGCTCCCTGTACAGGGATCCCTTCCCCTGCAGCTGAGGAGCGACAGGTGAAGGAAGTGGTGGTGGTGGGGGACTTCGCAGAGCTTCCTGCAGCTGGGGGAGAAATCTGGGGATGGGTCTGACCCAGCCCTGGATGCTGTGCAGGGGAAGAGGAAGTCCAGTCCTCCCCAGCCCAGCCGGAACCAGCAGCTGAGCCTGGTGCAGGGTAGGAGCTACCAGCCGGGTCTTCCCCAGCCCCACCTCCTGCCCCACAGTGATTTACCTCTCGGGTGGCTGTCCTGGGCACCCGAAACATACTGCTGGGGAGGGTTGCGTGACCGCTCTTGTGGCTTCCCTCTGCTTCCCCTGAGAGAGTCTGCGCATGCTCAGTGGCGCAGAATTCCTCCAGGAGGAAAACATCAACAGGATTTATTTTGTGTGTGTTTTACTGCAAAGATGACCACATAAAATAAGCGCCTGCTGCTGGCAGTTGGAAGTGTAGGGTTTTTAGGTTCATTGATAATGTAAAGTTTCCCCCCTGCCCACCTTAAAAATATAACCCTGATTAAAGGATACACCAGATTTCATATACATGTCTCATCTTTGCCAACATCAGGCTAGATTATTGTAATGCACACCTAATTGGGCTCCCTTTGAAACTAAGCCAGAGCTGCAACATTGGCAGAATTCAGTGGCCCAGTTGATCTTTGCTCTAGGGCCATGGGAATTGGTAACGCTCAACATTTGTGATCTGCCTAAGAGCCAAAGGATTCAATCTGAGGCCTTGCTGATGTCTAGATAATGAAGTGTCCATAATGTAGGCTTTAGGTATTTGGGTTTCCACCTCTTCCTCTCTGTCTTTCCAAGACTGATGAGTTCGGCTCGGTTGCTTTTGCTCAGCTGTGCTGACTTTTCTCTTCAGACCACTGCTGATGTTCTGCGTTCCATCAGAATTTGGTCCATAGCTCTCTTCAAGGCTTGGCATTAGGCCTTTCAACTCCTATTTGATTATTTTGTCCTCAGTATTTCATTAGAGCTCCCCTTTTGTGGTTGTGTTTTCCTTTGCTCTTTTTCTTTTGCCAGTGGCTGCTTCTGTCTGGGGCCTTTGGGCTCAAGTTTATTTTAGTTTTTGGCTTTAGCACATGGCAGTAAGTAATCAAATTAAAGGAATTAAATGCTTGCAATATTATGACAGCAGCCATGTTGGCCAGCATACCACCGATTGAACCAGGAACCTCCAGAGCTAAATTTATGAGTTGACACAGCTTGAACTAAAGAGCCAGCTGGGACTGTAACAGATTCCTGTCCTCTAAGAACATAAGACCAGGGCCCCCCAGAGGATTCCGGGGGCCCAGGGTCTTCGGCGGCGGGGGGCCCTTCCGTTCCGGGACCCGCCGCCGAAGTGCCCCGAAGACCCGCGGCGGGGGCCCCCCCGCCGCCGAATTACCACCGAAGCGGGACCCGCCGCCGAAGCGCAGCCCGGTCTTCGGCGGTAATTCGGCGGAGGGGGGCCCCGCCGCGGGTCTTCGGGGCACTTCGGCGGCGGGTCCCGGAACGGAAGGGCCTCCCGCCGCCGAAGACCGGGCTGAACTTTGGCGGCGGGTCCCGCTCCGTCTTCGGCGGTAATTCGCCAGCGGGGGGTCCTTCTGCCCCGGAGCGGAAGGACCCCCCGCCGGCGAAGACCAGGAGCGGCAGAAGCTCCTGCGCCTGGCCGCACAAGAGTTTGCCGGGCAACCCGGAGCGAGTGAGGGACCCCGCTCTAGGGGCCCCGAAAAACTCTGGTGGGGGCCCCCGTGGAGCTCGTGGCCTGGGGCAAATTGCCCCTCTTGCCCCCCCCCTGGGCGGCCCTGCATAAGACCGGCCATACGGGGTCAGACGAAAGGTCCATCCAGCCCAGTATCCTGTCTGCTGACAGTGACCAATGCCAGGTGTCCCAGAGGGAGTGAACCTAACAGGTAATGATCAAGTGATCTCTCTCCTGCCATCCCTCTCCATCCTCTGACAAACAGAGGCTAGGAACACCATTCCTTACCCTTCCTGGCTAATAGCCATTAATGGACTTAACCTCCATGAGTTTATCCAGTTCTCTTTTAAACCCTGTTATAGGCCTAGCCTTCACAACCTCCTCAGGCAAGGAGTTCCACAAGTTGACTGTGCGCTGTGTGAAGAAGAACTTTTTGTTTTAAACCTGCTGCCCATTAATTTCATTTGGTGGCCTCTATTTACTATATTATGGGAACAAGTAAATAACTTTTCCTTATTCACTTTCTCCACACCACTCATGATTTTATATACCTCTATCATATCCCCCCTTAGTCTCCTTTTTTCCAAGCTGAAAAGTCCTAGTTTCTTTAATCTCTCCTCATATGGGACCCGTTCCAAACCCCTAAACATTTTATTTCCCTTCTCTGAACCTTTTCTAATGCCAGTATATCTTTTTTTGAGATGAGGAGACCACATCTGTATGCAGTATTCAAGATGTGAGTGTACCATGGGCAATAAGATATTCTCCGTCTTATTCTCTATCTCTCTTTTTAATGATTCCTAACATCCTGTTTGCTTTTTTTGACTGCCGCTACACACTGCGTGGACGTCTTCAGAGAACTATTCACGATGACTCCAAGATCTTTTTCCTGATTAGTTGTAGCTAAATTAGCCCCCATCATATTGTATGTATAGTTGGGGTTATTTTTTCCAATGTGCATTACTTTACATTCATCCACATTAAATTTCATTTGCCATTTTGCTGCCCAATCGCTTAGTTTTGTGAGATCTTTTTGAAGTTCTTCACAGTCTGATTTGGTCTTAACTATCTTGAGCAGTTTAGTATCATCTGCAAACTTTGCCACCTCACTGTTTACCCCTTTCTCTAGATCATTTATGAATAAGTTAAATGGGATTGGTCCTAGGACTGACCCTTGGGGAACACCACAAGTAACCCCTCTCCATTCTGAAAATTTACCATTTATTCCTACCCTTTGTTCCCTGTCTTTTAACCAGTTCTCAATCCATGAAAGGATCTTCCCTCTTATCCCATGACAACTTAATTTACGTAAGAGCCTTTGGTGAGGAACCTTGTCAAAGGCTTTCTGGAAATCTAAGTACAATATGTCCACTGGATCCCCCTTGTCCACATGTTTGTTGACCCCCTCAAAGAACTCTAATAGATTGGTAAGATGTGGTTTCCCTTTACAGAAACCATGTTGACTCTTGCCCAACAATTTATGTTCTTCTGTGTGTCTGACAAGCTGAGAGAGGACATGCAACACACACTCACCAGTGGGTTACAATATCATATGTTAACTTCTCTCGTCCTCTGCTTTCAGCTTTGTGTCCCATGAGAAGAAGGTTGGTTGTTCTGGATGTGAAACAGCCATGTGGACAGCCTAGAGGCCTTGTAATGCTGCTCTGGTATATGTGAGAACACCGGCTCAGTGGAATACAATAGGGACCATCACCTGAAGAAGAACCAAGAGTGATTCCCGCTCTGGTTTCCTGCTTCTTAAACCAGAAAAGACTGCAAGGACTTTGTGTTGCTCTGCAGCACCCCTTCTGGCTGAATGGGGAGCTGCATGGATGATCTCCGAAGGGAGGCCTCATCCAGTTTTCTATGTCTGGAAGGCTGATGGAGGCAACACAACACTGTGCGGCTGTTGAAGTGGGAAAATATGGGGGGCTCCTCAGAGGATCTCCTTAGAGTTATGCTACAAGTGCAGTGTATTTATGTGCTAGTTTATCTCCTGTCTGATTCATCCAAGTCTCGTAATTAATCAGAGAGATCTTGCTTTACAGCTTGAAATTGGACTATTCAACAGTAACTTTTTGTGCTGCACCTGTTTGCAGGATGTTACCTTAGACACTATGTTGATGAGAGACAGTTTTATTTTTAGCCCATTTTCCCATGCTCAGCCTATGGAGTGTGCTCCCCTGTTCCATTTCACTGTCCAGCACTATTTTAAAGATGTCTCTACCATCTGGTTTTTCCCGGATGTCTTATCAAGTATCCTCAGTGTTCTAATATTAACAGGGAGGCCTCTTCATTCTTGGCTATTCCATATATCTACTATTGGGCTCTTGGCACCTGTTCCTGGCTACTGCAATCTAGGAACAGCTATTTGATGCTCAGTTGGCCAGATCTTTCTCTAAATATAAAGCATGGATGCACTAGTGAGATTCAAATTTAGCTCTCATTTTTTCCTGCCTGTATTGGATCTTTTACATTTGGGATAGGAACACAGGATCCAGATACCTCACCACAGAAATCATCCTATCTTCGTTCTACTTGGTAGTACTGAAGCTGCTGCTTGTCTTTCTGGTCCTTGCTGTTGTCTTGGTAAAGTTCTGGGCAAATCCTCAGTGCCCTTTATTTTTGATCACTTTGGGGACAACGTAATATAGCCCCACCGCTTTTATTAAAATTCTTGCCAAAGCAGTTTTAATCCTTGTGTTCAGGGACACTCATTTTGCAGTGTTCAACCCCATTATTTTTTCTCTGTTACAGTGTCTGATTTCACAGGAGAGCTATCCCTTTCTTGTTAATATCTTCTGACAGAATGTGGAGGGCTGTAGGGCTGTTAAATGGCATCTTCATTTGAATTTTTTTTCTGTTAAGCAACATTGCATACTAATTACCTTGTCCTTCAGGCTCTGTTTTATTAAGAATGGAGAGAGAAATTTTGTTTTAATTTTTGTTGTATTATCTTAAATATTCAGGATAACTCACATGCACAAGTTTTATGAGATTTGTAGTATTCTGACATAGAAGAATCTATTAAAAGAGCCTATTTAAAAAATCCTAGGCAGAATAGCCTGTACACTCCAGATTTAGCTAACCTGCTCTAAAGGATGGGCTACTCTTTTCTTGACAGCTCCCCAGTATAGTAATGTGCAAGTGCACTCAGTAAGCTTAGATACTAGCATTTGTTGCTAGAGAGAACTCCAAGAGTTCAGAGGCTGTTGTTGGCTTTGACTGTTGATAAATGTTCCAGCACAGCCTAAAGAATAGGGACTCTGGAGACATTGGTTTTATTCTCAGCTTGGAGACATTTCCTGAGTGACTTTGGGCAAGTCATGTAATCTATCTCATGCCTCCATTTCCCCTCTGTAAAATGGGGTAATACTACACTATCTCTCTTAGCTGTTGTGAGGATAAAATTTATTCATGATTGTGAGATATTCAGATATTATTGTGGGGAGGGCCATCTAAATAGCTAGCTAGCCAGTTTGTATTGTTGGGATATCTCCTGAGTCCTGAATGTTAAGCAGGAACAATCAACATTGGAAGATGATCACAGCTTTGAGAAGCTGGAGGAAGTTATCACCAAAGAAATATGGTTTTTCGAAGTGAACACCTAATTAGTTTCACTGAAGGGGTAATCAGCAGGGATTGAGACTGCTTTAGAAACCTGCAGTAAAATGAATGAACAAAATCAAACTGAGTTTTGAAAAAATGTGGTGTGTAACAGATGAGGTGAAGAATGAGGTCTTGAACCTGCCCCTCATGGGGTCTGGGTTTAGTGGGACTGTTCCCTGTGAATAAGATTTGCATGTGCAATAAGATTGCATGTGTGTGGGTTTGCAGGGTGGGGAACTAGGATGGAATACAGCAGTCCTGAGCTAAAGCTCCCCGCTATGTCTGAGGCCTTGCAGATGGCCAGTTTTACCCCTGCCCTGATTCCTGCAGAGTGTAGAGCAGCCTGGGGATGGCTCTAAACTGTGCCAGCAGGTATCAGTTCCAAAGGAGCTGTCCACTAGTTGAGCACAGTCAGATCATAGTGCACTCTGACTACAGCCTTTCCCCATCCACTTTGCTGGGGCCAGAATGTGGGGATGACCTGGGCATCCCCAGCTCCTGTTCTGTACCAGTGTTTCAAAGGGAGCAGAGAACCTGGTCTACTATTGCAAGCCCAGCTGTATTCAAAGTTTGGCGGTCACCTGGGAAGGTTGCTGTGGTCTAGTGTTTAGAGCAAAGCATTGGGAGTCAGGACTCCTGGTTCTCTACCAAGCTCTGCCACTTGCATGGCCTTGAGTAGATTGCATAAACTCTCTACCTCAGTTTAAAGATCTCTGAAACATTGAGAGTAATAAGTAAAGTAGCTCACAGAGATGTGTGGCTTAATTAAAATCTGTAAAGAACTTTGAAAGCCTTGGCTGGAAGGTAATATAGAGGCGCATGTACTTTTGTTCATAAATCTGACCATCACTGGCTCACTTTGAAAATCCAGGGGTTTAAGAATCCTCCAGACATCAAAGAGTCTGTGTCAAAATGGACAGAGTCTGAGACCATATGCTAGGTTGCTGGGAGCATTACATTTCTGGCCAGTGGGTGCTACTGCTTCACCGACTTGCTAGACTCACTGGAGAAATTCCTCCAGATGAATCATGGCAAATTTGACCTCTTCCCATCAACTCCGAAACTCTGCAGAAGATGCTTAAACAAAAGCTATGTGAAGCTAGGAGTTTTCCCTTGGCAATAGGCAAGGAGGTCTGAAGACAGAGCTATCCACAGCAATGTGGATCATGCGGTGTGGCTGGTATTCAATGACATTTGGGGCAAATGACTCCTGTAAAAGCTTGGTTCTACTCCCATTGAAATCAACAGGAATTTTCCCATTACTATGGTGGTGGCAGGATTAGTTCCTTAGTTTCTTGTTGCCCTTAAATGAATCTCCCATGTACTGTATGCCAGGATTTTGCAAATAAAGATTATGAAGAACCACTTTGAAGCCAGACAATACCCAAGAGTCACAGGCTATAGCTGGCTTATATATATATATATAGGCCAGGATAATTTTAAGACCAAGCTTGTGGTTAATTGAGCTAATTTCAGCGAGAGTGGAATGTACTCAGCATCTTACAGAGCAAGGTCTCCAGAGTAGAAGCTCGTTGCCATAGGATTCAGGAGAAAATTTCCCCATCCTGTGCAGGGTCTTTTAATTGGCTAGAAACACTAAGTGTTTTACCTCTGCACCACCCTTTTGAAGCATTAGGTACTGTCCACTCCTATTGGTATAAGATAGACTTGATGTAACAAAGGTCTGATCCAGCACGGCAAATCCTGTGGTTTTATATGATTTTTAGATCACAAGTGCTGCTGCTACTTTTATTAATGTTCCAGCCTATGGACACTTAGGCCTTACTACACTAATATCCAATTCCCAGTTGTTCTATGGGAAGATAGAAAACATCATATTTAAGAATTGCCCTAATAAATATCTTCAGGAAATGCTGTTCTGTACGCCTTTAGGTTATGTCCAGTCTGTATTGTGGAGAGTACTTTAATTCCTCATTCAATGGTCCTGCCAGCCTTAACATCTGATTGCCTCATCACATTTAATGATAATGACAGGCTAATACTTCGCACTAGGCACTTTTCATCCTCACAAGTGGATTTTACACAGAGAGCGTTTCATTGTGGTTTTGGTCCATCTTTAGTTAGCAGGTTTCCATCCAAACAACCACATGCTTTGGGATCATTTGGATCTGGACCAGGTCTTTGAAAGTTGTCCCCACCTCTGCTGCTAATGCCAGCCTTGGCATTAGCACCAGCACTAGTGTGCTGTCAGTTCAGATCTTGTATATAACATGAACCTGTGCAAACACTTATTTTGGTAAAATGCTGTCAAGAGCAATAATGGCAGAAGTAGGAACCATTTAGCAATTTTTCGTTGTCAATATTGACAATGATGAAAATTCTGTTTGCAGCGCAGTTATGGTAGACAGAGGTAATTGCTGGTGGCCAGGAATAGTTTCATGTATTGAAGAGCCTGAGTCTGCTGGGAGAAATGGGTTTTTTCTCTTTAGGAGCTGAATTTCAGTTCTGTGGTTTGCTGAATGAATTAAAAAATACTTTTAAGGTTGCTGTAGTTACAGAAACTTCCCTAGTTTTATGGCTGTGCAAATTTCAGGTTTGGAAAAGTAGCCAAAATGTCGGTTGAAAATCAGATTTTTTTTTCAGGAAAACAGATTGAGCTTTATGAATGTTTTTATGTGCACTTAATTAACTTGTGGAACTCATTGCCACAAGATGTCATAGAGGAAGCCAGGAGCTTAGCAGGATTCAAAACAGAATTAGACATTTTATCTGGATAATGAGACCTCTCAATTTACATTGAATTACATGAAAAGAAGTTGGGGATATTACTACTCATTCTCTAGAGCATAAGTCAATCACTAAATGTATGTCTATACTGCAATAAAAGGTTTGACTGCAGCATGTATACACATACTTGAGCTAGTTTTAATCTGGCTCACTCTGGTACCAAGAGCAGTGAAGCTTCTGCAGCACAGGCTAGCAACCAGAGTGCCAGCACGCCAGGGGGCCTGGGTACCTACTTGGGTAGCTAGCTTATGCTGTGGTCTATACTGCCGTGGCTTCGCTGCTACTGATACCCAAGCCAGTTATGTCTAAATATGCTGCAATCACCCCCCCAATTGCAGCGTAGACATAACCTAAATAACGGGCACTAAGGAGATACTACTTTGGAAAGGTTATTTTGTAATTGTCCACTTGGGGCAGGTTGCACTCTCTGAAGCATCTAGTGCAGTGGTCTTCAGTGTGTGGTCCGCGGACCCCTGGGGGTCTGCAGACTATGTCTAAGTGGTCTGCAAAAGGTGACTATGAAAATAAAGTTTCAGATCCCAGAAAGGCAATCCATTTTTCTCATCAATCAAAAATATGTGACTACCCACATCTACAGCTCAAAACCTGGAACTGTTGTCAGTACCATAAAAGTCCACAGTTTAGTGCCCTTTCTCACGCTGCGTCAAATGCCGTGCTGAGCACATGCAAGTTCTATAGTAGAATTCTGTTCAGTCAATTTTCAGTCTAAGACTGAATTTTAATTTAATTTTAAATGAAGCTTCTTAAACATTTTAAAAACCTTATTTACTTTACATACAACAAGAGTTTAGTTGTATATTATAGACTTATAGACAGAGACCTTCTAAAAATGTTAAAATGTATTACTGGCATGCGAGACCTTAAATTAGAGTGAATGAATGACTCTGAATGAATGGCACACCACTTCTGAAAGGCTGCTGACCCCTGCTGTAATCGGTGTGATCTCTGAATGAATTACAGCTGAAGCTCACCATAAGTTTTAATGAAGATAATTTAGTTCATGATTCTACCACCTTAACATCTGAGAATAACCAGGGTTAGTTTAGGCCTAGGCAGGTGATAGTTTAGATAATAATTCTTGGACTTCTATGTATTTACATACCATTGCTGGATGCTGTTTGAGAACAATTTTAATCAAATGCTGTGACCATTTTCAACTGTCAGTTCAGTTTAGGAAGGTCCCACAAACCTCTCTCCTGTTTACATTTAATTGAAAATAGTTATTTCTTTTCAACAAGGTTTCTTATATTTCAGGAGCTTCCTATTTTACTGGCAGAGCATACCATAAAATCGTCAGTCTTCTGTAATTCTAGCCTCATGGTATCTTTTATTCTAAGTAAGGGAAGACACTGTGGTTACCTCTGAATGTTGGGTTTTTAATAGTAGCCATTGTAATATCTGACAATTATGACAGACAAGATTAAAGTCCTTTGATCTGTACAGCATGGATTTTTTTTTTAACGAGGAAAGCATTCAGTACTTCCCCTCTAGTATCATACAAAGAGCTAGAATATTATTCCTCCATACCAGCAGGTGGAAACAAAGACCAAATGAATTATAAAATGTCTCCCTGTAATGAATTTAAGTAGTATAGGTCTTTCTGTGCTTTCAGGATCTCTTAGTAAGTGCCTGATCCAAAGCCCATTGACCTCAGTGAGTTTAGGATCAGACCCTAAATTGGCATTTAGCATGGCAGTCCTACTGGCCGGTGTTCATGAAGCTGCTGCTTTCTGCTGCAGGGTCTAGTTTGGAAACAGAAATTCAGTGAAGAGAGATATTTGATCTCTCCCTGGGAGTTTGGATCTGCACAGGACCCAAAAATGCAGGGGTCAGATCACACCCAGGACTTCAGGTCTGAATAAGTCAAAAATTCCCGGTGGAGTGGGAGTGGGAGAATGGAGCTGTGTTTAGATTTAAGGATTTGGTTTGGGTTTGGTCATTGCTTACTTATTTACAGTGTGTTAGTACACGCACTCGCTGGGTATGTGTATGTTATATTGTGTGTGTATGTATGTGGTTTTGGATGACCTACAAAATATTGCACTGGCATTTTGCTTCCACTTGCACTTGAAGCAAAACCCAGCAGTGTAATTTGGAAGAGTGAGATCTAACAAATAAAAAGGCAGTGTAACTCACATTACACAGAAGAGCTGGTTTTATTAGCTTTTTGGAAAGAGTTTAACACCTTGTGTGTGTGTGTGTGTGCGCGCGCAGAATTCAAAGCCTTATTGCTTGGGGAGTTCCTCTAGCAGCTGTCCACAGAGGCAGAAGTTTTCTCAGAAACCATTGGTCAGTGGGAACTACTCCTCCCTTACCGACGATCCAAATAAGAATATGTTTATGGGGTTTTTTTTATTTTAAAAAAATAAATCCTGGTGCAACATAAGTTACATTGAGCTACTGGATCCTTTTTATTAGGAGGCGATCCCCATACTGGGTGTACTGCCACGGACTTCAGTGGAGTTGCATCAAGGAAGGATTTTGTTTTATGTCTATAATAACAGAGGGAATATTTCCTTTGTTGTGCTGTATGCACAGCAGTTGCCCTAGGAGATAACACCTGGCACTTAAGTAACTTTTTTGTATAGACAGAGGAGCTAGAATTTGATGTTAACCCCTAAAGATTCAAAGCAGCACATGGGAGGACTCATGTGAGTGTTGATTTGGTTTGTGTCTGTTGAAACCCTGCATGCTGCTTTGGGAATTGGGGCTTATACTAACTACTGTATCTAATGACAGTGTAAGTGGAAGCACAAATGCAGTGTAAAGGCTAACTCAACAACGGAGAGGTGAAAAATCAGGTGTTAAATATGTCAGTATTAGGTTGATGCAGGCAATGTGGTTTCAAGAGCCTTTTAAATAGACATGGGACAAACTCAGTCACTGAGTCCAAACCTCTTCTGTCTCCGGGGAAACCTTTGGCTCTTGCTAATTTCTGTAAGACAGATGTGAATGGGAACATTGACTGCACATCTCCTCAAGGTCTGGAAGAGTTTGGATCTGGATCAGGCTCTGGAACTGAGTTCTGGACTGTTTCTAATTGTATGTAGCATGTTCTTATCTTGGAGCTTGGCAGTCTGTGCTGTGTTTAATACCAAGCTTGCCATTGATACTGAACAAACCACCAGCCGTGCTGAATTAACAGTGATTAGAAATCCTCCCACTTGCATCTTCTATCATGCAAGAAGCTTGGGGATGCTGCTGCCACTAGAGCACAGCGATCAGCTCGTAACATCTCTGGCAGACTAAAGACCTGTGCCTGAGTGCACAGCTAGAGCAGTGCCCAGGCAGAAGCGTACTTTCATGGAGAGAGAAATGGGGTCACATTTAAAGCATAAGGATGGGAGTGAGGAGTTCTGCCTTCGGTTCCCGACCCTGCCCTGCAGATTGGTTGCTCTGGGGACATATCTGTTAACCTGTGTGTGTGTCAGCATCTCCTTTTGTAAAATGGGGATAACAACATTGAAGCCCAATGAAGAGCGGCTGTGTGTGGCTTGATTGATCAGTGTCTGTAGAGGGCATTGAGATCCATGTACAAAAAGCAACTGTAGAAGTGCAGAATATTTGACTGCAGTTGGAGCACAAGTGCAGGAAGTTAGAGCAGCTTTGCAGGCTTTGTCTGAATGACTGATGCCAGCAGAGATGTACATACAGAAGCCTGGAGCAGTATCACATCTGTTCAGCTGAAGTGGGCATTACTCTGGGCACCCATCTGACCAACTCCAAAGCCTCCTCCAATGAGCATGTTCTGGGAGCTGAGAATGAAGTACCAGTGTGGTACGGACCGCACCAGCAGGGTTGCTTGGAGTGCATCATTCCAGCATTGTCCTCATTCAGGAAGAAGCAAAGGTAATCCTTAGAGATGGGAGGTGCTAAATATCTCAGCCCTGCTATGACTGGAGTGTGGCTGCCTGGGATGGAGGTGATATGCTGCTGTCCAGGTGCCATGTTCTGTTATCCAAATTTGACCTCTGTAGCAAGTTGAGAAAGACTGAACTTCAAACCTGGATTAGATAATAAATCGTAACATTAACACACATCGAATCAATGCTATTACTCCTGTGTGCAGGACTGCCTTCCGTGGGGCTCACTTGGAAATGTACAGCTCATCAGGCTCTCTTACGGTTTGGGTTTATACTCCTAGGCTTTTAATTTAAAATGTCAGTCTACGTGGGCCGCATCCTCCATTGGTGTAAATGGGCACATCTCCATTGATGTTTATGGAACTATGCTGATTCACACCCGCAGTAGATCTGGCACAATGTACGTGGTGTTTCTGAACAATGCCAGGACTGACAGCTTTGGAGAATGAAGTTCTCTGCTTAGCCATCAGATGATACAGCAAAAGAAGTGGCCTCTCTACTGCCCTATCAGTCTTCTTAGTTCAGCCTCCATGCAAATTCAGCCTTTGGCCTGTCTTCTGAGACTGCCTACCAAGGTGTTAGTTCTGATGGGATGGAATGTTGTGAGCAAGACACAAGAAGTAATTCTCCCGCTCTACTCCACGCTGATTAGGCCTCAACTGGAGTATTGTGTCCAGTTCTGTGCACCACATTTCAGGAAAGATGTGGACAAATTGGGGAAAGTCCAAAGGAAACAAAAAAAAATGATTTAAAGGTCTAGAAAACATGACCTATGAGGGAAGATTGAAAAAATTGGGTTTGTTCCAGTCTGGAGAAGAGAAGAATGAGGCAGGGGGGACACACAAGTTTTCAATTACATAAAAGGTTATTACAAGAAGGGGGATGAAAGATTGTTCTCCTTAACCTCTGAGGCTAGGACAATAAGCAATGGGGTTAAATTGCAGCAAGGGAGATTTAGGTTGGATGTTAGGAAAAAATTCCTAACTGTCTGTATTAGTTTTTGGTGTGAATGCACCTAGAAAGAGAATATAAAATTTGTTTTTCACGAGCTTCAGATTTGCTGTCTGCATTTGTGCCAGTAAAGCTTGATTTCATGAATGTTGATGGAAATTGCAAAAACAGGGAACAAATGTAGCAGTAGGGAATTTGTTCAGCTGGAACAAATTGCCTGGGAAGGTTGTAGAATCTCTGTCATTGGAGGTTTTAAAGAACAGGTTAGACAAACACCTGCCAGGATTGGTCTAGTTATTACTTAGCCCTGCTTTGAGTTCCAGGGACTGGACTAGATAAGCTATTGAGATCTCTTCCAGTCCTACACCCTTTTTATTCTATGGTGTGAACACCTGTCCACTGGAAAGTGGACTCAGAGATCCCCTGACTCTTTTAATCACTTTATGGCTGTCAGCATGTAATGATTTCTGATTCAAACCAGTGACTAAATGGGGGAAAACTCTCACCCATTATCATCTCATCCCCTTTATCTTCTAAGGCTAATCTTCACACACAGAAGAATGCTGTCATTTTGCTATTATTCCAGCTAGGGTCCTTGGTCAAATCCAGCAAAGAAACCTACAGCAATAAATTAACTCAGTTCAGTTACAATTCTGAACATAGTGAAAGTTAAAGAAATTAGTAAAAGCCTCCCACACTTGGTTGACTTACAGTGGAGAAAACATAAGTCGTATGGTTTTGTTTCTGTTTCCTGACTGGGACGATAACTTCTGTAATTAGTTTTTGGTGTGAATGTACATGGAAAGAGGATATAAAATTGGCTTTTCATGAGCTTAAGATTTGCTGTCTGCATTTGTGCCAGTAACACTTGGTTTCATGAATGTTGGTGGAAATAGCAAAAATGGGGAATAAATGTAGTGGTAGTGAATTTGTTCAAATTTCCAAATAGATTAATAAAATTTCATTTGCAGTATTTACTGCTGCACAGAGCCCATATCTCCTCCCACTCCCCAACCCCCTGTGTCAGCCCGGAGCCCCCTCCCATACGCTGAACCCCTCAGCCCCCTCCTGCACCCAAATCCCTGACCCCTGGCCCCACCCCAGAGCCCTCACCCCCTCTTGCATCCCGGTCCCCTGAGCCAGCCTGATGAAAGTGAATGAGTGAGGATGGGTGGGGAGAGTGAGTGACAGAGAGTGGGGGGGATAGAGTGAGCTGGATGCTGGGCATCGGAGGAGGGGCAGGGCAACGATGTTTAGTTTTGTGCAAGTAGAAAGTTGGCAACCCTATTCATGCCCCAAGTCAATAACAGACATAATCAACAAGAAACAAAATTAACAAGCTAGTGAACTGATTATTTGCTTCACTTGTTTAAAAATGTCCTGGTAATAGGAAGAAGATTAACGACGGGCTATCGTTTTAGTTCCAGTCTTAAGCATGGCATATATGGAACATCTGGTAGGTTTGGAAAGTGAAACTGTCACAGGCAACGAATCTCAGTGCTGATATTTAGGGTTGAGTTGTATGACCTAATTCAGAGAGATAGCAGGGGCTGCTAAGCACAGATAAGGCACCACAGTAGACAGTGGCTTTTATTTCAGAGCATAGTCAAATGTTTTCATTGACTATGGAGCTTGTTGGCTTTCATCTAAAGGATGCAGACTAGTTCATGAAGGCAGGAATGGCTGGGAGGCCACTCTGCAAGTAAGCTAGCAAGTAAGTTGATGCATATAGCAAAAAAGCAAAGCACCTATATCAGGGAATGTATTTTGTTCCTACAGGACCAAATCCTGAGAAGTGCTGAGCAATAGGAACGTTCTGTTAGAATGTGCTTTTGTAACTGAAACCCCAGATGGCTTCTCTCTCCTCCATTTATGCCAAAGATTTGGCTTTTATTTTGACAACTCTGGTTTTAGCTCAAATTATTTATCACACTACTTCATAATGTCCAAATCAATGTGCGTAGCACACTTGGTTAAAAATACTCCCATCTTAGTAATATGAGACCTCATTCCAGCACTCTGCTGTTAAATCTTTGCTAAGGGGGAAGGAGCGGCTGTGAGGTTTTGGTGCACTTAATAAAACATGTGGATTAGCGAAGCGATGATTAGTGAGGTTCTACTGTAGGCAGGAATCTGAATGTCAGTCTGTGCTGAAGCCCCAGTGGAAAGTTACCTGTACTGCCTGCATGAGATTGTGTATGACAGATTATGATGCTGGTCTGCTGTAGGACATTGCACTTTGTTACAATCTTGGATTTTGCAAGCATGCTGGACTGTGATTAACCCCAATGTTTTGTATAAATGTGTGAGTACTCCCTACTCAATCTCTACTGGTGTATAGTTGGCAAAAATTATTTTTAATAGTCATAAGTCCAATAGTGTTGTGTGTGTGTGTATTAATCAGTGTGAAGAAGTTTAGTAAACTTCTGCATCTTGGGCCTGATCCAAAGGTCATAGTAGTCAATAGAAAGACTCTCTTTGACTTCAATGGGCTTTGGATCAGGCCCTAGCTGATTTATTACAATAGCACCTAGGAACCTCAATCAAGGACCAGGGGTCCATTGTCCTGGCATGAACACCGATGTTACAGTCTATGTGTGAGACAGGATGCAACAGGTGGACAAAACAGGCAGCAGAGTGGGGGTGGATAAGAGGACAAGGTAACAAAATGAACAGGGTTTATCAGAAAAATAGAAGTCTCAGCTCACCACTAGCTTAATATGAAGGTGAGTTTTTCAAGGTGTAGGGGTCTTCCATTTGCCACAAAATCTCAGTTTAATGCTCAGAATTGGGGCTGATCAAAAAATTTGTCAAAACTTTTATGTTGGAAAATTCTGTCTTCGACTAAACAAATTTTTCTGTGACAAATGTCTGGTTTCTGTGGAAAATTTTCATATTTTTTTAAACCCTGAAATATTTGGCTGAAAACCAAAATAAGTTGATTTGAAATTGCTACCGGGGTCGTCCTTGGGAGTTGCAGTTTGATTGACTCATAACGCCGTTCTCCTTTACGGACTTGGTTTCTAGCTGGACTACATCTCCCATAATGCACCATGGCAAGGGACTTTTATGATTAATTGCCTCCCCTCTCCAAGAGGAGAACCACGATGCATCATGGGAGATGTAGTTTGACCAGGGAGTCTGGCCTATAGAGGAGAATGGGAACTTGAGACCCCCTGAACTACAGCTCTCATGAGGCACTACAGCAGTATTTCCAAATCCAAAATATTTCAGTTTTCAGCAAAAAATTTTCAATGATTGAATTTTCTCCACAAATCTACATTTTCTACCTGGGGAAAAAATCATTTTTCAACCAGCTCTACTCACAATTTCAAGATTACGGTAGCATGAGGAGGCAGTGTGTTCTGATGGAGGGAACTGAGAGTCATAACTCCAGCATTTTATTCCTGGCTTGCTATTATGAGATCCTAGGCAAGTTGCAATTTCCTTCTGCCTTAATTAATACCAACTTCCTAGAGATATTGTGAGGTTTTAATGATGGTTTATAAAAGTACTTAGTGCTAATTATTCTTGCTAATATTGTTATTCCACTTATTGTCTTGAGGTTCCTGGAAGGGCTGTAGACAAAACTCTGTCAGAATATTAGCAGAAGATGGTACCAATTTATAGCTTCAGAGCTGCTTGTGTGAACTAGGGTGGTGTATTCTAATGAAACGTGCTCTTGTATTAGCTGTAATGGAAATGAGACTAGCATGCATCAGTCAGATGGTAATGCAGTAGGATGGTGCCTACTGCAGCTGATTGTCCTGAACTGCTAGACCATCCTAGCGTAAATAGCCCTGGTAATTATTCAGTCAACCTTGGTCTGTTTCCAATGATTGCTTTCCAGTATGACGTTGCTCTCAAGACCTGTTCTGATTCATTACCTCCTGTTCCCACCAAAGAGAAGTCAAAGGCACAAGAGGAGATGACATCCCTTGTCTGGTGCATAGTGGGATGACTCGGGTGAGGGTGGGGACTAGAGGTAATGCAGAGCAGACTGCTCTCCTAAAAAGGAGTAGCATGTGTTTATGTCCACCCTTGAATGTCAGCTGATGGCATGTTGGTGATTATCCAATCATAGTGAAATCTTGCCCATCTGCTATGTAAGTCTACCAGAATGGGGGTTGGTTGCGTATGCTCTCCAACTTGCTAGCACAACTGGACAACACAGGGAAAGAATTTGCATGCTGCATGCGTGTGTTTGTATATGCACATGCTGCATGTGTTGTACATGCACATGCTGTATCTATATTTCAGTGTAAAACCTATACAAGTCCTATGGTAAGTGTTAGAAATTTTAGGGTGGGATTTTCAAAAACACCTAAGGGTGGTAGAGGCACTAATTTAATTGCCTTTCAGTGGCAACATGCTCCTAGATCCCATAGGCACTTAGGAAAATCCTCCCTATGTGTATAAAGGCAAGCAATGAAAAGCTAAATTTCCCCCAGTGGTACAAACTCTCTCTCATTGTACATCTAGGGTGGTTTTAAATACTAGTTAGTGTTAAATGAACAGCTGGAGAAGTGCCTGCCCCAAAGAATTTACAGTTTAAATAGAGAAGCCAGACAAAGGGTAGGAGACAGTAAATATCCCCATTTTACAAATGAGGAACTGAGGCGCAGAGATTAAATGAGTTCCCTTTCACAAAGACAGTCTGTTGCAGAATGGGAATTAAACCCAGGTGTTCTTAGTCTCAGCCCTGTTGCCTTAACCGCAAGAATGTCCTTCCTCTCTCCAAGTTAGAGATATTTGTGAGTGCAAAAAAAAAAAAAGTTTAATAATTTTTTAAACTGAATTATTTTCACTCTCCAAGAACTTAAAAATAGCTGATGGGGTTTCCCTCAAAATTTCCCCTGTAGGCTGAGAGCATGCATGGAAAATTTGAGCTCATGAAAATAATCTTTGAGAGAGTTGACGCCAAATAAATAAAGGGGGGCTGTGTTATAATGGAAATTTGAATTCAACTTTAACTGTAATTTTTCCCTATAGAGAAAGCTCAAGGGACAGATCCACAGCTGGTGCAGCTGCTCTGATCTACATGAGCTGAAAATCTGGCCCATAATATTTGCAGGAGTGTATAGCAAACAGGTACTTAACTTTGCATGGAAATGTATAGGTGTGTGCCAATGGTTATTGAAATTTACTGATGTCGGAGCTTTGTGCAAGCACAGACTAAAGCAACTATCCCAAACCTTGTGGAAAATTCCAACTCTAGACTAGTCTAATTAATAATGTTTTGCCACCCCTTTTGATGTAAGTATGACTGAAGATGTGAGGATACATTTCTTCAACTGAATATACAAATACAATATCTGGAAGCTTAAACCTCCAGGCAACTCGCCAAAGAACTGCTATTGACATAAACCATTGCTGTGTGTCAGCAGTACAGAGAATATGAGTGCTTGTTTCAGTTTTAGTGCTTTGTGTCATGTTAAGAAAAGCAGGATTTGCTCATGCACTAAAAGAATGAGATGGCAGAAGGAAGCTCAGTTTAACTGGTAGCTGTTGTTTGGGATTGCTCACTAACAAAAAAAGTCTTTCATCTCATTCCAAGTAGGAGCTGTTTATTTGCCAGGTACAGCAATATGCTCCTCAGTTGCTTAACGATGTATCCAAACATGTTAATGATTTATATTTTTTGGGAGCAGTGTTGCTTTGCTCGTAATGCCCCTGGCGTGAACTAACTTGCTGCCAGAATTTTGAGGAGTGATAGGTTGAAGATTTGCAAACTGAGTCTGCACGCATACAGCAAAGAATGGTGCACGAGGATGCTAGATCCTTCAGCCTGTCCTGCAGAATCGCCATAGAATGTACTAGTCCAGGCACCAGATCTTCTTGCCTGCCCTTTACTGCTGGTGTTAGTGACAGTGAAAATCTTCCTTGTCCCCTGACTGAGGAGCTGAGAAGGATGTCTCAAGGCTGCCTACCTGTTAGCTCAGGGCAAGGTGCTGAGCCTGCCATCTGAGAGGAACTGAGTGCTCTTCATAACCATTGAAATCAATGGGCCAGATGCTCAGCTGGTGTAAATTGTTGTAGCTCTATTGACTCAGCATGGGCTAGTGGACAGGCCACTGGACTAGGAGTCAGGAGACCTTTTATTATTATTAATTATTATTTATTATGGTAGGGCCTAAGGACCTTTGTGCTGGGCACTGTGCCATAGGGTAATTGACAGTCCCCAAAGAGCTCCCAGCATAAATAGATGTGGCAGATGCTGAGTGGGAGGAAGGGATGGAACATGCAAGCAGAGAGAACAAGTGAGGGCAGCAAACACCATGTCAGTGCCACCATTTTATTTTTAATTTGATCTGGGTGGGGTTTTGTTGGGAGGGGACTAGCTAAACGAAACACAAAGGGGAGTGAGGGGGGTGAGGCTGGGGTCGCAGAGTGGAGTCCAGGTGGCATGAGGCTCAGGCGAGGAGACTGAGGGAGTTGGAGCAAACAGCCAATCAGCCCAGGGAAGAGTGTGTCCAGACTCGTAAATGTAGAACAAATTCTGATGACCTCATCAGCATCCACCAGGCCCTGTGGAAGCCGCTTCTGTGTCTGTGCCTGCCCCCGTCAATGTGTAGAGTTTTTTCTTACCAAGGGATTTGGGGGTCGGGGGGCACTGCAGGGGTCCTAGTGCCCTGGGAGGGTGGGGGAGGACACTCTGGCACAGTTTGCAGTCTGGAGGTGCTAGGAGCTGGGGAATGGTCACAGCCATGTCCTCTCTTTTTAGTTTCCCCCCTCAGTGCCACTGACCTGCTCTGTGCCCTTGGATAAACTACTTCCCCACTCAATGTCTCTTTCTCCTCTTGCATTGTCTGTTGTCTATTCAGATTGCAAGCTCTTTGGGACAGAGATTCTCTCTTACTATGTGTCTGTACAGCACCTAGCACCATGGGTCCCTAACTTCAGTGGGGGCCACTAAGTGCTACAGTAATATAAAAAATAATAATTGCTTTTCATGGAGTGATGCAGGTCTACACCAGTGAAGGCTCTGGCCTGATGATATTCCTTCTTTCTCTGTTATTAATTCCTCACAAGCTCCAAAGCATTACAAATAGTCTTTTCTGTGACCCGCTGGCAAAGATTGCTTCTCATATTAAATTGCACATCGGATAATTTTTTTTTCAAGTTAATGCATACATTCAGCTTTGGAACAAAGATTGCTATATTTTTTCTGTTGTAACTATTTTTCAGTACAGTCAGTATATGCAAAAAGAAAAATAATTTGAGACACTATAAGAATAACCAGGTAAAAGCTCTTTTTAGATCATATCAGACTTTTTTCTCCTACAGTCATAGAGAACACAACTATATATTTTAGATTGGAAAACAGGGATCCTATAATTTTGAGGTAGAAGTCCTCAAATATTGATTAATTAACCTGCCGAGATAAATGTATCATCAGTGCAGGTCTGAGCTACAAAACAATGGGCTAGGTGGACCACCATCTTAAGTGACAATTTGTCCTGAGATCCATTGGCAGCTGCACTAAAACTCCCATAAGTTGGTGGTTTTATTGATGTATTAAACAACACTATTATAGACCGCAGTGTTTTGGAGTCATAGTGTAATGTCTTTGTTTAAGCCCAGATGTCAGCAGAGGGTGTGTAAGAGGGCAGACAGGATCTTGAGGTACATTCACACATCCCAGTGTGCCTGTTACAGCCTGTGGGCTCTTTAAAACTCAGAACTAGCAGGTCACATGACTGCTGGGGGAGAAATATAAAATGAAGGGGGAGCTAAGGGGCCTTTTCCCCTTCAGCCTAGCTAAAGCAGGGCAAGACTCTGGGGAATTATTGCCCAGTGTTTATCAGTTAAGTTTTTGTGTTTGTTTGGCAGTTAAACAAGATCTGAGGAGCAGGGCTTAAAAGGACTGGGGCTTGGAGCTTTGTTTCCATTTCCTGGGTAGTGAAACCCCCTTCCGACTAACCCCCTGGTGCCTAAGGTTAGACTTTTAAGTGCATATGGAGGTACCCAAATACATGGCCTGATTTATTTTTTTTCCTCTCCTCAAAAATGCTGAGCATTCTACTGAAGCTTCTACTGAAGTCTATGGTGGCCATAATGCTGGGATCCCACCTCTAACTCGTTTCCTCTCCTGTAAAAATCCCAAGGTAAAAGATTAGCTTCAGACCTCACAAGTTCCCCTCCTTTCCATCACCCAGAAGCACCTCCCAGCTTTCCTAATGAATAGCTGAACTCAGCAGTTGGGGAAAAAAGCAGCTGGGAATCCAGTGGAATGAATGTAGATGCCACGAGTGGCTAAAGCTGAACCCAGGCAAGATTGGAGTGATGCTTGGAGGAAGAGAGAAGTCCTCTGAAAAACTCGCCTCCTCTGTAACATCCTCCACTTCCATCTGTGACTGGCCAGAATCTTGTGTCTCATCAGGGATCCATGATTTGTGATGTCTCAATTGAATAGTTGCAGCTCATTATATCTAGGAAGGAAGCTGCACTGAGGAAATTCCCTTTGATATAAAAGAGAGTAGCCCATTGTGTGCTCCACTCTGTGCACTGGATTCCCACTGAATAGAGTCCAGTTCACAGTTGCTGTCCAAAGTTGCCCATGGGATTGGTCTGAGACACACATTTCCCTCTGCAAGCAGGACCTCCCGTGAAAGCTACAGTTCCCTAGATTCGTGAAGCTGTCAACTAAGGGAGGGGAGCTCATGAGTAGGGGAGACAGTGTCAGGGGATGGCTTTGAGCTACTGCTGCATCCTGGTCTATGTGGTGTACCTGGAGATCTGTCCATGGTTTAAATCAGCATAAATATCCCCACTCTGGTAACTCCACAGGCTTCTCAGTAACCAAAGGAAACAGTGGTAGCTACACTCAAACATTTATTTAAAAAACCAACAACTCTAAAGCCTAAGCATGGGCAATCAGCCTAACAAAGCAGAGTCTGTTTCTGTGAGGAGATCAGTCTTCACCATGAAATAGGCCTTCTGAGGATCAACATGGGCTGCTTAAGTAAGTTCTTAGTCGTCAGCCCTTTCCAAGCTAAAGCATTAAACTAGTGAGCACACGTGAACCAATTGCTTGGAGTCCCGAGACAACAAATGTCTGGAAAATTGGGCATGTCAGTCTGAGAAGCACATTATTGTCACTCGACAAATAATAAACTGGTGTACAGAGCCTTAAAAATGATGTCTTTGTTTCCCTGTGCACTGTACCTCTCCTCCTGGTGGATTAAATTGAGTGGCTGGTTTGTGATCAGTGCAGACTCTCACAGAGGAGGTGTATGCGCTGTGCGCTCTCTCTCTCTCATGGGGTACATTGCTTTTGTTGTTTATTTCTCTTCTCACCTCAAACAAGTCACTCCTGGCGCAATGTATCTGTCTGTTCGGGCCTTATACATGGAAAACTGCAACAATAAGATGGTGCGTGACTGAGAAAGTCCGCAATGTTAGGAGAACGCAGCCAGTGAGAGCGCTTATTGAATGTACAGTGCAAATAGATGGCTGATTACAGAAGGATCAGAGTCCCCTTGTTTTACCTGGTTCTCACCATCCTATTCAATCCTGATTTACTCCTTCTGCCCACACCCTAGAAACAGGCATCTTGCAAATGAAACAAACTAGATTCTCTGCTGAAAAATGTCTTTCTAACCACAGCATGAGAAATACAGCTATTCCCAAGCTGAGTGGATGAAAGCCTGATTCCAGCGGATGTGGCTGAAGTCACTGGCCACAAATATCTTCCCAGCACAAACAGCTATTTTGTCCTCCTTGAGAACAAGTAGAAAGAGAGAGACGGGTAGATCTAAATCATTCTGTGCATCCCACCCATCACTGCTGTCCCAGCAGTTGTTCTTTCCCCCGCAAGATGTTTTGTACTATGATCTTGCCAGCTCTTACAAGTTAAACAGGGATGGGCTGGTTTGGTATGTAAATGGGAGATCTCCAAGGAACACAGAAGTATGCTTGGGGGATAAGTAGGTGGTGGTTTCTCCTCTGAGTTAGTACTGAATGAAATGGCTCCTGTGGTGCTAACTAGCCATGTGCTGCTGGAGGTAATACCTTTTTTGGCTGACATGCCCTGCTCACTTGAGCTCCTTAAAGATTCGTTGGCACTTTTTGTGAGTCTCTCTCTGCATGCGCAAGAGTAGGGGTGGTGTCCTGGCCAAATTCCAACAGGGATAATTTCTATCTGATGGCCAATAATAATAATTAACACATTCCCTGGTAGTTTTAACTGGAAACACAATTTTTCTTCATTTCCTGTCCTAAACTAATGTGCTGTGTTGCTATGTTTTTTTCCTAAATAGTTGTTTTTGCTTAAATTGAAGTAAAACTTAGTCCAAATCATTCTGCCACAATAAATCCATAATCTTAAATTGTCATTTATTACTGTAAACAATGAAATTCAGGGGCAGATCCTTGGCTGGTGTGAATTGTCGTAGGGCATTGAAACTTGTGACAATTTACCCCAGCTGAAGATCTGCCTCAGCATAAATTACCCAGAAACATTTGGAAATAATATTTGGTTGAGCTTTATTTAAAAACTATCACAAAATGTATATTAGAACTGGAAAAGGTACAGAGAAGGGCAACAAAAATGATTAGGGGGTATGGAGCAGCTTCCATCCGAGGAGGATTAAAAAGACTGGGACTGTCCAGCTTGCAAAAGAGATGACTAAGGGGGGATATCATAAAGGTCTGAACAAAATCATGAATGGTGTGGAGAGAGTGAAAAGGGAAGTGTAATTTACCACATCACATAACACAAGAAGTAGGGTTTGCCCAATGAAATGAATAGGCAGCAGGTTTAAAATTAACATAAGGAAGTACTTTCTACAATGCACAGTCAACCTGTGGAACTCGTTGCCAGGGGATATTGTGAAGATCAAAAGTGTAACTGGGTTAAAAAAAAAAAGACTTAGATCTATGAACTTATCTATCAATGGGTATTGGCTAAGATGGTCAGGGACACAACCCCATGCACCAGGTGTCCATAAACCTTTGACTGCGAGAAGCTGGAATTGGATAACAGGGAACTGATCACTTGATAATTGCACTGTTCTGTTTCTTCCCTCTGAAACACCTGGCACTGGCTGTTGTTGGAAGACTGGATACTGGGCAAGATGAACCATTGGTCTGACTCAGTATGGCCGTCCTTATGTTCCCCAGAGTTGTCTGCATTCTGTGTGTATCAATTTGAAAATCTTTGTAAGGAGAAGAGCTGAATAAAATAAGTGATTGTTTTTCTCTCTCTGTCTGGCATTTACATGGCCCCCAGGACTGTAGTATCTGAGTGCCTCACAATCTCAAATGTGTTAAATTTCGCAGGACTCCTGGGCAGTAAGGCAATGCATTTTACAAATGGGAAACTTAGGCACAGAGAGATGAAATGATGTACCCAATGTCCTACAGGAAGTCTGGCAGAGCACTGACTTGAACCAAAGTTTGCCCAGTTATAGGCTAGTGCGTGAACCATTGAACTATTCTTTTGTGTTCCTCTTCCCTGATGTTGTTGCTATGTGCAATGTTTTGGCTCAGAACAAGATACAGTTGGACACTACTGAAATGAAATAAAAAATGGTGTAATAACTCATCAAAATGGAACAATTTAATTCCCTCCTTTTTTTTTTTTAACCACATCCTTATTAAACCCATTGCTGTTGGTCCCTCCATGGGTCCTGCTGTGCTTTCCATCATCCATTAGTACTCCATGGAAACCAACAGAATGCTAGGGGCTTACGCCGCTTACCTGGCTCTTTCAGCAGCACAGCAGGTGTGTTCTATCTAGAACATTTGGTAGCGGTCATATGCAGTGTAGTTGTAGCTGTGTTGGTCCTAGGATATTAGCGAGACAAAGTGGGTGATATAATATCTTTTATTGGACCAACTTCTGCTGGGAAGAGAGACAAGCTTTCAAGCTTACACAGAGCTCTTTGGGATTCGGGTAGTTATTTTTGTTGGCTCCTTCTATTTCTGGCCTGTAGTTTAGAGAGGAGGCAAGAGGCCAATGTTAGTCAGCAGATAACCTGGCCACGGGTACTGCGTGATTGAAGAAGGCAGCTTCTGGCAAAGGGCTAGAGAAGCCAACCAGGGTCACTTCTTCATGTGATTTAATGACAGTGATTTAACTACACTAGGCTGAATTGACCACAGGGTAAAGTAATTAGCTAGAATTTCAGTTGCATTAAGGAAGAGATGGGCATGTCTGTTACTTATTGATGAATCGTCAACAAATTTTTCTTGGCGGTTGTTAAACTTTCTTTTCTTTCATATTTTTTTTTATCCCAGAGACTCTCAATTCACTTTCCCTTGTGTGAATTAAAAACAGTCAGATTTGATGTACTCCAGCCCCCTAGGAAAAATCTATCCCTGTAACCAAAATCTATGCATTTCTAAAGGGGTTAATACTAGTGAACACGTGCAAGGGTTACTGCAAAGAAAGGAAAAAGGCAGCACCACTTACCTACCCATCATCACCTTTATCCTTGGGATTCCTTTGGACAAATGCTGAGCCCTCTATAATCTGTGGCCTGCCTGATATTACCTCATCCATGCCTTTTACCTTTTAATCCAATGCCAGCCATAGTCTTTGACACAATGGCTCGCTTTTATGTGGTGGGAAGTATGTTACTAGAGAGTTTCTGTTGCTCAGTCCAAAACAATAAAAGAATGAATGGGACACTTTTCTTCTCCCCCAGATACGTAGTGTATTTATTAAGATCATTGTAATGTGTTAGTCTGCCCACTCCTGATCTCATCATAGGGTTTAAGTGGGATGTAAGTAGTGCAAACATTTAGAGCTAGCCCTGTGCTCAAGGGTGAATACATACAGCCAAATGGGGAGTATAATCAGTTTAGTTCCACTGCATGACAAGGAAACCAGGGTGTGGGTAGCCCTCTCAGGAGCAATGGGAGCTGCTGGATGCTGAGTAGGTTTGAAAATCTGACCATTTCCTCTAGATCCTTAAATGAGAATTGACCTTTTTAAAAAAAAAAAAAATAATGTGGCCATAAGTAACTTACCCAAGACATCAATGGCAGAACTGTGAATAGACCCAAGGTCTCCTGACTCCCAGTCATGAGCTTTTGCCACAAGGCTGCCTTCTTCTGCAGACACACTGCTTTCTATTCTGTTGGGGCTAATAAAAATGATGTATTCACAACTCTCTGCTGGTACACTAAGAGCCTGATTCTCATCTACACTAAGGCCCCTTTATACCATGCCAGTGGAGTGAATTGATAATAAAGGGGGTATAAATATAATTTACTTTCACTTAATCCTTTACATCAGAGTGGGGTAAAGGGCCCAAAGTGTCAATAAGAATCTGGCCCTTTGAATTTTCAGTCAACAAGAAACTGCAATTTTTTCTTCTCCAAAGGAACTATATTTTCTGGATCTGCTTGGGAAAAAATGATAGAGGAACTGCACAGAGAGCAGCAAAAGATGGCAAAGTATTTTTTTCTTTTAAATTTCTTTCCTGAGTCCACTTCTAAAAGTGTGAATCTCTTTTCAGTTATGTCTGCGTGACAGCAACTTTATCAATTTTAGGTGTTAATCTCTGTTTTCAGGTGAAAATTTGCCTCTTGCTTTGATTAAAGAAATACATTGTGACTTGTTCTCCTATGCACACTTCCTGTCCATCACTTCAGCAGGAACGGAAAAACACGGACATCCATGCACTGTAGCTAGAGTCCCATTGAATCTTAACAGCTGAGCATGGTTTGCTCTGTCTTAGGCTTTACCTATGCTTGGGAATACCCCTGACTCAGCCATTGTTGGAAACAATTGGTGTGTTCAGTGGTGCTAACCAATAAGCATAGGCTAGGTTAAGCAAAGGTGTTCACTGGTGCAAAGCTTGGCTTGACTGTGTCTATGTTACCAATGTAGATGCAATAGCGGCTGGCCACTGATGGTTGAACTGAGGCTGCTGAAGTGTAGACAAGGCCTTTTATCTTAACTAACTGCCATATCTTATCTAGGTTTTCATACTGCATCCATTACTTTGTGTTCTGAGCACCTTAGGCCCAGGTCAGCGCTTTGAAGGGAGATGTCTCAGGAATACCTCAGTATGGTGGAAGGGGCACGTTGTCATCTTTCAGATGAGATTACAAAATGGAATTCTGATTACTTCTGGGCATTAAAGAACCTATCATAGAACTTTTTGCAAGTTAGCCTTCTTTCCTGGCCAAATTCTAGCTTAAGTAGTTTCTTGCCCACCTAAAACGCCCCTACAGTTTCGGTTGGATATGATGATTTTCTTCATTTCCTGTCCTAAACTGCTGCAAGGTTGTGCTGTTACACAGCACTGGTCTCAGAGTTGGTTGCAGTTCAGTAATACTTTCCAAAATACTCGATAGTTTTATAACATACTTTGGGATGCTGCAGCTTCAAAGCTTTGGGTCTTATTTTAATAACATTCTACGATTTACTGCTAATGCTAGGAATGTTATATACATATGCCATTGTTTTTAGCAAGACATGGGGCATGTGGGTATCAAATGAACATCCAGGCCTCTCTCCTGGCACCTCATGGTCTTGTGGTTTTGTAAGTCATAACTTCAGTTTGAACTTCTCCATCAAATGAGAATAAATAGAACCAGTTTCCCACTTGGTTTTGTTTACAATGTCTGTTAAGCTCCCAGCAGGCTGTACACAATAGTTCAGAGATACGCTATTAGGTGGTCACATCTCGTCATTAGATTCTTACATTTTGGTGGGGAGGGAGTAGGGGGAATAAGAGAGAGAGGTACTGCAGCTGGCTGAAAGGAGAGTTACCTCTCCCTGCCTTGATAGCTTGTATTTCCCTTTACGTTGTTCCAAATCTGCATTCAAAGATTTTGTCTAAGTTAATCAAGATTTGGTACTGAGAAAAAAATTGGGGCCCAAGTCAGTGACGCATCTTCAAACGCCAGTGGCTGAGCGCTGAAGTGGCCCAGCACCTTGCAGGACCAGAGCTTCGGTTCTTTGACATTTTCAGGCCTTTACATGGACTTTGCTGGTGTGTATCGCAAAGCTTCCATTGGCAGCAGTGGTGATGGATCTGGCCCCATAGGTGTTACATTTAAGAACGTACTTTCTTGTGTATAGAGCATACCAATGGCCCAATCCTGTTCATGCTGTTTTGTCATGGAGCAGGTTTGTTAGATTTTCTTAGCATGTAGATTTCACACATATGGACAGCAGCTGGATGAACATTGATTCATTCATAGATTCTAGGACTGGAAGGGACCTCGAGAGGTCATTGAGTCCAGTCCCCTGCCTTCATGGCAGGACTAAATACTGTCTAGACCAGGGCTAGGCAACCTATGGCACATGTGCTGAAGGCGGCACATGAGCTGATTGTCAGTGGCACTCACACTGCCCGGGTCCTGGTCACCAGTCCGGGGGGCTCTGCATTTTAATTTAATTTTAAATGAAGCTTCTTAAACATTTTAGAAATCTTATTTACTTTACATACAACAATAGTTTAGTTATATATTATAGACTTACAGAAAGAGACCTTCTAAAAACGTTAAAATGTATTACTGGCACGCGAAACCTTAAATTTGAGTGAATAAATGAAGACTCGGCACAGCACTGCTGAAAGGTTGCTGACCCCTGGTCTAGACCATCCTGGATAGACATTTGTCTTGGACATTACATTGGCTCAGAAAGTAGTTGGATAGACAGTCCATTGGGTCAGAAGTTTGTAGCCTGAGGAGGATTTACCCAATGCCTTTCCCCAGAGTGGACATTCTTGTTGTATACATCATTACCCTGTGCTTTCATAGTGGTCCTGGGGCTATACACTATATTTCCATGCATTGAACAATCAGGACTAATCATTTCCAAAGTGAACACAATCAAAATGTCTCATCGGGAATTTTTGTGGCCCAAAGTATACTTTCACACAAGCCTATACACATTGCTGCGCTCGTGAAGTAGAGCAGCATTGGAAAATATCAGCAGGCACCTTCAGGCTCTTTAATAGGCATCAAAGTGTTGGCCTAGATTCTCAGGCAATGGGAACGTTATGACTTTCTATTAAAGATGTGTTGAAACAACACTAATAAAAAAACCTGGTAGCAAATTAAGGAAGTTTATAGCTAATACCTAATAGTCTAATAATGTTAGTCGAACCATCAGAAGTAGTAGAACCAAATTGTCGCCCACCTTGTTTTCCTACAATAGTTTTCACACCCAGTGCAATTCTTCCTGGATTTTGATTCCTTTTTTTGGTGGGAGGAGTTTCCCTGGTCTTACACAGTAAAACAAAACCAGTATCAGTGGCTCAGGGCCCATGAGTAACCCTAGAATAATATACAAATATGCACAACTACACAGCAGTCCATGCATCCTAGTGCTTATGTAATAACAAACTGGTGTGCATGAAGTGAAAGGAAATATGTATTTATTTTTAAGGAAACAGATTTCGCTTTCATATTTCCAAGGGTTTTTATGATAAACGGTGATGGGTTAGTGCCAGGTCCTTACAAAGCGTGTTCAGCTCACATAGTTTCAGTTGCTGTGAGGCAGTGTTTTGTGGCAATCAATCATAGTTGCTCAATAATCACTTTTGGACTTGACATTGGCGCCAAGAATGGTCTTCTGGTTAAGGCCCTGGGGCTGTGATCTGTTGTCCATTCAAGTCAACAGAAAGAATCCCATTGACTTCAATGGGTATTGGATCAGGCCCTGACCTGATATTTAAGAGCTCTGAGTTCAACCCCCAGCACTCCCACTGACTTCCTGTCTCACTTAGAGCAAGTAATTTTCCTTTAACTTCAGTCAGCTTCAGGTCAGGCCATTACTCTTGCTGTGCCTCAGTTTCCCATCTGTTTAAAAAATGGGGGGCAAGGGGGATGTTATCAGAATAAAGTCATTAATGTTTATGAAGCTCAGTTGCTGTGATGACCAGCCATAGAAGCCCCTAGATAGAAGAGTAAATCCTGCTCTTTTGGAGCAGTCTCTGTAATATTGTTGATCTTATGGAGAGATGCCTAAACGAAGCTTAGTTTCCTGAAACCAGGATCAGTTGTAGCACCATCCTTCTGCAGTGATCACTTCACAACTCATCTGTAACTCACTGTGCATGCAGACAAGCATATTGGTGTGCTTCCTACAAGTCTATTGCAACCACAGACTGCTCTGGAGGGCAAGTGATATGTCTCTGTTTTGTATTGTCTTTTCTTCAGGATGCTGCATTTTCTTCATGGAGATCTTGGGTCCATCACTCTGGAACATGACTTAGATTTAAATGCAGAATGACATAACTTCTCTTAGAAGCTCCCATCTATCAGTCATTCTACCACAGGAAACAGGCAACTACTGGTTCCTGCAGATGTTCCTAACTGTAATACCTTGACATTGTCCAGAATAATACAGTGCTCGCATGGCTTGGGAAGTGCCTCTCAAATGCCAGTGGAGACCCAACTCCTCTGTGATACCCTATACCCATTTCACAGAGGGGAGGATGACCTTATTGGTAAGGTCCCAAACTGGGATTTAGGTGGTCTGGGTTTAACTCCTGTCACTGCGCTATATGATCTTCAGCCAATCACTTAATTTCTCTTATAAAGGAGACATTTGGTGAAAGAGGTTACTGTATTCTGGCAACTAGGCAGCATGGGTAACTATGATGCACGTACAATTATATGCAGGAGTTAGGTAATAATAATGATCTTGCATCTATACAGCACTTCTGTCCAGATAGCTCCCAGAACACTTCCAGTGCTTTATTAAGTGACAGTAGAAAATATGGGCCTGATACATTTACAAATATGAGCCTTAAGGTTAAGACATTGGGTTGGGGCTCAGAGGATCTCGGTGCTGTTCCTGACTCTGTCACAGACTCCTTGTGTGAGCTTGGGCAAGTCACTTAATTTTTCTGAGAGTCGGTTCCCCATCTTGCAAAATGGGAACAATTAGCATTCCATTACATCTCCCTCTTTAAGATCTACATTCCTCCCATTCACAATATTTACACTATCATGCTCTTTTTGAAGTTCAATATGGATCAGTCTGTTAAGTGTCTCTGAACTTAACGTATTTTTCTAATTACATGACCTGGCTGCGTAACAACTTGGTCATCTGGCTGCCCATTAATGGCACTGGCTGTGGTTGCTCTAGAATTCTTCAGTCGTCGTCTTGTTCTGCATCTGCCATCTCTAGAGTTTGCTCTGTTGATTATTCTTTCTGAGGAACAAACTGCAGATGTCGATGGTTTCTCTTGAACGCTCCACTGTTGTTCTCGGTCACATGATCCGGGTGCTGAATTTTTTTTCTTTATGACAGCTGGCATTGAGCAGGACTGTTGCTGACTCCAAGCCTCTTGTAGCAAGCGCTGGAGAATACCCCCTTCCTCCAAGCCTGCTTCACCCCAATGTTTCCCTTTCCAAACAGGTGTCTAGAGGAGAGTGCTCCTTAGCTGAATTTCATTACTCAGCGCTCTTGCTGACTCTGGCAGCTGGCTTGTTCTATATTCCAACCACCTGTTGCGTAAATACATTTTTCTTAAATTGCTAATATCCTGCCCGGCTTCAATTCATGACCCCTAGTTTTGGAGTTAGTTGCTACTTCAAGTGTTTTCTTGGATCGCTCTATTCTTTCCACTTCTGGGTCTTTTTATGCTGTACCTCTAGGGGATCCTCTTTCCTCCACACGCCTTTCACCCCCGAGGTTGCGTTGATCAATGCTGACCGACGATGGTTCCTAAATCTTTCACTCCTCTCCTTTTAGCTGCCGTCTGTTTCACTTTTTCTCAGGTCTCTTCTTTATTTAATCTAGTACAGAGTACAACATCCCAAGTATGCTTTTCCCCTTGTGCCCTTTCTAGAGTATATACTATAATTTTGGCCAGGCTATTGTGACGCGATTGACTTTGAGGACAAGGCGCCAAATCCTGATGCCAATGATGTCAGTGGTCAAACTCTTAGGGACCTTTGTAGCACTTTACACGCTCTTTCTCGCCACCTGAACTGTTCTGTTTTTCCTGGTACTCTCTATCCAATCAGTAACCCATGTCACTAGTTCTCACTGACACATATTTCTGACTCTGTAAATCGGTCTGGTGTGGTGCGGAATGCTTCCTGAAATCTACTTACCGTAAATGGTGCTTCACTCTGCCCATCTATCTGCTGACATGCTCAGAGAATTCAGGCAAATGGATTCTTGTCATGAATCTGTTCTGACTGCCCTGTTTTTAGAACCATTGGCCAACATTTGCAGTATTTCCCAGAGTATTGGAAATGTCTGAATATAGCAATAGTTTGGGGGGTTTCTCTTGGTTATTCATTAGATGGGATTGCAGATTACAGTCACCAACTTTGTGCGTTTACCAGCGCTCATCCTTAATGAACTAACAGATATGATCCCGAAAGTCTTTCCTGTTTCTTTTACTGCTTACTTCTGAATGTTGGGGTGTAGTTTATGTGGGCCTGTTGCTTTGCCAGTTTGCACTCCAGTGCATTGCTAAAGCTTTTTAATCCTACACATATTGCACTAGCCCTTAATAATAGTACAACATAGACCAAGACTGTCTTTCTTCAGGGTGAGAGTGCTGTTTCAAACTGTTAATCCTTGTTTGGGTGAAGTGTATTTATTTGTTTGTTTGTTATAGCTTCTTTTTGAGACTTTGAATTTTTTCCATATTTAACAGACCTCTTTTGTTAGTAGGTCCTATGGGATCTTCTACTAACTCTGATATTCTCTGAAAAACTTGAGACAAAAAAACGATGACGTGTGCACCATCCAATTCCCAAAGCACATGCATCCAGCTCATGGCTGATTGGAATCTGTGGAATTTTTTCTGGTGACTTCAATGAACTATGGGTTGTGCCCTCTCTGAGGCCTGGTCTATGCTAAAAAGTTAGGTTGACCCAGCTACGTTGCGAAAAATCCACATCCTTGAGCTGCATGGTTAAGTTGACCTCACCCCCAGTGTAGACAGTGCTACCTCAATGGAAGAATTCTTCCGTCGACCTGGCTACTGCCTCTCAGAGAGGCGGATTGGCATAGATAGCATCTACACTAACACACTATGCTGTTTCTTTCTACTCTCACCTGGCCTTTTTGACTTGCGCAATAAAGAGACACTTGGGGCCAGATCCTGTGAATTTCTGTTGAGGTAAAATGAATTAATCATAGCATCACATCTTTGTACTGCAGGAGGCATCTGCAGAGTTGGGCTGCAGATAGCTGGTCTGAATAAGGTCCAGCAACACCCTCTCCCGAAATACAGGATGATGATAGCAACTAAGAGAGATCTGTCAGCTGATCAGAGCTCTAGAGTCTTATCTCTACTTCATCAATTACTCTTGTCTGGGGTTTAGAATTGTAAGCATATAAGGAATAGACTTTATCTCTAGGGAGTTTCACGTGGGCCAAATTCTGCCCTCAGTCACATCCATGCAATCTCATTGACATTAGTGAGGCCAATGGGAGTTTTATGTGCAGAGCAACAGCTGTGCTGAGCCCATAAAAATATAGGGCCAAGTTCAGACCTGGTATAAAGAGGCATGGCTCTGTTTGAGCCACTTTTGCCTGCTTACACCAGGTCTGTATTTGGCCCGGAGTTTGTCAACTGTTTGGGATCCTTCTGGGTTTAAAAGTGCTGTATAAATATTTGTGTTATATATTGAGGATGGCCTTCATTCAGCATTATAATGGGCCCATCCTGCCAGGTGCAGGACACTGAGTTCCCATAGAAGCCAATGGGGTTACACAATGGCGAGTTTGGGCTGAAAGGGCTGAATCCTGTTCCCACTGAAGTCAGATGAATGTTACTGTTGACTTCAGTGGGATCAGAATTGGGCCCTAAAGGTCCCAGAAGTTTGAGCGTGTAGGATATCTCCAGGCTTAGGGGCAACGATAGCCTTTGGGGCAGGGATTCTAAACTCAAACAGGGATTCTCAAAGGGGGTCATGAGGTTATTATGTATGTGGGGGGGAGGTCGTGAGCTGTCAGCCTCCACCCCCAAACTCTGCTTTGCCTCCAGCATTTATAATGGTGATAAATATATTTAAAAGTGTTTTTAATTGACAAGGGGGAGGGGTTGTAGTCAGAGGCTTGCTATGTGAAAGGGGTCACCAGTACAGAAGTTTGAGACCCACTGCTTTAGGGCTTGGTCCAAAGCTCATTAAAGTCATTGGGAGTCTTTCCACTGACTTCATTGGGCTTTGGATTAGGTCTTTCACGTGTTAATATTTTCCAAGCTGACTGGCGACGCTGCACTAAGATTTATTCCTTTTGTGCTGTACATCTGGTTTGATTTCAGTTTCTCAGCTGCAAGAATGAAACAGAAACAGACCGAAAAATTGCCACAAAGTTCCTGAGTCATGCAAAGTGCCTGCATCTTTTTTTTTTTTACCTGCAGTCTGTGCACAGCTGGACATCCCAATGAATACATGCAAACCAGAAAGCTTAAGGCTTTTTTGGCAATTTTGGGAATAATTGACCTGTAGTTACAGTTTGGCATTTCACCCTGGAAGCTGCTGCATTTCCAGTGGGCTCTGCTCACGTATTTTTCAACAGTAATAAAACCAGAATGCTCCAATTCTGTCCTGCTCTCAATGAATGGGCACTATCTGTGAGGCCGTGCGCTGTAATAGGACAATTTATTAGCAGCAGATTAACATTTTCCAATTTGCTATGGACAGAGAATAGGAAAAGGAAACAGAACAGCAAACTTTGGGCTCAATTCCTCTCCTATTAAAGTTAATAGCAAAAATCTCCCTTGCCTTCCATGGGGTAGGAGTGGGTTTGCAAAAGGAAATAGTGAAGGATAGTTTCTTTCTTTGTTACAGTGTCTTCCCAGTGTGCTGGATGGTCCTAACTACAGTCCTAGGGGATGCTGCTTCTCCTTGTTTATGTGTGCAGTAGAGAGGTGGAACTGGGGCAGTGAGTAGGAAGGGTGTAAGGTGTATGTGTGTGTGTGCAGGGAGAGGTGTTGGTTTTGTCGTCTCTCCCCTCTGCATATGTATCATAGAACTGGGTCTCCACCTGGCTTAAAATGATGCGTTTTCCCCATCCTACTAAAATGACTAAAACATCTTGACAGGTTTCAGAGTAGCAGCCGTGTTAGTCTGTATCCGCAAAAAAAACAGGAGTACTTGTGGCACCTTAAAGACTAACAAATTTATTTTAGCATGAGCTTTCGTGAGCTAAAGCTCACTTCTTCGGATGCATAGAATGGAACACACAGACAGGAGATATTTATACATACAGAGAACATGAAAAGGTGGAAGTATGCATAGACTCTGCCTGTTGGTATGCATACTTCCACCTTTTCATGTTCTCTGTATGTATAAATATCTCCTGTCTGTGTGTTCCATTCTATGCATCCGAAGAAGTGAGCTTTAGCTCACGAAAGCTCATGCTAAAATAAATTTGTTAGTCTTTAAGGTGCCACAAGTACTCCTGTTTTTAAAACATCTTGGACGTGATGCTATTTTTATGCTCTGGGCTTATTTCCTCATACAGTCCTAGTTTCTGACCTATTGCCTAGAGCAGCTCAAGACTAATCATTCTAGCATTCCAGTACCGCTGTCCTCTCAGCAGTACCTTCGGTGAGTGACCTGCCCAGCATGTCCCAAAAAAAAAAAAAAAAAAATGCCCACACAGGCCAGCTCTGAATGTCAAGGGGACTTTCTTCCACAAAGTAAAGCTTATTGGATGTAGGATGGACTGTGCATGAGGGAGCTGCAGTGCGTCTCGGTGCTTAAACAGGCACGGAGTTATTTCTCAAAGGCCCAAATACCCAGTTTAGGCCTCTAATTGCCCACTGGAATACCCAGAGGCAGACGTGGACATCCTAACTGAAGTCCTCAGCTCTGTGTTTAAACAATGCCTGAAATGACAGTATCCTGCTCTATGACTAGGGGCCCTATGCACTACGGCAATACAGATAATAGTAATGATCAGGTTCCTCCTGAACTAATACAAGCTTTTAAGCCAGATGTCCCTAGATGGCTGTTCTGACCCTTTGACAACATGCTGCAGTTAGCGAGGCATCTCAGGTGACATAAATACTTGGTCAACTGGATACACCTCGAGAACAAATCACACACAGAGGACACATGGCGCTATGAAATACCACATTTGTCATGTTGTTTGGCACATTGTACCGTAAGCATGAAGATCTTCAAGCATGCGAATAACTTATTATTCTGTACCGAGGCCATTTAGGTTTGAAATTGCCAATGACCAAGTGAAGGACACCTCTTTTTTTTCATGGCCAAGTAATGGGAGTTGGGATTTATAAGCCCTGCCAACTTCAATAAACCTGTGTTATAGCCTTTTAAAATTGTTATATTGAACACTTCTTGTAATGAGCCACCTTCTTTCTATTGTTTCATAATTTATTCAGCATTTTCTTAACTGGCCCATCAGCAGAACAGTAAAAGTGCTACAGAGTAAACTTTGTTTCATGGTGATCAATTTTTTTGTATATATTACAATAACTTCTGTGGAAAGAGACAATTACCTTGTGATTTGCTGTCAAGGCTGTAAGTGCAATTTGTTTCCAGTTCATTTAGGTGGGACATCACTTTCAAGCTCTCTCACAGTCTTTGCGAGGCTTTTTCTTCCTCTGCACGTTTGGATCCGCACACTGCATACCATGACGTATTGGTTCAATCCTGAATCCAGTGATTCTAAATATAGCCGTGCACCTCTGCTGTTTTACATGCACTGTTTATCTCCTGTGATGCATTATCAATACAACTCCGATTCTTTGCTCAAAGATAAAAAACAAAAAAACTCTTGAACATCGGCCATTACTGTTAACATTTTGCCACTGTTCTGTGTTATTTTTTTTTCTTTCCATGCATCTCCCAAGTACTGCAGAAAGGGACCTGGGGCTTAGAAAGGATCACAGATTGAATATCAGCTAACAATGCGATGCAGTTATGAAAAGGCTAATGTCTTTCTGTGGCATACTGCATGAGTGTCGTATGTAAGATGTGGGAGGTAATTGTTGTGCTGTACTCAGTACTGGTGAGGCCTCAATCAGCTGGAGGACTGTGTCCAGTTTTGGGCATCGCACATGGACAAATTAAGTCCAGAGGAGAGCAACAAAAATGATTAAAGGTTTAGAAAACCTGGACCCGGGAGGGAAGGTTAAATAAATGTACATGTTTGGTCTTGAGAAAAGAAGACTTGTGGGATGTGTGGGGGCGGGGGGGAGGGACTTGATGATAGTCTTCAAATACGTAAGGGCTGTTATACAGAGGATGGTGATCAGTTGTTCTTCGTGCCTAAAAGATCTGCTCTAGGATTATCGTGAGGAAGTTTGACAAGGGGTTATACAAGGGGTCAGACTAGATGATCACTGCGATCCCTTCTGGCCTTGGAATCTACACATCTCTGTCCGCTGAAGGTAAAGGAGGGGGCTCCAGGCTGAGGCATTGGGTTGGGATGCGAGAGGGGCTGAGGGCTCTGGCTGGAGGTGCGGGCTCTGGTGTAGGGCCGGGGATGAGGGATTTAGGGTGCAGGAGGGTGCTCTGGACTGGGACTGAGGGGTTTGGAGGGCAGGAGGGGGATCAGAGCTGGGGCAGGGGATTGGGGTGCAAGGGGGGTGAGGGCTCCGGCTGGGGGTACAGGGCCAGGGATGAGGGATTTGGGGTGCAGGAGGGGGCTCTGGGCTGAGGGGGTCAGAGTGTGGGAGGGGGCTCTGGACTGGGGGAGGGGGTCGGAGTGCAGGGGTATGTTAGGAGGAGGATCAGGGCTGGGGGTTGTGGCACAGAAGGGGGTCAGGGGGTGCAGGCTCCGAGCGGCGCTTACCTCAGGCAGCTCCCGGAAGCAGCGGTTTATCCCTCCTCCGGCTCCTATGCAGAGATGCGGCCAGGCGGCTCTGCGTGCTGCTCCGTCCACTGGTGCTGGCCCTGCAGCTCGCATTGGCCGTAGTTCCTGGCCAATGGGAGCTGCGGGGGCGGCGCTTGGAGCAGGGGCAGTGTGCGTAGCCCCCTGGCTGCCTCTATGTATAGGAGCCAGAGGGGGGACATGCCGGCTGCTTCCTGGGAGCCGTGTGGCAGGGAGGCTAGTGGAGAGCCAGCCAGCCCCACTGTGCAGCGCCGCCAACTGGACATTCAACAGATGGTCAGCAGTGCTGACGAGAGCCACCAGGATCCCTTTTCAACCGGGTGTTCTGGTTGAAAACTGGACACCTGGTCACCCTAGGTTAGATATTAGGAAACACTTTCTAACTATAAGGGTAGTTAAGTACTGCAGTAGGCTTCCAAGGGAGGGTGTAGAATCCCTGTCATTGGAGATTTTTAAGAACAGGCCAGACAAAAACCTCTCGGGGATGGTCTAGATCACCAATTCTCAAACTGTGGGTCATGACCCCATTTTAATGGGGTCACCAGGGCTAGCGTAGACTCGCTGAAGCCAAAGCCCAATGGCTCCAGTCCTGGGTGGCACTGCCCTGCTCAGACTGTCTCTTCAGACACCCACCCCGCATGCTTCAATCCCATGTGGGGCTGGGGGAGCCATGTAGTAATTATTGTTGTCAGAAGGGGGTTGTGGTGCAATGAAGTTTGAGAACCACTGGACTAGATGTACTTGGTACTGCCTCAGCGCAGGGGGCTGGACTAGATACCTGAGATCCCTTCCAGCCCTTCGTTTCTGTGATCAGGGATGGAGGCAGCTGTGGGGTTTTGGTCCCTGAAAATTCCACATATTATCAGAGAAGACTCTTGGGAAGCAGCAGGAAATATTCAGCAGGGCCAACGTTTTCTAAAATGACGAGTGATGGTTGAGTGCCCAACTTTGAGACGCTTTTAAAAGGGCCTGATTGAGTGATACAGAACCCCTCCCGCGGTGCTGATCTGCACAGGGATTTGAGCTGCTACAGCCCCAGCCATCCAGCTTTACTTCAAGCTGTAGTAGCTCCTTTTTTTATCTGTGGTGGTTCCCAGTTCAGTACCCTTTATGGTGGTCATCAGAGACGTGCAAAATCACTAGCCACGTTTGAAAATGTGTAGGCCTCCAATTTAAAAATGTTTTTGTCTCCAGGGGGCAGACAGCATGCATCCGGCACACAACTGTGCAGGGAGGGGGCTGCTTACATGAGCAAGAATCACAGGTTCAGACACTTTATTATAAAAATTGTCCCCATGACCTTGGCCAAAATTTCTCCCTACCTAGGGAATTCTTGTGAGAGTCAGGGTGTGGGGTTGGGACCCAAATGTGCCACAGTATCTTTAATATCTATGCAGAGCAGGCAGCATCCTGATTTTTGTAAGGTGTCGTCTGAGACAAGCTTCCTGTTCTGTTTGTAGGCCTTCCCTCTGCTAAAACCATTCATTGTAATCACTGTGCCTCAGAAGGATGAAAAGCTCAAACCACCGCAAGAAGCCTGTTTCAATCGGAAGATTTGGCCATTAAGCCATCCCAGGATATGAATAGCCTGAAATGTTACCTGGGTGCCGTATGAGAGGGTTGAGATATAATCAGAATAGTCTGATCCATATATTGTGTTACCCTTCTTGGAATCCAGGCTTCTATTACGAAAAAGATATTTAGGATCCATAAATCGTTCTGCACTTTACTCCAGCATGTTGGCCATTAAACACTGCCGAGATTAAGCATCTACCATTATGTAGACAGCATCATGTTTATAACAGATTGCTTCCTTGTAGCCCACCTGCTGCTTTCAGTAATTTGAAAGCACAGTAATTTTGATCTCTTAGGTTGTGTTTTGGAAGATGGCTGGGGTTTAAATAAAAGGTTTCAAATTTCCAGCCCTCAAATAGGTACCTAGAGAGGCAACGTCGAGCATCTGGCTGTTACCACATTACTGGAAGACTTTTAATTCACAAGGGAGCCCCCAAACCAAAAAACTGGTGGGAGTGAAACCGGACACTGAGTAAGTGGACAGCAATGCAAAAAGCTTTGTGACTAACCCTCGAAGTGGTAGGATAAAGCAATACATTTTTTGGGAAAGAAAACCAGAATTGGCTTGTGTGTGATAGAACAGCAAATTCCCTGAAGTGAGAGAGAGTTAACTCCTCTCGGTTATGCTGGTTTTACGTGGGCCCAAATCCACTGACTCCTGGTTCATGCTGTGTGAGAGGAGAATCAGGAGAATGTTAAAAGTCTTTCTGCCTGGGTATGAAGTGCGCAGTCCCTGCTGTGTCTGGGCATGGAATTACTAACTGCATGTTTTTAAGATAGTAATGGCCACTGGATCGTCTCACTGAGGCCCCAGTCCCACACCCATGGAAGTCAATGGAAAGGCTTCTTGGGCATTGGATTAGGCTCCAAATTCTTAATGCATGATGACATGTCCGCCCTGAACGATTGTGTGATCTAAGGAGGATGGCATTCGCCTAGCATGAGAGCTGGGATTTTCCAAAGCAACTAAGAGAGTGAAGCACCCAGATTCCATTGAATTTCTATGAGATTTGGGCACCCACCTGTCTTCAACTTCTTTGAACATCTCAGCCTAGCAGCTGGCAATTGGGTGCACTCTCCTAAAGCAGCTGCAAAGCTGTGGGAGCCGGTAACTGACAGTTCATTCCCATTGAACAGGACTCAGATTGTGTTCCCGTGGCATCCGTGGGCTCCCTCAACGTTGTATTTCTGTATCTTAGTGTGTGGCGGAACAGCTCCTCTCGTGGGTATTTGAATCTCTTTCTGCGTTGCCCTGTCTATCTGGTCCTCCATTCTTGGAGCCCCTAGTTAATCCTGATATCTCGGCGTCTGTTTCTTGGGGGCTGACTTCCATGGGTGTAAATAAAGCAGTTGTCACTGTTCTCCCAACGCTATACGCGAGTAACACACGGCATCGGGCACTCATCTAAGCCTGGTCCTGTGTCAGATTTGGGTGGGAGGAAGGCACAGGCCTAGGAGTAAGAAGAGCTGGTTTCCATTTCCCGCTTGGCCACAGATTCTCTGGCTGCCCTTGGGTGATTCTCTGCACCGCTATTTCCTAGTGAGGTTAATAAAACCACCCTGCCTCGGGGGATGCCGTGAGGCTGCATTCTTCAATGTTTAGAAAATGGTTTGAGCGGCTTGGATGGAAGGCCCCACAGAATGCAAGAGAGTCTCCGTGGAAAGTGCTGTTTCCCCAAAGGCGGTGATGCCACCAGCTGTCTTTGTCCTTTGGTTTTAGTCATTAGGGCCCCACTGGGAAGGGAGCAAACAGCCATGAAGAGGACATATTGAAGGAAGGCAAAGAACTTTTGCTACTCCCCTGGAGGTCGGAGGGTCGCCTTCCAGGGGGAGTGGGTGAACAAAGGTCTCTTCTGCCTCTGCAGGTCCGTGCATTCTGTAGGCGGATTTGGAGCTTAGGGAGTCCGGAGTGCCTTACCTCTGCACTGTGTGACTTCCACTTCCTCTCTGGCAAGGCTTGCGGGAGGAGACTTCCTCTCAGTTAAACTGGCAGGCTCCAAGAGGTGCTAATTCTGGGGCAGCTTCCTTGAATTTCCACCCTGCACGAGGAACCTTACAGTCTGGCAGGTGGAGAGTCCCAGAGCGAACAATCCGAGCTGCCAAAGAAATCTGTGACTTTCTCAATATGTCTCACAATGACGCTTTTGTTTCAGTTTTGGTGCTCTCACTCAAGGTGTTTTAAACTGACATGGCTTAATTTAAACCGTCCTGGTGCATGCACATTTGCATGTTTGTGCAGAGTGGAAGTCTGCACCGCTGCATGTTTGCACATATAATCACGGTGGCAACTGTTTAGGACTCCAGTTTGCCAGTCACATTTAGGGTGACCAGATAGCAAATGTGAAAAATTAGGACAGGGGGTGAGGGGTAATAAGATCCTATATAAGAAAAAGACCCATATAATCGGGACTGTCCCTATAAAATCGGGACATCTGGTCACCCTAGTCACATTCTTTTATTAAACTCGTATCTGAACAGCTGAATAATGGTACTCATGGCAAAAGGATTTAGATCTGTTCTATGACTTGTAAAAGGCCTGTATTTTTTTTTCTTGTTTTACCTTTTGCATTGCTTTTTATCAGAGTTAAGGCTAAAATGTTTCAATGGAGAAGAGATGACTTGTGCATTGGTTTTATATGGTGCGTAATTCTGGGTAAGTAGAAACCAATGGAGCTACTAATGTGAGTGAAGTAAGCAGTTTTGGTCTGGTTACATTGGATAATCTTTGCAAAGTCAGTAGAGGATGGAAAAAAATTATGGGTAACATTAAATATAAAATGTCTGATTATGTTTTCAGTATGATAAACCTTCCTGAGATGTGTGTGATATACATGCATTACTCCTGAAGCCATTCTGTGCCAAAAAAACAAAAATTCTGCACACACACTTTTAAAGTTCTGCCAAATTCTGCAAATTGTATTTGTCAAATAAATGTGGAGGCTCCAGCATGGCATTGGGGAGCACAGGCAGCTCCCCCCCTCCCCCGGGACACAGACTCAGCCCAACCCTGACACAGCGCAAGGACTGGGCCTGCCCCTCCATGCCAGGTGCACCAGGTGTGGGCAGGCAGGCTCAGCAAGGCACGTTCTTCTTCGAGTGATTGCTCATATGCATTCCAGTTAGGTGTGCGCGTGCCGCGTGCACGCTCGTTGGAAGATTTTTACCCTAGCAACACTCGGTGGGTCAGCTGGGCGCCCCCTGGAGTGGCGCCGCTATAGCGCTAGATATATACCCCTGCCGACCCGTCCGCTCCTCAGTTCCTTCTTACCACCCGTGACGGTCGTTGGAACAGTGGAGTGCGGCACTGCTGACCTCCACAGCCCTAGCTTCTCACTTGTTTTCTCTACATAGTTGTTGTATATAGTTTGTTAAATATAGTTAGATTTAGTTTACTAGTTTGTGTAGTTAGCATATAGTTACTCGGGGAAATTGGTGGGGGCTAGCCCCTTCTCTTTCCCCCAACCCGGTGCGGGCCCATGCCCAAGGCACCGGGATTTAAGCCGTGCTTGGCCTGCCAAAAGGCAGGTGCAGGTGGCTCAGTGGGGGATCTGGGGGCAGAGGGGGACTGGATGCATGGGGGCTTGTTGAGGGATTCTGGGTGCAACAGTAATGGGACTCTGCAGGGGGGTGAAGGTGGTTGGGGCTCAGTGGGGGGGTCTGGGTGTGGGGAGTTCAGTGGGTGGGGGTCCAGATGCTGGGGGAGTGGGACTCAATGGGGTGGGATCCGGGTGCAGCTGGTTGGGGCTCAGTAGGGTGGGGATCCGGGTGCAGGTGGCTCTTTGGGGTGGTCCAGGTGCAGGGGGAGTGGGGCTCATCGGGGGGGTTCTGGGTGTGCAGGGCGGGAGGTTCAGCAGGAGGGTCTGGGTATGAGGGGGTCTGGATGCACGGGGGTTGGGTGGACAGGGGAACAGCTCCCTGTATAGTGATCTCTCCCTCTGCAGCTGAGGAGCGATGGGTGCAGGAAGCGGGGAAGGGAGGGGAGTTTGCAGAACTTCCTACAACTGGGGGAGAAATATGGGGGTGGGTCTGACATGGCCCCAGATGTCTTGCAGGGGAAGAAGAAGTCCAGTCTTCCCCAACCCAGCCAGGAGTAGCAGCTGAGCCTGGCGCAGGGTAGGAGCCACAAGCCAGGTCTTCCCGAGTCCCACCCGCTGCCCCACAGTGATTTACGTCTCTGTCGGCTGCCCTGAGCACCCGAAACATACCGTTAGGGAGGGTCACCTGACCGCTCTGGTCTCCCCTTGCTTCCCTGTCAGAGAATCATTTTTCTGCGGGGAAGCAAAGAAATCTGCAAGGGGACATAAATTCTGCCCATGTGCAGAGGTGCAGAATTCCCCTGCGAGTAATGCATACATGTATACAGAGCGCATGCAGATTCATGCATACATATGTAGAGTAGTCAGATTGTCATTCATGCAATTGAAAGAGGAGTAATGTCAATTGAAACCATTGGTTTTACTGGCAAGTAATCTGCTTTAAAAGAGCATGTACAACTGATGCTGAATTCAAGTGGAAGTCTTTTAAAAGTATATATAAAAGCTACTACAGTAGATGCTAAAGGAATTAACAATCTTTTCATTAGACTAAAGTGTTATACATGCAGTCCCCATGCAGACAGAACTCCCACTGACTTATTCCTATTATAGTAAAGCTAAATTCATCCTTTCCCCCTTCAATTTTAGCCTACAATTCCTGATTTGAATTGTTAAATTTCCATAACCTAGCCTCTTCCCCACCTTTACTGGAGCCCTCAGTTGTATGTAGTAGGGTCATATCCAGGGCTGGCTCCAGGTTTTTTGCCGCCCCAAGCAGCGAAGAAAAAAAACAAAAACAAAATGATTGAGCTGCTGCCCAAGTGCCACCGAGGAAGAAATGGAGCGAAGGACCCACCGCAGAACGCTAAAGCGGAGTGTTTTGAGCTGCCACCGAAGTGCCGCCGAACATCCAGATGTGCCTCCCCTTTCTATTGGCCACCCCAGGCACCTACTTCCATCGCTGGTGCCTGGAGCCGGCCCTGGTTACATCTCACTTAACCTAGCCTCCCGCCGGCTAAATCAGATTCCCTCTCATTCTCACCAAAATCATTGATTCTTTCTGCTGTGGAATTTGCTCCTGCCAGGGATGGGACTAAACCTGCCACTTTTAAGACTTGGGGCAAGTCTCATCTCTTTGTGCAGGTCTTCTCCTAATCACTGAGCTGTGAATTCAAACCTCCAGCTGCCTGGGATCCTTTAAGAAGGTGAGAGTGGAGGGGAGTTTAGTTCCTTCTTATAGAAATTGATATTTGTCATAACTCCAAAAAGGATGCTCGTGTACTGAAGTGATGGGCACCTTTGAGCTGCATTTAATGGTGACAATAGCATGAACTGGTTAGTGTCTGAGGACCTCTGCCCTCTAGTGGGTAGAATCAGAACTGCTCCACTGTGTATCATACTGCCAATTTTTAACTCAAGGTTGCGGCCTGGGCTTTTGGAGCAGGAGGATTCTATTCTAGCTATTGCACGAAATTCCAGCTCACCGTGGTGTTCAGTGTAGTGGCAGTCAGGGAGTCCTGGGTGGCTGTGGATTTGCTACAGCAATTTCATCTGCTGAATCCTTGCCCCATTGTCATTGTTGTTTCTGAGGCATGGGCCCAAATGCGATTCTCTGTTATTCCAGCACTGCTCAGAGCAGGACTGGCCTCACCCCATGGATTGTTCTCAAAAGGTGCAGGCTTACCAGTGCAGTATAAAGCCATATCCCAGGTGCTGTCCTACCAAAGCAGCAAGCCAGAGACAATTCCAATCTTCTTGGAGTGGTACCTCATGCTATTTTGAACATGTTGCAACATTGAGGTGTGTATCAATATTTAGCTCAAGAGGATCTAATTAACTCATGTTAGTTTAGTAAAGCCTCTGACTGTAACCTGTTCTTTTATTTTTCATTCTAATCAGTTACTCAACAAAGTCAGTTAAGCCTCTAAACTCTGGCCCTGTTTTAGTGTGTTATAATGCTTTGCAACACTTCTTTTTTTTAATTTTTCCTTTCCAAGTTTAGGGAGATAAAAAATAGAGGTTGCATTACTTTCCAGGCCAGTCAGACAGCACCGTCCAAGCACACTTCAATTGCTGCCGGTGTTCAAAGGATGGGAGTGGGACCTCATCAAAGGGGGAGTGGGGAATGTACAGTTTTTCTGTCATCCTGTCAAGCTTCCTCTAAAAGAGCCAAGCCTGCTGACATGAGTAGAAGCTTGACTTGCCGAGTATGGTGCCAAGTAACGCTGCAATGTGCTTTACACAAAGGTGTGCTGCTCACTTCAGCATTTTCCCCCTTGCGAGATCATTCCCACAAAAACAACTCTCTCTCTCACTCTCCAGCATACACGGCAGAAGAGGTCTTGGTTTACAAGCTCTGATTTGATCAAACGTGCCTCGTAGAAGATAAGATGGTATTGCATCTTTGTAACCATCCTAGAAATGTGTCCATCTCCTTTCAAACCACATACATTTCATGGCAGAGCCGTCCTGTTTGGGAATACTAGTGTGTGTGTGATAAATCCTGTGCAGCGGGCAGAGTACACTGTCTCACAGCATCGTTATATATGGTAATTCATGGAACAAAACCCAAGGAGAAGATTTATTGCCTGGATTTGCTCATTGTGAAATTAACTTAAAAGATGTCTGGAAACCAATATAAAGTGAGGCAAAAATGAAAGCAAAACACATAAGTAGATTAGCAGTATAAAACTTCTCCCTGAATTGGTTATTTTATAACTTTCCTTTATGCAGGTGGATTCCTGTTGCCTTTAAATGATCTCATATATAAACTCAACATTCCATACACCCTAAAACAGAAAGATGCAGTCGTAAGTTCTCTGTCCTTGCAGTAGGGAATGAGCTGGACCTAATGGTTGGAGCAGGGGATTGTTTGTTAGTTAGGATTTGAGCCATTGACTTGCCGTGGGACCTGGGAATGGCACTTAATCTCTCTGTGGCTCGCTTTCCCTGTCTGTATAAATGGAAATTATAATATGTAATACGTAATTCACAGGCATGATGTGAGGTTTAATTCATTTTTGTAATGCACTGTCTAGATTCCCCTGTGACCGCGAGAGAAGTGTAAAGTTGTAATGATAAATCCTGGCTATAGAAATATTTCAGTTTGCTAGTCACATTTAAATCTTAATAGAAACAGCTCCCGAAGGTTTATTCAGAACATTTCTCAAAAATCAGTCTTGTTTCCCCTTTCTGTTCAGTTTATAATGCGGCGACGTTTTGCATCAGAGGTGCTGTATACTGGTGCCGAGACAGCATTGTTAGCTTGATCACTTGAGTGCACATAAAATTGTATGCATGAGTTAGGTAATAATGATAATGATCTTGCATCTTTATAGCACTTCTATCCAGGTGCCTCCCAGGACGGTTCTGCTATTTTGGTAAGTGACTGTACAGCATATGGGCTGATACAGATACAAATGTGAGCCTTAAGTTTAAGGTTCTGAGTGAGGACTCAGGGGACCTGGGCTGTATTCCTGACTCTGCCATGGACTCCCTGTGCGACCTTTGGCAAGTCACTTCATTACTCTGTGCCTTAGTTTCCCATATGTGAAATGGGGATAGTGATTCTTCCTATTGCTATGAGGATACATTCACTGTTTGTGAGATGCTCAGACTCAGTGGTGATAGAAGCCAATAGAACTACCCAGAAGCATCCTGGTACCACTTAAGTGAATGGGAGACTCGTTTTCAGTAGGGATCACATTGCATACCATGATAGTGTGTGACGTATGTGTGTGTAAGGGCAATACTTATGGTACAAAATATATAACTCTCCTTGTGTTGAGTATCATGTAGGGCTGTTCTGTCTGGTAAGATCCTGCCTTGAGAGGTGATGATAAACATGTGCCAATATTGTGGAAGAAGTATTCATGCACCAAGGAGGACTGACAACAGTAGGTGTAGGATGAGTATGTCCATGCAGAGTCCTGAGATTCCTACATTCCTGGTGTGTACATGCATGAGCAGGGCAATACTAACAGGTTATCCAACCTGCTCTCACCTATGACCTGGGAAGGGTTCACACAACAAATCTGAATCTTCTGGTTTAAGACTGGGGGCCTGATTTCGCTCCAGGTTCAGATATTTTCTGTTACTGCTGCCCAGCGGGCAGGGAACTTGCTGGTGTCAAATCTCACCCACAACATTTGTGATGGTGCAAGGCGCTCACCACCTGGCTTCGTTGTGACCTCCTGTAGCGAAACAGCGCAGCCCTGAAGGTGGGCATGGCTGGCTGGAAAGGGGACTTGGCTAAGGTATCTGAGGAATGTGCTGAGTCCGGATCCACTCTAGACTTCAGAGATGCAGTCAGGCCGTGCCACTGGCTTTCTCTGGCATCTTTCCCATAGATGTTGCTCGGTCCAGTGTTGTGCTATAAGTTGACAGGATGGTCCTTTTTTCCAGGAAGGGGGCGGGATCTGTATGTCAGACAAACTGGGCCCAAATCAGAACCCTAGATATAATCTCCCCCAAATGATCCAGTTCCAGATCGGAACTTCATGTCCGGTGCTCTGTCTCCCTGATAGCCTAATCTAACTGGAATTTGACAAGTAACAAAAAACACTTATGATTTACTCACATGGGGGGTTCTTTTCTGTTTGTAACTAAAACTGTAATCTCGACAGTAATGTATTTATTATGTTAAATTTCCAGCTTCTTAATAGGAGCCTGAGCTCAGTCTTCTATTGAATCACCTAGTATAAGAGGAATTTGATTAATGTAAACTGGAGTTTTGCCGAATTCACTGTGATACATTAAATCCTTATGTGAAACTTGCCAACACTATTAGCGTGGTTAGTAGACTTACCTCAAGGTGCTTTAAGGACCTGAGGCCTAATCCAAAGCCCACTGAAGTCAATGGAAAGATTCCCATTGATTTCATGATCAGATCCCTGGTGACAAATCTATAACTATTTTGGGTCTATAATGAGGTTTTGGTCCATGACTGCTAGACACTATCACAATACAAATAACATATAGAGGTATTTGTATAACAGTAGTGCCTGGCCTCAATCAACCTCAAGGCTCCGTTATGCTATGCACTATGCAAATGATGGAAGGAAACTGACTTGTCTAAGGTCCTTGACAGAGCTGGGAATAGAATCTGGGACTCTTGCGTCACAATACAATGCCCTACCTCTGGACTACACTGCCTTACCTTACCATGCTGAGTTCTATTGCAAAATATAGAGCATGGGTGACTAAGTTACTTCCCCAGTTTTGTAGGACTTTGCAAGAGAATTTCAACATTACCAAATGATTTGCGCTTGCACTTTGCTCTTCGCATCACAGCCCTAAATTCTCCTATATACACATCCGCAGCTGTAAATAAATACAGCTTCCAAATTAGAGTTTGGTTTTTTTTTAAAGCAATAAATATGTAGTGTCAGATTCTCCACTGATGTAAATTGGCCTGGCTCTGTTGACTTTAATGGAGCTAGGCCAATTTACACTGGCAGAAGATCTGGCGCATAAATTTAGCATAAACCTCTTCTCTTTAGTCATGTCCCGAATTGATAACTGGGCTTATAAAAGGGCAAAGACTGGACAGCTTGTCAGAGCAAGATATTTACCACAGGACTTAGAAATATTTAATGGGCCAAAAGCCAAACATCTAAATCACACATGTACTGTGTGAAATGATGGGGGCACGCAGACGTGTGTTACGTTTTGCTCACAATAAAAAGCAATACCGTTCCACCCACGTCCTTCCAGAAAAGCCGACCAGACACATCCTAACAATTGTAGGTTACAGAGTAGTTAGAACAAAACCTCACGTTGAAAACGTACCCTGACAAAACCAGCAGGGCATGTGCTGTAAAGGGAAAAGATGCGACTCGACTTGGAATGGTAATTGCAGAGTTGTACTTAGTTTGATGGTGGTTTACTAAAGAGAAGAAAATGCGCCTTGATAACCTCATGTGAAAGGTGCTCTCCTAGGGTAAAAATACTTACGTCTTTAGAGCACTGCACAGATGTTAACTAGATGAAGTTCTCTGGCCTGTGTTATAGAGAAGATCAGACTAGAAGATGATCTTTGTGGTCCCTCCTGGCCTTGAACTCTCTAATTAATCCTCACCTGGGTGAATGAGCAGCATTATCCCCATTTTACAGATTGGGAAATTGAGGCAGGGGAGGGTGAAGTGATTTCCCCAAGGCGAGGGGAGTCAATACCTGCCTGGATTTGAACTCGGAGCTCATTCTTCCAGACCATGCTGCCCCTAAAGTAGTTGAAAGCATTGTTAGTTTTATTTTATATTGAATTCCATCTCTTTTGAAAGATTACTAGCTTACACTTTTTCCATTAAATCTTTATTTAAATGGTTGAATGGTGCAGAGACCACCAGCTGTTAAAATGTATGAAGCTAAATCCTTCTTGCAACATTAGTCATCCTGTAGGGCACAAACAAGGTTCTGCCTTTCCTGTCTATCCCTGGCTGCTCTTTGCATGTGCTCTCCGTCATTAAGTACTCAGAAAGGGAAAATTTATGGGAATGTTCTATGAAGGGATCCTTTTGGTAGGCCCCTTTTACGTATTCCTCCAGCTGCCCAATGGCATGCCTGCATGGCAGATACTCTGGCTTAATTCTTAACACATGTCCCAGATATTTCCATCTTCTTTTCTGGATAACTTTAGAGATAAGAGGTTGTTGAACTCCCTGACGAATCTCGGTATTTGTTATAAATTCGTTCAATTTAATACCTCATATTTTTGAAGGCATTTGCTTTTGAAGGCATTTAGACGTCTGTCTGTACTTTGATGGATTTCTAGCTTTTACATCCATGTGTTAAGATGGAAATAACATTTGAATTGAAGATTTATAATTTGGTCTTTAAAATGTAGATTTTCGAAGACCAGATCATGTTTGAACTGGTAAATACAGCTTCTTTCTTGCCAATTCATGACATGATTTCCTTCTGGACTTCTCTGTTGGCTTGCATGTTAATGCCAAGGTATGTGAATTGATGCTCTGCTTGTCCTACAGAAAAGTTAGATATTATTTTTATTGATTTATTATTCTGTTGTCTTCTAAAGTAATGCTTGCATTGGGTGTTGCTGAGGTTCTCATTTGAGTAGTTTTTTCATAACTGATTATTAATCCTTTCTTGTATGGTGCTGGACAGTCTTTTGGCTTTTGCTTTGTGTGTTCGTTGAGCGGTCGCTTAGAAGACGATGTCATCAGTAAAATCTAGATCTTCTAGTGTACTTTTGTTGGGCCATATGATGCCTGTGTTGTAGCTGTCTACACTTTTTCTCATAATGAAGTCAATGGCAATGCAAAACAAGAGAGGGGTGAGAATACATCTTGTTTGACACCAGTGTCTGTGTTTTACCATTTGCTTTAACTGTGCAAGGTGCGCCTTGATGCGAGGCCTTGATGAAGTTAATTATTTTTGTTGGCATACCAAACACTTCCAGGTGTGCCAGAGTGAACCACAAAAAGACTGACGGATGCTTTCTGGAACCCTATGGAGTTGATTATGATTGGCTTTGCTCTCTTCAGCAATTATTCTTAGGGTGAAAATCTGGTTGGCGCGTGGTTTGCAGGGTGGAAAGTCAGCTTGCTCTCCCCTTAGTTTTGGCTCAACTGTTTCCTTTATTCTGCTTAAGATGACACTACAGAAGATTTTACCTGTTGCTGAAAGGAGTGTAATCCCTTGCCAGATAATAAGTGATTGCACTATGTACCAAGGAAAGATGATTTGTCATTTTCTCATTGTTCTGGAGGCTTTTTCTGGTCCCACACTTTATCAAAGAGTTATGGGATTTTATTGATGGGCTCATCATAGCAAGCAGGAGCAACTAGGCATCAGCAAAGCAAGCAGCTGCTTGGGGCAGCCCATTTGCAGGGGCGGCAGCTGGCAGGGATCCAGCCTGGGAGCTGAGAACCAACAGGGGGCCCTGGGAGCTGTCCTTCCTTGGTTAGCTCTCTGCCTATAGAGCCAGCCCTGGAGCAGGGAAAGAACTACATTTCCCAGCGTTGCCTTGGCTTCTATCAACAGGAAAGGGATGGGGGAGGGAGTATGGTAGCTGAAACCTCATGCTGCAGCTTGCTGTGAATGGAGAGCTCACTGCTAGAGCAGGGTGGCACTGTGAATGGGGAACAAGGGTGCCCAAGGAGTAGAAGGCTTTGGCCTAGATATCCCCTTCAGAAGACATCCCCAGACTGGATTAGGGATGTGACCTCACCTTGCAGCCCCCAAAGAAGGAATTGGGTGGACTAAATAGACAGTGCCCCTCTCTATCTGAAGCCTAGCAAGGGTGGTATGTGGATCCCACTAGAATTTAAAATGAAAAGTAAGGGAGGGGAGGCTCTGGACCTGGGCAGCTTTAGATACAGTACCAGGCACTTAGGAGGATTTCCACTTCTGAGCCATGGAAGCAGAAATTGACTTTTCCTTTCCAGATTTAGCTAATATTCAGAAAGGGAATCTAGCACCTCAGAATTCAGGAGTGTTCAAGTTCAATTTGGGCAGCTGTTACTTCATTACTCCCAAATCAAATATACTGATCCACTGTAATTTGCTGTAGAAAAAGTAGGATGAAATTGAGCAAGAAATGCTTCCCAGTGGTTTTTAGGACTGGAATCGCTATTTTCAACAGCCGTTGCCTTTTTTTTTTTTTTTAGTTTTATTTGTTTAAAAGGAAGACAGTGATATTACATTGGCAAATTCCCCATAGAAACAAAGAGTGGAACAAAAGAATAATAAAGGCACCTCAACTTTTCCTCATTTATGGAGGACAGTCTTATAATATGCATCCAGATATCCTCCAATCACACAAGCTGAAAATGGTTCTACATTACTGCAGTTCTGTAGCCATATGGGAACCAATCCTGTCTGTGTTTTGTGCACATCCAAAATTCCTGAGGAGTGACCCGCCCTGGGAGCAAGTTACCAGTGACCCAGGGCTGGGGCAGCATGGGGTGCGGGTGGAGGGGGCAGAGCCCAGGGCTGGGGCGGCAGGGTGTGTGTGGGTGTGGGGGGCACTGGTGGGAGGGAAGAGGGAAGCCCAGAGCTGGGGCAGCATGGGGTGTGTGTGGGAGGGGGAGCCCAGGGATGGGGTGGCAGGGAGGTGCGGGTCGGGGGGGGAGAGCCCAGGGCTGGGGCAGCAGGGGGGTGCAGGGGGGAGCCCAGGGCTGGGGTGGGGGCAGTCAAATTTTTTTTTTGCTTGGGGCAGCAAAAACCCTAGAGCCGGCCCTGATAGCAAGCTTTCAGAATTTAAAATCCATGGCTTATTTTAAATATAACCCCCCGCCCCTTATATCCTTATCTTACCCTCTCACTACTATTTTTGAGTTTGCAACTGGAGTAAATGAATCTAGAGGAGATTGGGAGCCAAATTTTCTCCTGGTATAAAATGGACATTTTCCACCAGCAGAGAATTTGGCCCATCTTAGATGTGCATAGTCTAAACCACTGCATCTTTAAAATGTATAACCTGGCTTAAGGATCCTTTCCTTTGAAGGACCATAAACTCCCTTGAGTGGGAATTTAGGGCAGACATAGGAAATGCTACCTTGGGATATTCGCAGTTGCAGGACTTCTATCTGTTTTTAGAACAATTGTTGGTAATGAAGCTGTCAACACACCGTGACTGGGTGAAGCTACACTCTGATACCGACTAGGATTTATTAATGACTGTAGCTAGGTCTTCATCATACTCCCAGGGTTGTGTTTTTTAAGAAATTTGGGTCTTGGAAGTCATCTTGAAATCGGAGGATCTGCTGTGCAGCATTCTAGAGGAAGATACTTGTATTTTTATTTCCTATAATTCAGTAAGATTCCCCAGAATCAGGGACTTAAGAGCCGAATGGTGGGATTTTGAAAAACAATCAGCACAGGCCTTACTGCTCCCATTGATGTTTAGATTAAACCTCGTATTGACTTCAGGAAGAGCAATGTTACACCAACTCAAGTGTTGCCGGAAGTCTCACGTGAAGTGATTTTGCAAGGGATTTCAGTGCAGCCTGACATTAGAGATCAGTTGCCTGAATCCCCAAAATTCGACTTAACTTCTTGTTACAAATAAAACAAGTACTTTAATATCTCAGCATTTTGCCCTGTAAATCTCCAATCAGACCCAGATGCAGGGGTCTGCAGTAAAAGATCCAGCTGGAGGACTGGGGCCATGATGAGCAGCCAAAAAAAAAAAAAAAAAAAGTCGGGGGGGAGGGAGGGTTTTATCTGTTTTTATGTTTCTTGGCTTTTTATGGGTGTCCCTTGCTATGATTTCATGATCCAATGTAAAAATCAGTAACCAAGGAAATAACTTGACTCTTTCAGTGCTAATCCTCCAAAAAAATAGATGATGATATTGAAAGCAAACAAACCAGACCCCTATAAGATTCGATCCTCAACTGGCATATCATTTTAAAACAAACAACCTTTCCCTTTTTTTCCCCCAATATGCAATTAGATTGCAAGCCTGCCTTGGTACAGGAGCTGCTTTTTCTTCAGTCTAACATGGCCTCAGGGACAGGGGCTGTATAACATGACCCTCTGGATGGGTTGTTATAGATGGTTATTGAACCTGGGGCATCTAGGTCTAAAAGCATGAACATCTACTCCCTGAGCTGAAGAAACAGGGGGGAACAGAGAGCTGCACAGTGTAAGTCTGAGTTATAGTTCAGTCTATTTTAAGGCATTTATTGGGTCTCCGTAGTACCTGAGCACCTTGCAATCTTTAATGTATTTATCCTCACAACACTCCCATGAGGAAGGGGAAGTGCTATTATCCCCATTTTACAGATGGGGAACTGAGGCACAGAGAGACTAAGTGACTTGCCCAAGGTCCCACAGGAATTCTGTGGCAGAGCATGGAATAAAATTCAAGTCTCTGGCTCGCTCCCTAACTGCTTGATTATCTTTCCTCTCTGTCACTCCTGTGGTGCTCAATAGATAATAACAATATTGTCTTCTCTGCTCTTTCCCAGGAGAGCTGCAAATTTCAGATAGTATTATCTGTGTGGATGCTCTGCATGGCTGATAACTATAATGCTCATGGACTTATGCAGCACTTTCTGCCAAAGGATCTCCAAACCCTTTATACTGGGGAACTAACCCTCACAACTCTGTGGCTAGAAAGGTAAGTAGATTTATTCCCATTCCACAGAGAAGAAAACTGAGGCATAGAGAGATAAATGGCTTGGTTTTGAACTTGTTTACACTGTTTTTACACCATAAGAATTGCGTCCCCATGCTCACGCAGTAAATTATTGACAGAGAGCGGAAAGCCAGAACCCAGGGACTTGTTGGCAGTAGTCTGAATAGTAGAGACATCACTGTGTGATGCATCATTATCGTGAGGGGCATTCTGTAAAGAGACATCAGTGTAAAGGGAGTGATGGTGTTATCCATAATTAGCTGAATAGGTATCCATGATGAAGTGAATTGCATGTGACGACTGCCATCTTGGCCGAGTCACTGAGGATTGAACTGGCGACCTCCAGAGTTAAAAACATGAGCTAAAGAGCCAACAGTCCGTGGCTGGGCTATAATAATTCATATCTTCTGCACAACTGCACAGAGGGGACCTGTAACACATACTCACCACAGGGTTACATATGCGTTCCAGCAACGCATGCTGATATCTGGGCCTTTGTTCTTGTTACTGATCCAATGTGCTTCCGTTCCAGGAGGAGATTTTCAGAAATGTCTTAAGGATTTAGGACAAGCCCCATAGACCTTGGCTGGGACTTATGTTCCTAAATTCTTTAGGAGCATTTGAAAATCTGCCCCACAGTCTTTTACATGGAACTGCTTCACTTTTTTAGAGCCTCTTCCTCTCTCTCACACCTGGTCTGAGTCTCGCTGATGTTTTTCTTGAATTATTTCTGACTGTAGAGTAGAATGACTTGCTTCTTTTGCCTATGTTGATTGCCCATGTTCATTTATAAAATAATGTATGTTAGAAACTTGGATGCCTCTGTTCCCAGGAAAAAACTTTGAATGCACCAACATCTATTCTTCCTAGTCATTTTTTTTCTGCCTTCTATGAAAAATGTATAGGTCTAATCAAAATTCCCAAGTGACCCATAAACCGGGTCTAATTGTGGGTAATCAGAGCCTCGTATTTGTGGCTGGCTGTCAGTGATGGTTGTTAGAACAGTTATGCAGTAGACAGCTGTCTCAGATGAAGCCTGGATGTACATTGAGAAGGAAAGCAAGCACCCCTTTTATATATATATTGCATTTGAACAAGTGAGAATAGAAGATTTATGACAATTACCATCTTTCCGTAAGAAGTTATCATAATATTTCATTATGATAATGAACATGTTTGGAACTATTGCAAACCTGCAATGAAGGATGACACTAGGTGTCGGGTCGGGGGGAGGAGAGGGAAAGGGGAAGGAATTGCTTCATTTGATGATATACTTTTGCAATTCATTGTTCTATGGCTGAGCTATGTATGGTGATAATTTATTGAGGGACAGAAAGATAATTTGGTTTTATATGATTGGGGCTGTTTAAAATTTAAATGTACAATATGATTGTAGGTCCTCATTGCCTCTGAAACTGGTTTCTTTTTTTCTGACTCCACTAGCTTAATTCTGTACATTCCCACTGAATGTTGCTGAAATTTGGCATCCAGCATGTGGAATCAGTGGTTAGATCCTCCACATGTAGGCCCAGATCAGGCATTGAGAGTTTTGGGATCTCAGCGCCCTGCAGGATAGAGCCCTTAATTTGTACCACTCTACAAGTTCCTGGTGCTTTAAATCCCATAGGCAAATCACATTGCAACTCTTCCAACCTCCCATGGTGCCAGAAGCGTCAACAAATTTCAAGCTATCAAGCCAAATGCACAAAGGACGTCATGAGGCTTAAGAAAACACAAACAAACTAGTGTTAAAATTTGCTGATGCTGCTGGCACTGCAAGAGAGTCATCTCAGTGTGTTTTGCTTGTGATTTAAGGTAATGGGAATGCTTAGAGTAGTACAAATTGGGAGGCAGATCATGTGAAGGGCCGAGCCCCCTCAACAGGCACTGAGTCGAGGCAGCAGCGTGCAGAATTGTACGAGATGTGACTTGTAGCTGGAGGGACAATGGAGCCTGAACTTCTAAATATTCGATTTCAGCATCAGGGGACTGTAGAGAATGAAGGTAGAGGAGGCAGGGGAGAAAAAATCAGTTTGAGAAACTATGAGAACCCATAATTATATTTTTCATTTAAATTTTAAACAGCCCCAATTATATAAGCACAAATTATCTTTCTTCCCTCAATAAATTAACACCACACACATGCCAAATGACAACGAATTGCAAAAGTATATCATCTTCTGCAGCCGAGCAATTTTTTTCCTCTTCCAAATGTATTACACTCTGTTTAATTGAGGCTACATTTTTGTGAACAATAACTTGTATCAATAAATAATGAGTCATGTCCACATATTCTTCTCAGTGCTTTATATAATACCTTATTTGCATAGTTTGTGAAATGCAAGGATAAATCTTAATGGATACTTAAGAGAAGGTACCGTTTGTAAAGTCTCTCTCTTTATACAGAAAATAGCTGATTAAGTGTGGCTATCTACAGCATCTTCAATATGCTAGCTAATGAAATGTGTGAAATGACAAAGATTTCCCATTTTTGAAAATGAGGAGATAATGCTGGAGAACTTGCTTCACTAGAAAAAATAAACAAGGGAAAAGCTCCTGTCAAGATGACAGACCTTGTCCGCAACACAAGATGTCTTGTTTTACTGTAGCAGTTAAAGCTGTACAAGCACCTTTAGCGTGGACACAATTGCACTAGTATTTATGTGCATATACTGGTATAGCTATTCCTAAACAGGCACTATATATAAGGCATATTTTTAGTGGACTAATTCGGTCCACACTGGGGGGTTTAGCTATTTTGAAAAAAAAAATCACACCCTAACTGAAAAATCTGTGTGTAGACCAGGCCTTAATGGGACATGAACTCCCCTAATTCCACATTTAAAACTACCCTTGGCATCTCTGGGCTCTCTGTGTACAGGGTTGAGGGCAAAATATGCCCCCATCTCATAGACAGAATGGATCTGATTGACATAGTAGGTAGGGTTGCCAGGTGTCCGGTTTTGGAGCCGGACCTGCTGGCTGCTTCCAGGGCGCAGCGTGGAGACAGGACTGACTGGGAGCTGCCCGAGGTAAGCCCGTACCCCAGCCCTGAGCCCCCCCAAACCCAGAGCCCCCTCCTGCACTCCAAACCCCTCATCTCCAGCCCCACCCCAGAGCCTGCACCCCCAGCTGGAGTACTCACCCCCCCTGCACCCCAACCCCCTGCCCCAGCACAGAGCCCCGTCCCACATCCTGAACCCCTTGTCCCCGGCCCCACCCCAGAGCCTGCACCCCCAGCTGGAGCCCTCACCCCTTCCCACACCCCAGCTCTCTGCCCCAGTCCAGTGAAAGTGAGTTGGGGGGGGGAGAGTGACCCACCGACGGAGGGGGAATATAGTGAGTGGGGGCAGAGCTTTGGAGAAGGGGTGGGGAGAGGCTAGGGTGTTTGGTTTTGTGCGATTAAAAAGTTGGCAACCCTACTATTCCTGGCTATTGAAGGGCCCAATTCAAAGCCCACTGAAGTCAGTATAGTTCTTTCCATTGACTTTACTAGGTTTTGGATTAGACCCCGGATGAACAGCTAGAGCTGCTTCCAAAGTTTCTGTTAACTGGAATGTGGTACCAAATGTCCAGAGGGCATTTGCCTGATTTACTGGTTCCAGCCAGAGTCCTCATACCCTGGCTCAGCAATTTGTGGTGCCAAACCAGAACTCCAAGCTCAGCTCCTCTCTGCAGCTCTCCAAATGGCTGGGTTGAAAGAGTTTATATACCGAAGGCAATGGCACTGAAAAATTCCCATTGCATAATTCTTCAAGGTGAATCTACAAATGGCCTTATCATCATTCACTGACAATAATTTGCCTGACCTATTTTACCCTTCGGTTGGCTGAAGACCGGAGCAAGAAAGAGTGTCAATGTGGCTGCATTGTGTTAAAATTGGCTTTTGGGCCACACGTTAAGGGAAGGCCAAAATTTGTGGCCTTTTGCAATCCCATCCTCAGAGAAATGCAGACAAATAATGGTAGAATTTTGATATTCTGTCTCTGAAACAAAAGATACCCTTGATCATTCACACTAACAAGCCAAATTCTAACATGTGTGATACATCTGCAGTTCAGCATCATTATGCTATCTATGCACAAACCTTTCTTCCTCTTGTGCACAGGCATCACACTCAGTTTGCTGCCCTCTGCTGGAAGAAATCAGAACTGCTCAGCTGCATGTCAGAGTCCCTATACTGTTAACTGCGAGTCCCTTTGAGCACTACTTGTTGCTTCCTGTGCTTTTGGAGGAGGTAGATCTGCATTCTATTCCTGCTGCAATTTGGAAGTTGTAGGTGGTCACAAATTTGTCACATTATACCACAAATAGTTTATACTGTGTGTGTGTTGACAATAAAGCGTTCATTGTCTTTTAGTATGTGCAAAGCAAGTGTACTTGCCTAGGAGTTTGTTTGGATGTAACATGATTTTCTTGCACTTAACTAGTGGAGTGTATTGTCTCTCAATATCCTGCCGTGGGAGCTTTGGCCGACAACATTTCTATCTGTCACCCATCACAGTAGTGTCTGAGCATCTCTGAAACATTAATAATTTGACTCTCACCACACACTATGGGGCAGGGAAGTGTCATTGTCATACACAGTTGACAGATGGGGAACTGTGGCACAGATAGGGTATGTTTACACAGTCTGTGGCAGTGAGCCTCTGAGCTTGAGTTGTCAGACTTGGGCTTGCGGGGTTTGGGCTAGTGCTCTAAAAATAGCTGTGTAGATGTTGTGGCTCAGGCACCAAAGCCTACAGAGTGGGGTGATCCTCAGAGACCACACTCCAGTCTGAGTCACAACTTTTAAATGCTGTTTTTAAGCATGCTAGCCTGAGTCTGCCTAAGGTTACGCAAGCCATTTGTGGCAAAGCTAGGAATTGAACCCTCGTCTCCTGAGTCCCAGGCCAAAGCCTTGGATGCAAAGCCATCCTTCCTTCCCTTTTTCTGCACCCACACAAAGTAGAATATTCTAGCTCCACCACTTGCGTAGTGGAATGAATCTTCTTAATGAAGGAGTTGTCTTTTAATTTGCCCCAGACCTTTAATGAATCTGACACTTAACATAGCACTGTTCGGCCCCTATTGGGCTGTTCCACACACTTTAAAATATCTTGAATCTAAATGTGCCTCCATGGCACGAGTCTGTCCCATTTCCCACATCCTTGGCTTGTTTTTATGTTCAATGCTCTATCTTTTCCAGACGGACTGGTTTCAAAGTCCCCTATTGGTATCATCTCTTGCATTGTGTGAGCACTGGGCAGAGCGACCTGACTATATCAAGCCTTAGTCTGGTTTCTTTTTTTTAATCCTTTAAACCATGTTGCTGGAGGCTGGTAGCCATGGTAACTCCCTTATCTCTATTGAAAAATAAATATCAAAAATTGCTTTTCACTATTTATATGTAAAAATGCAGAAGTAACTAAAACCTACAGCCTATGACTCACTTCTTATTTTGACGTCTCTTCTGCTTCTGTAAAATGTGGAACTAACTTGTGTTATTATTAAACCAGCCACTGATACTTTTCAAAAGATTCCATTGACAACAAATGTAATGGGCTTGGCAGAGTTTGTATGAAACACCTTGTTCCGATTAGCTGCGGTTGATGCTGAGAAAGGGTAAAGTGGGTTCTGCTGACTCACTGAAGGAGGTGGGAGTGGCTCTTTAGAGATAGAAGATCTAGGCTGTGGGCTGGGCACTCTGAAGGAGGAACCCTAGGAGCAGCCAAACCTAAAGAGAAGGCTCGAGCTGATCTTTGTAATTATTAAAGTCTTTGTTAATAACCAAACCCCAGGAAAGGGGCTTTTTTGTTTTTTAATGCTAGAGTGTGCCCTGACTTTGTTTTAAATCGGGTTGGGAAAGGCACCTGCTCACAATCAGTTTAACAAAATTCTTTCCAACTTGAAATTACTACAGGTCTAAAAATGACCTTTTTGTTTAATTACTGCACCTTGATATCCTTAGTCCACTAGATAATTCAGAGATTTCTGCTAAATCAAATCAATGTCACTGTTTTTGATTCCTACATAAAAGAATCAACAATTTGCTTTTAAAGGGGGTTTCTTTACATCTAGTTTATTTGATTTATGTTTGTAAAAATGTAAAAAGGGTTCTGACCCATACACTCCAGCAATCTATGTGCTGCAGGTTAAGACAACCAACCACAACCTCCTCCCGTTGGAACAATTTCCCACCACCATGTCCAATACCTGGGGGAAAAGATGAACCTAGCAATGTGCTACGAAGATGACTGTATTTGAGCTGTTTTGAACCAAGAAGGAGGGAACGACCAGGACCCTCTCAAAGGATGTCCTGCCTGCAGTCCTTTCCATTTGCACTAACAGGGCTCCAGCTTTTGGGGATCCCGTGTGCTTTTTGTTAGTGATGGCCTCTCTTATAGTTCTTCTAGACTGGTTTCCTTCTTTGGCTGGGTGAAATTATATTTCATAATGAAGAACTTAGTTAATATGTTTTGCCTCTGTTCATTGAAATTATCACATATTCACAGTGTTTCCAACTCACATCCTATTTGATGTTTTTCTTAAAGCCCCAGCCTGCTGTCATCAACAAATTACAAGAGAATCTCAGCTTTCATTAAAAAATAAAAAGTAAGTTTCTAGTCTGCATGGTGCCAAGAAAAAGCTTGAAAATGTGCAGCAAGTGCACCCTAAAGGCTCAGAAATTAGAAAGCCAATAAAAAGAAAAACATTTATTATTTAAAAAACCCTCAATTTTGGGGGCCTGACTTATGATTTTTGGGGGTGGGCTCATGGTGTATGGCTTCATCTGGACACGTGGCTTGTTCCTGTTCTCTGACTGGACGGGCATAACTCTTAGAACCAGGATTCCAGCGAGACTGCTTATGTATGTGAATTTTCAGAGTGTGCTCCAACGTATGAGTAAAATCCACTTGTTTAGAACATTCCAGCCAGGAACCTTTTTTTGCTGGATAGTCGCAGAAAACAAACAAGAAAAGGGCATATGGACACAATTAGAAGCAAATGAATATTCCATGAAGGTTTGCTTTAATCCAGCTGTTCTCAAACTTTAGCAACCCGAGGAACCCCGCCTCTTTCCGTTCCCTCCCCTGAGTGTGTCCTGTCCCCACTCCTCCCTCTCCCTCCAGTGCCTTCTGCATGCCGCTAAACAGCTGTTCCCTGCCGTGCAGGAGGTGCTGGGAGGGAGGGGGAGGAGTTGGTCAGCGGGCCCCATGGGTCTGCGGACCCCAGTTTGAGAAATGCTGCTTTAATCTAACTGTACTTAGGTCTGACTTCTTCAGTGTTTTTGTACTTGATAACACATGCTTTATTTTCCAGTTGTGTTCCTACACAGCCTGTTCCATTGCTCACTGTGTCTCTCCTTCTATGTCTCTGATTCACTAAGAGACTATTTTTGGTTCTTCCTTTCCTCTGTTTCATCTTCAGCTCTTGCTAAGTTTGTACTCGGCTTTGCCTCTCTGTGCAGAACGTGTCTCAATTAAAAAACTGGGTTCTGATTTTTTTCTTTAATGGTTAGGATTGTTTTGAATGAGAGAGCTTCTCTGAACCTTATTCATTGGCTATCCATATTCTGACAGGCTCAGTTCCTAGCTGGAGTTTGGCATCAAACGTGACAGTTCGTAGGCATGATGTTGAAGGATAAATTTAGAGCATCTGCTACTCCAGAAATGGGCTTTCCAATATATAGATAAGCTGATCAGCCAAAGGGGGTTAGAGAACTCATGGAGTTGCCTGGGACTTCATGTAAGGAGTTGGCAAACAGAAGTGTCATGCCTGCCTTCTTCCCCCTCACACGCACTATGAAGGGAGAAACGAACCCAGAAGAGTAGATCGTGGATTTCACACTATTTTATTAATTGTCTTTTGCCTAAATAGGAATAGATGTGAACAACCGTTATGATATTTGGCACCTACACACTGACTTTTCCTCCAGGTATCAATCGCTTCTCACAGCAGCACCATGAGTAATGTCCCCATTTTACAGCTTAAATGACCTGCTAAAGATTTTGCAGCTAATCAGGAGCAGTTGGGGACACAATCCAGACATCCTCCAGCATTAACAACAGGGACCCACTACTCAACAGTAATTACTCTGCATCGTTCCACAGGCATCCAGCACCTGAATGTAGGACAAGTGGGGTCCAGTAAACCAGACATTTCTATCCAGGGTCCTTTTCCATACCTTCCTGTCCTAAGCAATGCCCCAGAAGGTGCCTTTTGTTTCCTGCTTGTGCCACCCATTTCTGAAAGTCCCAGTTTGCTGCCATAGGATTTGATTTGTTCTTCTCTGTGGTGATTGGGTGTATTGTTACACGTGGATGTGGGTTATATGAGAGCAGACACAAAAGTCATCCTCCATTCTGGAAGGTAGGGGCAGGGCAGACTGAGTGGCAGGTCCTCCCTGCTGTGTTCTACAATGTTGAAATAAAGATAATGTGGTTATTCAATATGAGCTCTTAGTGCCTTCATGAGAAGAATCAACACAGTCCTTTCCGTTCTCTGGAGTCCAGAAGGACACAGAAGTATTCCTGTCTTCTCCCTGGGACACTCTGCACCTCTATGCCTTGGGCTAGAAACTGTCAACTTATTATGGGGCTGGACGCTTCCATGGGAGAGCTTTTCTTTTTGAAAAATGACTGTCTTCAGCACACATACAAAGCCATCTCTATGTAACAGTGAAGGTATGACACCAACCACCCAATGGAACAGAAGATGGACAAAGAGAGCCCACATCTCTAAGTGGGCACCTACGAAAGATTTCCAAATCCAGCCTGGATGCTTAAATTGGCTCTTAGTAAAGCCCACCTTGACCCTTTAAAGGCTGATTTCAGTATCCAGATACAGGATCTATTCACCTGTACCTGAAAACTGGGCTCCCAGTCCTTAATTGACCCTAGGTATTGCATAGTGGGCGGTCTTACATACCAAATATGCTGCTGCACGATTTGAGGTCAGTGGACTGGAATGGAGAACCAGAAAGAATGTTCATAGCTTCACCGTAATTGCGATAACAAGCAGAGCAGCGAGAGCCAAATTTAACCACCATTACAGACCATGCACCATAGCATACAGTCTGTGCTGAGAGCAGTGATGTCAAAATTCATAATAAAGTGCTTCAGTATTTCCAAACAGAAAATAGACATCGGAATTAGGCCCCGTTCAGGAGCCAATAGATACTGCCTCTCCATTTATAGACCTAAATAATTAGTGTATTGTCATTTACTTCTGCAGTCTTCTACTGGGTGAAAACACGGGCATAACCCTACAAGTTACTGCACACAGATTTTTTTTTCTCCCTTGAAATAATAAATTTTCCTGTCTGCCAGCAGCACTGCTGTTTACAGCCTACAGATCACAGACCGATGGGGTCATTCAGTGTGAATTTCCAAGCAATTTTCAACCTTTACCTTATTTTAAAATGCCATGGGAAAAATAATCCCTGTTCTGGTTTTCATGTAAGCAACAGCAAATGCTGGGTGCCAAGAATGCAAAGGATCCCAATTGACAGTAACTAACTAGGTTATTCTCTAAGTGATGTCATGTGTTTGTGTTTTTCTGTGAGGTTACAGAAAGTAAGGCTGGGCAAAAGGCAGAAAACTAAAATAAATATTCTTACTACATCTCACAAATACAGGCTTGTGCATCTGCCTTATCACTCTCCCCACCCCAGTCTCACAAGCTTCAGACCCTAGAATGTACCTTGTCCAGTGATTGCTAGAGGAGTAGCATAAAGTAGCAACCCAGGGCTTATCTATGCGGTGACTTTAGTGTGCGGCAAGCCAAGGCGTGAATCTACAGCTCACCAACTTTGCCACTCACTGACTTGCCATATAGACAACCCCCCCTGTCTCTTCTCAGCAGCAGCTAATATAATGAGAGAATGCAGTGATAGATTCCTGACTATAAACTCTCATCCATCAGCTTGTAACTGGTGAGCTTTGGGAAGAAGATCCTTCGATTGACAAGTTATTGCATCATTGGACGCAGTGGGGTTTCTTACACCTTCATCTGAAACCTCTGGAGCTGGCCATTGTGCCTGGATGACCGATCTGATGCCTATATTCCTACTGTTAGTTATCCAGTTTGAGTTGCTAGCTGGTTCACAAATGGAGTTCATGAAAAATGGCAGATTCTGTTCGAGGACAATCTAAGAGAATTGCATCCTGAAGGAGCGTAGGTCAGACATCTTTGAAAAAAGTGTTGGTGTTTTTGTGAATGTTGGATTGCTGCTTCCTGGAGACTTTCTCAGATCAAGATGTTATTGCTATTTGCCTTGATCCTGCTTTGGTTGGTATGGGAAAAGCAGTAATAGACTCTGTGAAATTTCTGATTTCATAACTAATTAGGGGTGAGTCCTGAATACCTGTTTATCTGCTTCCTGACTCATTTGTGATAAACTGTCAGCCCAAGTCCTTATACTTTCAGGTGCTTATAAATTCTGTGAATTAATGTGGATAAAACCATCACCTAAACAGGCCACTCTGATAACCTAAATGCTAGTACAGCAAACCATACTGGGCACCATGGAACAGAAAGGCCAATTGCGTAAACCTGAAATTAAACTCTGTTTAAGGAGTGAAAAGTCCATGTTGTGAATTACAGTCCCTAGCCATTGCTTCTTAGCAAAAATCAGATTTCCTAATGTATTTCAGCTTGATCCATTTTTGTCAATCAATCACAATTAATTATTCACTCAGAATGCTGCGTATCCATCAAACTCTGATAAATTCACATTGCAAAAGTCGATGCTTGTGCAGATTGTATCTTCTTTTGCCGTCAGTACCATCTGTTCTTGGCACTAGCACAAAAGGGATAGACAGTAGATATGCTGATCAGTCACTGAGAAAATTCACTTCCAAAGTATTTCTCTCTCTTTCACCTCAGGCCACAGGACGGCTTCATTCTCAGTTAGGGTAGGGCCCCTGAATAGTTTTCACTCACTTTAAAGTCCTTTTATGCTGCCAGAGTGGTGTAAAGGGTCCATACTGTGAATGAGAATCAGATCTAAATGTTTACATGTTTCATCTCAGTGGCAGTCTCTCTCTTTCTAAATAGTATACCTCCTTTCAGTAAGTATGATGGTCATTATAGTCTAATATAGTTTTTCTGGTTCTGTCCAACTCTTCCTGGAAAGATGCTATTACATAATCATGTTTGTTTACCATATTTTGAGGTGCGGGTGCTTCACTTTCATTGAACCCTGTGTATGTATCTCTGGGAAGAATTTTTGTCCTAATTCTGGTATCTCATTAAATTAGACTGTGCCTTGCCCCCTGATTTTGTATTAATCTGAATATCTCCCTCCTATGTTTCCTTCAAAATGTCAGGGCAAGTTACCAATAGATTTCCCAGTCGAGCAGCGATATTCATGGCACTATGGATACATGGAATATCTATTGCTGCTAATGGGGCTGTATCAGTGGAGCTGTGTCAGAACTCCACATAGGAGCAGTCACTTGGCATACAGGGCACATTTTTTGCAATGGTTAGGAATGTCAGACTGTAGCATGTGCCAACAAAACTAAGCCAAGATTCTGTCACTTGGTGTTTCCATGTCAAAATGGCCTGCCTAGAGTTCAGAATCTGCCATCATAATGCCTTGGGACTACCAGTGGCTCAATGATTTCCTTCAAGTCTCTGTTTTCCAGACAGTCCTTGGTGTCAGTGGGGAGCAGGAGGAATACTTTTCATTATGCCATAAATAGGCTGGCACTGTGACTGCCCCCACTAGCTTAAATTTAAGCAAGAGCAAATAATTTGTTTAAACTACAGTTGAAAAAACAAACACCCCCAACCAATTGGCTTTATACCCAGCCCAGAATTGGAAGGTTTTGAGAGAGTCACCTTTTCCTTAACTGCAAACGAAGTCTAGCTAGTGATCCCTCCCCCAGGAAATCTTGTTGGAGTTTTGTCAAATCAGTCTCTGACCTTCCTTCCCACTGAGTGGCAGTGGGGACTGAACTTTTCCCTTCAGTTCATAAACACATTTAATTCTCAGGTCACTATGCACCTAGGGATACGCTGCTACTACATTCATTTGGGTGGCAAAATGGAGACAGCCTAAGGTCCAAGACTGTTGATTCTTGGCACAGAATGACCCAATGGCTGTCTCCATCATTAACATGGTTGTTCAAAAAGTTGTTGCTTATGGACAGTCCCTTACTGTTCATGTACGTAGTACTCAAGGCAGCACAGCCCTGATCCCTCAAGTGGATCTGTGTTGGTGGTCTCCTGCATCCACACACCGTATCACTGAACTCAAGTTGGGCTCTATGGAGTGGCAAAGGTCTGACAGCCTGGATTCAGCTGCGGGATCAGGGCCTACGCTGCAATACTTTACGTGCTTCTTAATTACCAACAAAGTGGGTTGGTCTTATTTGATCTTCCCATGGGTGTATAGCATATTGTTTTCATTGTACTTTCTTTGAGGAGTTATCCTCAGCTCCAAAGTTTTGTTTCTGACTTTTGCCAGGATAATGAAGCCCCCAGCTTCTTGTTCTCATGTGCCACCTTTAACTGGTTTCGAACTTGGATTCATCTGCCTTTTGACTGCAATAGGACCATTAGTATTTTTAGCCAAAGAAGCATGAACGCTTGGGAAGTGCTGGGGTGTGGTGCTGATATCAGGGATTCTCTTGCAGAATCACACTGGATGGTAAAATATAACAGTTTGGTGAGTAGCTAGTAATCCCATCATTCTTCTCTGGCTACAAATGGTGATGCCGCATAGACTTGTTATTCACGTTCATATATGGCAAGAGGTTTTCTCGTTCCATGACAGTTTGCAGTCAGCCCACAGAGCATATGCTGGCAATGAAATACGGCCAGTGCAGGTGGCTGGTGCAAAGCAGATTTAGGGTAATTAATAAATTGCAATCACATCACACAATCTCTGTTATTCTGCTTGTTTTTTCTAAGTCATTTTACTTTTCCGTCTTGCTCAGAATACTCCACTTAGGCTCATTAAAAACAGTTTATGTTATAAACACTGACCATTTTTCATTTCCTTTGCAAACAGCGCTGATCTGATAAGTGTTTCCTTTCCCAGAGCTGTGAATATTTCTTTGTGGAAGAAAGTTTGCTTTGATAAAACAGAGTTGAGTGTAGCGTCTACTTGACCCCTTCCCCCTGCAACAAGCATTTAGCTTCTCAGTGATACTTTCCTTTCCAGGGATATGAACAACACTGAGAATTTCACTTCCGTATACAGAAAGCAGAGCTCTGGGTTTCCCCATGATTCCTTCAGCAGGTTTTTAGTGTAACACCAAATTAATGCCTTGTAATGTATTATCTAGAGCTGGGGAAGTAGTGAAGATGAATGGTCGAATAACTGATCTGAGAAATATTCGGAAATTTGTCAGATTTGATTCAACCAGCTTTAATAAGAAGCCTTGTCAGAGTAAAGCAGAATTATCTTTACCTGGTGGTGACTATGGAGAACACTGTGGCTTTAAGCATTAGGGGGTGTTGTGCCTTTGCTCTTTACACAATAAATGTGAGACCTCATGCCAGAAATATTGCGAAACAGAGAGCTGCTGCCAGAAGCCTCCAGAATCCAACCAGAACAGCACGATGTGTATATGCCTGGCATGTTTTGTGTACTCAAGAAACCTGGTTCTTTGAATTCCACTGTGCCCGTTTGATTTTTTTTTTTTTCATATTGTGTTTGTGGTGAAAAGAGCAAAAGACACCGAAGGGTGAAAGGGGGCTGGACCAACAGCTGCTTGCAAAGCCATTATAATGCTCAGTGCTTCCGGGAGCACTGGGAGAGTAGAGTCTAGCAGTATGCGCCCTGCCTTCTTTAACAAGGCACCATGTACACTTCTCTCGGTGCCAGCCCAGCTCTGTTGGCCAGTGCAGAATGGGGGCGGGGACCTGGCTCTGCTCTTGCTTTGCCCCTCCCCTGGGGCGTTTTTTTTTTATGACATTGGTGGCTCTAAAATCCCTGGGTTTTAAACCACTGGAAGTGCAGGGAATAGGAATGTGCCCAACCGCTGCAGCGAGGAAGGGGGAGGCTCTTTACGCCAGCTCTCCCAGCCCTTGTTCACCGACTCAGAGCCAGGCACCTTCTAACCGCACACAAACTGCATTCGTTATTTGAATTCAGTGATTACACTTGTGCTTTATTCAGATCCTCTGCTCTGGGACAGCCCTCGGGAAAAGTCCTGTGGGCCTGGCCTCAAGCACGGGCATTGAATTCAAGCCTGCTGGTCCTACAGAATGGGAAGATTAACTTGCCCGTGAGTATGTTGCATAGCCCCAAGTTAAACTGCCTAGTGCGGCTGTGAGGAATGGCCATGGCCAGAGAACATGTCATCACAAAGGAGCGATGGAGCACGAGGGCTAATGGCAGCAGGAACCCACTAAGTGACTCTTGACGTGAAAGGATGCAGCGGCACAAGAAGCCTTTCCAGCTGTAGCAGTGGGAGGGGTAATTGGCTCAGGAATCATCATAATTTCTGTTAATTAGAAAAAGACAGGCAGCGAAAAAGCCCGGCCAGCTTTGTTTTTATTGCCCATTAGCCACATAATCTAGGAGGAAATATTAGCTTGGGTTCGTTTGAAGGGTCATGAGCTTTGGGGTTGGGAGATGCGGCTCCTTTACTCATTCTTCCAGGGGTCTGTAATATTGATGGTCCAGATCCTCAATCCCTTTGTGCTGCAGGTGTTGGGGAATCCTGGGCTGACCCAGGACGGATGAGCCAAATGGGAAGTTTGGTGGTAATTGCAGCCAGGGAGCATCAGCTTGATGACCTCTGCTACTGCCTGGCTGGCAAAACAGTCCCAGAAACCCATTGTAGCTGTCACAAGTTGGAACATCCTCATGGCTGCTCTAACTTGCAGGAGGAGATGGTTTGGCCCCTATGTGACAACAGAATTGGGGAGGCATAGGTAGCCATCTTTGCCTCCCCCAGCTCCACTGTGCCCTGGAAATCAGCAGCTAGCCGTATTGCTGTGTACTCTGGCCAGGGAGGATGCCAGAGCGGTAGGAGGGGGCCGTAGTGGAACTCAGAAGCAGGCTCTGTGTGTGTCTGGTTCCCAGCTGCAAAATGGAGACGTGCAGATTTAGTTACTCACATTCCCGGGGCATTGAGTGCACTGCTGTGAAGATGTAAAGTCCCAAGTGCTATAGGTGACCCACGCACAAGGACAGGCTTTTTCTGGCTGATGCATCCTCTGCACCAGCACTGGAAAATATGAGTTTCTTCAGGGTTTTGCACCCTTAGAGGCCATTTGAAACGTAACTATGGAACAGCAACCTGGAAATAAACCTGGCAGCATAACAGCCCATCAGGCCGGATGCAATGTGGCCTGAGTCTGTCTAGTTACAGGCTGCTGACAAATGGAGGCAAGTTTAAAAAAAGAATCAGCTCCAATTCAATGATGATAGGGAGAGAGAGGGCTCCTGGAGAGGAAGAAAGCTAGACATGTTTGGGTTTTAAAAGCAGGCTGCTGTTTACAGTCAGCCACGGGACTGCTGCCTCTTTGGAGCAGCCATAGAAACCACCCATCAACACTGCATAGAAACTGAGAGCTGTATTTCTCCATGCTGCATTCACTGTTATAAATCTGACAATGAAAGCCAGTATTGTACTGTCTCAGCAGCCCTGCTGGGATGTCTGTAATTTCCATCTCGTGGGTCCTCAGGCCATTGGTTGCAGGATTCTGAGGACAGACAGTAGGGAAGAGTGCTTTTGTGTCCCGGGAGGTGTTGTAGGGGCCAAACTATAGCCTGGAACCCCCTTCCAAGCCCTACATGGTGTGTGTGGTGTAATAATGATAAAACATGAGCCTGATGAGTTTAAGCATTTGCCCTCTCTGGAGCAGAGAACAGGCAGTTTAGTATGGAATGTTACAAATGTCTAAGAGTTTGCAAGCCACATGTGGCATTTAGATGATGGATGTACTTCTTCTGGGGAATAATTGCTCTTTCTGTTAGTTGGCATTTCTTTAAATCTGTGATGCTCTTTAATGCATCTGGCTGACTGTGTATGTGGGGCTTGGTGTGCTGCCATGAACCAAGCTGCTTGTATATAGTCAGACATCTCCTTTAACCAGATGCCAAGGGCTGTGTCCTGCATGCAACTCCTTGAATTCCTTCTGGGTTCCCTAGGCCTTAATTCAAGTATATGAGGTTGAGAAAGTGATCCACAGAAAATGAAACCCTAGAAATTGGTGCAAAAGGTCCACAAAACACCCAACCGCAGGAGGTTCACCCATTTCTATCAAGATATTGCCAAATATAGTGGTTCTCAAGCCTTTTGCATGGAGGATTCTGGAGACAGACAGTAAGGAAGTGTGCTGCTGTCTGAAAGAGACGGGCCAAATTCTGACCCTTTTATACCTCATGACCCCTACATCTGTTTTACTGTCTCAACACAAACCTGACTGCCTTCTAAAAAGAAGTGCAGAACTGGCTGTTTCTGGATCAGAAGGCAATGCAGTTTACAGCCACGTGCCTCATATTATTTTTCAGTTCCTGAATGTTTAGGGCTGATTCAAAACCAAATAGCCTCAGCGTGGCTCTGAGGGAAAGAACCTGCAACTTCATCACATCCTCAAGCTCCCAATGTGCATCTGTTGCCCTGCTCCCTACAATGACACCAGATTCCAGGATGCAGAGAGAGGCCTTTGGTTGTCGCTGTTACCATCCTACATGTAGGTGCCCTGCTGAGAAGGATGGTCTAGTAGTTAGAGCCACTAGCCTGGGGCTTAGGAGACATTCATTCAATTCCCTGTTCTGCTACAGGCTTCCTGTGTGGTCTTGGGCAAATCACCTAGGCCCAGATTCTCAAAGCTCATAGACTCATAGACTTTAAGGTCAGAAGGGACCATTATGATCATCTAGTCTGACCTCCTGCACAATGCAGGCCACAGAATCTCACCCACCCACTCCTGTAACAAACCCCTAACTTATGTCTGAGTTACTGAAGTCCTCAAAGACCTCAAAGTGCAGAGAATCCTCCAGCAAGTGGCTCGTGCCCCATGCTGCAGAGGAAGGTGAAAAACCTCCAGGGCCTCTGCCAATCTTCCCTGGAGGAAAATTCCTTCCTGACCCCAGATATGGTGATCAGTTAAACCCTGAGCATGTGGGCAAGACTCACCAGCCAGTACCCAGGAAAGAATTCTCTGTAGTAACTCAGATCCCACCCCACCTAACATCCCATCACAGACCATTGGGCCTATTTACCTGCTAATAATCAAAGAAAGCTATTTAGGTTCTTAACTTTCCTGAGGATCAGAACCTTTATTTTCTCTCTGCCTCAGCTCCCTATCTGTGAAATGGGCTAATGCTACTGCTCTGCCTCCCTGGGGTGCTGTGAGGATTGTGAGGTGATGGTGATGGGGGCTAGATAAGTACCTCAGACTGCTGTGTGAGAAGCAGTGTATTCAACTATTCTGTGGCATGCAAGGGCTCAGTGTTGCTCCCATCGAAGTCATTGGCAACACTCCCGGTATCTTTAGTGTGAGCGGGAGTTTGGAATCCTCAGTTTACCGTTAGATTTAGCCTCTTCTTCTTGTTCCAGGCTACGCTATTTCCCAACCAGTGAGGCTGTACATTGAGTCTCCATGTAGCAAGGGAAACTCATCCTCTTGCCTAATTTCAAAATGATAATCCTATTTAAAACCAGCCAACCAACGTCAAAATAGCGCAACCCCTAACGACACTGTACTCTGCACGCTGGTTCTCTTGCAACATCTTTTCCTCCTGGGCTAGTCTGGAAATAGATGTAACAAAGCCAGTCTCTCAGATGGCTGGTAGGCCAAAGTCTCAATTCATCTGGGAAAAAAAATCTTTAATAAATTGGTGACTTGATGTGGCGGAGCCTCCAGTGTTTAATTACAAACACTTTACCTGAATGGCTCTTCATATGCCATGCAAAATCTATTATTGTATTATAAGTTGTCCTGAATCATCTTGCTGAGTTAGGGCCAAATCCCTCTGGATTTGGAGGGCTCTAGACACAGTGGTGTTTGAGAATCACACACAAAACCTTGCATGCCGCCGGATTCAATTTCACATGACCTTCCTGCACCCCAGTGCATGGGGGGGGGGGGGAGAGGTATGTGATGAATCTGCAGCTACGCCAACTCCGCTGCCATCCCATCATCCAGCCCCATTGGGCACAGAAGGGGAACAAGTGCTGCTAAAAGACACTGTGGTAGAACTTTACAAAGTGTTCAGCATTGGCCCAGTGCTGTTCCTTTTGGAGTCAGTGGTAAAGCTGAGGTAGATAATCGCCATGATATACACAAGAATCTTTTGTCATCAAAGAGAGCTGGATACTTTTGAAAGCTCAGCTGTTCTACGCTGGGATCACTGGGCCAGAGCTGGTTATGGGTTTTTAAAATACATTTTGAAGAGTTAGCAGGGGTACTGGGCTGTGGCCATTGACTATAACACAAGCCCTGGCGGAGGGCAAGAAATACAACACTGTATAAAACATTCTGCGAAGTTCTGAACTGAGGAGAGAGGAGAAATGTGTAAGTGCAGTGGGTAACTGAATCAATTGCCTGATCTTCCCTGTAATAGTGCTGGCACAGGAAGTGCATCATTCAAAATGCTTTTTCATGGGCTATTGGAAAGAGCAGCTATTCAAGTGGGAGCTGCTTAATCTTGGGAGCAGCAGCTATTAAAAGTGGGAGCCTGCTTTGGAGTTTACAGGAGCTGAGCTGAGCTTGCTGGAGGTACAGTAGGAGGTATTTAGGCACCCAGTGGGATTTCCAAAAGGATCTGTGTGCCTAACGCCCACGGGTGTTACGTGTTGGTGTTTTCAAAAATCCATGAGGTGCCGAAATACCTTTAAGAATTTGGCCCTTCAGCACTAAGTTCCAGTAAGAATTAGGCTAAAGCCCGGATCCTCAAAGCTAGTCCATTGATTCCAGTAGGAGTTGGGTGCCTACATACTTTATAAGGATCTGGCCCTTAAGAGCCTAAGGGCCTTAGGCCTTGTCTACACTACAAGACTATTTCGAATCAACTTAGTTCGAATTTGTGGATTCGACCTTATTAATAGTGTTCGAATTAAGTGTTCGTCCACACTAGGACCTTAATCTTAGGCCTTATTAATAATCTTGACTTGATTAAGTCACTTCTGAAAGCAGGATTTAGGTGCTTCAGTAATTTAGGCGCTTTTGAAAATTTGACCCCCGAGCAAGATGCAGAGCAGAAGCAGCCTTCTAGGCCAATCACTGAGGGATTGGTGCAGTCTCAGGTACATCTGCCTCTCGACAGCTCGTCACTGTATGAGATCCAAACGTCCTGCCTGTTGTGCTGGCTGGGAGACCAGCTGAAATGCCGCCCTGTGACCATAAATCAGGGGCTTGCTCTGGCAGTTAGCAGATTTTTGTCTGGAGATCAGATAGGGCAAGAGGATTTTTAAACTCCCATAGCAGCGCAAAAACAAACATGCCATTCTCCTTTCTGCTCCTGAGGATGTGGAAGGCAGAGAGGGCTCAGCTGACACAAGCGGATTAGTGGATTCTTTTCCTGTATATAACACTATGAATCATGGCACCTTAGGAAACAGCTAGCAGTCCCCCCCTGTTTTAAAGAGCATCAGAAATTAATCGGTAAAGACAGGGCTTTAGTGGTGATGTGCTTCCGCACCTTCCCGGGCCCAAATCCCTTTTACTCAATCCCAAGCCATCACTGGAATGAGAGTGCCCCACGTTTATTTCCAGTGCAGAAGGGTATGCAAGCACTCCAGCATTACAACTGTGCACATTACACCTATTTTAACTCTTCCAAAAGGCCATGGTTGACCTTGTCCGTGACCAAAAATAAACAGGCTCGTTCGTATTGCAGTCATGCCTGGAGGATCGCCCTGAAGGACTGGGGTCCCAGTGAGGGGTTGAGGCCCTCATGGCTCCAGTCTCCGCACACATAAGAAGTCCTCTGCCCCAAATAGCTTCCACTCTAAGCATAAGAGGAGAGAGAAGAGGTGGATACAACGGACGGATGGGGGAAGCACAAGGCAAGAGGGAGACTGTGATGGTTCTGTGTAATAAGCAGCAGTCACATTACATCTATTGCCTCACCCCCCGAGAGGGTGTGCGTGATACAAGCTCTGCACTCAGGAATAATGTCCTTTCCCAGCAGATGGGGCGCTAGTTCCTGTCATGGTCACCAGCACTGTCATAATCACTGATTTGGGATCCTGTCTTAAAACCCCTGCAGCAGCCTTCCCCAGGCTGAGTCTTGCTGGTCTCCTGTCTATATGTCTAATCGAATTGAAGCATTTAAGAGCTGATCGCAAACCCACTGAAGCCATGGGGAAGACTGCCATTCATGGACATCATTTGCTATGGGGCAAGGGGTACGGTCCTCCCCCCACTGCTTGGTTTGCCCCCCTCCCTTGACTTTTCATAGGTGTGTATAGATAGATATGTGCTGACATAACTTTGCCCCACCCCCAGGAAAGGATGTCCCTGCTGCCGTTGTCCTCAAGAGGCTTTGGGTCCAGCCCCTCCACTGCTTTTACCACTGGAGTATGTGAATGCCTAACAACATTATCCTCACGCCCGTACAAAGGTCCCGTTTCCTCCCTTGACTGCTGGAGGCAGCCAGGGTCAGCCCACGCTTTGCAGGCCTCACGTTGACACAAAGCTGAGCTGGGCTAGAGATTCGGGATCAGGAGGTTCCAGCCAGGAAGTCTGAATTCAAAGCGCAGTATAGTATGAACCGCGGCAGCACTACAGCGCGTTTACAAAAAATTCTCAGGGTACGTTCAAGTGGCAAGAGTATTAACTAATTAAATATCAATTGGCATCAGTATTGCCTAATTGATCTCAGCTCTCTCACTGTGTGCCTGAGTGGTGCAAACTGGCCTTACCCAGTGAGGCTGGGTTTTCCCACGAGCCCAAGCAAGTTGGATTAATAGATTTTAAGGTCAGAAAGGACCATTTAGATCAGGGAGGCCAACATGAGCCTGAGAAGGAGCCAGAAATTACCAGTGTACATTGCCAAAGAGCCACAGTAATATGTCAGCAGCTCCCCCCATCAGCTCTCTCCTGCCCCCGCCCACACCCCTGCTCCCAGTGCCTCCTGCCCACCAGCAGCTCCGCTGATCAGTGCCTCCCCCTCCCTCCCTGATCAGCTGTTTTGTGGCATGCAGGAGGCTCTGGGGAGAGGGGGAAGGAGCGAGGGGACCGCAGGCTCAGCAGAGGGGACAAGAAGGGGTGGAGTAGGGGCCGGGCCTGTGGCACAGCCAGGGGTTGAGCAGTGAGCACCCTCCGGTACATTGGAAAGTTGGCACCTGTAGCTCCAGCCCCGGAGTTGGTGCCTATCCAAAGGGCTGCATATTAACTTCTGAAGAGCGGCATGTGGCTCCGGAGCCAAAGGTTGGCCACTTCTGATTTAGATGATCTATTCTGACCTCCTGTATAACACAGGCTTTAGTGTTTCACCAGGTTACCTGTGTATTGAGATTAATAACTTGTGTTTAGCTGCCTTTCTGGAAGATATGCTTTAGCCAATCTATGGGGAATGGACACCTATCTCCCTTAGGCATGTTAGAAAAATCCTACCTTAAATGCACAGGCAGGTACCAAAGCTTCTGGAGAATCTTCTTTCCTTCCAGCTCCAGATTCTCGATATTTTCAAGGTTATACGTCATAACAAAGCAAAAAAGGGTAAAGCCCATTTTTAAAAGAAGCTAATAACCTTCTCACCCTCCCACTGGTCTAGTTGAGTCTTTATGCAAGTTTTAAACAAAGCAAATGCCATATACTGATTTCTCCAGTGTTATCCTCTTGGATGTGCCTAGGGCCCAGCTGAGGTGGCAGTCCTTGCTCCAGAGGAACACAGATCCCTCATACTGCCCAGCTGTCCTCACAACACAAACTGAATTTCCATGGGGGAAGTGGGGTTCCCTGCCAGGTCCGTGACACAGCAAGTTCGCCTTCCTAGGGACCCCGTATATGGGGACTAGCAATGGGCTCAGATCACATCCTGTTAGGGAGGTTGAGATGTGTTTCGAGTTGTGTGATTCAGTCCCATGTCTAAGTGGTGCCGTAGTTAGATAAATGCCGATACAAAGAGGAAGCTCGGTGATCTATGGTGATTGACCCATTGTATCATTTTGAGGCATCCTGGAATATCCTCACAGCCTCACACAATTGCTATTCCCGTCCCTTTGGCTCCACTGCAGCTCATGGACCACAGAACCCTCTTAAAATCCCTGCGGTGTTGTAGCCTTTACCTGCTACTTCCCCTTTGCTTCTGTCATATCTAGCTTTACAGTTGCCTGCTGATAACTTCCTTTGTGGTGGGCAGCTTTAATAAACGGACCCTGCGCTGTAGTTTTTTCTTAGGTCCTTGGATTGTTCTCAGGCACTGCATGTGCCTACCGTACTCCTTGGAATCATCAGATTGATATGCCGTGGGTGAAACCTCATCCCCCTGAAGCAGATTGATATGCAGCAGGGATCAGCATATCCGAGACGGTTAAATCTAACATTGCCTTGTTTTAAATGAAGCCTCCTCTAGGAACAGTAGGACTTAAGTTGTAGAACTAGAAAATACCGCCATGGCCTCAGTGTAAAATTACACAGTAACTAGTAATCTCAGTGCCCACACCTCAAGGCTATCACCATAGTTAAGAACCAGTGAAAATGTCAATCATAATATATTTCAAAAGGTTTCCCATGTATGTTGCTATAGCAGAAGTCACCAGATGGTGCTGTTACATGTCACCTTATCCATTCTTTCTCCTTAGCGTGCGAACACTGTTCCGCCCTTGAAGAACTGCTGTATTGTTGTTAGTGTGGCGCTGCAGGTTCTTTTTTGGGAGCGCTGTGGCAATTAGCGAGAGTGTTTGCTCGCTGCCTTAATCTCTTGCAGTAGAGTCGATCCCTGGGTGGAGCTGCTGCCCGGAATGGGTGTTTGGGGTGAGGTTTCAGAAAAAAGGGATTATAATGTAATCAAAACAATTTACACTAAAAATATACCTAGACTCCACATCTCTTCTCTTCCAATGGGAAACTGATCTACAGGGCACCCAATATCTGCCACCGCTTTGTAGAGAGTGACCCAATCCATCTAGACACGGTAATTAAATCAGTCAAGAAACTATATTTCTAATGCAGGGCACAATGTTTATGGTTCTGATTTTCAGGTTTTATAATATTTATTATAAGTATTTATTATAAGGGCTTGAAATGGTAATGAAGGGGCAGAGGGCTGACAGCACTAAAGCACTAGACAGCAGAGAAAGGTAGAAATGCAGCTTTCCTTCACAATCTGGCTTCCCAAGACTGCAATAAGTATGATGCCCTATGAGAGCTGGGGTGCAGTGCTGACTGTGAGGAACGGTCCATAACACTAATAATACCTAGCTCTTACCTAGAGCTTTTCATCAGTAGGTCTCAAAGCACATTACCATCTTTAATCACAACACCCTGTGAGCTAGAGAAGTGCTCTTATCCCCATTGTACAGATAGGAAACTGAGGCACAGAGAGTGACTTGCCCAAGGACACACAGGACATCGGTGGAATGGCAGGAGTCCCAAGGTGTAGGCTAGTGTGATAACCACTTGACCATCACAATTACTGGCCAGTGACCCGTCAGAATTAGACTGAAGAAATCACTGAGCTGTGAACCTGAGCCCACGATTCCCCCCCGCCCCGTAACAATAATCCATTGCATTTGTGTACAGGGGCAAAGTCCCGTTGCTGTTACTTTTTGGACATATGCTGTATGTCAGCAGCACAGATTAATCCGAATGCAGAGGGATTAACATGCTGCATGACACACATGTACAATAAAGCAGAAGCAGCACAAAGGTATCAGATCAAGGCTTTCCTTGTTAGAGAGAACTCCTAGGTTCTTTTCCAGGCTTTGGTACTGACTCATTGTGTAACCGTGAGCAAGTCACTATCTGTCTGTGCCTCAGTTTATGCAGGTGTAAAATGCACTTGCAAAGCACATATTTATCTGATGAACAAATTCCTCATTACAGTGGGACTTCTTGGTTCTCTTCCTGGCCACTGACTCACGCTGTAATATTGGGCACGCTGTAAACTCTCTGTGTCTCCATTTACATATGGCTGAAATAGGGATAAAAAATATTTACCTACCTGACAGGTGTACTGTGGAGAAGAGTTAATGCCGGTTTGTAAAACACTCTCACATTCCCTAATGTGAGTTGCTAAATCCTGCCAAGTATTATAGTTAATTCTGATCTTTCATGTATCTCCTGAAGTCCTGGGCCTGTGAGGGAGGGAGTGAGGGAAGGAACTGCTGACTACACTACAGACAATGATCAGCAGAAATCACAGTCTGCTAATCCAGTTGTTTACAGGCTGGCAGCATTTGCCTGAAGCACCCCACTTTATTAGCAGCTGTTGATCCTCCCGGGAAAGAGTTAAGTGGGTTCTGTTGATTCGCTGAAACAGATGCCTCCTTACTCCAGTTGGATAATAAAGGAGATGGGAACAGCTCCTGGAGAAAGAGGATATCGGCTGTGGGCTGAGCAGTCCTGAGGGAGGAACCCTAGGAGCAGCCATGTCTGAAGAGAATGTTTGAATGGACCTGTTTCTTACTGTTATTTTGTTTGCTATTAAAGCCAGACCTCGGGGTCTTTATTTGGGCTTCATTTGTGTGGTAGACTATGTGTGGAGAGCAGGTGAGGAAAGGCTCTAGCTAACATACAGTGCAACATGAACATGTTAGCATGCAGCAGCTCAGTGATTCCAGTGTGAAAACCTGATACACCTCGATAAACTACCGTATAAGGAAGCTGTGCTATATTAACACTTTGGTATATGAATACACTGATGGGATACGATTTGGTAATGTGATATCTTAAACAATGCAGTAAAAATATGTTGTGTTTTCTTAATGTAAGATCCTGTCCCACATGTTCCAGTTCTTTAAACATAAAGGAACACGGCATGGTTGAAATCAACATCAGGGCCCATGCACAAAGAGAGGGAAGGGTAGGGAATTCCGTATGTTGTTTATATTTCTATATAACCTATTCCTGGTTCTATTGCTAAGGATCAGATTCCTTTTTTTTTTAAAGTTGGCATGAAAGGATCTGGCTGTTTCCCACACATGCACAGTAAAAAGATTGTATCCTACACATAAGTCATTTGAGTGTATCTGGCCTATAACTCTTAAAATATACCCACGTGCGCTATGCACCTGGTCCAATGTCCATTGAAATCAATAGAAAGACTCTCTTTGACTTCAGTGGATGTTGAATCGAGGCCTAATGTAGGAGGAATGCATGCATGACCCTGAAGAGCCGGCGCTCTTAATTATTTTAGGTCCTGATCCTGGAAAGCACTAAAGCAGGTCCGGCCGATTGTGGCTCCCACTGGCCGCGGTTCGCTGCTGCAGGCCAATGGGAGCTGTGGGAAGCGGTGGCCAGTAAGTCCCTCGGCCTGCGCTTCTTCCAGCAGCCCCCATTGGCCCGGAGCAGCAAACCGCGGCCAGTGGGAGCCATGATCGGCCGGACCTGCGGACAGGGCAGGTAAACAAACCAGCCCGGCCCACCAGGGGCTTTCCCTACACAAGCAGCGACCCCTGTTTGAGAAACACAGGTTTAGATTGTGAACTCTTTCAGGCAGGGACTGTGTGACTGTCAGCACCTAGCACCATTTAGCTTATCAAAAAGAAGGTTGAAGGCTAATTTGATTGCAGTCTATAAATACCTACATGGGGAACAGAAATTTCATAACAGAAGGCTCTTCAATCTAGCACACAAAGGTATAACATGATCCAATGGCCAGAATTTGAAGCTAGATAAATTCAGACTCAAAATAAGTCACACATTTTTAACAGTGAGGGTAATTAACTGTTGGAATAAGATACCAAGGGATATGATAGATTGTCCACCACTGGAAATTTTAAAATCAAGATTGGATGTTTTTCTAAAATACATGCTCTAGTTCAAATAGGAATTAATTCAGGGAAATCTATGCCTGTCTTATGGAGGAGGTCCGTCTAGATGATCGCAAGGTAACTTTTGATTTTACAATCTGTGATCTCTGAATGGGGCCCCGATCTCAGTTGAGGCCTCTAGGTATTATGGTAATCCAAGTGTAGTAATAATGACTAATTGCCTGAGCAGGTATATACATGCTTTGCAGGATCTGGGCCCTACCATCTGAAATATCCCAGTAAGTTAGCTCGAGGGGAAGATCTGAAAGAAAATTAAACATTATCCTCTTGTAAATTAAAAATTAAAAATCCCTCCCATATTTCTTGCTCCTCGTTCGGGTTGTCAATTTCTTAGCCATTAAAATGCAAACAGAGTTCCTGCCCTTGCAATTAGTTCAATGTAAAAACTCCTTTTCCCCAGCCAGCATTTAGTCTTTTAATGAGAACTAGTATTGAGCAGTCGAGGCTAGAACTTAAAGTGTTACAAAAGAGCTTCACTCAGCACTGCATTCCTTAGGTGTCTTATTTGATCCTGGATAATTGCCACAGACATTACAGGGTGCTGAAGTCTGGGGGCCTGAGTCTCCTCTCGTGTACATTGCTGTCAGTCAGGAGTAGCTCCCCTGAAGTTACACCAGGGTAGCAGGGCTGCAAGTGAGAAGGGAATCAAGCCCCCAGTCTCCCTGCTGGCAGGAGTGCACCGTGTCACTTGAAGAGCTACTTTAATTGTGGTTGAACCAGTTAGGCAATCTTTAACCAAATCCTCCCTTCCTTCAGCGTTGACATGTGATTTTCTTTTTCTCTGCCAGCAGTATTTAGTTGTATTAGTGACTTTCCTGGCTTGGGCTAATGTAGTTTTTAATCCATTGGATTCTGGTAATGTCCCAGGCTCTGATTCTCCTTTCTCTCACTCCAGTATAAATCAGGAATAATTCCATTGCAGTCAATTTGCAGTCCATGGAATGACACCAGTGTAAAACCTTCCTCTCTAGGCTTCAGAGCCCAAGCTGCACCCTGAGCCACAACTTCAAAGCAATGTAGCTATTTTTAGAGCACCAGCCCAAGTCTGTCAACCCAGGCTGGGAAGTTCATTTCCACAGGCTGTGTAGACACCCCCCTTAGTGTCTCTAGTAGCTCAGGGTCTAATCATTCCATGGGCGTTTTACTGGGAACAGTAATTTACCATGGACCCTAGTAACCTATTTTATAATTTTTGGCTGGTTCTGTAACCCTTTAGTACTTTGCAACATCCCCCAGTACCCAATCATCTGCGTGAAGCTGGGATCCATCCAGGATGTGTTAAAGCTAATCGGTGTCCGGTTCCATCAAAAAGTATGCGTATTACTAGATAATTCTGTCAGTTAGTTCCCCTGTGCCATACCTATGCACAGTGGGGATGGGTTATTCCACCCAGCCCCACCCCCTTCTTCTCCAGACAGGTTATTCTTTTTCTTCCATTCCTGAGTCCTCGATGTCCCACCCAAGTGAGGCATCCCAGCCTATCCCAGCAGTTAGCTGTGTATTGTACAGCAGCCCGGACACACCCCTTTGCTTGGGTCCCTTTGACCGGATGGCTTGGATGTCAAGGCTCCTGCCTTAATCTGCCCATCACCCACACTTCGCATTCTTTTCTCCTTTTAATGCAATTGATTTCCCTTGCAATATTGTTATGCCACAGGGAACTCCACTTAATTAACCCGATTGTACTTCGCTTCATCTAATGTAAACCGTCAGTCAGGAGCCAACTATTATTCATAAAAGCGGAGTCTGGCAATATGTTCACGTGGGCCTGGTTTTCAGAAAGTACCGAACGCCTGCAGCAGCAGATGAAGTCTGTGCGAGCTGCAGGGCTTAGCATCTTTGAAAATAGGGTCTAAATGTTGAAAAGTCCAATTCAGCTGGTTGTCCATTTATTTTGGCTCTAATCGGGAGGGGGCTATTTCCCCTGGAGATAGCATGGATGGCTTTGAATGCTGGGGAGATGATGGTATATCCTTTTGTCCCTGGCCCCAGGGGTGCATTATTGGTATTGCGATAGTCTCTAGGGGCCCTAGTCAAGGATCGGAGCGCCACTGGGCCAGGGGCTGTGCGCATATACAATGCAAAATCAATCCCTGCCCCCAAAGCACTTACTCTCTGGTGCATAAAGGGAATAACGAAACACAGAAGGTGTCAGCTGAGACTTTCAAAGTTGCCTAGGAGATCTGGGTGACAGGAAGCCTCTCATACTGTCTGGGTCTTTGCCGGCGCCAATATGGTGCATATGACACTGTACTGTAGGGAAATATGTTCCTGGCCACAGCACTGTAGGAGAGAGACAGAGGACACGTAGAGCACCATCGTGCTGCCCATGGTAGACATGAATCAGTGCAGTCGGAAAGATCAGGGTCATCGGAGCACTGTGGGAGTTAAATCCACCGCTCCGACTGATGCTCCTGCTTCATGCAGCATCCCACAGAGTGAGCGAACTGGCACATGTGTCGTGCAGATTGGTCTCGTCTCTGGGAAGTTGCTCTTTTTTCAGCACTATCCCAATATGGGGGATGGAAGAGGCCCTTGGCACTGGGGTCTATGCTGACCTACTGCAATGGGAATCTTGCAAGTGCTGCCTCTGGGAGGTGGTTAGCGTTTCCAGAGATGGCGTCTCAGTGCCAGCTAGCGAACTAACTTACTCCCTCTCTGAGCAAGGTGAAAGTCATAATTCCTTCCTTGGCCTGATCCTGGGGCAGCACCCCTTATTCAGAGCAGGGTGTACGGTTATAAACTAGCCCAGAGTGAGATACCACTCATACATAATAGTATGAAAACCCATCCCTCTAGATACTGGACTTTAACATGAAGCTAAACCATTCATATGGTGTCTGCTCTGGCTGTTTCAGGAGTGGTGGTGATGGTCTTTGGAAGGGGTTGTTCCCCCCAGGCCTATTGGGTTGAGAGAGACCTAACAGTATCCCAGAAATGAGTAATGCAAAGACACACTAGGTTAAATAGTCAATCCCTTCAAGTGCTTTATCAAGTATAATTTTAAATGTCTCACGTGACAGGTCTTCTACCATTTCCCTAGGGAAATTGTTCCCCAGCCTACCCCAAATTTCCCTTGATATGTAGCTTAGATCTTCCCTTTCCTAGAACATATGAATGGGATGAAACTCTCTGACTCTCATATGCCAAATATAATAAAATAAATATACCCTCTCCCCCACGCCCTGCTTGGCTGGGAGGGATTTGGCTTCATTCCCCACCCCTGCTGGAGTACTGAAGAAACAGGACATAGAGAATTTTATTGGAAAGGATTGGCAGGAATCCCTTCTCTCCCCCTGCAATTGCAGTCTGTTGCGGATTCAGCTGTCGACCTGTCTTTAAAGGGCTCACAGCTTTGGGGGCTCATTTAACCCTTCTCTGCTCCAGCACAGCACAGGCCATCACAGAACAGAAACGGGAGAATATTCATTCTTCAGCACTTTCAAACAGGCCAACAGCATTATGTGCAGAACAGTTTTCTCCTCCTTGGCTGTCAAGACAATGTGTCAATCAGAGGGGAGGCTGATTGAGTTTCATAAACTAGGCAGGTCCTGTCCAATGCAGAGTCTCGAGAAATGTGGTGTTAGAAGACCCCAATCCAACTGAGATTAACCATTTTCAGCCAAGATGGGCGTCAGTGTTGAATCTGGGGTTTATTGTAACATCAACTGAGAAATGGGTACTTGAAGTCCTGATTTGCACAGAGCCTTAAGATCCAAGGGAATGCTCTTCTTTTTAACATTTTGTTTATGAGAGTTTCTCTGAACATGGCTCAGAGTGGCAGTAAAACAACCGTTGGATGGCCACGGGAACAAAGGAACAGGACTACAACACAGCAAAGCAGCGTATGGCCAGAATTGTTCAAACAGCTGGAGATGACTTATGCTTCACCTTAAATAATTTATCATGTAGAAAGTGTGTCATGATTGTAATATAGTAAGCATTCCGAGGTTTTTGTAGTGTGGCTGTGAACTGGATACGATCAATGTTTGAAAGGGTAACCACATGTTACAATATTCTGAGGGTAAGAAATCTAGTTGATTATGGAGAGGAGGGGAACATTCTTTATGGAAAGCATAAACATTTGATGTTGACACAAAGAGATGGTGGGGTGGGCAGTGTGGTCTATAGCAGAGATGATGGGGTGATCTGCGGAGCTCAGTGAATAATTAATAACGAATCAATTATTTGACAAGTTTTGTCTCTTTTTTCCATGTGTGGAATGTCTGTAATTTTTTCGAATTTACATGCTAGTCCAGATTTCAACTAATTACTTTTTGTGGTTTTTGTTTACTCTGCGGTGCTCAATATTCCCAGCTGAGTTGTGTTGCTAACCTGTAATTGGTCACATGGTATGATTTCTGTTTCCCTAATTTGATGAGTTTACATCAGGTTTTGGGGGTGAAGGCCCACAGAAGATACTTGTTATTTCTGTGTAGAAGGGCAGCATATTTAAGTGCTGCATAGGCCCACTCCATGTTGGCCCACTCATGTTGGCCCACTCCACAGGGACAAATTTCACCCACTAAGGAAATTTCAAAGTGAAAGAATTTGAACGTTTGACGTTTCCACAGACATATATGCTGGTGAAACTTGATGGCCTGAATGTGATCGCAAGTAGGGTACTAGCATGGCCAGAGCAAAGTTTGTATTTAAACTCAAGTGAATATTCATGGGAAATTGTTTGCTTTACTCACCCAGTTCTAGCGATCAGTGTGGTGCTTGGTACAGATTGGCAGCGCATTATGTATAGGCGTGGAGAGATTAGATTTGTATTGATAAATGTTGATCAATGTCAATGTCACTGTATACACACACACCAATGGAAAAAAGTTTCCATTGATGATAATCATAATTTACAGATAGGCACAGTAAGAAGAATGCTGCATGAGAACTTATTAGAGTTTGAGGTAAGAATATTTGCTTTGAATATTTTGACATGTGATGTCGATAGTTTTGTTTTAATGGTCATAAATCTTTAACTTTTTGAATCTCAATGTCTATTATTGTTAAGTAATTGTCTGCACCCCCCATAATTTCCTGCAATGGTGATAATTTAAATAGATAAAAATTGAGAGAAAAAAGCTTACAAATGAACGTCGATATTATCCGTCCACATTATTAAAAAAATGGAATCCTGCCAAGCCTAGCTATGTAGCATGCATGGTGGCCAATGTATCAACATTTGGAGACATGTATAAAAAGGAAGCTAAAACTATTCTGTGGACCAAAGGACATGCCATAGCTTGTTTAATAAAGAAGGATGAAGCCACCTGGGATGGAACCGAAGATGCAACATGAAAAAATATACATATTCCACCTACAGAGGACATTCATAATCAGAAATCTCACAAAGGCTAGAGCTCCTTACCATACACTACAACTCCCTCTCACTCTAACTATCTCCATCCCAAATGAGAGAGATTCATTTTCTTCAGAGCTTTTTAAAGATACTGACGTCTCCAGCATAACTCCTATTGATATCAGTGCATGAGGAACAAGCTTTCAATGCAATGCAGATTTAGGGCCAGATTCTGCTAGATGCTGAGTGCTCTCACCTCACATTGAATCCAAGCACTGGAGCTGAGGGCATTGCGCACCCTCCAAGAGGTACTCAGAAGAGCAGGCCTGGTTCTCAAGTTCGTAAGGAGGTCTTTTTGCTTCACTCATCTTCAATCTTCTGTTTTGTTGTAACATTAATATCAACTGAGCACTGACAAATTCATTACAGCCCCTGCTCCCCACACACACACACAGTAAACCAGTTGCAGTCAAGGAATCAGTCTTACTTAATCCAAAGCTGTTGTCTCTTTCTTTCCAGGTGTGCTTTTCTACTTCCAGATGGATAACAGAACAGCCCAAATGCCTATCAAATGGCTGGGCTGTAACATACAAGGGACTTTGGCATGGTTGTTTTTATTGCCTGTGACTTGAGAAGGTTTCCGTATCCTTATAAAGTTGTGTCTCGGGAAACCCAGGAAGGCTGAGCATTCTCAGTGTAAAACCCTCTTTACTGTCAAATGCTTTCCAGCGACTTAAACATTGCAGTCTACTTTGTAATAAATGTAAATTGTTAAGTGGGGTCAGGTATGGTCTCGGGGAAAAGGATTGTGTCTAATCTTTATTTTGCTTTTATGATTTTCTGTAACAATTCTTAAGGTATAAAAAAAAAAGCATCCAGGAATGTGGAGCAAGACAATCTGAATAGGAAACTGGCCCTTTGAGTCTCATATTGTTGTTCTTTGACCTCTGCTGGAATGAATCTTGGGCCAGATTCTCAGCTGATGTAAATCAGAAAAAACAAAAGTGCAGTTTCTGAAAGGGAGAGAGCACGTGTGTGTGTGTATCTCCTCTGTAACAGTCTGTGCTGGAATAAACACAAAATGATCATCTCTCTGGATGGTACGCTTTAACAGGACTGGGGAAAAAATTTCTGTTGCAACCTATTTTTTTGACAGAAATTGGTGTTTTGACTAAATATACATTTTCATGGAAAGTGTCTTCTCTTTTTCTTTCTTTCTTTTTTTTTTAAAGTATTTATCATTGGAAAATCAAAAACCCAAAACGTTTTGGCTGGAAATTGAAACTTTTTTGATTTTTGGCAGTTTTCAGCCAAAATTTTGTTTTGTTTGTTTTTGTCAGTTTCTGGCCCACAATTTTCAGATTTGGAGTTCTCCGTTTTTGAACAGAAAGTCGACACTTTCCATAGGAAAAAACCTATCCATTTTCTGACCAGCTCTCACCTTTAGATTTAAAAATCCAGCACACAGAAAACAAAGGCTGAACAGTAACATAGCTACTGTAAATACACACCAGAGAGCCTCATAAATCCTCTTTGGCCCTGTTCTGTACGCTGCAGGAATTATTTATATGCCTTTAAAACCTAACCTGTGCAATTTCTCCATGGTTAGTCTGAACTACTCCCAGTTAAGGAGGCAGTGGAAGATGCAGAACCAGTTCAGCGCAGTGCAGCAGGAGCAGCCTCCCTTTAAAGGGCCAATCCTAATGAAATCAGAAGAAAATTTTGTCTATGAGGTAATACAGGATCAGGCCCTTAAAGCAAAATCCCATGTATTTAAAACATGCTCGTTAAGGATCAAAGCAACTGCTGGCGAGAACACAGTACAATGTGTTCTGCAGCTCCACTTTCAGAACACAAGTGAAGACAAATACAGGGGGTGGGAGGAGACTAAATGTGGTATAATAGCTCCATTTATTTTCCTGTCACCCCGTACACACTAAGCACTGGCACCTAGAGCTGGCAGATAAACAAACTCTGCTCTCTTTTAGAAAATACGCGAATAGGATTGCACATTGTCAGCTTCACCAGGCCAAAAAATAATAAACACAGATGTACGTTGCGGGGAACAAGAATATTCTGAATTCTCCCATCTGAAACTCCAGCATCTGAAAGGGGAAGGAGACAGAACTCTGCTTGGGTATCACAGACAACATTAATATATGGCCTGTGATGCTCATATTTAAAGAGCTCTCACTGGTTCACACCTGTGATCACTGAGCTGCTGTAAGGCAGCGGTGGCTGGAGACTTCTGAAAGAGAGCAGGAAATCCTACATTTCCCTTCTGGGGGACAGTCCATGTTCCCCAAATACAGGTGTTTTTTCATCATTCCTCCTTCTCTGTTCCCCTCTCTCCTAAATCATTCCATTTTCTTCTTTTCTCTACTCTCAGTATCGTGGTCCCCTCCGGCAATGGAAGCAGGGCAGGACCCGCTTCTGGTGTGAGGATTTCCAAGAAGCAGTGGGTCTGACTCTCCACTTTTTACACTGGTGTAAACCAGGATTAACTCCACTGAAGTCAGGGGCATTTTGCTGGAGTAAATGTGGTGTAAGTAAATGGCAAATCAAGCCCACTGTGTAACTGCTTTTATAATAATTATAGTAGGAAATGATTACTTACATTCCTGTCCATTGCCTTAATTTAAAAATCGCCAAGCACTTTACAAATGTTCTTCTAGCTTCACAACACCATCAGAAATAGGCAAATATTCTTACCCTCCTGTTAAAGGTGGGGAAATGAGGTACAGAGGGATTAAGACCTAGATATTTAAAGGTGGTTAGGCATTGCTCCGCTCAGTGCGGCAAAGCCTAAGTGATTTAGACAGCTAAGGCCCATTTTCAAAAGTGACTTAGTAGCTTACATCTCAAGGAAAGCCAATGTGATTTAGGCTCCTAAGGTGATATTTTCAAAAGCACCTGCCTGAGTTAGGCACCTAATTCCCATGGACTTTCAATGGGACACCAGCACCTTAAGTTAACTTAACTCCAGCTTAAATCCACCTTACTTCCCTGCTTCATCCGACAACACAGTGGGTTCTCCCCAGCTGGCTGATCACCCCAGCCCAACCAATTAATTGTTATTATTATTGTTTCATTAATTGGTATTGTGGGGACACTTAGAGGCCCCATGAGAAGTTGGAGCCCTATTTTGTTTTTACTTCTCAGCTGAAATGGAAGAAACCACCTATTGTAACTACCATGCGAGCTCCCAAAACATTATTTTGCCCCAAACTCTTTTTTGGTCCCAATTCAGTGTCTCTAGAATCCAAAACCATAAGGTTCAAAAGTGTTGGCCTCAAACGGGCCTGGAGTCTAATAAACCCCAAACCTCCAGAGATTGTTATCAAGAAAAAGAACAAATTTTTAAGCGATAAACGAACTAAGCGTTAATGGGGATATTTCCACCCTGGTGTAACACCAAAGACTTCAGTGGAATTACACCAGGGAGGAACTTGGCAGAGCACTTCAAGATCCAAAAGACCCCCAACCCCACCATCTATTACTATTTATATTACGGTAGCACTAGAGCCTCCCCAACCAAGTTCAGGGCCCCATTGTGCTAGGTGCTGTACAAACACTAGTAAAAGATGGTCCCTGCCCCAGTGAGCTTACAATCTAAGTAGAAAAGACAGACAAAAGGGAGCAACAAAGGATTATTATCCCCATTTCACAGGTGGGGAATGGAGGCACAGACAGCTTAAGTGATGCATCCATGATCACACAGGAAATCCATGGTGGAACTTACTAATGCTTTACTCTATTCCTTCTTCTTTTAAATAAACCATCCGTTAAAACAGTGTTGCCAGTTCTTGGGATATGTGGCTTTTTTTTTTTAAAGTCCCGGTTGCTGGAGTTGAGACTGCATGAGAATCACAGCTTTTATTTTCTTTAAAAAGTCAGTTTCTAGCCCTTGTGGTTGCAGAGAAAAGCTCAAAAATGTGATCTGAATGGGATGCTAACTGCTCAGAGACCAGAAGTCTAAGAAAAAAAACCCAAATTCATTTTTAATAATCTCCTGATTTTTCAGTCAGTCTCCTGAATTCGAGGAGCCAGACTCATGGTTTTTAAATGGTTGGGGTTAGCAATGCTGGTAAAATGTTCATGTGGGACAAAACCAACCAAACACAGAGTCTCCCATTAATCCTTATGGCATTATGGGATTTTCTTTGTTCAGCCCTACAGAAACTTATTTAAATGAACATCTCCTACTTTAAAACCTGTACAAACCATAAACCTATGAAGCTTAATGCATGCTGTAGACAGAAAACTGTAGGCATTTTTTCATTCCAGCCCCTCTGTGCTTTGGAAGGCTTGCTGGGTTCCTGGTGTAGGATGGGACTGAACTGAATTTTGGAATAGTTTTTAGCCTGCTAGGCCCCAAGCCTAGGGAGCTCAGGTGCATCCTAAAGTCGATGATGTCAGAATGGTGGAGGGTTAGATTTCAGACTTGGCTGACCTCACCGTTCCCTGCTGGATAATTCACTGATCGGCAGTGGTGTTCACTCTGCTGGGAGTGCCTGACCCCTGCTCTGGACAGGAAGTTAGCAGTCGACTCATTGTAAAATGGTGAGGGGAAAATAGATTAGTCCGAGACAATGGGAGTCTCAGAGCTGTCACTGTTTTAAAAAATTGAGTTTGACGTAAACACAGCAACGCAACTGTTTCTATATGTTCCACAAGGTTCCCTTAGCTAGTCTGTCAGAAATGCTCTGGAGCCCTACATCTAATCACAGCGTACATTACGCTAGGGCCTTTCATTTGAGGTTCTCCCTGCTTTTTAAATATTGACTAAGACTCATGACGTTGCTAAGAATACGATGAGTAGCAGTAGCTCCTTTTTAACAGATAGGGGAACAGAGGCACAGAACAATTAATGGCTTGATTTTTCAGAAGTGGTGAGCATCTGAAATAGTCAGAATGGTCTATCAGAGCAGAAGAGACTTGCTCAAAACTACACACAGCAAGTCAGTGACAAAGCTGGGATCTGAAACATGACATGCAGCTTCTTGCTCTAATCACTAGACCATGCTTCCATATATTATATTTAATCAGTAGTTTAAAATAATTCAGTGTTAAATTGTAAGCATTTAATAATACTCCTGAGATACTGATTTTTTTGTACTTGGCTAACCACAATTATTATTAAAGTTTATGTTTAAAATTAAATATACACAAGTTAAGAGGGAAGGTACTGTGCATCTGGGGTCAGGCTTGAGTTATGAGGGATTACAGGTATCGGTTACAAGGATCGCAAGATACATACATATCACATAACCAGCATAGACCCAGATTGGGGTGCGGGAGTTTTTAAATCGTCAGCGGGCTCGGGTATGCCACCCATGGAATGTATTAAGAGTCCAAGTCAGTATCAGTGTAGCGAATAAGTACATGGGTGGGGTGCGTCCCTTGGTTCATCAAGGAAGGAAGTGGATTATTTCCCTGGTCGGCAGTCTCAATTACTCAACGTGGTATTGATGGTGTCCCATGATGTGTTCCGTATAGATATCTCTGGACCACCTGATGGTGTCAGACACCATGAGCTGTCCCATGAGCCATTCGTAGTGTCGACTGACTCTGCATGCTCTCAGTACTGGCTCATTGTGGGGGTCCCATGAGCCCAGGGCTCCCACGATCAGGGCGTGTATCTGGACCTTGTAGCCCTGGGCTCTCAGGGTGTCAGCCAACGAGATGTACTTCAACGCCTTCCATGCTCAGGCCTCGTGGAAGGCCGGTGACCCCTGGTTTCGAATGGCACTGTGACGTCTACCATGAGGACGTTCTTCTTTTCTGTGTCTGTCATGACAATGTCGGGTTGCAGTTGGCTGTCTGTCCCTGGGATGGCTGAGTCGAGGGTGATCTTCCCCAGGGACAGCGGGATGGCTTTTACCAGCTGGTTCTGGATGGCGTTGTGGCGGTGCCTCCAGGCTCTGGAGTGGTGTTTGCATCCACACAGGACGTGGGGCAGGGTCTCATTGGTGTAGCCGCACTTCCTGCAGTGCTTGTCCCGGTTGCCGTGGCAGATGGCTCCGTTGAAGCGAATGGTACTGGATGCTGTACAAGCCCATACAGAGACATTAGCTTAAAATCTAATTTGAGCCAATGAGGCAACAAATGAGGATGAAAAAGGAGAAAGGAAATGAGGATAAGATCACCTGGCTAAATAAGTAGATATTGCAAACCTTGTTAGTTTCTGAAGGTGCCAAATATTTTTCCTTCTCTATGTTCAAAGTGAATTAAGTCAGCTACTCCCAACTGACATACTGAACCATCAGCGGTTGGCTGATTGTATGTAGGCTTCAGCTGGAACATTTGGTTGTTGTCTTCCCATTCAAGGCTAATTTAATTAACTGAATATTATCCCTGTGATATTTTTCCTCTTGTCTTATTTTGCATATTCTTTTATTAGCGGAATATTACTCATTCTGTTCAGAGAGCCATTACAAGACCTACCCGCCACTTAAATTCTAAAAACAGTAAAAAATGCATAGGCTTTGCGCTGGCCCTCTGCACAGGGGTGAATTTCACTCTGTAGGAGAACAGAACGGTAAAGAGCTTCCAAGATTGGTCAGAACAGAGCCAAGAAAACGCTAATGGCGTACAAGGAGTTGGATTGCTTTGCAGGCTCTTCTAGAGCTCAGTTTCGCTGATGGGGAACAGGACATTTCTGCCAGAAGAAACATAAAAATAGTATCCTCTTTAATCCCTGGCTCAGATTTCCATTATAAGTGGCCCTGCTAGCCACAAAAATACCACTGAGACCTATTGGCAATAAAGGTTTGTGTACATTATTTGGAAAACCAAAAATGGCAAGAAAAAGCTTAAGTCCCTCTAAGGGGCCCATGAGAAGTCCTCATTCTGGGTTTGCTTCAGGGGTTTCTGCTGATCTCATATATATATATTGCCTTATTTTCACTTAAAGGCCTGTGCAAAAAATCCCGAGGCTCCTTTGCTGTTGAAGATGAGGCAACTGCTGCTGAAAGAGTGTTCTTCCAACTGGGTTGAGTATTACCATTGGGGTAATGGCAGAGAGTTATTTCTCACTTTGCCTTAAAATGGTCAGATTGACTTGGTGTCTCACTAAGGTCACTGGGAGCCTTGCCAATGATTTCAGTAGAAGCAGGGTCTAAGCCCTTGAATGATTGCTGGTTACTCCACAGTTAAGGGTGTGGCTACATTTCTGTTTAAAGGTGAAGTTTGCATCCTCTCTAAAAACCACCTACTTAATCAGATTGGTTTGAAAATTAGCAGACCAGGGCAGAGGCTGAGGTAGAGTTGGTGGGGAAAATCTGAGGTCAAGTCAATCAATGGGTTCCTGAGATACGGCCCCATTGGCCCTCCAAAGCCAGAATAGTCAGAGTTTCAAAAATCTTTTAACACGGGAGCTGGTGCAAAGTTTTTTTCATTGAGAAATGACCTTTAAAAAATCCACAATAAATGTTGATTTTTTTCTCGTTTTTTTTTGTTTCTACACCATTTTTTCTCATATTTTTAATGAGAATTTTTATCAAAATAATTACTGATCTATTATTGACATTTTTCATTTACTGAAAACATGGGAACATTTCAATAATGTTTTTCATAAGAATTTGTGTTTAAAAAAATTAATGAAAATTTTTGAAGAAATGAAAAATGTGTGTGTTTCAAAACCTGCAGGACAGGAGCAGCTTTGAAATGTTGTTTTTGTATTTTGACCAGCTCTATTTTACACCTATTTGGGCAGAGGTATGGAAAAATTAGAGAAAGGAGGCTGAGCATTGGCCTGCTAAACCCAGGGTTGTGAGTTCAATCCTTGAGAGGGCCATTTAGGGATTTGGGGCAAAAATCTGTCTAGGGATTGGCCCTGCTTTGAGCAGGGGGTTGGACTAGGTGACCTCCTGAGGTCCCTTCCAACCCTGATAGTCTATGATTCTCTGAAACATATACCTACCTGGACTCCTCTCGCTGTGCTCTAGTGAATGGTATCGAAAAAAGGGTCTAAAACCTTCGCCCTTTAAAAAAAAGTTCATGCGTGGGCATTGTTACGCTGACAGTAGATTTTTCATAGCCAAACTCATGCATGTTTAAAAGCCCAGATTCTTTCTGCGGTCTTGAGTTGAAACTCCATTACCATCACATGTCACCTGGTCATATAATCAAACATGTAGGAAGACACTATTCTGCAGTGGTGAATCATAAGATGTTTCAAAGTTCTATTTTTTAAAAAACCTATTACTCTTAATTTAAGAGAGGAAAGGATCAGAAACTCAACTTAGGATCTGTTATGATCACTTGATAACTGCCTGTTAATCAATTACACTAATTTTCAGAAGATTCTTTCTTTTTATAGCCCCTCTGAACCTGTGTGGCTAATTTTGACCCTCAGTATCATACCTAGAGTGGGTAAACTGTAACTTACATGCGTGCGTCTCCCATTGACTTCAATGAGTAACTGATGGCAGAATTAAGTCCAGGGTTGTTTTGGATCCCTGCCCTTTCTTTATCTTTCAGGCTTGCCCCTGTTTGTGTGATGTGTTGTGGAGACTGGGGAGAGGTTGATGTTTGGCTGTAAGAGTCTGGTAGTTCACCTACTCAGCGATGGTTACCTTGTCAGTGGACAGAATTCAAACCATCCAGGATGCCTCTGGTTTGCAGTTGTTTATGGCCTTTTTCCTTTGAATTTCTTGTGGGGTCACATTGTGTGATGTGAAGACAACTGTCTAGACATCTATAAAAATAAATAGATCTCTTCTACTGCAGCCTGAGGGGCACGTCTCAGAGAAGATGGTGCGTAAGTGCAGGTGTATAAATATAGAGCATGTGAGATTGACCTGAAACCAATCGCTGCAAGGATAAGTACTGTGCTCAGCTCAACAAAAGCTGCAGCTCTGTTGCAGTTTCACTCAGCTTTTAAGACATTGCTTATGCTGACCTGTTTGCGTTTGACTGACTCAAAACATTCCATTTTTGGCAACAAGTTCTGTCGGCCTGTACATTTACACACAGTTGTGGAGATTTGATTATTCCCCCCCCTCCCCCCCGGTTTGGAACTATTACCTTTGTCTTCCTATTGTTCATCACACTCTGCTTGAAGAGGAAAGCAGAGACCATATTAAACTAGCTGATTGCCAAATCATTTACAACTTATCCATAGTAGGTGCAATGCTTAGCTTCTTTCACAACGACTTTCTTCTATCTTTTCCATTTCTTCTGCTCTCCTGCCGAGGAGTAATATCAGCTTTCAGATCCATGCATGCAGGAGCCTGCTGTGTTCCTGGAACTTGTTAACGCACAGCCGAATTTCCTGTCTCACTGTCTTATGAAATCCTTCAGCAGCAAGAGCTTATCCTTCCAGGGCTCCATCTCTTCTGAAATATTCACCAGATCAGTAAAGGCAAGTGATATATAAACAGGATTTCCCTCTTTGTTTTGCAGAATACTGCTACAAACCTGACATGCTTGGAGAATAGTTAGAGAAACCAGGTAACATGCACAAGCAGTGTCATAGAAGAAGAACTTTTGTCCCATCAATCCCCATGCTATTTCACTTGGTTGATCTGCCAAGAAGTTGGGACCTGGGATTTTCAGTAACTCCATGCAGCACAGGAGGCTGTGAATCATGGCAAAGGAAGAGGCCTGCAAGTCTGTGTTTTAAACCCAGCAAATGCCTAGATTTGGATGCTTGCACTCCATTATCTCATGCAGAGTATTCTGGCTGGGAAAGCATTATCTAAAGTTGTATCTGATGCAGTAATAGCCATTGGAAATGCTGCTGTTTTCTTGCTTTGCTGGATTCTTCATGTAGGGATAATGGATGGTATTGCATTTAGTGTTAATTATTATTTATAATTTGGTTGTGGGTAGAGGCCCCATCTGAGATCAGGAAGGGGGGCCTTGTGCTAAGCACTGCACAAACATATAGTGGGTCTAGACAGTCTCTGCCCCAAGTCTGCACAAACAAGCCAGACAAAGGAAGCATCACTGTTCCCATTTTACAGGTGGGGAACTGAGGCGCAGAGAGATTAAGTCACTTGCCCAAGGTCAGCCAGGCAGGCTGTGGCAGTATTGGAAAATGAATCCAGATCTCTTGAGTCCTAGTCCACTGCCTTAACCACAAAACCATTCTTCCTTTCTATTGTAATATAGATTCCCTGGTTTCCTGCAAACCTCCTTGTGACATTTTGGGAGTCAGCCCAGGCCAGTAAGGGATTATGTCACCGCCTGCCCTGCAGCTCTGGGTGCCTTTAATGCTATGCTGCTGTGGCTCACAGCTGGGACACACTAACATACAAGCAAGCAGGTCTCACCTTGGCTTTCACAGTTACTGTTTGCAGAGTGACTCCACCATCCTCTAATCCCAAATTTCCCCAAAACTGTCTCCTTGCAGTGTCCAGCCCTCACCTCTCAGAAGTGACTACGTTCGCTGCTCCTTTACGAGACAGAAACAGAAGCTTGTTATCTTGACTGGCGCTAGCAGTCACTTCATTCCGTCAGAGCACTGGGCTGGTTTAGAGAAAAAGTAAAATCAATCCAAAAGAGAGAGGTTTTAAGTGCGTTCAAGACAGGGTTAGAAACAAACAAAAGTAAAAATACGCTTGCTAATGGCTAAGACCTAACTTAACAAGCTACAGTCTTTGTTCAAGGTAACTTCCTCACCAATCTTCCATTCCCAGCAATAGCTGGCTAACTCTTAGCCAGGATCCCCACAGAGTTCAAGGTGCTAGTTTTCCTTTTCTCCAGAGGTGATGAGTGGGGGGGGGAGTGGGTGACATGCAGGGCCACGTGCCCCCCAAGATTTCTGCCAGGGTTTATGTGCCCTGCCCTGAACCCTGCTGCATAACACCACTATTTAAATTGTGCCTCCCCCCCCATCAACAGTTATGCACCATCTCTGGGTGAAGAATAATGTAGGCGTTCTCTGTGCTGCTCTTTGAGAAGTCTCTCTCCCCCAGTTCTTTGACCCTGCTTCAAGAGGCAGGAGGGCTTCCCGGGGGTGGGGTCTCCATCCCTCGTTGAGATTGTTAGGTGACCCCTTTTCCCACACTTGCTCTTTGTTTGGCTGGCAGGCCTACGTTTGTCTTTGGTCACACCTTGCTCCATTTACATGGGACACATTCAAGCTGGCAGAACCGGGAAAAAAAACCCTGTTAATAAACTCCCCCGACACACCTGGTTAAAACACATTTTAGTCACAATTCTAGCACATCTGTATAAACCTTTGAGGGTTCACCGGGCGTACATCACACAAGGATATTAATGATCAGTGAGTTATTAGTTTTCCAATGACATATTACATGACACCTTTTAGATACAGATCATAACAACAGTGAGTTGGAGTACCCTGAGCTGGTCAGGACAGCTGAGACTCACTGCTAAATACCAGGGCGCCCCTTGCCTTCTGGCACAGGGATGCTCTTAGGGTCACACCCCTCGAAGCACTGTTCAGTGGTCCTTGTTTTATATCCCCAGTCAGTCAGGGCAGAGGACTGTGTGGGGCTCAGATTTTCAAAAGACGTAAGTATCCAATGGGCCTCGCTGTTTTGGAACTTTTCAAGTGCCTTTTTATAAACTATCCGTCAATGTACTGTTAATACAAAGTGTAGCTGGGATTCTTCCCACTGACTTGACTTCAATAGGGTTTGGATCAGGACCTTAGTAGGTAATTTCTATCACTAATTGCAATGATCCCAGCTCTTTCTAAAACAGCAGAGATTAGCACACAAGAATTTTCACATCTAAAGCTGTAGTCAGATCAGTGAATTCAGTTCTTATCGATAGCTTCCAAATACACCTGGTTACTTAAAGGCAGCAGCAATAAAATGAAGCAGATAAAAGTGAGTGAGATGGAATCAGAGATTAGATTAACATAAAACTCCTTACTGGAGTGTACATTTTTTTCAGATACTGCACGAAAAAAGGAAGTATATAGAGTGAATAATTATTTCCATTAAAGGGACTGTGCTGCTCACATTAGCTAATTTGAACTTTTTTTCCTTTTAATGGTATTTTCCTAGAAAAGAAAGGTACATTAAATAAATATTTCAGAGTAACCTGGGCAGCAATTTCCAGATATTAAGCTCTCAGGTTGACAGCCCTAAGTACATTAATTCAGTGTAATTATACACATCTTAACATCCAGAAAGATCTTAAATGAAAACAAACACCTTTCATTCGTACTTAAATGGGCTTCATGTTACAGGACTGAACAAATACCAGAACAATCAATAGTTCTATGTTAAATGTTACACATTGTAACGGGGGGTGGGGAGAGCACCTGAAGAATAACAGAGAGTGGTTTATCTAAATGAAGTATTGATTTACAGTGAACACACATACACAGACCTATATTTTATTAGCCCTTATCTTAAAATGGTGTTGTCCTTGGAGTTTGTTCAGTTACCATAGGAGTCAATGGCAAATCTCCTGCTGGCTTTCATGACAGTAGGAGCAGGCCCTGAGATATGAAATGTGACACTGGGGACATACAAGAATAGCTGTTACAAGTGACTAGGGCAAAGAGCTGCTTCTCAGTGGTCCGGAGCCAAACCTTTAGTGGGTTTTGGATTAGGTCCTATGGGCAGGATTTGCAAACTACCTTAGCACCCGCAATCAGGGATTATTTTCAAGAGAGCTCAGCACATTGGAAATCGAGCCCTTAATGGACGCAATGCCTGTCCTTCAGAATATCAGGGACAAAGAGTTCTCCAAGTCAGGGCTATGATCTTTGGGAAAGATAGGAATTATAGACGTCGGCCCATTGTAAACATACTTTAGCTTGTGGCAGGTTTCTCCAGGAATGTACTGATATAATTTATAGCATGTGAGTGAAGTTGGAGGAGTTGCATTCACCCATCCGAGAAAGCCAGGCTATCCTAGGAAAATGGATCTGGCAAGGAAGTGTGTTATAGTCTCCAAGTTTGCCAGGGCTGTGACCGATTTACTGCTCATTTCCTGCTCCTCCCCATCCCTCATCGCTTCCTCTCGCAGACACTTTTCAGATATGAAAAGCAATTTAGTGAGGCTGTTTTGGATATCATGCTCAATTGAGAGTCTCCCCCACTCTCCTCTGGCTCCCTCTTTTCTCTCACCACCTCCTCCTTCCCTGCTGGTCCCCTCTTTTGGGTGGATTCGGAAAGATACCAGTTGGGACTGGGCTCACTGCTTTTATGGTAAAGTTTCCAGTTACAATGAGAGTCTGATCCATTGGCTCCTCTGCTCCTTGGAACTGCTATTTGAATTTCCCACTGTCTCTGTGTTTTTTTGGGGACTTTTCCTGGCTTGCTGTTAAGTGTGAGCCTGCTGGGTGAAAGGTTGCTGGAAGGGTCCCGTGCCAGAATCCATAACTCTAGCGAATAGCTTGCTGCAGCTCTAAAGGCCAAAAATACAGGGATTTGATTGTTACTGGGGAATGTATTGGATAGAAACTGGGCATGGTGAAAGTATTTCAGAGTGTTTCATATATATTATAAATTAGTATGTAAGCCTCACATACTGCAAGTCTTTGACTAACGTCGGTGCCCAGAGAAGACATAAAACAGGGATTGTCACCATTTGGGGTCATTAAAGATTATTCTCATGACTGTATTTAATCTTTGTGTTATAGAAGTGCCTAGAGGCACCAGCCAAACGGGGCCCCATTGTGCTAGGTGCTGTACAAACACACACTGAAAGACAGTCCCTGCCCCAAACAGCCTACAATCTGAATAGAGAAAACAGACAAAAGAAGAATTATTATTCCTCTTTTATAAATGGGAAACTGAGGCACAAAGAGGGTTTTTTTAGGGGGGGAGTTGCCCAAAGTCATACAGAAAGTCAGCAGTGGTATGAAAAATTGTACCTATGTCTCCTGAGTCGCTCACCCTAATGCCTTAACAACAAGCCCTTCCTTCCTGTCTAAGAGCACACTGCATTTTTGGAAGGAGGATGGGTATTGCCCTGGAGATCTGGTCGGATTCCAGCTTGGATAACTATGTTCCCTCTTGTCGTTTCATTTAGATAAGGTATTCACATCCTGCCCTAAACTACTGTGTAGTATTGCTGTTTGCTGGTAAACTATTGTGGTGAAACTATTGTTGTTCTTCATCCCAGAAGTGGCTGCAGTAACTGGCAGATGAAGTGATCTCTCTGTATAGTTAGCGTATCTATTTATGTGTGTCTGAAGCCTTTTTGTTCCTTTGGGATGAAAGGTGCCAGCTAAGTGCAAGCGGTTACATTGGACACTGTAAACTGTAGAGCTGCCTGGAACCCTGAGACTCACAAGCCCTTGCCGATCCCTCATGATGCTGGAGACTTTTCCACTCATTTTTGTGACATTTTGTGAATCGTTGCTGTGAAGGTTTCCCTGGTGATTCCTGTCTTGCTCTCATGGCCAGAACACACAGTCCTTGTGAAAGAGCTTGTGCACTAAGGGATTTAGTCTGTGTTTTCCTATGCCGGGGATAGGGTCACCACTACTCAGATCCATAGCTTGGTCCAAAAAATTGCTGCCTGGCACTGCTAAGACTCTCCAGCCCCCATTAGAGAGGTTAGGCCCAGGGCCAGTGCTACCATTTAGGCCAACTAGGCGGTTGCCTAGGGCGCCAAGATTTGGGGGCGCCAAAAAGCAGCGCCCCCCAAATTTTTTTAAAGCGTTTCAGCGGCCGCTGCACTGGGAGGGAGAGGGAGTCTGAGCCCCCTCCGGCAGCCCAGGGGTTCCACCGTGCGGTCGCTGCTCTGCTTCTCCTGCCTCCCAGGCTTGTGGCGCCAATCAGCTGTTTGGCGCCGCAAGCCTGGGAGGAGAATTAGAGCGGGGGCGGCGTGCTTGGGGAGGACGCAGAGCAGAGGTGAGCTGGGGTGGGGAGGTGCCACACCGGGGGGGGGGAGCTGCCGCGGGGACGGGGGGCGCCTCAGGGCGGAAGGGGGGGGGAGGGAGCTGCTGCAGGGCTGGGGGGGGGGGCGCGCAAGGTGCACTGGCCCTGGTTAGGCCAAATGGCTCCTCGTGCAAGCCACTGGTAGTGATGGTGTGAGAGGGAGCTGTGTGCCAGCTGCCTCTGCTGGAGAAATTGTCTCTGAGGCAGTCACAATGGGCCTGATTCTGATCTCTCTCACACCTCTTTTACGTTGATGTTGCTTCGAACTTTAACCCCTGTCCTATCCCTAACCATAGCCATTTACACTGGTACCAGAGGATGGCCAGGCTCAGTGTGCCCTGAGGAAGCACTGGGTGTGTGGAAATTCCTATTTATCCAAATAGCTCCTTCTCCCACAGCGGCTCAGCTCCTCTGCGTGGTTGAGAGAACACTCCTTTGCAGCGTGTAGCATTGCTTTCTGCAATAGGCGCCCCCAATCCTTGCATACAAGGAGGACAGCTAGGCGGATGGGCCTGGCCTCTGAGCAGGACCTAAGAGTTTTTGCTCCCTTTCTCGCCTTTACACATCCATGTAAGGCTAGACCCAATCCAGCCCTTTGCATCGCTGCATTCCATCCGTAGAACAGAGTTAGGACGTACTCACCTATCTCACCAGGTGGTGGTAGACTTAACCGTTGATGTTTGCCTAGCACAGAGTGCTATATAGAGCAGGGGTGGCCAGCCTGAGCCTGAGAAGGAGCCAGAATTTACCAATCTACATTGCCAAAGAGCCACAGTAACACGTTAGCAGCACCGCATCAGCTCACCCACCCCGTTCTCAGTGCCTCCCGCCCACTGGCAGCTCTGCCGATCAGTGCCTCCACCTCCCTCCCCACACCTCCTGATCAGCTGTTTTGTGGCATGCAGGAGGCGCTGGAGGAGAGGGGGAGGAGCGAGGGGATGGGAAGGGGTGGAGTGGGGGCAGGGCCTGAGGCACAGCCAGGGGGTGAGCAGTGAGCCAGGGCCGGCTCCAGACCCCAGCGCGCCAAGCAGGCGCGTGGGGCGGCATTGTCCGGGCAGGGCGGCATTTGGCTCCGGCGGACCTTCCGCAGTCATGCCTGCGGGAGGTCCACCGGAGCCCGGGACGAGCGGACCTGCCGCAGGCATGACTGCGGAGGGTCCCTGCTTCCCGCGGCTCCGCTTGAGCTCCCGCAGGCATGACACCGGAGCCGCGAACCAGCGCACCCGCCGCAGACACTTCTGCCCCGGCCGCGGGACCGGGGAAGGGCGGCGCAGCGCGCCGCCCGGCTTGGGGCACCGTAATTTATAGAGCCGCCCCTGCAGTGAGCACCCCCTGGCACATTGGAAAGTTGGCGCCTGTAGCTCCAGTCCCGGAGTCGGTGCCTATACAAGGAGCCTCATATTAACTTCTGAAGAGCCACATGTGGCTCTGGAACCGCAGGTTGGCCACCCCTGGTATAGAGACTCAGTATTATTACAGGGCTGGAGTCCACAGCCCCAACTCAACTGGAGTAGCCCCACTGAACTCAGCAGAGCTATTTGCACAGTAAAATACCAGTCAATATGAGTGCAGGTGGCAGCATCTGGCTCCTACACCCCCATTCAGCAGTCCATTCTCATTTAGCCAAGCACTTAAGCACAAAGTTAACGTTAGGCCAGAGGTAGGCAACCTATGGCACAGGTGCCGAAGGCGACACGCGAGCTGATTGTCAGTGGCACTCACACTGCCCGGGTCCTGGCCACCGGTCCAGGGGGCTCTGCATTTTAATTTAATTTTAAATGAAGCTTCTTAAACATTTTAGAAACCTTATTTACGTTACATACAACAATAGTTTAGTTATATATTATAGACTTATCGAAAGAGACCTTCTAAAAACGTTAAAAATGTATTACTGGCATGCAGAACCTTAAATAAGAGTGAATAAATGAAGACTCGGCACACCACATCTGAAAGGTTGCCGACCCCTGCGTTAGGCACATGCTGAAGTCCCATTGGCTTAATGTTAAGCATGTGCTTAATTACTTTGCTGAATAGGCATGGACCAAGGTACATGTTAAATGCTTTGCTGACCCCTGGGGCTGTGTGTGTGTGGGGGGTTCTTATTTATCCAAGCCAGTTTGCTCATCCGTTGGGGATGAAATGTAGAGGCCAGAGTCTCAGTGTGCTCTCTGCAAGCATGGATAGGGCCAACACTTCTCAGGTCCATATGTCTCTCATGCTGCGTGTCCATCAGCGCCACCAGCATTTTCATTCTATCACTTGAGGAAGCTGCAGGAGAAGTGAGTGCTGACATTTGTAGCAACACTCGCGCTGCCTGACACTATGCGCTGTGAAAGATGAAAACAATAGCTGAATATGTCAAGTAGCACCCCAGAGATAATATTCATTTCCCTCTTCGATCCAGCTTGCTACTGAGGCTAACAACAGTCACAACCCTCAGAGTAATCCCTGCAGTAGGTACATTTATAAATAGCTTATAAGGTTAATAAATGATTCACAGATGTTTTAATTAATGATTGTTACAATTATAGAGTTTCCCAGATCAATAGGTTGCTTAGACCCTCTATAGCATCTTCTGCTGATGAGCTCATAATCATCTATAATACATACTGCTCATGCCTCTAACATGCTTATAACTTCTATTAAACATTTATTCTTCCTTTATAAACTAGCCATAAAGATACCCATAGTAGGAAGTGTGACTCATGTTTGTTTTAAGAGGAGGAAAAAATAATCAGGCCTGGGGTAAGATTTTTAAAAAGGCTGATGCAATTTAGGAAGGACTTAGGCACTCAGGAGCCTACATCCGATTGACGCTCAGTGAGACATAGGCTCATGCGTGACTTAGGGCCAGTTTTTTAAAGGTTTTTAGGTGCCTAAAGATGCAGTTGGATTTTCAAATGTGCCTAGTGGGAGTTAGGTGCCTAGGCGCTTTTGAAAATCCCACGAAGTGCCTCTTCGTTTTTAGCCCTCAAATACCTTTAAAAATATGGTCCTAAGTCACTTTTGAAAGTGGGATTTAGGTCCCTAAGTCAGTTAGGCACTTTTGAAAATTTTTACTCCTGGACAAGTTCATGCTCAAAACTTAGTGTTTACAATGGATTGCTGAGCTGAACAGGCTCTTGAGAGACCAGATATTTCACTTAGGAGGGAGCAATATAGGCAGCAACAGGAAGAGCCTTCTTGAGTGCAAACATCTAATAACATCTCCGAGAGAAAAACCCTCATGTTGAGTTGAGCTCTCGATTTTCAGAGAGGCTGTTTGCTGCAATGAAGTAAGATGTTATATAAAAAGGGAAAGAGACTGTGGTCCTTGAGTTACTGAATTTGCTTTTAACTCTCCTGGCTCTGGAAGATTGGAAGCGTCCACTGTACATTTTGAAGCTGTGTGCCTATGTCCTTTATACGTATGGCATAGCCTGCTATAAACGCATATGGACCTGATCATCAGTTACACTAAGGCATTGACACTGCTCTGGCACTGAGCGTGTATGCACGCATCGGAGTGTGATGGCTCATAAAAACAGGCACATGGTATTAGCAAATATGTTCAGATATTTGAGCAATTTTGATTGCATGTATTTCTGTTTCCAAGATGTTTCTAAATGGGTGAACATTTCAGGGCAAGAAAGAATGTCTTAGAGTTTAAAGCGAGAACCCTGAACCCTGCACCAAGAGAGAGAAACTGTATCTAAACAATGTGTTTAAATAAAGCCTGAATTGACACAAACTCATTCCAGATGACACTTTGAGATCTGCAGAATACATGGACTTTCTCTGATCTTTTTATTAGACGTGGTCGGTCCATATGTTATAGTGGGTATCATTGAGACTTCGCCACATGAGTCATGAGTGAGGCAAGACAGCATGCTTTCCATGGCCAAGGAAGTGGGTCCTTATCTGTCACAATAATCTGGAGTGTCTCACTGCAAGCAATGAGCTATTTTTTAGAGCACAGTACAGTGAGGCAGCCTCTCTATGTTCTGCTCCCAGATCCAACGTGGATTTGTTGTAAGTCACAACTTGTGTGTGCTCAGTTTCTTTTTCTGGAACATGAGAACAACAGTCAGCTAGCTCGTAGGAATTGGTGGTTGTATTCTTCTTTCAGATCTTTAGGTGAAAGATGCTGTACTTGTGCAGTTTATTCAATTCCTTTGTATTAATTAATGTTTAATAATTAATTACTTAACATGTATTTGATTTTACCCGTTGTCCTTATTTCAGCAGCACAAAATGCCTTTAGATTTGTTAACATTGTTTTGTTTGCAGAAAAATACACATAAATTTATAACAAAGCTACAATCTCTCATCTCTGCAGTTTCATTCTGCATAGGTAGCTCTTTAGCTTGAATCTAAGAGCATGATTTTTCCCTACATTGTGACACTTTTATCTTTCTCTTTCCATTAAAAAAAATGGGCATGAGGAAAAATATACCACTTGTCTCCTTAGTTTGCAAATATCCACCCAAAGACCCCGATTTAGGAGAACAAGCATGTGTTTAAGTTCATCTGTATTCAAGATAGCACTTAAGCACATGGATAAGTTTAAGTACATGCTTAAGTGCTATCCTGAACAGGGATGCTTTCCCGAATTAGGACCAAAACTTCTATAGATGCTATGAGCCCAGCTCTCGTCATTCTCAGCTGCCAGTTTTCCTACTATCCCTTGGTCACCCATCTGTAGTAAGCGTGGTGCATCTTCTTGCAACACGGTTATCTTGTAGCTACAGAAACCTCATGAGGTCTTTCATCTTGGTTTACTCTCTAATCCCTTGGCTTTTTCTCCTGTCTCTCCATGCGATGTCACACACTCACATCTTTTTCTGATTTGCTGCTGGTTTTAGGTTTTGTTCCATCGTCCTGGTGAGGACCCCAGAGTGTATCTGTAGAGTGAGAAGGGGCCAGCTGCAGATGAAGGTTTGCAGCAGAGGAAACCAAAGTCCTGTCCAGTAGTGAGGTTGCTTAATTACTCTCTCTTTATCTCATAGATTTTAAGATCCTGTAGGCCTATTATGATCATCTTGTCTGACTACAGCACAGCCCATGGCATTTCAACCAGTGATTCCTGCACTGAGCCCAATAGTTTGTGGCTGAACTAAAACATATCCTTTAGAAAGACATCCAGTCTTGATTTTGGCTGGGATTGTCAAAGGAGCCTAATGCCCAAATCCCACTGAATTTCAAATATCTGTAGAGACTGTACTTACTGTATGGAGCTGAAACCTGGAGGACAACCAAAACAACCACCAGGAAGATCCAGACCTTCATTAATAGCTGCCTCAGAAGGATTCTCCAGATCCGCTGGCCAGACACCATCAGTAACATCCACCTCTTGGAGAGGACCCATCAACTCCCAGCAGAGGAAGAAATTAGAAGGAGAAGGTGGGGCTGGATAGGACATACACTACGCAAGCAGCCAACCAACATCACCAGACAGGCACTGCAGTGGAACCCCCAAGGCAAGCGGAAAAGAGGCCGCCCAAGAAATACCTGGCGACGCAACCTTCAGGTTGATAGCAAAAAAATGGGCTATACCTGGAACCAGCTAGAGCGAATGGCCCAGGATAGAAGACTATGGAGATCTGTGGTTGGCGGCCCATACCCCGGTTGGGGTGACAGGCATGAATGAATGAAATGTAGAGACTGTAGAAACCTGGCAAACTATGCTGGATGGGGTGAATGCAAGACTGTCTTTATTTCCTGTTTACATAGACACATACCTCCTTGTTCTGTGCCCCCTAGCTACTGCTCTAAACATTCACAACTAACACCACAACTGACCAATATCCACAAGCTCCTTTTGAAAATTGGAGCCTTAAACATTTCAAGTGATGGAGAATCTACTGCATCCTTTGGTAAGCTCTAGCCATTGTTAATTACTCTCGGTGTTGAGAGTTCCTGCCTTGTTTCCTGTCTGAATTTTTCTAGCTTCAGCTTCCAGCCAATGGTTCTTGTAATACCTTTGCCTGCTATCTTGTAGCAGCTATCTCAATATCCTTCTTTACCCCTCCACTGCAAATCTGTAGACGCCTCTTTGCAGGCAAGGGAGAAGAGCTCTGGTGAAGTGATGTCTAACTATGGGCTTCCTCTGAACCTCTTCACTCTCACTGTCAAGCTTAAATGTATTGTTCATGGAAACGTCTTTCAGCATTCTCTCAGATCTGGTTTCTCTGTTCTTTCCTTTTTGTATTTGGCACCATTCCTGAGAACCTTATTTGCTGCCTGCACCGTTGAGAAATTCCTTCTGAATGTTGGCTGCCCTTCCTGTTGGTCAAAGTCCAGAAATCACTGTCATCTGCTTAACAGCGTTGTTTCTGTGCCGATGATCTCGGGTAACACTGACGGTAAGCACATGCTCTTTCATGTGACTCACTGTTCCTTAACATTTCTGTGAACAAGACATTTCAGCTAAACACCACCAGCGTCTTCACCTTTCTTATTTCCAGGTCATGTCCTCTTGTTCTCAGACTTATTGCTTGATCCCAAAGTCTAGTGGCTTCCAGCATCTCAGGATCCCTCCAGAGATTTGGATCGCTCAGTCATGCCCTCTTTTAATCTGATCTTTTCTAAAGGATACCAACCAATCTAGCTTCCCTGATAGTGCAGCCCCTGAGACTAGCTTCCATCTGGTTGCATTTTTCTGTACCTTTTTCAATCCTACTGCATGCCTGTCAGGCCCAGACTCCAGGTGAATCATAAAAAGGTCTTTTCAGATTTGTGCTCCCTTTCCATTCTGGCTGCTTGTATTGGCTTTATCTGGGCCTGATCCTGCAACGTGCCAGTGCTCGCTACTCCATTTGAAGTCAGTGTAAGCTGAGGGCATTCAGAACCATTCAAGGGCTGATCCAAAGCCCATTGAAGTCAATGGAAAGACTGACATTGATTTCAATATGTATTGGATCAGGATCTCACCTAATGTGAGTCATTATTCTGTATGTCAAGGTACTTAAATAGAAAGAGAAGGACAAACTGTCTCAGGGTCCTGCCCTCCAGAATAAGTAGGTGAATCTTATAGTGCCAGCAACTGTTCTTATGCCCATATGTGCAAACTGCTTATGGCGAGATCATAACAAGATGTACTCAAGTCCCAGAGGGCTGGTTCAAGCCATAAGTAATTGCATTATGTGTGCACTTGTGAAATCCATGTTTTGCAAAGTTCCTATGCAATCTGAGCAATCTGTCACATCCAGAGATTGCAGATAGTGCATGGACCAATATTGCAAGAGTAATAGTACTTTGATCCTCTATAGCAGCTTTCAAGGGAGGACTTTGCAAAATGTTACGCGTCACCAAACCTTTGTGAAGTAGAGTAACATTACTATCCCCATTTCACAGCTATAGAAACTGATGCACAGGGAGGTTTTAGCCGACTTGCCTAAGGTCATACAACAAGTCAGTGGACCAGCTGAGGCTATATCCCAGAGGTGAAATCCTGGCTCCTTTGAAGTCAATAGCAAAACTCCCATTGAGTTCAGTGGGACCAGGATTTCACTCCAAATCTCTTGGCTTCCAGTCCAGTAGAATAGTAGTATTGTAGCTATTTTATTCTGTGGACGACTTTATAAGTCTTTTCATGAGCTGCCTCCCATTCCAGTTCCTCACTGTTTGGTTCTCAAGTAGGTTCATTTGGTGGACTATCAGCAAAGTTTCCAGGGACCACAGTTTGATCATGCTTGCTCTGGACTCTACAGTAAAATTCTGCCTTCATAGATGCATCTCCCACTTCAGTCAGTGTACTCTGCTGCACGCCCGAGGGCACTTTTGGATACCCAAAAGTCCTAATCCAAATCCCAACTCAGAGTCTTTCCATCGACTTCAGTGGGCTTTTGGACTGGGCCCTAAGTCATTAGGTGGGAGATTGATTTTTGTTTGTTTGTTTTGAGAATGGAAAATTCGGAAAGAGCATGCAAGAAGTTGGAGAGTTTGTGGTGGCCCAGCTGAGGGACCAACCATAAACAGGCTGCACTCACCCCCATTGAGATTTAATCCGAAACAGCTGGTGCAATTGTTGGAAAATTCAAATTTGGCAAGAAGACGTGTGTGTGTGTGAGAGAGAGAGGGTTCTGGAGCAGGAATTGAAACTTAACAATCTCCTGTCCCACCCACCTTGCCCTTTTGTTTCATTTTATAGTAATATTTATTATAAAAAAGCCTGGTTCAACATTTTAATCACCCGATAGCCATGGATAATGAATAGAAAGGCCAAGGTTTGACTTGCCACTATAGACACCTCCTCTCCATGCTGAACTGTATGAGCCAGCTCTTCTGGCCAGGATTTGGTTTCTGGTTTGTTGTCAGTGAGGAAGTATGGGATTCATCACAAACAAACAGAGCGTGCATGTGAGAACCAAAAAACCAAAGCGGTTTATTTTTTTGTTCCTGCTTCCAATCTTCAGAACTGGCTCATCTGTTGATCCTCGTTTTATGTCTCGTGCTTTGTGCCTGTAGCTGAGACCTGGGAGTCAACTTGCACATATACTTCAGCCCCATTTTACTGACCAGTACGTGATAAGAAGCTCGTTGGAAGGCTGACGGAGGCGTCGTAGTCACGGTATTATAGAAATAATATTGTATGTCTGTGTGTTGTAGTTGGGCATGTAACATGACCTGACTAGTGTAATTTGACAAGTAGAGACATGAAAAAAGAATCAGGAGTCTTGGCTTCTACTCATTTGTGTGTTTGTAGCTATCCATGGCATGAATGAAATTGATGTTCCTGCATCATTGGCAATGGCACAGGGAGCTTCCATAGGGTAGCATGTGCCTTTTGGCAAGGTGTGGAGAAGAGGTCAAAGGTTAGTGGGGACTCAGCCCTCCTGATGCAATGGTTCCTCACGCTGAGGCTCTGAGGACAAAACTGGCCACACTGACCAGTTAGCTAGTTTCTAACAAAAGGTTGAAAAAAAATTACTTTTACTGCGGTTCATGTGCACGACACCCCCTTCTAGACTGCCAGTTCACCCAGCCCAGCCAGTGCTGCTGCCTGCCGGGCGCAAGTCTATCATGTGTACGTGTGTGGCCCCTGTTAGCTCAGTATCGGAGCGCCTCACAGTCTTTGATGCATTTACTTTCTCAGCGCTCCTGTGGGATAGGGCAGAGCTTTTATCCCCATTTTGGAGCTGGCGAACTGGGGCACAGAGATACTAAGGGAATTGCCCACGGTCACACAGGAAGTCTGTGGTGGAGCAGATTCTTGAACTCCGCTTTTCCACGTTCTAGTGCTCTGACCACTAGACCATCCTTCTTTTCTGCCTGAGGGAGATTGGGCATGGATGAGAGCTAGCTGGCTGAAGCTCAGTGCAGATAAGACTGAGATGATGTTGATAGCTTGAGGCGAGCAACCGTTGAGGCCAATGCATCCCCCTCTGACTGAGGGCGTTTGCTCTCCAGCTGTGAGTTGGGTGCGTAATTGGAGGGCTGTGGTGGATCCCCCCGGGGTGCTGCGCAGCTTAATTAATTGTTTGTCAAGAGCTCGGGAATTGTGGGGTGAATGGTGCTGCAGACGCACAAAGCATTGATATCATTATGTAGTAAGCTGCAGAATACAGGAGTGGAACCAAAGAAACAATATATGCTGAACACATGTGAAAGCGATACCAGAGGACTAAAAACTAGTTAACCTCTGTCTTTCATAGGGGGTGGGGGAAGATTCCATTCCAGTAAAAGCTGGCCTGAGGCCCAGTCTGTCTGACATAGGGGAGACTATGTTAAAAATATATTTTAAGACATTAAATGGTGATCTTTAAAAAAAAAACAACCCAAACCTGCTTCATTTAAGAGCAGCAGACAGGCTTTCTGATTAGGAAGCCAGAGCCCCAAATAACAGACTGGCTGGAGGAGGTTTCTTTGATGGTACTATAGATCAGTTCTGTGCTTTTGCTATAACAGATTTCAAAAGCCACTCCACAAAGTAGTGCAGAAGAGAGCTGTCGTAAAGTGCCTTGTGTTTTCTGGGAAAAAGCAATGCACTTTTACTCTGAGATTATTGTGTAAAAAAGAAAGGGGAAAATGCTTTAGTGGTACAAATGCATTCAAAATGTTTTTATGGGCAGGACCAAGCAGTTCTGTTTTGAATGTAACACTCAATGATGTTCTGCCTTTCATATTAGCACCATTAAGTCAGAGAGAGACTCAGGGTGAAGAGGGACCCATTGAATTTAGCATGGGGATGGTGTGGTGAGCTGAATGGTAAAGCAGCTAGTCAAGAAGGCACAAAAGGACCAAGAAGCAATAAAGTAACAAATGGAAACTTTTCGAGGTCTCTCACGGTGGTTTCTCCTTGAAAATACACAACCCACACGCCAGCTTTAAATGGTTACTGTCAAGTTTGCCGAAATTCAATTAGAAGATGGTTTTGGAGAACCAGATATTTCAGCTGGCGGATGGTATTTAACACAGGAAGCAGGGCAAAGGAAGAGGGTTAGCACAGGCAGATTCAGTGGAATCTGTATCCTTGAAGTGCCAATTTTGGGCTGAGCAATGACTGTCTTTCATCATGAATCATGACAAATACAGATTAATCCAATAGGCCTGAGAGAGGGAATGAGTGCTCAGTAGAGAGGTGCTGATGCCAAGTGAGAAGACTTACTGATGTATGCATCAAGAGTGGCTTGGCATGGCACATGAGCATCTGACATTTGGAGCTGGCTATCCTAGGTCTGGCCCTGCTTAGAAGAATGGTTTCCGTTCTGGCTCCACTGTGCCTGCCTCACAGGCTCCATTCCATATCCTGGCACCTGTCGTCAGGGCTCATCTTGATTCATGCCTCTAGATTTCCATGGAGTTTGTCTGTAATATACTGACCCTCGGAGCCACACTTCCATGTACGGAATAACTGATTATATTGCCACGTACATGACTGCGGTGGTCTCCACCAGCTCTTTACATTTAAAGAGACAGGGTAGGTGAGGTAATATCTTTTATTGGCCCAACTTCTGTGGGGGGGAGAGACAAGCTTTTGAGCCACAGAGAGCTCTCCTCCTCCTCCTCCTCCTCCTTCATCTCTGCCTCTCTTTCTTTGTCCCCCCCGCACCCTCGAAGTTGGTGCAATAAAAGATATTACCTCACCCACGTTATCGCTAAAATCTGGGGACCCACACGGCTACAGCTACACTGCATACAACAATGGGAGATATTAAATTTCAAAGGCACCTGAAAGAATGAATGGGACTGGGGGGTGGAGGGGGAAAGAACGGATAGAACAAAGGCAGAGAGACCGATAGGAGCACATAAGGGGCCAGAGTCTCAGCTGATTTACCGCAGCCTGGCTAATATGCAGTGTTCACACCTGAACGAAACATCCAAGTCATATTGCCTTTTACCAGAGGCTTTACAGATTTGCTACTCTTATGCAAACCCTGTTGAAGCCGGACTTGTAAGTTACGGTGCAGGTTTGGGGAAGGGAGTAGGACAAACCCCTCTGACTGTACCATTCAGTAGATGCAGCTTTGTTTATTTTTTAACCTGGCACAGAAATGTTGGATATGCTCAGCTGACCACAAGCCCTTAGGCAGGAGAGACTGAACTGTATTGTTAAAGAGTAAAGAGAAACTCTGGAATAAATTAAGATCATATAATGTCTCACATTTCCCAGAAACGCTACAGCAGCATCTCATCTCCCCTTACAGGGACGTTTTCAGTAGCTTTCTCAAGTGAATCATAGAAACGTTGGGCTGGAAGGGAGCTCAGACGGCCAAGTCCATCCCCCTGTGCTGAAGCAGGATTAAATGTGCCTAGACCATTCCTCACAGGTGTTTGCTTACCCTGTTCTTAAAAACCACCAATGATGGGGATTCCACAACCTCCTTAGCTAACCTGGCCCAGAGCTTAACTAGCCTTATGGTTAGAAGGATTTTCCTAATATCTAACACGAATCTCCGTTGCTGCAAACTAAGTCAGTTACTTCTTGTCCTACCCTCAGTGGACCTGGAGAACAATTGATCAGCATCCTCTTTATAAAACCTTTTACATATTTGAAGACTATCAGGCTCCCCTGTGAGTCTTCTCTTCTCTAAACTGAACATGTCCAGTTCTTTCAGCCTTTCTTCATAAGTCAGGTTTTCTAAACCTCTTCACACTTTTTGCTGCTCTCCTCTGGACTCTCTCCAGTTTGTTCCCACTTTCTCACCTTGCCCTAACCTGGACATGGTACTATGGCTGAGACGTCACCAGGTTTTCTTTACTGTAGGCTGAACCTTTGGTTGTTCCTAGCGTTGGCAGGAGCTCACCTACCTGTTTTAATCATTCTGGACGGTGCCGTAACAAGGGCAAGGCGAGCGAGGCACTTGCCTTGGGTGCGCCAAGCGGAGGGGCGCAGCTCTACCGTGATGGGCGGCGCTTCAGCGGTGAGTCCTTCTCTCCGAGAGGGACTCAGGGACCCGCTGCCGAATTGCTGCCAAAGAGCCTGGAGCTGGCCCTTTCCTCGGGCACAAAAATTCCTTGTTACGGCTCTGATTCTGGACATAAATGGTCGTCTCAGAAATATATCTTGTTGCTTTGAACTGCATGGTGATGAGCTTAGGGTGACGAGACAGCAAGTGTGAAAAATCGGGATGGGGCTGGGGGAGTAGTTGGCGCCTATATAAGACAAAGTTCCAAATTTCGGGATTGTCCCTATAAAATTGGGACATCTGGTCGCCCTAGATGAGCTACCTCAGTGCAAGTCAATGGGAGTTGAGGGCACTTAGCGTCTCATAGGATCAAGAGTGTTGGTGAATTTGCGTTGGTGAATTTGCGTTGCTGTGCTGGAGGGTTGGAGGGGGCTGTGGGAGGCGGCGGATGGGTGGGTCTCATGTTGTCAGTGTGAGTCATCTGAATTGTGTTTTGTGTTTTTTTATACATAAAGAGCATCTCTGCACTTTTAGTCTAAAAGGGCTTTCATTTTCAATTAAGGGAAAGCACGCGGGTACATTTTCCAAGAGAGAGAGAGCACAGTATGCATCTATCCTCTGTAACGGGCTGCAGCAACCCTTAGAACGAAATAGCTGCTGGCTTTGGCCACAGGGAGAGTCCTTAGAAATATAAAAGTACATATCACAGGGCAGCTCCGTGGCTACTCAGTGTGCTGCCCTGCTTGCCCTGTTTCTTGAGCTCTTAACCACAAACACACAGCAGCTTGTTACCCATTCATCACATGTGTATTTATTCTTCACTTACATGGTATAACAAGATGTATTGCTGGGTGATACTATGTAACTATTGCCTTCTCTCCTCAGCCCAAGCTCTCCCTCCGAGCAACCCTGCTTCCTGTTCCTGCCACTCAGATCCTCCCAATGCCAGCCAATTGTCTCATTAGCCCAGCAGTTGCCACCCAAGTGTCAGTAACCCCCAACGGAAACTGATTAATTGCCTTCAGTGAAAACTGCACGCTTCCCAGTGCTGCAGCAGCATCAGTGACCAGGGTGCCACTACTAACAGTGCCCTGTCACAGTGCCTTGTGGAGTCACAGCTGTACTCACCATGCCGGATATTTTTGCTTTTTTAATTTTTCAGAGCTTCATTGGTTTGGGGATTTAGATTCACACTCTGGAGGATTTTGTATATTCGTTTTATTTTTAGTCTTTGTTTTGACTGAATATTCACAGAAGGCCTTAGGGCTGACAGCACCGGACACCGGAATCCTCTTGTTGTCTGTATAACAGGCAGCCACAGGGTATGGTGCTCCACTGCACTGCCTTGGCCTTGTTCGGAAGTCATCAGACTGAGAGGTTAATTAATGCCCATTAAGCCCCTAGCCTCTCCATGGAGACTGCCAATAATAGTGCCATCTGCCAGGGTGGGTTTTTTTACATAGAATCCTCGCCACTAAATTGGATTGAGGCCAATTTATTTCACATAGTCAAAATGATCTGACTTCCGATCTTCTAGGTCATATTACATTGAATCAGTAACACGCCAGTTGCTAATCATTTTAAATTGTGGCTTGTGTTACCATGAGTGTGTGAATGAAAAGTGGAGACGTGAAGGAGAAATAGGTGTGAGAATCAAAATGTTGTAGGGCCTGATCCTGCAAACTCTCACTGTCTATGTAAGGTTTCAGAGTAGCAGCCGTGTTAGAATGGAATATGCATCTGATGAAGTGGGCTGTAGCCCATGAAAGCGTATGCTCAAATAAATTTGTTAGTCTCTAAGGTGCCACAAGTACTCCTGTTCTTTTTGTCTGTGTAAGATACTTCCATGCCCCGCATCACTGTAGTATCTGAGCCTCACAATCTTCAATGTATTTATCCTCACAACACCCCTGTTAGTTAGGATGTTCTATTATCCCCATTTTACAGAGGAGGAACAGAGAGGCTAAGTGACTTGCCCAAAGTCTCACAAGAAGATTGTGGCACAGCAGAGAAACCAGATCTCCCAAGTCCAACGGTAATGCTGTGACCACTGGGCCATTGTTCTTCTCCCAGAAAGTAGTCTAAGGGCTTTCAGAATCAGACTCTAAATATTATAAAAATATAAATCAAATAATAAATATTAATACTTAAAAAGCTCAGTTACACAATAATGTCAGATTCTCCAAAAACTGGATATTCAAGTTTCTATTGACAAGATATTTCCCGACTTAAAAGTCAATTAAAAAACCCACGGAAATCATTGTATGTTTAGACTATTAGTTATTATTGCTCGGTTAAGTATAACAATGTGTCAGCACATGACAGGCACTAGGGAAGGATATTTCACTGCAATAACACAAATCTGAAATCTTCCTAACCTGGCACTTACACACACGGAACCAACTGCTGAACAGTTCTGAAACTGGCCTTCAGAGCTGGGCTCTGGGTAAAGTTTCACAGCAATATATAATTATTCCCATTATACCTGTTGTCAGTGATTTCATTGACCACAGAGGCATACATATGAGCTATTTTTCTCTTCATTACTTTTTTTTTGATGATTCACTGGTTTTAAGTGCACACTATCATATGACTAAAGAAGAAAAAAAGACAAATAGAGTGAAGTGCCACTGACATTTTCCACATTAAAAAACCCCAACAAAATAGATGTTGGTTGATAGAATAATACTTCTCCCATGTAATGCTAGCAGACATCTGTAAAGTTTCAGAACGGTGGGCCTGTTTCCACGCCACTTTACATGTGCTGATGTGACTGCATTGATTTCAATACGTGAAATCAGTGGAGTAAAACAAACGGAATAAAACTGGAAGAAGGTATTGGTAGAATAGGTCCAGATTGACTGACCATTCCCGATACAATGGTCACTCCTTATACCCTCTTCAGAATCCAGGGGTCACTGTTAAATTTCTTGTACCGTTTGGAGAGCTATTTCCTATCAATATGATGGGGAAGAGTGATGGGTCTGGCTAAAGTGAAAAGTCATATACTATTAGCACGTCTTGAAGGCCTGCCACTGTACTTGGCATCTACTAAAGTTCCTGCTCATTGCTTCCAGGAGAGCAGTGCTACTGAAATCAATGGGACGGCTCATGGGAAAGAGGCGGGCAGTCAAAGAATACATGGCTTGTTCCGAAGTCAATGGAAAGACGCCCATTGACTTCTGTGGCTTTGGGTGAGGCTTGTAATCCATCCGTAGGTCGATGGGAGTAAGGGTCGAGCGATGCTTTATGGAAATGTAAGTAGAGTCTGAATCCATATGGCAGCAAGTACAACTTAGGAGACAGCACAAATAAAAAGAAGCAAAACAACCCATTGCACTGTAGAATACAAGGGGATGGGGGGAGAAGTTAGATGTTCTGTTGTGCAACAGGGAAAACAGATTTATGTGTCAGTGCTCTCATTTGTGATGAACAAGCCAAACAGTTTTGGCACAGGACGCAGCCACAATGTGGAATTAATTGCACATCATCCACATTTTTTAATATTAACGGATTAGTCTTGAGCCTCAGTTGGTGTCGGGAATAGGACGAGGCTGCCATGTAAAGGGGTGAGAGGGGAATAATGGTTGGTTTGATGGGGTAGGCCTGGGCGCTAGGTTTGTATAAGTTTTGGTGGTGCCCAGAACGAGTCCAAGCAGAGCTATCCTGTCCATAGGAGGGATCGGGGCAACCACCCCGGGGGGACGCAGGGTCCAGGGTGGCCTGGGGCTTTAGCTGGGGGCCTGGCGCTGGCAGCAGTGAGTGACTCGGCCCCAAACCGCCCTGCTCTGCCCCACCGGCGCCCAGCGTTGCTTGGGGGAGGGGGTGAAAACTGGAAAGAGGCCGGAGAGGTGGAGTGGAGCCGGGCTGGTGGGTGGAGCAGGGGCAGGAAGAGGTGGAGTGGGGTCTGGGGCTTGGGGGAAGAGGTGGAATGGGAGCGGGGCGGAGCGGGGAGGGCTGGGGCCGGGTCACTTGCTGCTGCCAGCGCCAGGCTCCCTGCTAACCCCCTAGGCTGTCCTGGACCCCCTGTCCCCCTGAAGCGTGGGGTCTGGGGTGATTTCCCCAGTCTGTCCTATGGACAGGACGGCTCTGAAAATATAAGCCCAAACATTGGTGGAGCTGGGCTCACGTTCCTGAATATTGGTGCAGCACGGGCACCACGGGCCTATATAATTCACTGCCTATGGGGGTAGGTGATGAGGGTAAGCATCATTTCCATCTTAAACATCCTCTTTCAAGTTAAGGAAGCTCAGTTAGCTCCTAGCAATAGTAGGGGCTCACATTTGTATCCTAATATAAAGGATTCCTTATTGTATATCATTAATAAATAAATAGCCCCTCTTTGCTCCACAGAACTGGCCCTTACAATAGTCACCAGAGACCTTTTCTCTGTCAAGTCTAAGTATCTTCCACATGTTTATTCTTCTTGCTCTACTTGCCTTTGACATTGTCAAACACCCTCATCTTCTTGAAGCCCTCTGCTCCTTGGGTTTCCTTTCCTGGTTCTCCTCTTAAATTGTTGAGTGTTACCTTCAGTGGATTCCCCTCCTTTCTCTGACGCCGCTCCTCTGGGAACCTGCCCTTGAGCCCCTGGTTTTCACTTAACCTCGGGAAACTTCATCTCCTCCACGGTCTCTCTTAGCACCTTTATGCTCATGACTCACAAATCTACCTCTCCCCTCCTAACCTCCGTCAGCTCTGCCCAGTCTTACATCTCCTCCTATCTCTTGATATCTCCTCATGGATGTCCCGACATTTCCTTAAGCTGTACATGGTGAAACTCGAGCTTCCCATCTTTCCTCTCCCCCTCTCCCCATCATCACTGAGATCTCACGATCTCCTTCCTCTCTGAGACTTGTCCCCTGCTCCCCTCATATCCAGCTCTTGCCAAATCCTGATGCTTCCCTCTCTACAGCATTCACTTACCTCCCCATTCCAGCTGCCTAAACACTGCATCAGCACACCGTGGGTCTCTCCCTCTCACCTGGGCAGATGGGAATGATCCCTCTTGTTCTGGCCTTCCTGGTTCTCCTTTCTTCTCTCCAGACTATTCAGCCGACATCCCCGAAAGTAACCACGTCAGGCCCATCTCTTCAAGTCCTTCTGGTTCTGTCTTTTCCAGCACAAAGGTCAGATGCTTCATCCTTGTCCTTAAAGCCCGAACCCTTCTTTAACACTTCTTTGGAATGCCTACAGATGTCATGCTGCAAGCTGCTGAGCACTCTGGCTCTGATCCAGCCAAGCGCCAAACCACTGGTTTATCTTTAAGCAAGTGAATAGTCCCAATTGATTCCATTGCTGTACTGAGTCAGGGCCAGAGCACGCAGCTTTGTCTTCACTGGATGGCCTAGTTCTAAATGTTAATCAACTCTGGAGTTTCAAATACCGAAAGACATTTTGCAATGTTAAAATACCTATACATGGACAGAGATGGGAATGATCCTTGCAGTAATATCCCATGAGTTAAAGGGCTGCTACAAGACAGAAATGGTATGCATTGATGATGGAAGTTGCTCATTGCAAATTCCTTAGGAGCAACAGGAGAGATTCTTGATTTTAGCTGAAGTCAGCACTCTGGATTTATACTGGTGCAAGTGAGATCAGAATCTGGCTCATTGAGTATCCATGCAGAGAAGATACATTGCAGTATATTCAAGTTGTTCTAATATGTATCCAGAAAAAAGAGAGAGATTTGTATCTATTAGGATAGAGAGCATTGTGGTAGGATTTACCCTTGGCCTGGACAGACCATCCTGACAAAATTTGTTGGAAACAAGCGATTGCATTTATAATATATACAGCTGGCCAGTAGCAGAGACTGATCATTGCCACTGACCCACAAGCCGGAGAGACGCCCAAGTTGAAACGGTCACTTGCAGGCTGATAAAAGACTGGCTGTTGGCTGGAAACACCAAACTGAACAATTTCCAAACCATGTTTTTCTTCATCTTGTTGGAATATGAGTCATCAGTTACATGCTCGGGCTATTATGAGTTCACAGTGACAAACCTCCTCCCTAATATGAAAACGGCACCCATTTATGGTAGAGCTGAATTTGGGTTCTTACACTTTACAAACTATTTTTTTTACCATGTTCTAATACTTTCTCCATATCTCACCTTACTCCCTTGTACTTGCCGTCAGCACTGCTATGCTTTCCTAGTGTGTCATCAGCTCACAAACAGTAGGTACAACTGACTCTGTGCTTCTGAACGGCCACCTTCTTTTCTGAAGCGTTGCCATTCATCTTTATCATAGCTCCCGACCTCTCCCCACCTATAGCTTCCCACATCTCCACTCTTCTCACTGCTTCTACCAGAAATGACTTCTACTCACAGTATCTGCTTCACTTTTCTTGCCCCCAACTCATTATTTCAACCAGTCTCCAGTTATTATTTGTATTAATTTAGCACCTAGGAGCCCTCATCATAGATCAGGACCGCACTGTGCTAGGCTCTGTACAAACACAGAACAAAAAATGGCCCCAAAGAGCTTCTTGTTTGCTAGATGCTACTTTGGCACAACTCCAGCTTTGACTGCTACACCAATTAAACCCAACCCCTTGTCTTTAGGTAGTGCATTATCTTGACTGTTTGTCTGCTTGCTATCATATACTGTCTGGTCTCACATCCTGTTGGAAAATTAATTAATGCAGCTAAGTTCAAAGTTATGCTTCTTGTAATATGTCCTTAGCTATGACATTCAAATCACACTATATTTATAATGATGACTAAGTCCTTACCTAAAATGTACAGTAAAATGTACCTAAAACCTCAGCTTTCTATTCTGCTCCCTTGAAATACAAACCAGTCTGTAAATTATCACAATTTCATCTCCATAATATTTCTCAACCTTGGTTAGGGAGTAATGCCCCCTAACACCCTTTGCTTAACCCTGGATTTTGGGTCCACGTCTCTTGTTGAGGGCAAGTTATCCCCACCACGTACTCCCACTGTGAACAGGTTGGACAGGCAGAAACTTGACTCTGCCCTCCCATATCCGCTGGCTGGATGCAGAGAGGGAGGTGAGCTATACCTCCTCCCAGAGCAAGAGGGGATGAAGGGGGATGAGTCCTGGTGTATTTGTGCCCCAGATGGATGTCTGCGAGGCACAGTGCTTGCCAGGGTTACCCCTGGGGTGGCATAACTTACAACCCACCTCTTGCTCATGGCGATGCCTAGATGCACCATCTAGTCCTACGTAAGGAGTTTTGATGGTCAGTTTTCCTGAAATTTGGCAGATCCCATTCTCGGTGCTTCTCTGTCCTCTAACTTTCAGTAGTGTCCGATTCTAAAAGTTACTTGTGACAAGAGCAACGGCTGCATCTTGCAAATGGCAAGGGCCGCACAACAATTTTTAACAATACCGGTGCTGCTTTGTGAAGCTGCGGCCACACTCGCAACTTTTGGGATGGACCAGTTGTAAAATAGATGAGACAACTGTTGTGCGGAACCTGTTCCCCTGCACCCCGTAGTGGTTGGGCCTATGCTTTTGTAATGCCTTTGACGCAGGAAGCTCATAGCATTTTACAAGGATATTTATTATGTATATTATATATATTCAATATTAATATGATGTAATAATCAGCATTTTATAGGGATATAATTATTTACTAAGAAATATATAAATATTACTATGTAATATTAACTATATTTATCATCACCTCTGCTAAAGGTGATATCTCCCTCCCCCTTCTGGACATGGTTGGAGTCATCCACCCTTTAGCCTCTTGCTTTGGATGGGGCTGAAGAACGCCATACGGTTCATCTTCAGCTTGTACTTTGAGTGGGGAAGCCCTGGTGCATTTGTGTTTGGTCCGTTAAAGAGACAGGACTGTCTTTACATTTATGTTACTGATTTATAATTAAGCACGCCACAGGGTGGTTTAAATTCTCCATAGGTCTGCAGGATCCTTTCCGGTCCCACTAACCCTGTCAGAGTCTCTATTATGTTCTTGAACAAGACACCCATTGGATTTCTGCATTAAAAGAGTTGAACTGCACCTCTAAAGTCATATATTAAATGGCCCTGCTTGCACTTTGCATCACACCAGAGGAACCAGTTGGGCTGCTGTGTTCCATTTCACTGGGATTAATTATAGCGCTCAGAGGCATATTTAGTGGGGAGTGGTAGAGTGACTCTTGGCCTCCTGAACTCTGCAATCACACAGTCTACAGGGAGAACTCCATCAGGAGAGAGAACCTGTCAGCAGACCAACTTGGAGTATCACTCACAACTTTCAGACAGGTGGCTGAAAAGTATGTGTGTAATTTGGGGAAACCCCTCAAAAAACCCCAAACCAAAATGACCACAACAGCAGAGCAGAATCCCGTTAATGAGAGGGATACCACAAATTCCTCCTAAAGAATTATCACCTGCATGGGTAAAGCTACTGCTAATAACCTATACAGTTCCAGGAAGGGAAGGTGGGTTACATGTCACAGCTCATTAATGAAATATATCTTGCTCTACTATGTGGAAAATATTTTTAAAAATTCTAGCTGTTCCTACCAACAGACAATGTCTGAATGATGAGAGTATATTGGATTTCCTTTGTTTCTGGTGTTTGCATGGGCTGAGATGATGCAATATGGACTGCGTGATTGCTGCCCATACTGGGGATTCACTATATATAAGGGGCTGTTCAGAATATATAAGCAGAAGGGAGCTGTGGGTCACAGGAATGGCCACAATAATCCCAAATTGTACAGGAAGGTGAACTATGTAAAGCAAAGCCTGAGAAATTCATGGCAATGATTATGGCAAAGGAGGAAACGGTGGCAAAATATACTAGCCCGGATGTGATGGCTTTGTGTATGAGGGCTAAGAATTGGAACCAGGAGACTCTATTCTAGTCCTGACTGTGCCTCAAGCATGTACTGTTCCCTTAAACAAGTCCCTTAACCTTTTCTTGCCTCACTTTCCCCATCTGCAAAGTGAGGCAAATGATACTTGCCTTCTTCACCGGGACGTGGTTAGCAATACATTGTTAATGTTTGTAAAGTGCTTTGAGATCCTATGTGCGATGGAAGTGCAAAGTATTATTTTCATTATCGTTACTAGCTACATCCAGAAAATGTACAATCATTGTTACTTGCAGCTGCAATCCTGGCTGGATGCTGCAGTTGCATTCTTCAGAATAAGGGTGCCATTAAAACTGCTGCCCATAGAGCTCTTGGCTCTTCTTAAATGTGAAAGTGGTTGGAGTGTTTCAAGAGAAGATTGTACGATAGGCTAAATGTGAAGTTGCACTGTTGTTTCTCCCCCGACCCCCTTGTCCTTTTGTTTCAGTCATGAATCTGGCCAAGTAGAAATGAGAATTTATGTCTGTATCTTTTAGAGAAGCATGGATGGAATGTAGGATTTATTGGCACCAATAAGAAGGAGCAAATTTAGAAAGGGCTCTGGAAATGAATGCATGTGGCAGAGTTTAACTCATTCTGAACCCATCAGCAACAAGGACCAATGAGCAGATTTCTCCCTATGTCAGTAGTTAGCCATTGCCCGTCTATGCCACCTCTCCACCAAGGATCTCAAAACACTTAGGAATATTACTTGCTGCAATTCTGCTGCAAGATGGGACTCTTAATACTTTACAGATATGGAAAATGAGACCCAAAGAAGTTAAATGACAAGCTCCAGGCCTCTCACTGGATTAGCGGGAGCATCAGGATCAGAACCCAGGAGTCCTCCCATTACCCTGCTCTAGCCATTGTACAAAAAACTTCCTCTCTCCTCCTAGAAGAGTGTCTCCCAGTGGGAGTTTTGTGAATAGGGAGTTTTGTGGAAAATGTTATAGCCTTGGAGCCTTCGGCCGTTGCCTCCCCTGCTGCAGTTTTCTCGTTATTGCAAGGTCCAAGAATGAAACATGGAATGACATGAGCCTCCCCAGTCACAGCTCAGTCCCGCCTCCCGCCACTACCCCAAGCCAGCCATGGCAGTGAAGGCCCTGACTGCTGCCTGGGGGAGGGGTCGACATGCTGTGGCAAGCACACAAGAGCTTTTCGATATTACGCCACGCACAAGGGAGCCAAGCTCTATGGCCACTCTCTGTGGCAGTGGGCCAGTGCCTGTGTTGACCCACTGGTCCCTCAAACCTGTGGGGAGAGGGGAAAATTCCCTGCAATAGCATCTGCACTGTGGATGCATCCCAGTCATTGCAGGCTGGCGACACTGCTTCTCTTCCCGGCTGTGCGCTCTGTTGAAGGTTCTCACCCTTAGTCGGTAAGCTTGGGAGAGGGGGGAATCGTGTGAGACAGCCCAAAGCCAGTCAAGGGGAAGGGCAGGCAGAGGTGTCGACTTTGGTGCTGGACCCCCGCTCCACCCCTGCCCCGCCTCTTCCTGCTCCTACTCCATCTCTTCCTGCCCCGTTCTGCCCCCTCCCTCTGCCTCTTCCTGCCCCTGTTCCTCCCTCTACCCCCAGCTCCTCCTGCACACTGCTGACCAGCTGATCACTAGTGGGCGCTCAGCGCTGGTGGGGGAGGGGAAGAAGCTGATTGACGGGGCTGCCGATGTGTGCTAAGCACCCACTATTTTTTTTTCCGTGGGTGCTCGAGCCTCGGGGGATCCTTGGAGTCAGCGCCTATGGAGGCAGCTGTTAGCAGGTTTTTCTTAGGCAAATGCCAATAAATGGGCTTCCAAGGAGAAATAAATAATGTGTGAAGGGAGCGTTCTATTCTGATCACCAAAAGCTGGTTGCTGCTGCAGCTGAAGGGCAGTGATTGGAAGCCTTGGACAGCGGGACTGAGTGGAGAGGATTTTAATCTCCATTACCTCCCTTGTTTGTCAGGATTCAACAAGAAGCCTGACAACTGATGTCTGGTCCCATCAGAGTCCATTCACAGCCCACGTGGTTTAATTCTTTGTGTGTGAAGAACCTTCAAGGCTGGGTACCTTTTTTTGTGCCGTTAAGCCTCTAGAGTACTCGGGTAGCTGTAACTTGGAAGTCATTATGAACAGATCATTAGATAAATCTGGTTTGTGTGTGAGATAAGCAACTTGGCATCAGCTTCTAATTCATGTACAGCAAGGAATTAATGTTGCTGGAAAGAGATCAGCCTTTTCCACTTGATTCCAGAGAACACTTCTTCTCTCAATCCTTCTCGTCTTTTAGCTGGTTACCCGCAGAGAAGAAACTCCGACCTCCCAATCCCACAAAAAGTTATTTTACTTTTTTTCCCAATTTTGCAATCTATTCAGGGTCACCCCTCAAGAAAAGGCAACTGGTTCTCTTTCTCAAAGCATTTTTTACAATTGAATCTGACATAAAGATCTCAAAGCTTAATGTGATACTTAAGAGTGTTTTACAGAAGAAAGCTCCCAGGTCGTGTGATTTACAATTCTTTTAATTTAACCTGAACGAAAATATGATGAGCCAAGTTATTTTGGGGAAATTTTTTTCTGGAAGGTCATTTGATCCCGTATTTGCCATATGGAAGCTTTAGGCTGAGGTTTGGCTCCTATGCTTATCTGTCCAAATGCATTTTGAGCTTGATTGTTCAAAGCAGGCCTCTGTTTTGGCAGATGCAGTTCGGTACCTGCAATGAACTGTGCCTACAGATTTCCAGCTGGAAAAAGGAAAAACCATGAATGCACTGGGAGGTGGGAATTATGGGTAAAATTATGCTCACAAAAACATAGGCTGCTTTGAAAATCAGGCCCTTCATTCTAAGGGGCAGGGAGAAGGTGTCATCTGTTGAAATCAATGGAGTTAATGGTAAATACTGGTGTATGGCTGTTGTAATGGACTGGAGAATAAGGACCATTATGTTCTGAATGTGATGGGGTGGTATTTTCAGGTGCATTATGTATTTTGGGTGTCTTACTCTGAAGCATTCAGGATGCTATAATAAGACCTACTTCTTGCCCTTTAAAATAAGCCTCTGGTCCTGAAGTTCCCTGACCTTGGCATAAGGCATTCTGGGAAAGAGAGCCTTGCTGCTATGTAAGCCACTGTCTCTCGCATGTTGGAGAGGAAGAAGCTGCTGCTGGGCTCCTCAAGATGGGTTTGTGAGAGCCAGGGAGGTAGCTAAGGGAGTATCAAAGAGTGTGGAATTGCTGAGAGATTGAGGAAGGAGAAACCCAAACAGGGAGTTTTTATTTTACACAGTTTCCCTCAACCTAAGACAGATCCAAGCTCCAAGCCCCATCAACCCCATTCTCCTCACACACAGATTACTCTTTCAGCTTACCTTAACAGATCAGAGCTATTTTGGTGTTTGGGGGAGCTCTGTTTGGAGACATTTCTTTTCTGGGTGAAGAAAGTGACCTTTGCTTTCTTTCGGGGCCCAGGGTCAGGACTTCTAGCAGAAGGAGGAGGAAACTTTCCTTCCCTTCACCCATTTCCCACAGCAATTGGGTGAGAACATGTTATGACCTGGTCGAGGGCTTGGGACAAGGTAACCCAGGATCCAGTCACATACTATCTAGCTTGGATCCTCCGGTTGTGTGTGCTTGATCTCTGTACACTAGCCACTGGGATGAGCTGGGCCCCAGGAGAAACACCGGAGAGAAGGAACCTGATGAGGAAGTTAACTTCTGGCTGTTTCATTCTGGATCTCCATTGACCTGGAATGGCTGTGGTGCTAAATCACATTTACTGGAAAGGGAACCTGAGGCACTGTCCATGGGCCAGGTAAGAGATCCATGACAGGCCTGATTCAAAGCACATTGAAGCCAAAGTCAAATACTTTGGATCATGTCATTTTCAGAAGCAGGAGACCATACCAGATGGATCAGTGGGCTATTTTGGTATGAAGATTCCAGCTAGTGTAGAAATCTGTGCATTACTAACTTAGCTTCTGCTCTTTGATTTCTGTCTCTGAGTGTCAAACTCCTGAAATATTACTGAATAGGAAATTTTAAAACTCCATGACAGTGACCTTGTAACGTGTAAATCAAGTTCATTTACCAAAAACAGATGCAAATATTCTTTCCATTGATTTCAATAATGAGTTTTGGATCAGGTGTATATCCAGTTAATGCATTTTCTGTGTATTCTGGGTTATAAATCACAGCCCTGACTAATATATACCAATGCAGTTTTTTTGAGGAAGAAGGAACTGCAGTTTTCAAGTACAACAGACACATACAGTTGTTTGCACAAATGGCTCGTGCTCCTGTGACTCCCAAAGAGCTTAGCACAGTAGGAGCTAAGTGTTGTTGAACCAGCTAGAATGATTGTCCATTGCTGGCACGTAACTTAAACATCTAGGCCATGTCTCCACTAACAAAACATATCCTACTAGAAAATGGGTTTTCTAACACATTTTAATTAACATGATGTTAAACATGACACCCCCCCCCCAATGTAGACAAGGACAGGTTCATGTTTAAAATGGGGGAGCTTTAACCACAACCAGAAGCTTTTAAGAGGTTGGGCACCTTACTGCCAGACTGCCCTGGCTCAGTGTGCCTTCTTGGAATGCTTGCAAATATCTATAGGATCTGCCTGGACACAGGGGAAGTGTTGAGGGTTAGCGTTCCCTGCACAGCTGTATCAGTGTCCAAGTAATGGTAGGAGAATTCCAGGAAAGCCGCATTTGAGGTGCAGCCAGAGTGGGAGGAGTCCAGTGAACGAGAGTGAATCTTGGCTCTGGGTCCAGGTTTTAAACACTGTGAAGTTCCGGGGTGTTTGGATCCAGGGTTTTGGTCCATCCCTTTTAGGGCAGGGAAATCTGTGAAATCCAGCTCAGGGTTTAGCTTTCAACAAGTCTCTGCCCCCATAGTCTGGGCTGGTTCAACTCTACTATAAAGCTGAGTTTGGAGTTCTGAAGGGATACTGCAAGTGGAGTAGCCCCAGGATTACTGGGCCACATTCTGAGCTGTGCTGGGGCATGGGGAGCAAAGGGAGCTGTACAACACTGCTGTGCTGAGATTCTGGGTCTCACCACGGCCTGCTGGTCTAGATCAGCCAGACTCCAGTGTGCTCTGACCTTGACTGCTTCCGTCTCTGGACACTCCCCTCTAGGGTGGCCAGACAGCAAGTGTGAAAAATCAGGACGGGGGTTGGGAGGTAATAGGAGCCTATATAAGAAAAAGACCCAAAAATCGGGACTGTCCCTATAAAATTGGGACATCTGGTCACCCTACTCCCCTCTGCTAACGGCTACCTGGGGCTGGAGGCAGTGTAAACTCCCTTATATCAGCCCTACACCACCCAAGAATGCCCCTGGATGGGGGTATTCCACAGGGGCTGGTTAAGTTGGCTTTGTGACCCTTTCCTAATAGCTGAGCTGACATAAGGAGACTACAGCCGATCACAGAACTGGGGTCACTGCTGTGCATTTGGAGTGATGGATAAAGAGAGAAAGGATGAAGTGAATAGACCCCGCTGGATTAGAATGGATCCCTACGGCTCTTACAGTGAATCTCATTCAAATCCCTCAGTCTACCTTAATGGAACAGGCTCCTAGCCATCCAGAGCTCGGTCAATCGCATTCTACTTGCTCAGCTACTAAAACCCCTCCCCAAACTGTTTTCGCTCTTCATATTTTAAATTCCAGCTTCCTTCTGTGGATATGAATGTGCTGTGTATAGATGTCCTCATTATATAATGCTTTAGCTGGGCTAGAGTCAATATTCTTAACCTTTTCTTCTTAAGCCTCTCATAAATGTGTATATTCTCTTATGTTGTATCATTAGAGGGATGTATCTGGCTTTGCTTCCTGTGAAGGTGCCCAGAAGTAATAACACACCACTGAATCATACCAAGGAATGAAGATGCTGATATGCCCAAGAATTCCAAGGTTGTTAAATTAAACTACAAAACCTTGGTTGCCCATCCATCTGTTTTTAATCTCCGTATTGCCGCACATTCTTTTTTGGACCTTGATCTTGGCAACTGATATTCAAGTTGGTAAATTAATCTTGTCAGTTTCCAGGAAGTACCCCAAAGTCTGCGGGCCAAATTCTGCTTTCAGTTACACCCATGTGAATGCCGAGTGGCTCCACTGCAGTCAATGGAGTGACTCCAGATGTATGAAGATGTAACTGTAAATTCCAAGCTTTCTTCCATAGCCTAGTGATCTGCAGTCTGGAATCTAACCAGACTATTTGCCCATGTCTCTGGAGTTCTCTACATACATACCGTGCCCTCTGCAATTCTTCTCAGACGGCCAGGCAGATGTTGGGTGAAAGTGGGCAGGAACACAGCTGTAATGGGGAGCAGGGTGCTATAGATAGTGAGCATTTTCTTTCTCAGACATGGAGACATTTATTTCCTTATGTGCAAATTGTCTGGTGTCATGATGCAACGGTCTGTCAACGGGGTTATTAACAGAAGGCCGTGTGGGCTGCCCAGGATAACAATAAGCAGATTTCTTAGAAACAAACTGTATCTGGGACAGGCTAAACCCTGCTTCAGCTTCCTTTTATCTGGCTGGCAAAATGAAGTTTTGAAGCTGCCCTGAGACAGCTGCTGGCTTCAGGAAATAGCCATGTAGGAACTAAAATCTCTCTAATGCATGTGTCCTGCAGCATGTCAAGTGCCGAATAAATAGTGCAACTGAGACTGCTTTTCACTGTTGGAGGCTTTGCAAGAAAAGGAGGGTGGTGGTATGGTCTTCTTTGTTTTTCCTCAGTTACCAAATCTGACAGCCTCAGTGAAGGCCACAGAAAGCTCATGATCACAGCAGAAGTGGTGATCAAGTTGTGAAGAGTCTGGACAGTCAGTCTCAGGTACCCCGGTGTGCTACTGAGCAGTGCTCTGCAGGGGCTGCCTGTAATTTGATATGTGAAGGTGGAGGGCTGGAAGCAGCATTGATGGATTCATGACCAGGCAGATCTACTGGCCAGCAGCCTTGAGGTTCTACCAGTAGCTGAGGAACTCTGTTAGAAATTGGATTAATCCCTAAAATTCCTCTGTCCATGGCTTGCTCGCCCCTTGACTGCAAAGCCTCTGCGTAGAACACTTCCCAGGCCCTTCCTGCATAGCTTCTTGCTACAGATTTAAAGAAATAGTGCACAGACCCCCAAGCTAATCTAATTGTACTTCTGGACGGGCTATCGTTGTGATATTGATGTTCTTCATCTGGAGAGCTGGCTTTGGTAACTTCCAGACATCCATGTGAACAATAAAAAACCCAACCACCATGAGAATGAGAATCCCAGTTATTAATGTGCTTCCCCTCCTACTTCTCAAAGAAAGGTCCTCTAAGGCTCACTTGTAAAATCTGGCAGGCAGTTTGAAACTAGCATTTCAGTAAGGGCAGTGAGTGCCTGAAGTGAATTGGCCAGAAAAACAAAAGCTGGCAAACTGACACTGCTTAACAATCCCAAAATTAATTTTCCATGTCAAGTCTCCTCTTCTTTTTCCCTGTGCAGTTCACACAGGAATGTAAAAGGAAATGGTTGACAAAACCCAAATATCTAGTTGTTGGGGGAGGAAGGATAGTTTTGTGGCTAAGGAACAGGAGAGGAGCCGGAAGATATGGGTTCTGTTCCTACCCCTGCCACAGACTTATGTGACCTTGGTAAACTGACATTTTCCAAAGTAGTTTTGGGCACCTTGTCATTTAGATACTCAACGTGAGACACAAAGGGTGTGAATTTCCAGCAGTGCTGAGCATCCAGGAGTCCCACTGAAGTCTGGAGTAGGGCACTCAAAATTAGAAGATACTTTTGAAAAGCTGGCCCTTAACTTTCTGTGCCTGTTCCCCATATATCAAATGGAAATAATATCTACCTGGAGAGGGGTGTTGTGAGGCTCACTTGCTTATTTGTAAAGTGCTTTGAGCTCCTCCGATGGGAGGATCTGTAGACATAAAGTGCTATCATTTGGACTCTGGATATTACTTTTTGCTTATGTAATGTAGCTCCAGAGTAACTGAGTTCCTGGATAGAAAGACACCTCTTTCCCAGAGGAGCAGTGGACTAGCAGGGCTTCAGACGGCATAGCCCTGCCGTTCTGCCACCCACTCCTCATCACAGCTGTTTCACTGAGCTGGGATTTGCTGCCTGCTGTTTGTATTTATTTTCTCTGCTGTTAATCCCGCCAAGAAATGCGAGTGTGTGGAGTCCATAGTGAAAAAAGAGCTTGTTTGTGTCCTGCCCCTTCCTCAACCAAGAGCCCAGACTTTGAAGTATAAAAATAGTTGCGTGTATTATATACATATCGTAGGATGTTTACCATTGGAGGCTGAAGCCTAAACAAGGAATTTGCAAACTGCTCCAGATAATCTGGCTTTATCCTAAACACCAAGTCATGAAGAAAAATACTGATTACAATAAATGAAACCCTTTTATTTGTTTTCTTTTCACAGTTGGAAAATCTGTACACACACACACACAAATGTTGCTTGGGGTCTGAAAGTATTTACCCTGCCAAATATAAACATTCTAAAAATGATACTTGGCATTCCCTGTGTCTTTGCATATTTATTTACCAGGAAGAATCTGTTTACAGAGGTTAGATTATTATTTTTTAAATATCAGGTTTAATTAATCAGATTAAAAAAAAATCAAATGTGCTTTCTTACCAACACCCCTCTCCATTAACAGCGATAAAAAGCTGGTAACTGTTTTTGTATGGGCTGTGGTTAATCCCCAGACAGGTTTATTTAGCAACCTAAGGTGACGCTAAGGGCCAGGCTTTCAAGGCAGCCTTCTAACTGCAACCACAATGTTGCTGTTTGTGTGCGCAGGAAAGCCCACAAACTTGCAGGCTTTCCTGCATGCAAATGATTGTGTAACCTACATTGATAAACTTAGAGATGGCTAAATAAACATATTAAAGGAGCAATGTTTCTCCAGGAAGCTACAGGCTGGAGGAGAGACCCCGGAAGAGAGATCTCATAACCTGGTTTCTCTCCTCCCCTCTTCTTTCCTCCTGCAAGTCTTTTGCTGGAGCTGCACTTTTATGAGGATCATCATTATAGTATTGGAACGTTTCACAAATATGAATGACCCGAACCTCCTGTGAAGTGTTATTGCCACTTTATGGGGTGGAAACTGAAGCAGAGAAGTGCTTCGCCTGAGGTTACACAGGGCATCAGTGCAGAGCTGGGACTAGAATTCAGAGCTCCTGACTCTCAGGCCTGTGTCCGAATCACAGGGTCAGGCTCCCTCCCTGTGGAGAATCCTGAGACTTTTTGTAGAGCTGGTTGGAATTTTTCAAACCGAAATAATTTTCTCTCAAAAAATGTGAATCAGATATTTGTGTGTGAAAAATGGTTGAATTTTTTGGTGTTGCCTTTTGTGGAGAGATTTTTTTTTTAAATGGTTAAAGAAAATTTTATGAAAAATTTTCAGTTAAAATAGAGAAAAATCAGACAGCTGAAAAATGGGTCTACTTTAAACCCTTCGAAACAGCCAACTTTGAATGTTCAAAACGTCGTGTGGAAGTAGATCTTTCTTTAGTGGTTTGTAATTGTGTAGCCTTGCTTCTGTGTGAGCTGACAGAGTTTGCTGCAAACAAGCAGAGTTGCACAAAGCCTGCCTAGCTGGGGTGGCTGGCAGGCAGAGACATTGCCCTGGGGCTCGATAACTCACTTTTCCTAGAAGTTTCTAGGATTCCACATACCTCCCCCATCCCACCACCCCATAAAAATGTAAAAGATTTTGCCCATCCATCCCTTTTTGGACCCTCAGAAAAGCACCTGAGTGAACTAGTGTACTTATACATAGCAGGAAAGAAGCAGGTGTTATAGTCTTGCAAGCACATTGTGGTGCATTTTGTGCAGAGGAATGATGGGCCTCCCTTTAGCAAGGGGCTTGGAAATTTGGCTCAGCCCAAGACTTATTTGATTCAAGAAATCCTTTCCCTGCTAGCCCCCAGAGGCAGGAAAAGTGAAGGAGGCGTCGTCCCTAACCAAGGTGAAAGAAGGAATGGAGCTGGTCAAAAAACGGTATTTTTGTAGCCCTGTTAATGCTTTGAAAATCTCCAACCAACTCTCCCCAGTCTGGCCCCAAGGCTTTCTCTCCTCCCCTGTGTCGGACTCCAGGGGAAAATAGCTTGTGTCACTTGCCATGAGGAGCGTGTTAGTGGAAGCAGTCTTCCCTTCTGCTGACTTTACAGCCTTCGTGTTAGTGCTTCTGTGGTTTCTCCACACTCGCTTCTTTGTAGGGCCGGGGGCTATATCGTGGAGTGGAGACAAATAGCTGGGCTCTTCCACATTGAGTAGGCAAGAGTGACAAAGTAACTCATTGCTGGTGGGGCTTGGGCTTTAATTAACAACAGCTGAAGCACTGCGGAGAAGTTCTGTGTCACGTCCAGCAATAGTAAGGCAAATAATTTTTTTCTTCAAAACTTGCGATAACAGGACTAGAATGTGTAGGTATCTTGTAAAGAGTTGGATAATTGTCCCCCTCTAGCTAGCTTCCTAAAATGACTGCAGACCGACTTCTATTATCCAGATGAAATAGGATGCATTGAATTAGTTGGATCAGTGTCTCAGCTCACGCAGGGTATTTCCATCCCCGTTATTACATATAGGAGGACAACTTCATTTCAGGTTAATGAGATTTTCAGATCATTGAGGTCTAACTGTGTTTTTTTAAACAGATGAAGATGGCAGGGCTCTTCGGAGGAGTTAACCCGCCCTGCCAGAACGGACACTTGACTGAGATCACCTCTCCAAAGCACAACCCCTCAGTGGGTGCTGGAGACACTTGCTACTGGTGGGGTTCAGCCCACAGAAACTAGTGAGCTCCGGACTGAGGTCATCTAGCCCAGTGGTTTTCAAACTTTTTTTCTGGTGACCCAGTTGAAGAAAATTGTTGATGCCCGCGACCCAACGGAGCTGGGGATGAGGTGTTTGGGATGTGGGAGAGGCTCAGGGCTGGGACAGAGGGTTGGGGTGCGGGGGTGAGGGCTGGTTCCCAGCCAATGGGAGTGTGGAGCCAGTGTTCGGGGCGGGGGCAGCGTGTGGAGCCCCGGGGCCCCCCCGCCTAGGAACCGAACCTGCTGCTGGCTGCTTCTGGGGCGCAGCGCGGTGTCAGAACAGGTAGGGACTAGCCTGTCTTAGCCGGGCAGCACGGCCGACAGGACTTTTACCAGCCTGCTTGGTGCTGACCAGAGCTGCTGCGACCCAGTGCCTGCCATTCCGCAACCCGGTACTGGGTCGTGAGCCACAGTTTGAAAACCACTGGTCTAGCCCATTCCCTGGCCAAGGCAAGACTGTTCCTTACGTTGCGGTGTGGGTTTTGTTAATGTTTTCAGGCAAAAATCTTTGGACCGCGGTGGCCTTGGACCTTGGGTTGTCGTTTTACACCTGTGCGGATGCTACCATTCAAACACATCTGAGTCCAAGCAATTGAGAAGGTCTCGCTGTCTTACTGACTGTCTCTTCTGCTGCTGGTTTGTCGCATCTAGTCGAGACTGGAGGCACTGTTCTAACATCACATTGTTGCATGACGCTACAGATTGGGGTGTCATTTGCTATGGGACAAGAGGGGTGGGTAACTCCCCTCCTGGACTTGGTTTGCCAACCCAGACTTGTCATAGGTCTACATGCTCCACTATATCTTCCAACCTCACCCAGACTTTGCATGCAGCCACTAGGAAAGCAATAATTGCCTAGTTTTTCTCTTCATGATGCTATTTGGGACAGAGATTGTTCTATGTGCAGCTATAGTGTATGCACCCCCACAAGATCCCCCCCCCCCCAGAATCTTTCTGGACTGATGCCCCTGTTACAGAGCACTGACTGGACAGAAGAACTAGGAGATCGGACTCACGGGGGTGATCAGAAATAACAGGTCTGTTGCTATTGGAGCAGGGCCAGTAACAGCGGACTTGCTCAAATCAGCCTCAGGGATTGGTGCCAGATGGGGGGAAGGACTGGACCGGTTGCGCAGCAGCCAAGGTGGGAGGGGTGGGAGTGGGCTGTCTCCCATCCACAGCTGATAAAATACACACAATAAAGGAGCAGATGAAGATATCAGAAGAAACTGTAGATGAAACACTTCTCAGTATCTCAGTGCATCCCTCCTGCTATAGGCACAGTCTTTCTTGCAATGGGGCAGATCCTGCTGTCCTTACTTGAGGAAGGAATGGGCGACAGGGGACGGATCACTTGATGATTCCCTGTTCTGTTCATTCCCTCTGGGGCACCTGGCATTGGCCAGTGTCGGAAGACCGGATATTGGGCTAGACGGACCTTTGGTCTGACCCAGTATGGCCATTCTTATGTTCTTATGTTAAAAGTCCTATTGACTTCAGTGAGAGACTTGCCTGAGTGAAAACAGAGTTCTAAGCTCTCCGGCCACCATACAGGAAAGCACTTAAGCACGTGCCTGACTTTAAATACATGAGCAGTCCCATTAGCTCCAGTCTGATTACTCATATGCTTAAGGTTAGGCACATGCGTAAGTGCTTTGCTGCCTTGAGGGCTCTCTCCGCAATGTTGTCTGTTAACGTCTGCGACACTTAACCATCAGCTCATTCGTATACCTGCTGTGACAGGTCACAGCTAAGGGTGCACATGTCACATTAAGGTGTACTGCCTTTTTAGAACGATGTGGAGGGGTCTGGAGCCGCTCAGCCCTCTCCTTCCACTGCTTTTAGCATCCAAGGACAGAGGGGGCTCCCTCACAGAAAGAATTCACACTTGAAATGCTAATTAGCAGCTCATAGATATATAGATGTATTTAATTAGCATTGTTGTCATGGCAGACGCGTATTATTAAAACAGCTGCGATTACGCTGTTCGGTACTAGACGTGCTCATTAACCAAGAAACCAAGGGGAAGAAATGCTTCCTGTGGCTCCAAAAGCTTGTTCCTATGCCACTAGCAAACATCCCTATGGATGGAGATGAATTTAATGCCATCAAGTGCTTTTCTCATTGCCACACTGATGGAATATGTCTTAGCAGAACACCCAGCATGGGTGAGACAAGGTGAAACAGGGTACGTGCATCCAATACCAGGACTGTTGCTAGTTCCTCATTCTCCTCCAGCACTATTCTCTGGCTCCTCTGGAATCTTAATCAACCATTGGAATGTCTCTTAATCCATTTGTCATACGGTGCTGAGGAGGGGGCCATGCCCTTCTGGATAATGAAACCGTCATTGTCCCTGCAATCTGTCTCCTGATGCTCTGCTGTTTGTATCCTGTGTGTCTCTACACTTGAAAAGGTTTGGATTGGTGGAAACAGTCCCACGGATAACACCCATTTCACCTCCTAAAGTAGTGATGTTCGTGATAGCCTGGATGCCATTGCAGTCCCATGACCTCAAGAGAAGGCTTTGCATTTGAATTGCCAGACTGGGAATAGTTGGCATGGGGCAAAAATTGTTATTGTGTCAAGGATTTGGCATGACGCCCTGCATGATGGGAAATGGGCTCTGATCCCAGTCAACACAATGCAGTTGGTTTCTTGCTGACTTGTACCTGCCAAATCCCTGGTAGGATAAGTAGTTATGGCTGATGTCATTCTTTTTTCGGTCCATATTTATTTTTATAGGCATCTGCATGGCTGGTTCTAGACTCGTCCTATGTAACACTATGCAAATACCTCATACATTTCAGGCTCTGAGAATAAAACACACCCTGACTCCCTTCCCTTGTAAAATGTCTGTGGTCTAATTGAAGAGCTCATAACTTGCTCTTTTTATGACCAGCTGAGATTTTTCTATTTCCGCAGCAAGGCAGTTTTTTTCCCCCCAACTACAGGGTTGAACATTCAGCCGAAAGGAACAAAACAAATGCAAGAGAACGCTACTGCTTTTAACTCCGATCTGCCCTGACAAGTGGCTTCATTAAAAAGTAAGGGGAAGGGAAGAGAGTCCTAGGGAGACCCAGAAGAGGATTCTACCGGGTGAGACTAAATGGGCCATATATCAATTCAATTCTGACCACTGAATGTATCCCAGGTAACATCTTTGTTATTTCTTTGGAGGCAAGGTCCAAGGCTCCATGCCCTTGTCCCAAACACGAAAATCAATTTAAATAGCAGCTTTCCCCATTCTCTACAGCCAGCAGAACTCCATCCCCACAATTAAATGTAGTTTCCCTCACCCGAAGACTCAGATCCAAGTCCCATCGACCGTACTCACGCACCGAGGAACTTTGCAGTGTGCTTCAAAGAACAACACATCAGGGCTACTTTGGTCTATTCCCGAGCAAAGGAGAACGTTCTACGGCTGGCTCCCCTCTCTTCTAACTCAGTTTGGGGATTCAGCTCAAGTACCTCTTCTGATCACAACGGCATCAATGTGGCAGGAAGAGACTGTCAAGTCAGAAGGTCCTGTGCTGTGATGATCATAATGGTTCCTTCTGGCCTTAAAAATCCATGATTCTTTAAAACTAAGGCCCTGATCCAGCAAGCTGATACTTGCAGGGAGGCCTCGGTGCTCACATGGATCAGTTGCAGGATTAGGCTTAGGGGCCCCGGTATTTAGTCATTACTGGGCAAAACTTTCATCACCTTCATTGTTCTGCCCAAAGTCAACAGGATTAGTCTTCACAGTACATACAGTAGCACTAAAATGGGTGAAGGGTGGCAGCCAGTACACAGCGTGCTAAAGAAGAAGGGATTTTGGCCAAGATGAACAGGGTAAAACTCTCCTCTTCTTAAAACTGCCCCGAGTTCTTTCATGTTTACACAGGCCCTGATCCAAATCCCTCTGGAATCAACGGAAAACACTCTCACTGACTTAGGTGAAAAATGTCCCTCTTCCACAACTTCTGTGCAGCGTGCTGTATTCTAGTTGGCTGCTACACTATGCTCTAGAGGTGGCTGCATTTCAAGAGTGTAGTATAAGTATAATTCGTGAAGCCCCTTGGGATTTTTGTGATGAAAGGCACTAATTTTCTACACCATTATAAAATATTGTTTATTCTAAGATGGCAACTTCCTGTTTGATCTATTTTTTGTGATACTTAAGACATGATTTTCAGTCATTACTCTTTGTAATTGAACATATGGTTAGAATATCTTTTTTTATTATCATTAGCTTTCTTTTAAGCTTCCTGCGTGTTAACTGGTCTCTCACTCCATTACTAACTCATGCTCTTATGAGCAGAAAAGGCTACAATGACATGAAATTCAGATGGTTGGAATTGATTAGGTTTTGTTGTTTTGTGTCACTTAAAAGGCTTAGACTGGGCTGGTCCAAGGTACGGGCAGCTCTCAGGTTGCCGTCTGGTCGGTCAGAATCTCAGCTTTTATCTTTGTAAGTCTCTAGCTCTTGTGAATGTAAAGAGAAAGATGTGATTTAGTGTCTAAAGTGGGTAGAGCTTATTCTGTAAGCAGAGCTTAGAGAACCACTCACTTCACCCCGCTGTTCAACTCCTAACTTCAGTGAATGTTTAACACTAAGAAAATTGACTTTACATATTTCAAATTGATGAATGAAAGATGCATAATTGGGTAGTTCTAAAAAATACATATGGCTGTAGATTGGAACAATTATTTGCTTAGGGTCTGATTCTGCACTCGTTACTCAGACAGAACTCAGACAGTAGCATTTTCTAGTGTCACTCTGGTCTGTTACATATGGGCTCAGTTCAACATTCTCATTAACTTCATTGAAAGTGTAATGTTAAAAAAGGTTCCAATTCTGCACCATTGAAGTCAATCAGAGTGTTGCCACTGGGTTTAATAGCAGGATAATTAGGTCTGTGTTATAAATATGCTATAGTACTGAATGTAGCAAGTTATCAGTTGGAATCTATTTGATGGGAAAATCAACAGTAAAATGACCCTTTATTAGAATGTGCTTGACACAGTTGGAATTGACCAACTTTAACCTGTGAAATCTCAGTGGTATCCTTTCTTTCTTTCTTTCTTTCTTTCTTTCTTTCTTTCTTTCTTTCTTTCTTTCTTTCTTTCTTTAAATTTCAGAATTCATCAAACCTAAAGAACTTCCTTAAAATTAGTCTTTAAAAAAATCCACAAGACAAAAATCAGCACCAGGCTTTGAGTTCTTACACAGGTGTAAATGAAAAAATTTATGTAAATTATAAATAGCTAAAGTAACTTTTGTTTACAAAATAAAAACAAAGTGCCTTCTTGCTTGTTTGCCAGACTTCAGTCCAAACAGGACTTTTGCCGGGTATATATGAACTTTTCTTACTAGAGGTTTTATAATGAAAGTTCTGACACACAATTAATTATAGCAGTATGAATGACACTGCTGAAATACTCTATCTCTAACTAATAAGATTTTGGTGCTGATGAAGTTGTAAGAAGAATTAATCTTGCCTAATTTACCCATCCATTAAGTCAAACCGAGGGCCAGATTCTGATCCTATTTACACCAGAATAACAGTGGGAAGTGGAGTTACTCTGGATTTATGCCAGTGTAAATGAGATCAGAATTTGGCCCTCAGATTTTACAAAAATGTAACAGAAATACTAGCACTGTGAAGCACTACCATGCTATAGATTTGTTTTTCTTAACAACTGTGCAACTGACTTACAGCTTGTGCCAAATTTGACAATAATAGAGGTTGGTTTCCTGCCAAGTCTAGTGAGCTGATTTGTATGGCAACATTGGCAACCTAAACTAACGTTTACATTGACTGCTATATTACACATTTATCCTAGGTCAGGGAAGTGGTTCTAATTACCTAGTGTTCAGCAGCGTGACCGCAGCAAGTCTGAGGGAACAGTCCTCTTTTAATGAGCTCATAATGAAATGCTAGGGCTGCGATTTAAAAGCCATTTAAGGGGTATACGGTATATTATGGCCTTTTATCAACGTTACTATGAGCACAACATGTTAGAAACCATTTTGGTGGTGGGAATTAAGCTATTTGTTTTAAGGATAAGTATAGTTACAGCTATTTCCTGCACATTCCAATGACATAGTCGTGTGCTTGCCAATTTGCTCTTGACATGTTTACAGACGGAGAAAGCCACCTTTGGACTAGTTTTCGCAAACATCATGTTCTATTATGAAAACGTTCCCAAGGCTGAGGGTGAAAAGTCTGGCTCAGAATACGTTCATCTCCAGACAGTCTGGTCTCAGTTACTTCTTGGGTAAATTTGGAGTAATTCCATTTGCTTTAATAAGGATGCTCTGGATTTGCACTGGTGTGACCGAGGTTAGGCTCTGACCTTCACTCTTCAGATGGGGTCTGAAGTGAACTAAACCGATGGATTTTTTTTGAGCCGTAAATAGCTCCAGGGAAGCCTTTTATCGGCTCTTCTTTCTCAGTAATAAAAGTGTGAAAACTGTAAGGATGTCCCCCGGTATGAAGGCGACATGTTTCTGTAAAATCACAGAAATGTAGAGCTGGATGGGATCTCAAGAAGTCATCAATGCCCAGCCTCCCGCATTGTGGCACAGATCACTATAGAATGGACCCGCCAGATGATTGAGTCTCACATGGGCAGAGTGAGTGAGAAAGGTGTTTTTACCGTGTGTGTATGATCTTAGAACTGTGGTTTGGCCCTTTTTGTAATGAAATACGGTTCTGAGATATTTGAGTGCAGAAAAAAAACCCCAACCCCCACCATAAATGGCTCGGCTTATATCGTCCTTGTGTCACAACTGCTCAAACTGATATTATTTAAATTTGTTACCCAAAAAATGTTTGCAACGGAGCCAAGACCACGTCTCTGTTAAATTTCACTCCAGAGTAAAATTTTTACAGCCAAGTTATTATCCCCTGGAAAATGGAGCTATCACAGAAGTGCTAACTGCTAACACAACCCTAACTGTAAACCACATTGCTTTACTAAATAAGGAGATGGCTACTTCTTATTAAACATAGTCATACTTGGCAATGTGGATTTTATAACAATATGATGGTTAAGTTTCTGGTGCCTTTTGCAACAGGTAAATCTCCTAGTGCTGAACAATGTTGGCCTTAGTTGTATACTCACTGAGCCGCTCTCGGTCCTGTTTCACCCTTGCCACCATCACTGAAATTGATAGATGTTCATCGGGGCACCATCTGCCCCCACTGTATTTGTTTATGTACATACATCACTATATATAGCTATTCAGTAGTAGTGCTCATTGATGGTGACTCATATTACTGGCAGATAATATACACCAATGATCTAACTACTGTGGAGTGGAACTTGCTTATAATGAAATTGGATTCAGTGCAGCCCAATCTTGAAGCCTTTATTCAGGCAACTCTCTTTCAAAATGATGGCTGTGTGGCATGAGGAAGGACTGCAGGATGGATGCAAAATACTATGAAAATTCTGTATTGTTCCAATACTGTGCAGTGTGCAAATCTGGGTCTTAGCTGGATCAATCCCACTCCCATTGAAGTCCCTAGGGTGGGGTCGGGGGGTTACCATTCACTTCAGTGGAAGCCAGAAAAGGCCCATAATGAGGTTGTTTTATGAAAGGACAGAATGGACCGGATCCAAAGTCCAATAAAGTCAATGGGAGTCTTTCCCTGGACTTCACTGGGGTTTGGATCATGCCCTGTAACATGATTTCATTGGCAAATATGTCCTTAGGTGCAGTACTGCTGCCACTATTTTCACCATTGTTTGTGCATTGTGGAAAAGGAATCCATGGCCAATGTATGATACCAGCACTTTGTGTGTTGCCTCCTCTAATCCACACATCAATGCAGGCGTTGCACTGGGAGCGGGGAGTGAACCAGCTGAAGCATCACAAGCCTGCAGTTAGGAATGGAACCAAAATGATTCCAGGCTTCTGTATCACCAAGAGAGAGGAACAGAGCTCCTTTTAAAATAACAGGTAACAGGGCTTAAACCTGGCATCTGAAAGAGGGCCCAGCTTGCAGCCCTTTCTCAGGCGCTTTGCAGCCAGTGAGAATTTTGGGGTATGCACTCACCACTAGCATGAACCCCTGTATTGATTATAAGAGGTCACTTCCCCGCTAGTGCCATCTTCTAGGGTGAGCATATGAGGGATATTCCATGCCCTTGAGGTGTCAATATATTACCTTTTCCTTCTCATCCTCCAGAACACATTAATAAGGACACATGGCGTGTGCACTCACATACGATCAATGAAGCCTGTTTCACAGTTGTTGCCCGTGAGACATTTGAAGCGAGAACAAAAACATCTTTATTTTTTGAAGTGGCTGTATACAAAAAAAAGGATAGGTTTCAGAGTAGCAGCCGTGTTAGTCTGTATCCGCAAAAAGAACAGGAGTACTTGTGGCACCTTAGAGACTAACACATTTATTTCAGCATAAGCTTTCGTGGGCTGCAGCTCACTTCTTCGGATGCATAGAATGGAACACACAGACAGGAGATATTTATACATACAGAGAACATGAAAAGGTGGAAGTACGCATACCAACTGGAAGAGTCCAATCAATTGAGATGAGCTATCGTCAGCAGGAGGAAAAAAAACCTTTGAAGTGATAATTGAGATGCCCCATAGAAGGTGTGAGGAGAACTTAACATAGGGAAATAGATTCAATTAGTGTAATGACCCAACCATTCCCAGTCTCTGTTTAAACCTAAGTTAATTGTATCCAATTTGCATATTAATTCAAGTTCAGCAGTCTCTCTTTGGAGTCTGTTTTTGAAGTTTTTTTGTTGCAAAGGAGTTTTTTTTAATTTGTATGATAAATCTAAACTCATGTGGATCCCTGGTGTAATGAAATGGAGTTACTGGATGCCAGCAAAAAAAATTGGACCACTGTTAAGGATCATACAAGCAAATCATAGAAGATTAGGGTTGGAAGAGACCTCAGGAGGTCATCTAGTCCAACCCCCTGCTCAAAGCAGGACCATCCCCAACTAAATTATCCCAGCCAGAGCTTTGTCAATCCGGGCCTTAAAAACCTCTAAGGAAGGAGATTCCACCACCTCGCTAGGTAACCCATTCCAGTGCTTCACCACCCTCCAAGTGAAATAGTGTTTCCTAATATCCAACCTAAACCTCCCCCACTGCAACTTGAGACCATTGCTCCTTGTTCTGTCATCTGCCACCACTGAGAACAGCTGAGCTCCATCCTCTTTGGAACCCCCCTCTTCTCTTCTGCAGACTAAATAAGCCCAGTTCCCTCAGCCTCTCCTCATAACTCATGTGCCTCAACCCCCTAATCATTCTTGTTGCCCTCCGCTGGACTCTCTCCAGTTTGTCCATATCCTTTCTGTAGTGGGGGACCCAAAACTGGACGCAATACTCCAGATGTGGCCTCACCAGTGCCGAATAGAGGGGAATAATCACTTCCCTTGATCTGGCAATGCTCCTACTAATGCAGCCCAATATGCCATTGGCCTTCTTGGCGACAAGGGCACACTGGCTCCCTGTGATCCCACTGGATCAGGACCCACATATAGTTTCTAACTAATGTCTAGTGCATACAGCCACCCTCAGGAATGACCGAGAATCTCTTGTGGCTGTATGTTTGGAAACCTTTCTCAAAGACTATGGCATCATCTTATTGGCTGCCTGAAATTGGTAAGGCTCTAGAGTAGCACACCCTGGGAATGTGTATACACATCCTAATATAAAAAGCCAGGTGACTCAGAGACCATGAGTCAGAGGAACATTGGCATTTTTAATTAATTCTGCTTATTTTCTTTGTGGAAGAAAGGTTGACAATCCTGGCGCAGATCTGGCATTTATTTATGAATGCATTCCGAACGCACACAGTATAAAAAACAACGACAAGCCTTTGGCTAGAGAAGGGTGGGCACGGTGCTGAGATTCTGTATCTGGCTCGCCTTACTGCCTGCCGGTAAAATTCTTTCCATGTGAGTCCTAGTGGGGTGGTGCTTGGTGTAATGGAGCCCTTGGCAAGAGATGTATCTTGTCCCCGTTCCTGCCTGTGAATCAACAAGCAGGTTCACCATTCCCACCCCCACCCATGTGGCATCTCATCTTATCTTTCCCCAAATTCTCCGGATGGGAAACTTGTCTCTTTGCCAGGTTGTTTCCTCCTCCACACTTCAGGGATGGGCTTCTGGAGCTTGGGAACAGCTTCTTTCCTTTCCCAGAGTCACAGTCCCTCTCCTGAAGAGTGGAACCTTATGTGGCCAACTTCCATGGAAAGACTCATATTGACCTAAAAGTCTGTTTACCAAGTGCTGTTAGAGTGGTCAGTCTTTATACACATAAAGGAAAACAGTCACTGCACAAAGGAGTTCACAGTCTAAAGGCTCAATCCTGCAAGGTGCTTAGCACCCACAACTTGCAATGACCACTCAGCGCCTGGGTGGATCAAGTTAAGCCCATGCGACCAGTAACCCCAATGCAACTCTGTGTTATAGGTGCAATTAATGTGTCCACCTCTATGCATCAAGGTAAAGCTTAGACTCCAGTGACAAATTCTTTTGATGTGCAAGCAAGAATAGAAATAACTTGTTCTCTGATAGCTGTGTTGGCTCTGTTGAACTAATAAGAGTAGAAAATAGTAAACGTATCCTCTTTGTTACTAAAATAAGTAGTTATGACTCTGAATGCACACAGGAAGCAGATCTGGTGAGTAAGAAGGCACTGTTTAAAGATGACAATCACTTTTATGGCCTTATCTGCTTTTAAAGGCCAGAAAGATCCACCACCCTTGTGCACACACAGCTTAATTGGACTCAGTGTATCTACTCTGGAAAGATAAAGGGGTTGACTTGATTCTACTGAGACTAGACCAGATGGCTCTAGGGAATCTACATGTATGATCTTTTCCCCATACACAAAGAGTATGCATAGTCTTTCATTCTGAATTACTTTTATTTTAGAACAAAAGTAAATTCTTCATGAGTGAGAGCATAGTGTGTGCATCTCCTCTCTAACAGGCTGCATTACTCTGAGAACAAAGTGACGGCTGAATCCTACATGCAGGGTGAATTCTTGGAAATGTGAAGGTGCGGTACACAAAGGAAAGTGATATTCTGATTTCGTAGCTGCATATGCCATAAAGTGTTCTAAAGCTGATACGTAGGGCATTAAGCTGGCCCCTCTGGCTTAATTAAAAAGCTAGAGACACTAAATAAATCCAAGATGACATGCAGCTTCAGATCCCTTAAGTGATTTTAAAATGTCCACCATTGCAGGAGAACATTATCCCTTTAACACTGAGGAGAAACTAACTGGCTCGCTGGTAACTCAGCAATCAGACATTTCCTGTTAGAGTTTTCCAGAGGCAGTACATGAGGAAAAGATAAAGAGTTGGGCTGCGAAGTCAGGCAGCCATAAAAATCAGGAACAATAAAATAGAGCAAAATTAGTTACAAAACTGCTGAAGGTTTTTTCCTCCCCGATCCCACCCTTTCCCCCAGCGTTTTAAGCAAACTAAATTTTCCCTGGGTTATGAATTGCACCTTGGAGGAAAGAGCCTGAAAGTCAGACAGTCTCTTAACTCTGAACAGGTAAACAGCTATAACGTATGGAAATATTTACAATAAAAGAGGCTTCTTAATAACGGTAGGAAATAACCATGTCAGCAAAAATATGAAGTGTTTCTAGCCCACTAGCCAGTGCTGCAGCACTGTGTTTCAATAACCATATATTCTAGATCTTGGCAGGCATTTATGATAACTTTTTTGCAGTGTAACCCTTCACCTAGGATAACACAAGGGACAAGTACATAGATGGTGAGATGGTCAGTACAGCACATGGATTGATCCATCCATTTACACAGTGTTTGTTTTGAATTAGTAAACATGTCACCTAAATTTGGTGTAGCAGCTTTTTATCTTATGTTAAATGATTGAATAACAATGTATTGGAAGTTCTAATGGTAGCAAACAGCGTTTCCTGATCCAAAGAAAGTACATTCCACCTCGAGGCAAAAAAAAAAAAAAAAAAAAGGGGGCAGTGTGCAAACGCTGATTTAGAGCCAGAGAATTTCATATCAAAAGTCCCCAAGATCCCTTACAGTAATTGCAAGCAACACATACAAGACCTGAGTTCAAATAGCTCAGAGTGCTGAAATTCAATCCGTTTCAGGTCCAGAAGCCAGTGGGGAAATGGCTTTGACAAAGAGAGAAAGTCAAGGCTAGTTTGGAACAGAGCCAAAAACTGACTTAAAAACTACAAAGCAAACTTGTCAGAAATATGCCCCGCTACAATGTATTTAGGGCCTGATCCCGCTCTTCCTGAAGATAACAGAAGCGTTTCCACTGACTTCAGTGAAAGCTGCCTCAGGCTCCTGGAGATGAGCTTGGGTCAGTCCACCCAATTCTTTAACTTGAAGGAAGTTTCAGCTCAGAACTTTCTGATTGTGCCCATTTTTAATACAATTTATTTTCTTTAGTGTCTTGCATACAGTGTTCATGAGCTGTATAGAGTTGCTGTGGGAAATGCAAGAGAGAGAGCAGCTCGACAAATCGACAGCATGTTTTAGGAAAAATTAAGAATTTTTCAGACTTTTTCCTACCAAAACCAAAAATCCAAATGGTTTCTGGTCCCTCCCTCCTTCTCTCCCTCCTTTCCTCCTTTTTTCAGCGGCAAAATGGAAAAAGGAAAGAGAGAGGAAAAGGGAGGCATCTGTCAAGTATTAACTTTAGACTTTTTGGTTTTATACATCAAAAAATCTGAAAACTCCCCAAACCTGAACATTTTCATTCTTATAAAGGCTATTTTTGGTCCCAAAAATAATTTTTGAGTGTCTACCAGCTCTGAGACATTGGCGATATTAAGGGAATCTCCAAGGAAGAAAAGAGACAAATTTTCAGCTGATCTTGTAAGTTAAATGGAGAATTGAATGAAGAACAGAGATGCAGGGAGGCGGCTCTAGATAGCAAGAACTGCAGAGGAGAAGGCTCTTGCATCAACGGTGTAAGAGTGCAATAGATTGTGGCATGAATTCACGCTGTGCACAGGAATGAGGTTCACCCTTGGACTAGAAAAGGAATGTCTGGGTGCTCTGAGCATCCCTGGGAACTGAGGTTCCCAGCCCAGCAGGGTTGACTCCAGCTATTGAGGTATAGTGAGTAACAGGCAGTTCATTGTGGCGGAGGAGTCTTTACAAAGCAGAGGGCCTGAATCTGCGCTGCCTTGTATGCTGCACATTGCTTCCAGACGTGAAGCATGGATGCAAAACGCCGCCAGATCAGCAAGGCTTTGGGCAGGCGTGAATTATGGCACAGAGTATAAGGCAGAGGAGAGTCAGGCCTGAGGCCTTGTTTATATGGTGAGCATTAAAGCCCCAGTCTCTTTAGCCCACTTTTCCCACCCCCTCCCAAAGTGCAGCACACGGTGCCATGCTCTCTTCTGGTGGTGCTGCATGTCTCTAGCTGTGAAATGTGTCGGGATGAACGGTGCTATAGGGACCATTGAAACATGATGAAGCTAAAGGAACTCTGATCCTCTGCATGATCTTTGTCCCTCCCTCTGTTCTGCCTCCCTTAGGGCTCAGTTGTGAGGCACTGAGAGAATCTGCTTGGCTGCCATCAGTGCGGCCTTCCTGCATACAGCTGGTGTAGATGCTGGCTGTTAATCTCTGTGATGCCTTGTAGTGGTTCATGTTTTAGAAGATGCCACGGCAGCCCAGTGCACATCATGCCTGTCGCAGTTCGTATTTAGCAGCGTAAGCATAGACTTTTTGTTAGGTTTTCCGATGAATAACAAACTTAATGGACAAGTGGATTTTTTAGGCTCTGTTCTTTCCTCTGACACCCCACCAGGAGGTGTCAGTGATCTCACAGTCTCGGGATTTCAGCCCTTGGAGTCTCTGGTGGAAAGCAGCTAGCCACAGATATGCTCATAAGCGCAGGACCCTTTCCAGCTCAGACATGGAGGAAGCGCCAAGAGCGAAACAAATAATACTTGAGGTTAAAGCGTAAAAAGCTGAAATTGTGTTAGTATCACAAAGCCAGATCGCTGAGTCTGCTAGGGGAGTTCCACAATCATGACACAGAACAGCGTGTGTCAAAAGGTTGTAAAGATAAGTGAGACGCAGCTGATGCAATGCTGTGCCTGGTGGAGGAGTAATTAGCTGAGACTAATGTCAGAGCCAGTGCAGACCGGTGGAGATGAGTAAGAGACAAAGTTTAAATGCGTGCAACTCCAGTTGGTGTTAGGCTACAGGCAGCATGCTGAAAATTCCTTCAGACACTGGTTCTGCCCCAGGAGCAACCTCTGGCACCATAAGATTGGGCATTATTCAGTATTTATAGTGCAGTAGCACCCAAAGGCCTCATCAGGATTGGGGCCACGTTGTGCTAGGCAGTACAAAAACAGAGACAGGACGGTCCCTGCTTGGCGAGTTTGCAGTCTAATTTAGGACATGATGCAAGATACATGCAAACAATAGGAAGGAAGAGGGGTGAGGGTAGAGATCAGATCAAAGACTTCATGGGCTAACAATGAGTGTGGCTTGGTTCCTGCAACCATTATCTAATCTTGAATTGACAAGGGCATGAACTACTGGACTCAGACAATAATGGGCCACATATGAGCTGTTAAATGGCAGACTGGTGATCAAACCTTTTCCATTGTGTCCTGGTGTTAAAAATAATGCTCCAGTTCTTCTGCCCTGGTACTTACTGATGAGTCCAAATGGCCAGTTTTGCATCTGGATTTCCAGCACCACCAAATGCCTGGGGTTTGCTTTGGTACCTGTACAGAGATGGGGGCTCTTTGCAAAAGTCAGCTGTCAATCCAGAGGCAAATTGCAAATGCCCTCCAAGATTGAGGCTGGTCAGCCAGGAGGGAATTCAGGCCCATCTCCAGTGGCAACAGTATTACCTTTAGCTGTAAATAACTCCAGCTCCACTCCTAGTGGCAACAGTGGAATCCCCTGCAGACAGAATTCCCACTGTCTCATCCCACACTGCAGCCATTGATCTCGCCCTAGCCCCTTGTGTGGTTCTATCTGCATTCCAGTGATGCCTACCTGGTATTAACATTTCCCAGAGTTTATCAGCAGTTGACAGATAGATGTTTAATGACCCATCTAATGCAAAACAGCTTATACCTTTAGAATTAATGAGGCGATAAAATGCCTTAAAGACTAATGAAAAGGAGTACTTGTGGCACCTTAAAGACTAACAAATTTATTTTAGCATGAGCTTTCGTGAGCTGCAGCTCACTTCTTCGGATGCATAGAATGGAACACACAGACAGGGGATATTTATACACACAGAGAACATGAAAAGGTGGAAGTATGCATACCAACAGGCAGAGTCTAATCAATTGAGATGAGCTATCGTCAGCAGGAGGAAAAAAAAACTTTTTGAAGTGATAATTAAGATGGCCCATAGAAGGTGTGAGGAGAACTTAACATAGGGAAATAGATTCAATTGGTGTAATGACCCAACCATTCCCAGTCTCTGTTTAGGCCACAGTTAATAGTATCTAGTTTGCATATTAATTCAAGTTCAGCAGTTTCTCTTTGGAGTCTGTTTTTGAAGTTTTTTTGTTGCAAAATTGCCACCTTCAAGTCTGTCACTGAGTGGTTAGAGAGGTTGAAGTGTTCTCCCACTGGTTTTTGAATGTTATGATTCCTGATGTCAGATTTGTGTCCATTTATTCTTTTGCATAGAGACTGTCCGGTTTGGCCAATGTACATGGCAGATGGGCATTGCTGGCACATGATGGCATATATCACGTTGGTAGATGTGCAGGTGTACGAGCCCCTGATGGCGTGTCTGATGTGATTAGGTCCTATGATGGTGTCACTTGAATGGATATGTGGACAGAGCTGGCATCGGGCTTTGTTGCAAGGATAGGTTCCTGGGTTAGTGTTTATGTTGTATGGTGTGCGGTTGCTGGTTGGGAACCTGAAGCAAATACTCACCAGCCTGGTAGATGATTGTTGAGGTTCAGGCTACATCATGAAAACATGCCTTTTTCAGGACTACAGCCAAGCATGTTTGGCAGAGGGTACCCAGCTGTGAAGTTTGCTCCCTCAATTAGAGCCTGAGTGAATGAATGAATGAATGAATGAATGGTGAAACATGGTCTCAGTGTAAACAGGAATGGGGCCAAAGGCTTTACTTTTAGGTGTCATCGCATGAGTTTCCAGGTTAGTACTGGACAGGGCATATTTGGGGATCTTGTGAAGAAAACCAGCTCTTTAAGTGGTGTTCTGTCTCTGGAGCTTTTCACGCCGTACGAGCAATTAGGAACTGGCTCCATTGGATGAGTGTAATTGGCCTGCCGGAGGCTGTTCAAGCTAGGGCAAGATGTCACAGGTGGGAAAGTAATGAGACAGGAATACGAACAATGAGTCCTGTGGCTGCTGCAGTTTTCCCACACGATTAGAAGAGATGAGTGCTCTGGGGGAGTTTTGCCTGGGTACAGAGGAGAGGATTGCCCTGCCCCAAGTCTTCACACCAAAGCTCTGTCCTTTGCAGCTACGTCGTTTTCATTTGTTTGATCCTATGCTGATATCTTCTCTCTGGGATGATAACCAGGCACCGGAGGTATTTTAAAGTGACAGTGGCATATGACTAGTCTAGATCTGAGGGTTTCTTCCCTGAACAGGTATCATACTCATGCTGAGCGCATGAAGACATTGGCTTTAATCCTTAGGAACAAAAGAGAGTGAGCAATCCTATTTCATTGCACACATGAACGGTGTGCAATGAAATACACCAAAGGGCAACCTGGGTTGGGGTTCTCAGCCCAGGAAGTGAGCAGGCTCTGATTTTGCGGCGTGGTGCCCTTGGAGCTGGAGAACAAGGATGAGCCCTGCATTCTTTGATCTTTCCAGAGGACGGGAATTTTTCAGGTCTCCCCAATGGTGTGGAAGACATATACAAACAGTCAAAGCAATTATTTTTAAGACATTTGTGTGTATTGGGTCAAGTCCATAAACCCTGATTCAGCATTGACTCAACCCTTATTTCGGCAAACTCCCCACCTCCGCCATTGACTTCAATAGCAACTGAGTCAGGGCTTCCAGATTTAGCACACTGTAAACTTGCTACCAAAAGCTGGAGCCAAATCCTTAAGGTCCTAACCCCCTGCAGCCCCTGCTGGGTTCACTGGGATTGTATGTCCTCAACACCTCTCAGGATTTGGTGTAGTAATTGTATGAAAAAAAGAGTTGGCTACCAGGCCAAAAGTGACCCCAAATAACTAAACTTCTTGGGTCACCATCTAGGTAACGAAGAGCAACAAATGCACAGCAGTGCATTGGCTAATGGCTTTTAGAGTCAGTGATGTGCTGAGCTGTGCATTTCATAACAGGAGTTATGCATTTCATGCGGGAATGACGGAGTGAACCACTCTGGCCTGTGTTACGCTGGAGGTCGGAATAGATGCTCACAGGGGTCCCTCTGGCTTTACTCTATGAAACTTCAAATGTGACTGCTGTTCATCACAATGCTTTCCTATTGATTTAAATTCATTTCAGACAATTAACAAAATATTGATCTATATGCACAAAATATCCCTGCCATGTTACAATTCCTGCGAAACCCTATTCCGAAACTACCAGCCTGTGGCTAGGATGTATAAGACTGCCAGCCTATGGCTAGCAAGACTAACCAAATATTTATGTTACTTATTTGCACAGAATCTTTGCCTATGCCATTGTGCTTGACATGGATTTATCTCAGACAATGTGATCAGTTTTAACCTTACTAAGTACAATTGGTAAAAAAAAAAAAAAAAAGAGGTATTCCATGATTATTCATACCCATCTAAATGATCCTGAATTTTGTCTACTCATAGCGTAAGAGTAAGTGTTTGAAGGATTGGACTCAATGTAGTAGTCTCTCATGTGTTGCTACACCCTTCATTGCCCTTAACCATTCCTTTCATCAAGGTAAACAGGTTTGATTACCAGTTTAAGTAACTTACTGTTTTGTCTTATTTTGTAATTCACCATTAATAGGCTTTGAAGAGAGACATTTTCTGCCAACATAAACAGTTTCTTGAATGTAAAAGAAATGAGTCCTTGCTTGCATTAGTCTGCTGTGAACATTACGAGTGCTATAAAATAATCATGTGAAAGTTGACGGTTTCAGCTGAGCGTCAGAATCTCCTTTTGGCCATTCCAAGGCTTCCACAATACAGTCTAATTTAGTTCTTGGGGTTTTCTTTTCTTTTTAACAGAGTAGCCATTGAAATCACCTAGTCCAGGGGGCAAGGCCTTGAAATCCCTTGAAGGTCATAGACCTGTTGGCCCTGAGAACTGCAACAATCCTAAACTGGTAAATTCCAGTGTGTAAGGGCTTGAGCCAAAGCCCAGGTCACTGAAGATTCCTGCTGATTCCAGTGGGCTTTGGATCACCCCTTTGTTTTTCCCAGAGCCACATAAAATCTACATGACAGATATATTGAGAATGCCCCACAACGTAGTATCAAGGCAGTCCTCTCTTCAGTCATCGGTTCAGTACATTCACGGCAACCAAACGCAGGGCACGGTGCAAATATATGAAACAAAAATGGATAAAATCATCAAAACCCAAACCAGAGATTGGCCTGAATTTACCCCAAAAGCCTAAAACCCAGACTGAGCACCAGGAGTAACACTGCTATTTATAAAGACTCAACTGAAAATTTCATAGGACAGAAGTCAGCAACTGGCCACTGGAGTTCAAATCTGAAAGTTATTTTTTAATATAAGAATGCCTGGTCTTATCTTCTTCATGCACCCAAAAGTCTCTTTGACTTAAATTGGGTGAACAGAAGTCAACTGGGTTCCAAGTCATCCTCAGTGTTAAATAGCATTAGCTCGTCAGCAACATGTTATTTCAGTTAACAAACCTGGAAGAAAGCTGTAGAGAAACCAAAATTCACTTCTGGTAGATTTGGTCATTGAAGTGTGGCCCTGTGTTATTTATTGCGTAATCAACTACTGTACCATATTCCTTCTCAATAGAGCAACGTTCTGCAATGATAGATGGAAATAATATCAGTGCCTACACCATACAGTCTGTCGTCTAGAAATTTGTATTTACTAGTTAACGTGATGGCAGTTACACAGTGATCAATATTCAGATTTGGAAAGCTAGCAAAAGGGATAGAAAATAGAAATGTTTCTTTTTCTCCATAATACCGGCTGCATCTGTAACCTTCATGCCAATATTGACGGGGGTTACACTTGTATCTCCGTTGCATGTATAAGGCTGGTCTACACTGAAAACGTACATTGGCATAACTATGTCTCTCAGGGGCCCAGCGCCGACTTTTCAAAGTGCCGGAGGGTGCTTGACCCCCAGTCCTGCCCCTACTCCCCCCTCCCTCCAAGGTGCCCTCCCCACCCCGCCTCTTCCCACCCCTGCCTCACTCCCACCCCACCTCTTCCTGCCCGCACTCCACTCCTGCCCCACTTCTCGCCCAGTTCCGCCCCCTCCCCTGAGCACGCCACGTCCTCGCTCTCCCCCATCAGCCTCCTGCACACCACGAAACAGCTGTTTGCGGTGGATGGGAGGCACTGGGAGGGAGGGAGAGGCGCTGATCTGCAGGGCCCGCCAGCAGGCAGGAGGTGTTGGGGTGTGTGTGGAGGGGAGCTGATGGGGGGCTGCTAGTGGGTGCTCAGCACCCACCATTTTTTCCCTATGGGTGCTCCAGCCCCGGTGCAGCCATGGTGTTGGCATCTATACTCAGGGGTGTGAAAAATCTGTGAAGCTTTGCCGACCTAACCCTCAGTGCAGAGGGTGCCAGGTCGACAGAAGAATTCTTCCGCCTCTCAGGGAGGGGTTCTCCCGTCACTACAGTGTCTACACTGAAGCTCTACAGTGGTGCTGCTGTAGTGTTTTAAGTGTGGACATACCCTATGGCTACCTATTTCATGCCATGTCAAATCCTCACTGGGTATGCTAGCCTCCTCTTCTTTAATTAAACAAAATGCCCGTCCTATGGAGAGATCAAAGCTTCTGTTAGGTAATTCCCTGCTGTTAGAGTCAAAATCCTGTCCTACAATTAGACTTTTATTGGTTTCTTTTCTCTGCCTGGGATTTTAGTTTCAGACTGTGGCTTGAAATTATTTCCCACTGTCGCATTGCTTTCCTTCGCTGTTGAATAACTTGGGAGGGGTTTGTTAAATGGATGTTGCTACATACCAGGACTTTTTCACGCACATGGATCAGTGACCGCAATCTCTCACATGCTAATATGGTGCCTGCAATCTAAGCGAATACCAGGGATGGAAGTTGAGATTAGAAAAATTTGAGTTGGAAATAAAATACAACTCTTTAATAACAGGAGTTGTAACCAGATGACCTCCTGAGGTGCCTTCCAACCCTGATAGTCTATAATATGTGATAACGGCTCAGCAAACAGCTTGCCAAAGGAAGAAGCAAAATCATCACCACCTGGGAGTCTTCAGATTAATATTTTTATAGCAACAAGGAGCCTTAAGCATGGATCAGGAGCCAAAGGTGCTAGGTGCTGATGACTTTCTGAAAGATATGCTACAGTTCAGGCACAAGTTACCTGCCTTGATGATGATCAGTTACTTATTAGGGAAGATTAATTCCATCTGTTACAGGAATTACTGGATGGAATTCTATAGCCAGTTTTATGCAGAAGGTCAGACTGCATGATCAGTGTGGTCTCTTCTGACCTTTCAGACTCCATGAAAACTGCTCATCTATACCAACAAAAGCATGCTGACCATTTGTGGAGGATACCCTGGCAGTCTAGGCTAAGTTATTCTACATTTAATGCAAGGGACATGCTTGGGCATACTTAATTAAAGCCACTCTTCAATTCATTCCACGCATGGGCTTTGTGACCTGCGTGAATGATCCTTGCATCTTGGCTGCTGTTGGGAGGGTTCTGACTTTTTGCTCAGGAAAGCTAGAAGTCATCTCTGTGCAGAGCACCAGCATAAAGCCTGTGCACCATTTAAGCTCCACAAGAACTTTTAATACCCTATGAGCAAGTAATACTCAAATAAATGATTTGCTGGCACCTGGAAGCCAGGTTGTTTTTTTTTAAATAATTATCCAGCACACGTGGTTTTTAAATGATTTGACCAGCTAATAAATTGGGCTGATAGCACGATCCAGGATCCTTAAGGAGGACATATATGGTGCAAGCCCTCTGCTCCAGAGTCAATTTCACCCAGATGTGATTGCATCCTTCAGAGCAGAATCAAACAATAGGGCAAAAGCATTCACCATCATGGACCTCTTCTGTTTCCACTTTCTGCTGACTGGAATTCAAACCTGCCCCATACTTAGGAGCTTAGAAACAAGATCTTCAGGTCTTTCCTAGTTGTAATGAGAACACACCCATGCAGATTACATGGGGAGATCAAAGGGAAGAGATTTGCAGGACTTCTTAAAATGAGTCTCTTAATTTTCCCTTAGAACTCAAAAGATACCGTCAGCTAAAAATATTTAAGAGCTGAAACAAATAAAGCCCCAGTAGAGTCCATGGCTGTCTTGATTTGCTTGGGCTTATCTGAGCTTTGCCCTGGAAAAACGTGAATTGTTGACTCTCTCTCCATTTTTTCTTCTGCTTTTCAGTCCTCAGGTACCTGGAACCCATCCCAGAAAAACATGAGGCTGAGCCAACCCTGTGAAAAGCTGGTGTTTTCCAAGCTTTTTCTGAAACCTGGCGGGCTGTGCCTGAGTTTGAATATTTAAGAGTTCCCACAACTTCCATTTAACAACAACCAAAAAAAAAAAAAAAAAGCCGAGCAGCAGGGTTTCCAGATAAGCTGTTGGGAGGATAGTGGGCAGCCGGAGACTGTGTTATGCTGGGAGCCTCTACAGGGCATTATGTTATTCCAGACCAGTCGTTTCCAGGAGCCAGGCCTTTTATTACTGATGGGTGCAATTGATACTGTGTGCAGAGAGTACAGACAAGGCTTCTGCATCCATTTGTGGGGCATGAGTGGTGCCTAGACCCTGAGCTGGTCCTTTGCACAGAAGTGGATTTTGTTCTGTATGCACTAGGCCCCAGTGTTTGGCAGGATAAGCAAAGAGGCAGTTTTCAAGAGCATCTTCAGCAGTTTAGGTCGGAAATAACGTTGCCTTTTAAGTCAACGGAAATAAGCAAAGTTTTGGAGCCAGAGGTGTTTGTTTGGCTGAAATTGTTCTCTGAGGGCCAGACCTTGGACATGGTACAGGACTCCTGGGGGAATGAGCCCCTTCCCATTCACTCTCTGGCCCTGACGTCAGTCATCCCCTGCAGCCGCTGCATTCCTCCCTCTTGCCACACCAAGGGGTTGGCTGGCGAATCTGCAGAGTTGCCCATTCTCTTCCCCGCCGTCCACAAAACACTCCTCAGCCCCAGGGCACAGGGACCCCCCACAGCACGGTGCTCCTCCTCTCCCTGCTTGGGCAGCAGGAATGTGACCATTCTTCTTTGCTCAGGGCGGGATTTAGGCCTGGTTGCAGAACCTTTCATTAAAAAGAGAGTTGTTTTAAAAGCTTGACGAAGAGAGTCTAACCTGTTACAGAGCTGTGAACGCTAAATAAGCTTTTTATAGAAACAGTCGGTCACCTATTCATGTGCCGAATAGTCATCCCTCGACATCTCCATTTCAGCTGGGGTTTTCTAAGCAGTCTAATGAGTCGGGTGGCCAGATCCCATCGACTTTCAATAGGATTTGGGTGTCTAAGGTCCTTAGCTGCTTTGAAAATCCCACCACTTAATTCCTCAATATATTTAAGGCACTAGGGGTCAGCTCCACACCTGGTGTACGTCTGTGCAGTTCCAGTGAGTCCAGTAGAGCGGAGCCAAACTATAGCAGCTGAGAATCTGGAGGCAAAATTGGGAGTCAGGAGACCTCGGGTTAAGTCCATGCTCTGCCACTGACCTGATGTATGACCATGGTGAAGTCACTTCCCCCTCTATGCCTCTGTTTCCCTTCCTATTCCTCATGTATTTCGTTTGTACATTCTTTGGGGGCAGGGGCCAGGCTCTTACTATGTGTTTGCACAGTGCCTAGCACAAAGGAAGATCCTGCCCTTGACTGGGGCCAGCAGATGCTACCGCAATCCAATGTTAGATAAGCCGCCCTAAATGTCACTTCCATTGCACAGGGCACAGTCGCCTCCTGTCCCCAGTCAGACGGTAGGGATGGGGTGGAGGGGTGGAGAATCTGTCTTCAGATTTCTGGACCCCACCCAACCTCCTGCCCCGTCTGTTCCCAGATAGAAGAATTTTATTTAAATAAAAAACACCAAACCCTCTAAAATGACAAATGCTGCTCACTGGTGCTGTGAGGTTCAGAGAACCTGCATCTTCCTTCCCAGCCCATGTACAGTTCTCACGCTGGCTTTCAAAAAAGCCCAACCAGGAAAACAAGCTGACAACGAATTTTAATCTGGAAGATGAAACCTGACATAACAGGTAGTTGCATTTTTTGTATTTTCTGGTCATTGCCTAAAAGCAGCTTTTAAATATTTCTCCCTTTGCACCACCAGAGAAATCATCTATTTGCTTCTGAAGTAAAAAGAGACCATCTTAAAACCCCTCCAGTGTCCTTTAAAGCTTCTGAGCTAACTTTTTTCTTTTTAACATTATGGGCCTGATTTTCAGGGAAGCCAGTGGGGATTTTGCCATCGGCTTTGATGGGAGGGGAGCAGGAGCCGTTTTTTTTGTGCCCAGTGCTATTGAAAAAACAATGTTCACAATAAATAGTAATGTAAAGCATTGGCTTCTATTGCCCTTGTCACTGTAGCGTCTGTGAGTCTCTCAGCCAATAACGAATGTGTCATGCTTTGTTTTCATCTTCCCTTCTACAGTACAACGCAGAATGGCCTAGATTGGGTGTTGCCCATCACACAGTGGACCATCCTTTCTCTCTTTAATATACGTATAGTGCCTGAATGTCCACTTCAGGGGAAAGCAGCCAACTCCTGCCAAAGCGTCTCCATGTTTTGCTGTCTGATCAACCAAATTGCGTAGGGTAACTAAATACCTTCTGCAGCTTCCCACATCCACTCTCCCACCTTTAACGTCCGTTCCTGCAATTGGCAGCATGTGGACAGATTGTTGTTCAGATCCCCTTTGAAACCAGCAGAGTTCTGTGTGGGCACAGCAGTGTGTCTGACTCTGCCCGTTGTCAATTGCAGGCTTGGGGCATTAGATGCCAACTACTTCAGGCTACGGTATTCTCTCTCTCTCTCTGTCTCTCCCCCGGACACACACACCTACACACACACACCCCTACACTTTTCACAATAACTTGAACGGGGATTGCCATTGTCGAGCACTATTTTTAAATATTTTTTTATTCTGTTATAAATATCAACTGACCAACATAGCAGAATTTGGCTTCACTTCACAAAACGTTGTCTTCACGCTTGAAAAAGAATAAGAAGTGGTTCTTGATATTTTTTTAGACATACTTGTAGACCAAATAAAAAATGATTGTACACTTTTATACACTGTTATAATACTGTACCAAATGCCAGTGTGCATACACCTCTGTTTACCTGTCAATATCGCACAAAAGCATAAGCATTTTAGATAAAAATAATTTTAAAATATATATTTTCCCTTTCACATCAAGCTCTTGTGCAGCCCTCCAATGTTGTGCTATAGAATACAGCTGGTCAAATACTGGATTAAAGTAGTTGTCAAGTAATGTACTAGAAAGCCAAGGTTGGGAAAGGTAATAACTTTTTTGGACCAACTTCTATGGGTGAAGGAAACAAGCTTTCAAGCTCCACAGAGCGAGCACTTTTGGTCAGTGTGGAGCTCAAAAACGTGTCTCTTTCACCGAAAGAAGTTGGGCCAATGAAAGATATTACCTCACCCACCTTGTCTCTCTCATATCCTGGGACCGACATGGCTACAAAAATACTTGAAATAAATAATATGGGAAACTAACAGGACTTTGTTCAAGAAATACACTATTCAATCCTTGTTTAGCCAATGGAGAGCTTATGCTCATCAAATAAAAGTGGCGTTATCAGATAAATTACCTGAAGATCACTGGACTAGCGCTCAGAGTGGATGAGCCAAAGCCCAGTGAAGTCAAAGAAATAAACTCCATTCATGTCCCTGGGTTTTGTGTCAGGACTATAAAAAAAGCCCGAATAGCTCTGAGTGGATCAGGCCTCTTGGTAGAGCCTCCTGACAGGATTGCAAACGAGTCTAGCCCCAGAGACCAGGGAATTGCATCCCACCAGCTGACTCAGAACCTCACCCACGGCCAGTGGCAATGTCACCACACCAGTCGGGACAAGCGGTGTGGCGAGGAAAAGGAGAGCAGATCAAAAGGTGCTTGAGGAACCAATGCTGGCTCTGAATGTGATTTGGAATCGGGATCAGGAAGTCTTAAAAATTGTGATCGGTTGTGCACATGTGTACACAGGAGGTATATCATTCATAGGGTGCTTGTACGTTCACTAGTATAGTCACGGGGATGGGTCTTTCCGGCTAGCACCACATCAGGTCACTAAACTGTACTCCCTCAGCACAAATATTCAGAGCTGCACAGACGTGATCGCTATGAACCTCATCCAAAACCCACGAAAGTCAATATTCAGACTTGCATGTAGTCCAGTGAGCTTTGGACCAGGCCTTACCTTCTCTTAAACAGACACTGCTGCCCGTCACAATTTTACAAATATATATATATTTTTTACTACTGTTTTATTGAAAAAAAAAAGAAAAACCCTCAGGAACTTGCAACTCACCCCGTTTCCTTACCAACTACACCCTACCTCCTCTGCATGCTCTCTGGCATGGTAATGTGGGATCGCTCTTCTCTGCTGGCTCCACAAATTGGTACGCTGCTTTGTTATTATACGTGTGCTCACAAACACTGGCCTGCTTCACAACACTGCTGGGGGTGGGAGGCGGGGAATAAACATTTGCCCTGAGAAAGCCCCTTTGTTGTTCCTCTCAGTCCACACAACATCGTGTGGACTTTGCAAACATATAATTCTGGGGAGGGCTAAAGAAAGGGAGATCAAATTTTCTGGCTGCCATTTTAACAGGGTCCCTTTAAAACTGTAAATGCCCCTTTGCAATATAAGAGTCTCGGTGCATTAATTGGAAGGGTTTCGATGGTTCAGAATGGGTCCTGCTCAGAGTGACGAGTGGGGAGAGCTGGTCACTCGAGCAAGCTGAAAAAGGAAGTCAATGGATAACCAAAAATATCTCCATTGATTGAAGTGAGCAGGTCAGGGGAGATATTATATGGCATTTTTTAGTAATGCCGATAGCGTTACCTTGTATTTATTTTTAGACCTACATATATACATTTTCACACTGGAGGTCTGCAGAACAAAAATAGCTTGATCTCATATTTAATGGTGGACATTAGGTTTTCGGCATCAATTTCTTTTTCCATGTCAGTGGGCCCCAAGACGTTTGAAATGTCGGCATGTTCTCCCCGCTCTGTATCCAACCTGTATGTCCAGTCAGGGGGAAGCCCTTTGTGAGGGTAAAGTCCAAAGCATCATAGCCTTATTTACACTTAGTCAGCAGCAGCCCATCACTAGCAATGCCTGGGCACATTTCAATTTTATAATTGAGTGGGACTGGTTATGTTCTTGTGAATGGAGGAAACAGTGGCCCAGGGTGAAATCTGGCCCCATTGAACTCAGTGGCAAAACTCATCTTATAGATGGGGAAAATGAAGTAGAGAAGCTAAGTGACTTTCTCGAGGCCACAAAGGGAATCAGTATCAGAGCATGGATTAGCACTCCAGAAGAGCTCAGTGATATGCTAAGAACACATGATCATGCCGCTATGTAGACCACACGTTCAATGAGAATTTAGTGTGGTCATAAACCCATATGCATGCCTAAGAAATGGATACGTCTTTTTTAATCTACCTACCTATCAAGGTATTCATGACCCTTATCACTGTAGTATCTGAATGTCTTTAGAAAGAGATTTCACCTGCCTGGGATATGTGTGTGTGTATATATAATAGTTAGACAAAAAAGTTTCTAAAATTTTGTATGGAATCTTGGTTATTCTGGTCAGAGTAAATCTTCTTGAGATTGTAAACTCATTAGAGTGGGGAATGCACCGTTATCTAAATTTGTGAAGTGCTGGGTAGATTCTCACCATTGTGTGCAGATTTGGTAATAATAATACTAGCAATTAACCTTCCTGATTGTGAGTGTGTGTATTCTTGTCTCATCTCCAGAAGGATTGTTTCTTTCTGAGTCCTGAATGCCAGCAACAGGAAGAGACAAACTAGTCCAGCTCCAAGTTGTATTGCATACTGCCCTTTGGGAGGAGACTCCTGTTTAAAATACTTCCAGATCTTGGCACATTTTTGGCTATCACAGAAGACTATATTTGGATTATGGGGTAGCAATATGAGAAGCGCATGGGACAAAAGCTGTGACCATCAGCAGTTTGCTAACGGTAAACAGTTTCACATCTCTAGAGGTAGAGTGAAGCCAGCAGCAACCTTGTAAACAGCAACGGATTACTGTTGGATAAGGCCAGGATAAGGATTGAGAAATCACTAGTCCTGCTTTTCCGTGGTTGCCAAAAGTGAATGAGCCCATATCAACCATCCTGCTTGATCCTGCTGTAATTGATCATTACAGTATCCTCTTAGTTCTCCTCTCAGGGTTCTTTGCCTTGAAGAGTACAAAAAGCCACGAAGCTGGCTCCATGCTCCTGAAGATATTTGCCCAAGTATCTGAAATCAGGAGCATCACCAGTGGGGAGAAATTGTTCTACTCATTTTTTGGCATGGGATAATATGGGATTCCCCCCGCCCCACAGCTTCCCCAATCATCAAGAAGCAGAACTTGTCATCCATCTTTCTGCTGGTCTGTTTAGAAGGTAGTTGTGCCATCTTTTGAAAGCTAATGGTGCCATCTTGTCTGTTGGAGAGCGTCATCTTTCCCTGAATAATTGTGTCTATTTCTCCCCTTGCCCCACCAACCTTTGAGACATAAATCAATGCTAGAGCAAGTGGAGTCATGACAATGGAATGATCTCCCCGTTCAAGGTGAAGCCTGATACCTGACGTATGAGAAGACCATCCACATGCTGAGAATTCCTTGCTAATTTAAGTTGCTAGTTCATCAAAAACATCCTCCCAAACATGCACAGGATGTATTAAGTTATGGTGCGGTAAGCGATCAGCTTGTCACATTGACATTTCAGCTCCTTGCCAGAAAGTACTGGACCTAGTTATCTCTCTCAAGAAATTAGATCTGTAAGTGTCACACTGCAATAAATTTGTGTAACTGGAAACCTCTCCCCAGGCACATGAACATCTGAGGACAACTGATCATTGCTGTTCCCCAAAGGCGGGTATATAAATACATTCTGGACTAATGAGAGATGGGCCTGAGTCTAAAACCATCAGAACCGAATATGGGAGGTGAAGGATTAATCTCTAGAGCTTTATTCTGCAGCTTGATCTGTTCTCTATTACTAACTGGTACAGGTTGAATGAGAAGGAATCATACACAGGGGCACACTGTGTTGTTCAAGAATTGTGGCTGACAACTTGTGGGGCTATAAAATGTTCTGATTTAACTGCAGCACTGGCAGTTCATGGTGCAACCCTCTCAGCTCCCCCAAGCTAAGCACCAGACTTCCTACTTGATGTCCTAGGTGCCATCCAGCTGCTGACAGGAGAGGTGTTGCTAATTCAGTAGGTGGCGCTCTTCTTGCCCAACATGGTATTAGGAGACAGTGGTGGTGGAGATGCTGCTATCGGGATGAGATGTAGAATAAAAGTCAAGATCCTGTGGGAATGTGATCCAGTGGATAGAGTACCAGACTGTAAGGCAGAAGATCTGGGATCTTTTCCTAGCCCTGCCATTGACTCACTGTTTGACTGTGGGCAAGTCAATAAACCGCTCTGTACCTCAGTTTCCCCATCTGTAAGATGAGACTAATAACCCCCCTCTTTGCAAAGTGCTCTGAGATCTATTGAGAAAGCTTTTAATACATGTATTAAGTATTATAGGTAATTTCCTAAGACTAAAGGTGCTGACCCTATTATCCTGGCTAAAATCCAACTCAAATCAAAGTTGTTTTCAGTTGTTTGTTGTTTTTAAAAAGTTCACACTTTTTTGGAATTTTTATTAAAAAATGTTATTGACATCAGGCAACAGAATGATTTACAAATTTGAGTCAAATTTGGCCGCTGGTTTCAACTGAAAAAAAAAATCCTGGAAACAAAAATTTCAGAAAAGTTGAAGTGGTTCACCACAAAATTATCATGCAATGTCACAAAAGCTTTCTTCAACCTGAATAACCTCTTTTTGTTCCTTTACTTCACAGAGGAAAAAAAAATAAAAAAAATCAGTTTTGGTTGGAAATGAAACAAATTTATTTTTCCAAATGTTTTGGTTTGCAAGCTGAACCAAAAAAATCAATGATTCATTCAGCTCTACTTGGAAGCTAGTAAATGCAGGTGACTTGGTAATGTATCATAAATCGTATAAAACCCAACATAACCTTGAAATGGGCTCCTATACTAATTCCGTATTTGCATTAAGGTGGCTTAAAATAGGCAGAAATGTCACCCCACCCCCTGCCCGCCCATGCCCATATCAAGAGATCTTCTACCGCCAAGATAGAGCTACTCTGGCCCCCCCGTCAAACCTGGCATAGGAGATATGTTAGGGACATAGTAGGGTGCACTGCACTACAGCTCCTCTCTGGTCTGGGAAGTGGAATGTAAGTTATAGCAGCCCTCAAGCTAGGGGGAAAGACCCAGAGAGAAAAGGGGTAAACTGGCCGTTGAGAACATATTTTTGTTGGGAATTTATTGTGATGCAAGCAACTGATAGAAAAAGAGAACAAATATGTATTGAAGTATAGCTGCACCTGTGGGCGAGGCAAGGGCTAGTGCTCTGAGCACAGCACTACATCCGGAGCTCCCTAGTTCTTATTTCAACTCCGAGGCTGCCGTCCTCTGTCACCTCAGGCAAGTCCTTAGGGCTAGAGAGTGATTTTCAGCACAGCCCTGAGCAAGAAGCGGTGTCTAAGCTACACCATCCCAGGAACCATTGTGACCCGTAGACTCTGCGTCACGGTTTCTCTCTGCATCCTCCTTGCTTAGGGGGAAAGACTGCAGTAATTAGCTGCTGCCCTGTACCGACACATACACGCTGTTCTGAGTGGAGTGTGAGGTGGCATCTAGACACTGTCCGTTCCCTGCCACTCCACACTCACCTGCTTTGGGGATTAACTGGACACTCCAAGGCCCCATGGTCCAGCTAGTCTCCACCGAGATGCATGGGGGATTCTTACTCTTGTCATTTCCTTGCATGGCTAAGAAACCCAAGTACAGTCTAGCTCAGTGTGGAGAATTCTTTCCTCCCAGAGTTGGTGTATGGAGTGACTGACTGATGCTTCCAGAGGGCTTTCAATCCAAAGAGAGTTAAGTGGGGGTATTTTGGGAGATCGAGGGGAACGGACCAGAATTCAGTTCCTGTGCACTGTGGACGTGCCATGCAATACAGTACTTCTGTAGGTGCAGTAATAGCTTTTTAAAAAATTAAGTGAAATATTTATTTTCAAGAGTGGCACATTCCCAATTAACTGCTGCGATTGAGGTAGGTAACTCTGGTAAGGAACTGTTGACTGTTCTTCCCCTTTAGAAAAAGCAAGTTCAATAATTATTAATAATCAAAGTTTAATTATGGCTACTAAAGAGTTTTCCGTTAGACATTATGTAAATTTCAAGCAGTTTTATGTTTACTGAACATGCATAATAAAATAACTAGGCTGGTGATTAATTTCTCACCCTTAACGTTTAATTAAGAACTTTCAGGAAGGTCAGCCTAATAAACCAGTCTATAAATCACAATTCAAGCCACTGAAAAATAACTTCCTGGCTTTTGAAAGATGCTTTTTGGGTAGAGATTCAGCCAGATTGTCCTGACCGGTTAGAGAAAGGTGCGTGCTCGTTACATAATATGATGGATGATCTTTGTAGTCTAATGGGTGATGCAAAACAAATCAGTTAAAATAAGTTTCCCATGAAATGAGTCTTGTTTCCCATTCTCAGTAGGGGAAATGTGGCAAGTACTGAAGTATGGGCAATGCTGATTATTTTTGTAACTGCACCCATAGGATCTTGCCTATGTCAGGACCCTGCTAGAATGCTAGACTCTGCTTCCCAGCAAATGTGCGATCTTCAGGGTGTGGAGGAAAAAAGCAGCTCTCTGACCTTATGGAAGAAAATTGCACGAAACCAAGTTCCCATCTGCATGCATGTGGGGTGGAATTGTTTTCCCTTTGGTCTCTGTCTGCGTTTTTCATGGGCTGGGATGTGCTCACCTAAAACTTTTGCCCACATGTCAGAGCAGGTTTGCAGATCTGTCAGTGCACAGCATGGCCCCTGACTCATGGGCAAAGCGTGTATGGAAAAACCATGCCATGCTTTTACAAATGCTTGATTTTTTTTTCTGTGCATAGTTTTATTTCCCCCACCCCACCCTAGTCCCCATTTTAAATTTGTGTTCAGTAATAAAAGCTAACTCCTAAAGGAAACGAGCCAGGTGAGCCCTGCAGAATTTCACGCTGCATGCGTGAACAGAAAGCCTTTTCAGGAGAGTTGTTTGAATTAAAAAAAAAAGATGAAGGTTGGTTGCTCTGATGCCTGTAGGGTAGGGTGCAAAATGGCTATCTTGCTAAGTTCTCATTCCTATCCTTGCACTGAAAAATTCATATGCTGTAGTTTTGAAATAGCTAAGAGAAGTTACTTTAAACAAATTCTCCTCTCAGTTACAATGGTGTAAATCTAGTGTTACTTCACTGAAATCAAACAACAGGGTTCTGCTACACAGTCTAACTAGTTGCATTACTCTGGATTTACACCAATAACAGAAGATAATTTGGCTCATTGTGAAAATAAAGAATTTCTGATTTAAATAAATCAAACCATTCCCTTGGTTTGTAGAAATATCTTCAGTAACAACACAGTGATTTAGAAGGCAACATTTCACCATAGGGTGCTAGGAGGAATAGGAAGTCAATGGAATAATTAACATCTAAATTAGGGCTAGTCTACACTTACCTGCCAGGTCGACATGGTGAGTTCGACTTCTCGGAGTTCGAACTACCGCGTCTAATCTGGACGCGATAGTTCGAACTCCCCGCGCGCTCCGGTCGACTCCGGTACTCCACCACTGCAAACGGCGGTGGCGGAGTCGACCTTGGAGCCGCGGACTTCGATCCCGCGGCGTCTGGACGGGTAAGTAGTTCGAACTAGGGTACTTCAAGTTCAGCTACGCTATTCACGTAGCTGAACTTGCGTACCCTAGTTCGACCCCCGCCCTTAGTGTAGACCTGCCCTTAGTGAGCTCACATGCTACCTAATCATCTCTAGAGACCTATACGCAAATCATTTTCTTGAGTCTGATGGTCTTAGGGTGGACCCCAATAGATCTTCCAAAAACATCTGGCAAAGGCTTGGCAAAGTCACTTTCCCTCCCTATAAAATGGGGATATTGTTAAGTGACCTCTTTTGTGACATGCTTTGAGACATACCGATGAAAAGCTCTGTGTAAGCGCTAGGTATCATTGTGGTTTGTACTGGAGAAAAGTATCAAGGTCTAGGTAGTTCTCTAATTAACAAAATTGATTTGCCCTGTCCTAATCTGTGTGTTTTATGTGTACATTGTGTGGGACCTTTCCTTCAGAATCACTGCATTTCCTATTCAGTGACGAGTCACCTCCTCACTGTCGTGATCTAACAAATACAAGAGCATCTTCAGCAGGATTCTGGGGGCTGATTCTGATCTCCACTGGTTTTACACCAGTGTTCTGTAATTCCAGAGACTTAAGTCAGTTACTCCTAAAATGGTTATAAATTAGAGGAGAATCAGGCTCCATGCCGTCACACTTGGCAAAGGGACTGTACTGGATCAGCATCGTATTTTCCATTCCCAAAGGTAGGGAAAGGCACTTAGATGGAATCTTGCTCTCCGCCAAATTACCAGTTGCCTTAGGTCCTTATTGCTTAGTGATATCTCCTGTTCCAGTATACACAGTCTGCTTTCTCTCAGCACGGTCCTAAGAATCCTGACAGTCAATTTCATCTATTATCTGACCCCTTCCCAAACAGAGTAGTATAAACACCTCACACACACACATTTCAGCTTTGATGGTTGGTAATTTATTGCAATTTGAAACTTCCCTTTGATTCATGTAGTTTCTTGTTGAGTCTCATCTTTCCATCGTCCTGTCAGGTAAAGTGTATCAACGGACAAAAATGACCGAGTCAGTAAGTGCTCCCTCGCTGTTCCAGCTTTTCCAGCCAGCTGCTTGCAGAAGGTGCTTCTCAAATGTTAAAATATGGTCGATTTTCCAATTGCTTTGTTTGGCCTTTTAAATGCTCCTTTACTGCCTTAGTCTGTCCCATCAGTATGTTTGTTTGCTCGCTCCTCCAAAAGTTCTTAGCTTGCTCTGTTAGGAATACTCAAGAGAGCTCTGCAGATACCTAGCTCTGGCCCCAGTATCAGAGTGCCTAAGTATTTGTCCTCCCGACTTCTCACATGAGGCAGGGACATAGTCTTATCCCTCATCTGACAGGTGGAGAATTGAGGCCCCCAGAGATTTGCCCAAGATCACAAGTGACTCTGGAAACAGAGCCAGATTCCAGGAGTCCCAATCTAATGCTTTAACCACAAGACCATCCTTCCAGCTGTCTGAGCTGTTCATTTATTTCCCACCGGGTTCTGTAGCACACTTGCATTTCTCTGCCCTAGACATGCTCTGCAGGAGCAGCCCCTTCCCTCGATAGTGCCAGTGTGTCGCCTCTATCTTGCGCCATGTTCCATAGGTTCTGTCTCTTCTGCACGTAGAGCAGTGGTTACAAGTGTGCAAGTTGCGGCTCTCGCCCCGTCGGGGGTGGACGCACAGGAAGGGTATGTTTTAAATATTGGAAATGCCACCCAGCCTATTACATTCCAGCCAGAATTGTCAGCGCTGAGTCCTAGCCCTAAATCACCACTGAATCCCAAATCCTAGCTCAGAGCTGGACGCAACCTGCTCAGCCTCCTTCTGGTGTGGAGTGGGAAGCATCCGTGAGCAGAGATCCCTGATTAGCTTGTCTGTCTCTGCCCCTCCTCCTGAAGGCTTGGGTGAGTGGGCAAATAAAGAACTGCCCCCCCATCACCAATATTCCCTGGGAACTTCCCCACCTGTGTCCCGATCCTCCACAGCGCTTAGCTTCAGGCCTGTGTGGCGTTAAAGGGATTTCCCGTGTGCTTAAAGATAAGAACAAGCTTCGGGGCTGTAGACTCTTATTTCTCTAAAAGTCCCTGTTGAGGAAACCATGCAGAGGCAAGACACAGCAGCCCTGTATTCTCCCTTTGCCAGGACACTGAATTGCTGCTTTGATGGGGATCATAGCATTGTGTGTTGCTATTTTTCCAGTTTTTGCAGCGTTTAAACGGGGGGAGCCTGGGGTTGTAGCCTGGTAGGGAATCGTTTCCAACAATTCCTACAAAAATCCTTGTAGAGCTCCGGGGCTATTTCAGCAGGGAATTCCTGAACAGCTCTTCACTCTAGATTAGACCCAGACCGTTTCCTGAGCCACCCAGGCAGCGCAGAGCTCAGATTTGGCCAATCGATCCAAAGCACTACGGCCCATAACCATCACTCGCAAACGAGTATCATGCCTTTGTGAGTGCCATGTGACTGCAGGTAAATAATGTGACAGCTGCTTCTGGGAGACGTACATAACATAACCTGATTGACCGGCTTTGGTATGCAAGTGTCTGATGTGGACAGAAGGTGAAATTCACACGGCCTACGCATCACGTAAGTCCCCCGTGAGCTGCTGAGTGCTCCTTTGAAAATCCCAGCAATAGGACTTATGTGGCGCCTACCTCGTGTGCTGGTTCTCTGCACCGGGGTGACTTCTGCCCTGAATGAAAGGGGTAGTTGCTGCAGCTGGTTATTTGGTTTCTGTATGAGTGATCACCTCCCTGCATGGTACATAATGCTGCATTGTCTCATTTAAGTGTCATACTGACTTACAACGTGACCTCATGTAATTTATGGGACATCTGAAATGTACAGAGAACTGCCCTTTTTCCTTAGAGTAAATGTCCCGTGTCAGGTGGGCCAAGTTGTATATAGTGCTACATTAAACCCAAGCGTTCATCCCCATCAGTACCCTAAGACACCTAGATCGGCTGTGTTGGAAAAAGAAGGCTTTAGCCACACAGCGCATACCGCACAGCAGCAGCGGGGGAAAGTGCTCTGCAGCACCCCTTGTGTCTCAGTCTTGTCTGTGGCCCCTCTGTATTGCTGAGTGCCAGCGTCATTCATTGAACGGGGCATGGGAGTGGAACTCATGAGGCCTGGGTTCCTGTCCCAGCTTTGCAATTGACCAACTGTGTGACTTTGGTCAAGGCTCTGTGCCTCAGTTTCCCCATATGCTCTTTGCCTGTATCGATTGTGAGCTCCTTGGAACAGGGATTGTCTTTTGCTGTATATCTCTACAGCACCTTGTACAATGGGGCAGCCATCTCCATTGGTGTTTCTAGGCCCCAGCATAACACCAACCATGGTGAGCAGCTAATGGTAGCCTTTGTGGGTGGATCACCTCCTGGCTTGAGCACAGAAATGGAATTGATGTGTGTCTGGAGGGTGGATTTTTATAATGTGGACACCATCCGGTAGCTGCAAAAGTGACTACATTGTAATGATGGGTGAACCGATCCCATCCTTGTGCATATGTGCTTGCCCACATGTGCATGTACACACATGAACACATATATGTGCACACGCACTGGAAGTTTATCTCTGTTGCATAAAATCCAGCATCATGGCAAATGAGTTCCATGATAAAATACAACCCCTGGTTATTATCTGTCCTTTAGCAAATCAGTAGACCTATTGTGATGGGCAGGGGAAAGACACTGCAGTGTGTATCATAGGGCTCCTCGTGTGAGTAAGGGCTACACACGTGTTTAAACCTTTGCAGGATTGGGCCTCAAAGTGCCTGAAATACAGAACCATTTTAAAAGCTGAATCGTGAAAACTGGGGAGCCCTAAATGAATAAACTTCTCTTTCCCATTCTCTGAGGAATTAAACATTTGCCAAATATAATTATAAAATTAACATTCAGGGGCAGAGAGGAAGAGAAATATTTTCCATAGAAGTCTCTAGGGGATTTGGATCCACATTTCTGGAGTCTTCCTTGGGGAGCATTTACATGCATTCCAGCGCGACTGTTTCCCTGATTGTAATGCATGATCTATTTAGCAGCAGTGCCTGATGGTTGGAGAGAATTCAGCTCGCTCCATTTGCTCTGGGACGCCAAGCCTCAGAGCGCATATCAAAGGCATTGGTGGAGAAGCCAGTTCCTATCACCCCAGTGCAGCTATGTGCTCGAGATGGGATTGAGCTATAAAGTGCCAAACTAGATTCTGAGCCAAACCATCTCAAAAGTCAGGGATGTTCTGATCTGGGGTATTTTTCTGCCCGTTACAAACATAGGTTACCGGAGGTGAAATTTGGGTGTGTTTAGATGTGCTACGACAAGCCCATCTCTACTGTACTAAGAGGCAGTTTACAGAGCACAGGATTTAGACTCACAAGACCTGGCTCTAATCTCAGCTCTGCTATGTAATGTTGAGCTAATCATTTCACCTCTCTGTACCTCAGGGATAGTCTCTTTAGGTTCTTTCACCAGGCTCCTCTGGGTGGTATGTGACCATAATAATACTTACTCTTCCTTTGTAAAATGCTTTGATAATTCCAGGAGAAAACTGCCATATGACAGTACAGGAAAGTATTATTATATTCGTTATGGTTAGTTTAAATTTTTCTATCTCCTTTTCTTCCCGATGAAAAGTTGGTTTATGACAAAAGGAATATTTTCACAGAATGTTGTTGGGAAACCCACATCTGAACATTTTCAGTGGAAAACTTCTTGGGTTTTGGCATTTTTTGGTCATTTATTTTTATTTTCATTTTTTTGATAAAAAAAGTCAAAATTCCCCACTGAAAATTTCCACAAAAAACATTCCCCCCCCATTTTCATTGATATTTTCCATGGAGTGGGAGGGACATTTTCTGACCAGCTGTGTTATTAATGACCACAGGAGCATGTTAGTTTATTTAGCTAGTGATTAGCTTTGTTGCAGAGCAATTGCTGCAGCAAGTCAATCAAAGCCAAGTTTCTGTCCTATTGTGGAGCCCGTCCTTCACAAAGCTGAAGGGTGACAAGGAGAAGGTCTTCAGTGAGTGCTAGAAGGGAGTGTCTCCTGTGTCTTCAGGTACAGATCAGCCCTCTTGTTCCCTGCTACTCCCCTGAAGTCCACTCGGGACTTCACTGTTGCCCGTCTAATTATGGTGAGAGGTGCCCAGATACAACGGTGATGGGTAATAGAACAAAACCCGCAGACAGATACTTAAAATGTTTCTTTTTATCCACAACACAAAGGCTGCAGATATCATAGAATCATAGACTTTAGGGTCAGAAGGCACCATTATGATCCCTTCTGACCTTAAAGTCTCTGATTCTCTGTCCCCAGGACCTGATCCTGCAATATGAAGCACACAGCCAGACTAGTGCAGCCAGGTGCTACACTTGGTAGGACCAGATACTAATCAGCAGGGTTGTCAGCCTACAAGGTATTGTCTCCAGGGATAGATCCCAAAATAGATAACTACAATCCAAGAGAGAGAGAGACCGTGTGTGTGTGTGTGTGTGTGTGTGTGTGTGTGTGTGTGTGTGTTATTTCCTTACAAATACTGGCTCTTTTCCAGTAGCTACATTCACATGGAACAATCTTAACACCATTCAATTGCCAGAACGGTGGCTGGGTACAGTTATCTAGCGGATGCATATCCCATACACATATTTTTTTGCTTATTTTACCAGGCTTATTTTAGGCTAGTTTAAATCCTTTAGGAATCAGACTAAACTGCACTAAGTCCCCCTTAAAGCAAAATGAGTGTGTCCACTGATTTAAAACAAGTGTTTAAAAACTGGTGTGCAACTGTCTTATGTAGACAGTGCCTTAAAGTGCCTTGAGACTTGATTTGCAAAGACAGGAGCTTCACCAGGAGAGCTAGAATGACCCAGTACTAAACAATCACCTTTTCCACCCTCTCCAGCCAAAGCAGACAGGTGAAAGATGAAGGATTTGACCAGGAATGGGGTGGGGGGTTGTATAAAGGCTTGTTTACACACAATCTTGCACTGACTTAAGTAAGCTGCCTTAGTTAAGCAAGTGTGTGGACCCTCTTCTTTCAATCTGTTTCAGTTTAGCTTAAAGCGATTCCTGATCAACTGACGCTGACGCAACAAGCCTAGGTCAAACTGAACGAAGTGTCCACATGGCCTTTAGCACTGGTTTCACTAAAGTGGTTTAAAATCACACCTCAAGTTACACCGGTGGAATCCTGCATGCAGCCAAGCCCTACAGCGCCAATTCTCAAAGAGGGCCGAAGGGAGTTAGGTGTCTAAATCCCACTGACTGTCTAAAGGTGGAACTTTGAAATCTCAGCCTAAATCTGTCCCATCTTCTCTGTATGAACAAATAGGCATGGGTGGCAAAGATTAAACAAAGGAGAGGGATAAAGGGCCTGCCCCTGCCTCCCAAATCACCCACTGCTGGGTTCAGTGTGAGTTTTGGGGGTGCAAAGAAAGGCAGAACCAGACCCCTCAGTCGGCAAATTCCCAGTGACGGGAATGGCAGTGAAGAGAGAAGCAAGCCCCAACTTTCTGTCCTATCCCAGATTAATCACAAAATGAAGAAGGAAAAACTAACCTGGAGGTTCAAGTCCTCTTGTTCAACTGGATTCATGGGAGTTGTCAAAAATTGAGAAGTGTCTTGCCTGAAGTCCTGAAGAACGTACAGTACGTTGCACAAGATTTAATGTCTCGTTTACCTCTAGCGTCAGTGCACCTCAGGCACCGCCACAGAAAGAGATCTGGCACCTCGATTTGTTAGTACACTGCATTTGTGTCCCGTGACGGGTTGGGCTGGAGTGGCCAGGTGATCTATCACCGAAGAGCTTTTTTATCCAACCTTGCTGGCTACAGCACAAACTGCTTCTGGTCCTGTCCCATTTCACCAGGGAAGCTGTAGCATTTCATACAGGCAGCAAGGCAGGTGATCCATCGGGGACAGATCTATACTGCAGAGGGTCCCTTCCCTGCAATCTAGAGTGTTTGGTGTGACCCAAGGCTTGGATTTTGGGTTAGGCATCTCAGCTTCACACCCCTGCATGCTTAATCAGTTAGGTCTCTCTGCACATATGAAGGGCCGGGGGAGTTCTGAAATGACAGGCTAAGGAACAGGAGGTCCTCTGCATGCAGGAGAACTTTCAAAAATTGAAAAATGTGACTTTGTGTGACCTCACAGGCTACCTCTGGGTTTTTCACCCTCCATGCCCCAGCTGTAACTGCAGGACCAGCTGTGGCAGGCTTGGTGGAGTTGGGACTGCAGGCTCAAGGTCTGGTTAGCAGCAGTGCTGAGCACCCATAGGTTCCATTCACTTCAGCCAGAGTTGTGGGTGCTAAGCATCTTCTTAGCTGAGGACCACGTCAGCTTTACCTGCATCTGGTAACAAGATGGGTGGTGGTCGCTCTCCAGTGATTAGACAAGATCCTTTCACATAATAAATTTACAAGGAGATGGGTTCCGGGCATGGGGGTTGCAAACAGGCTTAAGGGGGTAGTGACCTCCTTGCCTTTCTGATACTGCTAATGGGATGGCGGTCCCAGCTAGTTCCTGGTTAGCTGAGATAAACCTATCTGAGCATGTCCCAGGATGGAAAAGGGGGAAGACCATTGATTTAGGACAACTGGCATTGTGCTAGCGGGTGAATTTCACCCACAGTGTTGCCAGCTCTCATTATTTTATCATAAGCCTCATGATATTTTTAAAGTCCCAGCTCCTGGAGTCCTGTTAGTACGTGAGAATCTCAGCATTCATTAAAAAAAAAAGTTTCTAGCTCTTGCGGTTTTAGAGAATAGCTTGAAAACATGACTCAAGCGTAACCCAAAAGTTTCAAAGACCAGGAAACAAATTAAAAAGTTGCCTTTAAAAATAATGAGATTTTTAGAAAAAAAAAGTCAGAATTTTTGAGGGCCCAACTCATAACTGTTGAATGCTTGGGGTTGGCAATACTATGTTTATTTTCTGTGCTTGGATTATTTGTATGGCTTTGTGTGCATTATGAAAAAAGCAGATCACTTTGTTGGACTAGTGCCAAACCAAACTGTAATGTACACTAAAAATTCTATAGTGGAGTGGAACTGAATGCAAAGGGGTAAGCTATCGCTTCAGCAGTACAGGCAGAAAAAAGTACATTACAGAAGAGGAGAATGATATGGTTTATCGCTTGTGTTTATGGCCAGAAAGAAAATACTATATCTATAGATCTGGATTCCCACTGTATATTGCAATTATAGAACAAAATTGAATTATAAATAAAGTCCACATATGCTGATTTATGAGAGATTTATTTCTCAACCTTTGAAACGAGGCTTGGCCTGACTTTTTAAAACTGGTCATTTGCTGAAAGCAAGCCTGTAATTCAGGAAGGGGCAAAATCCGAAGTTTGCTGATTTGACTGCCTGACAAATGCCTGACAAATGCCAATCCCTGCACAGCTCTGTTCCACATGAGCACGCAGGATTTCCCAGCTATGGGATATGAGGCAGGGCAGCTGTTTGGGGCATTTTGGAAAATGCACCTAAAGCAACATTTTTTTTTACTTTAATAAAAACTTGAAAAAATAGTTTTGTTTTTTTCCCCTTCATTATTTTAAAAACCACAGTGGCACATCATTAAAATTGAAGAAAGAGTGAATGAGCGTTACACACTACGGCCATCAAAGAGCTCCACTCCTGACTTGCTGCATGCTGCATACCCCTATATCCACAAACAACGGGACTAGAGAGTCTTTAGCTTGTTGGGACAGGATCAGGGCCTAGATTGTGAGCAATTTAGTCGCATTGCGTAACTGCTCCCCCGTGTCCCATTAACGTCTCGTCTTTTGAGGAGGCTTAGCTCCTCAAAGGTACGTAGGCACCTACATGCTTTTGGGGCTCTGGGCTGTCGGCCCTTTTGAAAATTGTACTGAAAGGGACTTGCCCCAGATAGTCTGAGCCTCCACCCATAAAAACCTCCTTTCTGCCCATGGAAAATAAATGATAACTTCAGAGGCATGTAAATTCCCAACTGCACAAAGAGATGCCTCTAAGGCAGAGGTCCCCAGTCTGTGGGGTGCAGCATTCGGGGGGGCGGCTGGGGTCTGGGCAGTGGGGAGGGAGCCCCTGGGGATTGGCTGCCAGCCCTGTGCCCTGGGATCTGCTCCCAGCTGTGGCTGCTGGCCGTGGCTTCACTCCTGCCCCCATTTGGCCACCTTACCCCTGTCAGTGTCCCCCCCCAAAACTCCCCCTGAGACAGGAGATGGGAGCGGCGTAAGGTAAAAAGTTTGGGGACCACAGCTTTAAAGAGAAAGCAAGAGTGGCTGGAATTCTCAGCTGCCAGGGGTGAAATAGGATTTAAAAAATGTAATGCTGAGTCTATAAAGAACCAAGGTTTGGAGTAAGAACTGCCTGTATACAGCGTATTCTGCTCATGAGCCCAATGAAAGCAGCAACAAGCAATTCTGAGTTCAAAGAAAGATATTCACCACTGTAGCCACTTCATCCCTCTCCTAAGACGTGCCATCGGAGGTTTAAAGGGCCATGGCTGGGCAATTCCTTGCTTTTACGTCTACTCCCCTAAATGGGTTGGTTTTGTCTCTTTTAAAGGTTGGTTTTGGCTTTTGCTACATGGCCATCACAGCACACAGCCCAGTTTTCCTTTCACAATTAACAGATATAAGTTGACTGAGCGGGCGCCTGGGAGCGGGGCTGACACTAGATGAAGCTCTGTCTCAGCACTGATTCAAGCACCTTTCACTAACACGTTCCATCAGCGCTAGATTAGAGACTTGTCCGGCAGGGAGCAAGCAGTGAGTGAATCAAAGGAAGCATTTACCGTTTGCTCTTGTGAAAGGGGATGAGATAAATCACTAGGAACTAAATTACACGACCAGTGGCCTTCACACCTACGTTGGCAACTCTATTAAGATTGGTTGCCTCGAACTTGCCAGAGAACTTATTTGCACTAAGAGTGAGTCAAGATTTTAAAGCGTGAGTGATGCTCATTTCTGGGACCACGTCAGAAACCCAGGTGAGAGGAAGAGCTTAAAAGAGACCAAAATGCTGAAAGAGTCACGGCACATCGATGCTGGATAAATATTGGGCGGGGGGGGGGTATGGAAAATTAAATCAAATACAACTGAGTATAAATGAGCTGATTTACAAACAAACCAATCAGTTTTAACCAAAGCAACAGCAATACTGCAGGCAGGATCAGTAATGTAACTATTGGGTAAGAAGCCAAATTAAATCAATTGTTGGAGTGTAATATGCCAGGCAGATCTTACCACTGCCTTTGTGGGTTGAGCTTTTAGGTAACTGGCCCAGTACCAGTCATCCCAAGTTCTCAAAGAACTTGTCAAATGATCAACCCAGCGTCACAATGCTGGTCGCACTTGGTAAACTGAGGCATGGAGCAGCTATGTGACTTGCAAAACGTGGTGTAGCGAGTCAATAGCAGGCCCAGGCATGGAATTCAGGTGTCCTGGTTCCTAAACTCCTAGTCTTACACTTGTCCCACATGTTCGACTTGGCTGACAGTGATGTCACAGTCATGTCTGTAAAACAGCCGGTTCCAGGCCCAGGAGAGGCTCCATGACCCTCGCACACTCGATTTGGAGAGGTGGAAGGGCTGGACCAGTGCCATCTGCACAGCAGAGGTTCGTCCAGCTCTGTTCCAAACCGCCAAGCAAAGCAGCACACGGAAACCCTTGTGGTGACAGGCGCCGCACTATGGAAGGTGTGTAAACTATGGAGTGGTTTTTCCTGCCGCTACCCAGGCTCAGAGGCCCCGCAATAGATGTGGGAGCAGGATTCACTTCTTACTGCCTAATCTGCTCTGGTTCCATAGTTGGCCTTTCCATTGCTATCACTAGGTAGAATGACCAGATAACAAGTGTGACCAATCGGAGGGGGATATGGGGGGTAATAGGTAGCCTGTATAAGGCAATGCCCCACAATATCGGGATGGTCCTGCTAGTATCAGGACATCTGGTCCCCCTGTCATGCAGAACCAGACCGCTTGTAGCCGATTGACTGACATCTTGGGGCACATCTACACAGCAAACCAAACAAACAAAACAGCAGCAGCGAGTCTCAGAGCCCAGGACCAGAGAGTCATGCTCACGCTCTGGCGCTAAATAGAGCCATGCAGCTGTTTTGGCTCCGGCCTCAGAGCCCAAGCGCCAGTCTCAGCTGGAATGGCTACATGACGATTTTCAGCACTATAGCATGAGCCCAAGTCTGCAGACCCCCGGCTCTGAGATTCACTGCTGTGGGTTATTATTCTTTTTTTCTGTGTAGCTGTATCCTTAGAGTTTAGTGCACAGGACTGGGACTCAGGAGAGCTGAGGGCTAGCCCAGCTCTGTCACAGATGTCCTGTGTGGTGTACTAAGAACTGGTGGAATTGCAAACTGTCATTTTAAGCATGTGTGAGTGGCGGTGGAAGAGGGAGCGTGTTCCTGGTCCTGCTTGCAGGCTAGGGGCTCTGTAGTGAAGCAGTTGGGGAGCAGCAGTCTGAACAAAGCAATCTTACAGCAAGGTGCGGGATTAGTTATGTGTCTCTGCCTTAAGGACCAGCTTGTTTCCTGCCTCTGTGTTTTTGGGTTCGTGTGTATAATCATTCTGCATTCTAAGAAATAAAGTAGGCTTATGCTGTTACCTGCCACCAAGAGTATAACTAACGTTCATATCTAACGTGTCTGTGTGTACTCTGTGATCATAAATCGGTGTAACTTTGGGTAAATCTGTTTCCTTTTGTATTCAGAGAGGATAATACCACCCTGATTGGTGTTGTGTGACTTCATTTACATGTGTGAGAGCCTCAGCTAGAAAAAGCTATAGAAGCATAAGAACGTAAGAGCTGCCATGCTGGATCAGCCCATAGTTCAGCTTACCCAGTATCCTGTCTCCGACAGTGGCTGACACAATGTACAGATAGGGCAATTATGGAATGAACCACACCTGTCTTCCATACTTTTTGGCAATGAGAGGTTTAGGGTCATGCCACACATGGGGTTATGTCCCTGACCATCTTGGTAATAGCCACAGATGGATTTATCCTCCATGAACTTATCCAGTTCTTTTTTGAATCCAGTTATAATTTTGGCCATCTCATCATCCCATAGCAATGAGTTCCACAGGTTAGCTGTGCATTGTGTGAAAAAAATACTTCCTCTTGTTTGTATTAAACCTGCTCCTATTCATTTCTTTGGCTGATCGCTGTGTTTTGCACTGTGTGAAAGGTAAATAACATGTCTCAATTCACTTTTTCCACACCATTCATGATTTTATAGAGCTCTGTCATATCCCCCTTAGTTGTCTTTTCTAAGATGAACAACCTTCATCTTTTTAGTCGCTCCTCATATGGAAGCCATTCTTTACACTGGATCATCTTTGTTGCCCTTCTCTGAACCTTTTCCAGTTCCACTATATCCTTTTTGAGACAGGACAACCACAGTATTCAAGGTGTGACCTCACCAGAGAGATATATAGTGGCGTTACATTTTTTATTCCTTTCTTAATAGTTCCTAACGTTCTGTCAGCCTTCTTGACTGCTGCTGCACATTGAGCAGAAGTGTTCAGAGAATTATTCACAGTAACACCAAGATCTCTTTCTTGAGTGGTAACAGCTAATTTAGAACCCAACACTGTATATGTAGAGTTGGAATTATTTTTTCCAATGTGCATTACTTTACACTTATCAACACTGAATTTCATCCGCCATTGTATTGCCCAGTCACCTAGTTATGTGAGATCCTACTCCCCATAGTCTGCTTTGGATTTAACAATCTTGAATAATTTTTTATCATCTTCCCACTTTGCTACTTCACTGTTCACCCTCTTTCCAGATCATTTATGAATGTTTTGAACAGCACAGAGTCCAGTACAGAGCCTTGGGGGACTCCACGATTTACCTCTCTCCCTTCTGAAAACGGACTGTTTATTCTTACCCTTTGTTTCCTCTCTTTCAACCAGTTACTGGTCTAAGAGAGGAAGTTCCTGCTTACCTCATGGCTACTTAGAATCCTTAAGAGCCTTTGGCAAGGGGCCTTGTCAAAGCCTTTCTGAAAATCCAAGTATACATGACGAATTAATAGCAGGGACTGTGCAGTAAAAATCCAGACTGCACATAAAACACATGCCCTGTCAATCAGAAGAATGTTGGGCTAGCTCTGCACAACAGGTCCGATGTGCACATCATATGGCAACAACTAATGGTTAGGCATACAGGCTGTAAAATCTTCAAGGCAGGGACCTTGGCCAAGATTTTTAAAAAATGACTAGCAATTTCGGGAGCCTCGATTTTTGGGTGCCCAACTCGAGACACCTTAAAGGGCCGTGATTTTCAAAGGTTGGATGCTCAGCACTTTCAGAAAATCTGGCCCCTTTAAGGTATCTCAAATTGGACACCCAAAATCACTAATCATTTTTGTAAATCTTGACACATTTTTTCATATACCTTTGTACAGCCCCTAGCACATAGGGGCTCCAATCCGGAGTGGGGTATTTGAGCTCTGCTGTGCTATAAACAAACAATAAAAATACTCTTAGGAATGGTACCTAAAGAAATTCTTTCCTACTGAATCACTGCTTGTTTCCTGCAAAACAGAAGGGAGGACTCAGAATTTTTTATTTTTTTTATCCTTGAGCGGGTTGTTGTAAACATCTCGAGAAAAGCATTAGCACAGCAATGTTCATGTAGCACTTCAGTCTCGCCTTTCCTGCAACAAACGAGTGGAAGGTAATTCACTTTGAAGTGGTTTCTTTGGTTAGATTAGCTCACTGCACGGGCTTCTCGGTTGTTTACACTTTGGAAATGGAATGTGGCTTGAAGAGCCCAGTGGCAGCCCGAGCTACCTTGAAGTAGACACGTGTGTAGACTGCTTTTTGCAAAGGAAGGACTGAGACATTGAGGTCAAGTGATTCTGGAGGACTTGCTGATTCTAGGCTGTCTCTTACCTTCAGACTGCCTTTGAGATCCGATGGTGCTGACCTCCTCCGCTCCCTTGGAGGGGAGGAGAAAGTCGTGAGACTGAACAGGAAGTTGAAGTGCTCAGCACTGCACAGAGTTAAGCCCTTAGGGTACGTCCAGACTCCCCGCTGGATCGGCGGGTAGCGATCGATCTATTGGGGATCGATATAGCGCGTCTCGTCTAGACGCGATACATCGATCCCCGAACGCGCTCCCGTCGACTCTGGAACTCCACCAGGGCGAGCAGCAGTAGCAGAGTTGACAGGGGAGCCATGGCCGTTGATCCCGCGCCGTGAGGACGGGAGGTAAGTCGAAGTAAGATAAGTCGACTTCAGCTACACTAATCCCATATCTGAAGTTGCGTATCTTATATCGACACCCCCCCCCCCCGCCCAGTGTAGACCAGGCCTTAAGAGTTAGCTCCACAAAGGGGCATTCTGAAGAACTGGACCTGTTCCATGAACTCTCCAAACTAGTTAATATTTCTAAATATCCCTCTGCATTACCTTTGTTATGGTGACGCCTAAGTGCCCCAATCATGGACCAGAACCCAACGGTGCTAGGTTCTGCACAAACAGAACAAACCAATAGCCTCTCCCTCAAAGAGCTTACAATCAAAAGCCAATTTTGATGTTGCTAATGGGAGTCACTTTCCTGACTCCAGGACCCTGAATGCTTCATTCTGCAGGAAGAATTAAAACATAATGGGGCAGATGTATCCTGGGGCTACTCCGTTCATTTCAGTGGCTGGATCTGGCCTGAGGTGTCTTCCTCCCATAAGCCATTTCCCAGCTGTCTCCTCAGATCGTCAACCTTTTTCCGAACGGGCATTAGCTTCTTGTATGTCTGGGGAAAGGCCCCAGAAGCACAAATGTAAACACCTACCTCCCCCACCCCACAGTGTGACACTGTTACAAGCACTAACTAATGAAAGATATCCTAATGGGTTTGGCTACACGTCCCTAGCTCAGCTTAATGACATTCCTCTCAGCTGAAGGTCTGATATCAGGGCTGACTTCACTAGCTGCAGTAATGTAGGCTCTTGATGAGCTATTACTGACGCAGAGAGCTTTCCAAGTCCAGGAGTTGATATTCAGTCCCTTGGGCTTCCTATGTGCAACTGGAACAGAATTTAACCAGGAGGACCCTGATTAATGCTCAGATTGATTAACTCTACATGGCGGGGCTGGATTAAAAGCATATATGTCTGGAGTCTAAGGCCATGTCTACACTAGCACTCATGTTAGCAAAACTTCTGTTGCTCAGGGGTGCATGTAGGGTGACCAGACGTTCCAATAAAATCGGGACCGTCCCAATATTTAGGTGTTTGTCCCGATATATTGCTCTGCTGACAGCACTCGGCTTTTTTTTTTTTCCCCTCCTCCCCCTCCATGTGTCCCAATATTTTCTTCCTCTCATCTGGTCACCCTAGGTGCATGGCATAAATTTTGCCAGCATAAGTGCTCATGTTCACAGCGCTTTGTTGGCGGGAGATGCTCTCCCACCAGCGTAGTTATTACCTCTCGTTGAGCTGGTTTTATGATGCCTACGGGAGAGCTCTCTCCTGTCTGCATAATGTGGCTACGTGAGCGCTCTTGCCTCTTACAGCAGCACAGCTTGTAGATGTATTGGCCTAAGAATTCCAGCCGTCTTGGGGCCTGATCCCACGCCCGGAGACATCAATGCCAAAGCTCCCATTGAGCTCAGTGGTTGAGGATCAAGGGCCATAGGAGACCCACCTAACCTTGAAAACACTCAGTCGGTTTCAGTTCTGGAGCAGCTCTCTCCTGTGATGAGCAACTGTGGGTGCAATATTCCCCTCTCTGTGCAGGCAAAATCCTCACTGGCAACCCTGGTGCGGCCCTGAGAGCAGAATGTTGCTTTCTGTGGAGCTTTGAGAAAATGGGAACATGTGCCAGGGAATCACCTGCTGCTTCTCATGTTTTCTGACTCATTTCTGGTTGTCCACACCCCATGCTAATAGAAAATGGTGTGAGTCCAGCCTCAAGGAGTTCACAGAAGCTGACAGAAGGGAAGGGAAGGGACCTACCATATAAAGAAAATTGTTCAGGGAGGTGATTGGCCCCATCTGGGTGATATAAAATTATATTAACACAAAGTTATCTGTAGTCCCACTTACTCCTCTAACATGTCATTATCCATCTGCTAGTTTCCCATATGGGTCATGGCGCAGAAGAGGCCTTTCAGGAGGGACTTGAATGCAGAGGGTAGTGGAGTGGCCTGACAGATGAGCTCAGAAAGAACGTTCCACGATAGGAGCTGTGTGGAAGAAGGCACAGAGACATTGCCATGAGAAGCTGACAGACTGGCTGCTGGGGTAACAGGTGGCAGAGCTGCCCGGGAGCCACTGGCTCAGGATGGCATAGGGAGGTGTTGGAGGGAGGCAGGGGCATGATGGATGAGTGGCTGGGGGCTAGTGACACCAATCCTCCGGAGGTAGACAGTCCTGCTCTCCCTGACACCAGGCCGGTGCTGAGTCAGGATCCATCATCTGCTCCATGGCAGCCCATCCCCCTCTATTTCACCCAGCATAGTTCAGAGGCTGGGGAAAACTGAGGCCTGTATTTATAAAAGTATACGTGGTTTCAAGGTTAAGTGAAAACCTTCCCAGTTATCATCCCTCGGCCTTATGCCTTGTTTTTGCAAGAAGCGAAGCCCATTGAAAGTGGAGGGGACTTTGGCAGGACTGGAGAGCCTGGGTTCGCTTCCGCGGTTACGTGCGTTCAGCACACAGAGGAGGTGCACAGAACCAGCGAAGACAGCTCGTCATGCGGCTGCGTGGAATCTAGCCCAGGCACAGGTTGTGCGACCTTTCAGACCAGTCCATTGCTTCTGTTGCAATGTTTGTTGGCTGCGATACAGCACCCATGCTCGGAGCCCTCCTGGGCTAACTGGAATGCTGGTGTTCAGTCCAGTCCATTTTCACAGCCCTCCTGCACCCACGGTTGTTATTAACACAATATGCAGCGCCAAATAGAATCTTTTCCATTCTTAATCTCTGGTTAACAAGGTTGTTAAAATCATTCGCTGCTCTGTTATACCAAACAGAATTTCGTATGACATATTGACCAAAGGCTGTGTTTGAAGTAGTCTTTAATCTCAGTTCTAGGACGGAATCATATGTAAACAGTTACGTTTTATCAGCTCTGCTGTAGAGTAATTTATTTGCTGGTCTATTTTTAGCAACATCTAAGTGCTTCAATATTATTTTAAACAGGTTCTGTGGGATTAAGTGGAACTAAATCCTCACCGGTATAGAAGGTAATTTAGGGGAACGCATTCTCCCATATGCTGTGATACAGTCACTTTTAGCAAATGCTGATTTTTTTTAATGACTTTAATTTACTATACTTACAACTGTGCCCTAAATAGTTAATTGCTTGGTGGGGGAAGAGATGTGATTCTAAAATTTTGCCTATAATTAGACTAGGAAATAACTCGGGTACGTCAGATTCTGTAATGTTGAAACGGTCGGTGACTGTTTGCTTTTTAATGGCTACCGGTATACATTAATTCATTCATGTAACAAGACTGTGTAAGTCCATTGGCCACAGGTGCTACATGGGACTTCAAAGGGGTTTTATATGCTCGTGAACATCAGCTCGGATAACTCATTGCTGTCGGGATTAACTTTGCCTATAGGAAAGGTTGCTTTATAAATTGTGTTGCATCCCAGTGGAGAACTGAAAGAATTTCCCCCACGATATCTAACTGGATGCAGGGTGTGAAACCACTATCCCCTCCAAAAAGGCTTTCAGTGGGGATTTTGATTCTACATTGATTTATTTGATGGATTATTGGTGAAGCAGCTGATGAAACCTAAGGAGCTGAGTCCTTCCAGGCCTAGACCTCATGTGAAGTTAAACTTTGCCCAGTATAATTTTCAAATCTACACTTTCCTCCATCTACAGCATGTGATTTCAATGGGAGTTGGGGGCACTCAGCATCTCACTGGCTGCTAGGGTTGCCAACTTTCCAATTGCACAAAAACGAACACCCTGACCACATCCCTGCTGTGCCCCTTCCCTGAGGCCCCGCCCCTGTGCCACCCCTTCTCTGAGACCCTGCCCCCACTCACTCCATCCCCCCTCTCTCTGTCGCTTGCTCTCCCCCACCCTCACTCACTCGCTCATTTTCACTGGGCTGGGGCGGAGGCGGGGGTGTAGGAGGGAGTGAGGGCTCTGGCTGGGGGTGCAGGCTCTGGGGTGGGGCCAGAGATGAGGGGTTCAGGGTGCAGGATGGGGCTCCAGGATGGGGCAGAGGGTTGGGGTGAAGGGGGGGTGAGGGCTTTGGCTGGGGGCACGGGCTCTGGAGTGGTGATGAGGGGTTTGGAGGGTAGGAGAGGGTTCAGGGGGTGGGGTCCAGAAGGAATTTTGGTTGCGGGAGGAGGATCAGGACTGTGGCAAAGGGATGGAGCACAGGAGGGGTTCAGGGCTAGGGGTTGGGGCATGAGAGGGGATGTGGGCTCTGGGCGGCTCTTACCTCGGGTGGCTCCCCAGAAATGGCAACATGTCCCTCAGCTCCTAGTTGGAGGCATGGCCAGGCAGCTCTGCATGGTGCGCTGTGCCCCCGCAACTCCCATTGGCCACGGTTTCCAGCCAATGAGCTCTGTGGAGCCAGCACTCGGAGCAGGGCAGTGTGCAGAGACACCCCCCCCCCCCGGCTGTCCCTCTGCCTAGGGACCACGGGGACATGTTGCCGCTTCTGGGAGCAGGGCAGAGCCAGGTAGGGATCCTGCCAGCCCTGCCAACTGGACTTTTAATGACCCAGTCAGCAGTGCTGAATGAAGCCGCCAGGATCCCTTTTCGAGTGGGTGTTCTGGCCGAAAACTGGAAACCTGGCAACTCTATGCTGCAGCCTACAGACTTGTAAAACAGAATGTGTGTATTTCCCGTTCCTGATTCTAGTTAGATTTCAGAGTTCCCCACCAAACAGTTCCGCTGTGCCGCTTAACTCCCACTTAAGGCCTATTTGATGCATGGGTCCCATGCAAATCCTGTGCCCACGGGTGAATTTCACCCACAGGTGCTTCTGCTTTTCTATTGGGAAAATGGCATGGAATGGAGCAACTCCATAGACAGCTTAAAACTTTCCCCAGCTTTTTTGCCTAGTGTCTTGCATGCTTGAATAATAGTTGTATCCATTTCTCTGTTAATTTACCTGGTAACAGAGATTTCCTCTCCAGGGAGCCAGGTTTTACAATGGGAAATGTCAGTGCCTAATTTAGAGAGAATTGATTTAATCTGGGGCCCGGCAGCATTTTACAGCAGTTGGCCTAGGGTCCTGGCCACCTACATGATCATCTCTCATTGTTCTCCTCCTCTGAAGGCGTAAAATCTTTAAGAACGTTTCGTTGTATCCAAGGGATTCAGTGAAAGCCATTTTGTGCCCTGCCTGGCTTGTTGTGATAGTGTCCATGTATAATTGGGGATGATCTGCATTTTATACCTTTTTTTAATAACCTGAAATCATAACCCATGAGCTTTCAATTACCCAGGAAGCTTGGATCTCAGTGCAGACTGAAAAGAATAATGTGACTCAATTGACTGTGAAATCCTTCTCGGAAGAGGTGTAATTGTGATCGTAAACATCCATGTGATAATTTACTACCAGATTTAATCCCTACAGAGGGGAACACTTAGGGCTCGGAGAACAAGTCTGAAGAGAACTTCAAAGGCTGAGTTAAAAGATCACAGACAAGATCCTTAGCTATGGTTAAAGACCATTTGGTACAGATAAGGGGAGGGGCTTCAGTGGTAGCTTTAACCCATCTTTGTGTTCTTCCAACCCTGGGTAGCAATGGCTCCCAGAGGCCTTTATGGTCGCCAGGGATCATCAGAGTGTAGGGCTATTTCAGCCATGCCATTTTCCCATGGGTGCCCCTTTGCCGGGTAATGATTTTGAATTTCTCAGTTAATTCAATCTCCTAATTGTTCTGTCCCCGAGTGTGGGGTCAGCCTCTCACAGATACTGGGGCAAAGGGTTGAAATCCAGATGCCAGTTTTGCAGCGTCAGTCCCATCTCCACTGCGATGGATTGAGAGTTGGGGCAGTTGCCTGGCAGAGGGACGTGCAGAGGAGAAATGTGACATTTCCTCAACACCATTTGCTGGCCCAAAGATTTTCTGCAAGACAGATGGATGGGAATTTAAAGAACCCTAAAAGGTCTGAGGCTGTAAGAGGAAGTTGACAGGGGGATTAATGTCACCTCTGTGCTCGGGGCCAGCGCCAGGAGCCACTTATGTCTCACTGAAGCTCTTTTGGGCATAGACCTTCTGCAGGAGACGTGCGCCGGGGTGACTGTCACCCATCGCAGCTAAGGAAATGCCTCTTGGCCGTCGCAATGAGGGACAGCGAACAGCTATAAAGACAGACATGTAGGAAGTGTTACAGAGTGATAAGGATGCCAGAATGGTAAATCGAAAGCAGAGGAAGGCTATAAAGCAGCATATACATAGTAAATCTTTTTAAAGGCTGCCAGTCAGGCAAGAAGTCACTGGGGCCTTCAGGGGGATGTGAATGGGGAGAAATTGCTGAAAACTTGAATTCCTTGCCTTGATCATTAAGGAAAAGAAACGGAAGGTTGCATACTGTATGGGAGCCTGGGAAGTGCGATATTTTCCTGTGTGTGTAAAGGGAACGGGGGGTGAATATGAAAAGGTTTTATGTTTAATCTAAGCAGACGGTTGGGTATCCAGACCTCAGCGGAATTACAACCTAGGAAGCAGAAGAACATTGCCAAAATGGCCTCTGGCAATGGTGTCTGACAGCTCTCGGTGAAAGTGGCGGTACGATAGGATTGATGAGCAGATAGCCTAGTCTGCAGGCTTAAGACAGGAACCCCCCAAAAAATAAGTTGTGGAGAAAAAAAGGGAATATTGATAAAAGCACAGCAGCAGTCAATATTTGGAGGCCATTTTATGGACAATGGAAGAGGTCATGAAGTACAAGATGAATTTGATTTCTATGAGCATTTCAAAAGGCTAAAGATAAACTCTTTGGGGCAAGGACTGTCTTTTGTTTTGTGTATGTACAACACCTGGCACAATGAGAGCCTAGGCTATGACTGAGGCTCCTAGGTGCTACCACAATACAAATACACGCTGTAGAAATGTAGAATTCCATGCAGTTCCCCACTGTGACACACCCCGGGCTTACAACACTCCTGCTATGTTCTCACCCAGTCCTCGAGGTGAATTCCATTTAAGACAATGGAAAGGAAATTCTCTTCTTAAGGTTTCAGGTTGGGTTATTCTAAAATACCCATTAAAAAGCCCCAACAACAACAAAGGCTTGATTGGCTGTGGAGTCACTCACACCTGTGCAAAGAGAGCAGTGGCTTTGGAACATGCTGTAGCATTTTACACCCACTGGGCACTAATTATGGCCAGCTGTTGTGTTGACAACTGCCAGTAGTGACAAACTGTCAAATTAAGATTCAAAGCTCCCGGCTGCACTGATCCTTCAGGGCTAATGCCACTGTTGAGCCGTATCCAGGAACAAGTCCCATTTCCCAGTCTTCTACAGTGTGGCCAGATCCTCCGGTTAGCATTTGTGGGGGCATATCCATGGGTTTCTGTGCTGAGCCGCTCTATGGTTTTTCCCCCCAAAATTATGGGAGAATCTTTCTGTCCTCCTGGGCTCATGGGGGAAATTGTGGGCTGGTACTGGAGGACTAGCAGCAGTCATGTGATTTAGCCTGCAACCTCACTGCATAGTGGGTGGGTTACCAGCCCAAGTGAAAGTGGAAGCTCTAACCCCTATCCCAAGCCACCCCTGAAATTAGGTCAGAAGTTTGTGTATGTGGAGAGGAACTAAGGCCAGTACTGGGTAAGAGCCTGAGATAACTGCAGTGAAGACACACACTCAGAGAGAACCATATTGGGTACATTATCTAGGTTTAACTCAACTACAGTGCATCATTGTAAAAAGATCCTGTTGTGTTCAGATGCATTCAGTAATAAGGCAACATCCATTTTGTATATTATCTAGACTGAGCTCTGCTTGGCCATCTGTTGGCTCAGGTGCCAGGGAATGACCAAAATCGTTAGATACCTGCCTGTAGTGTTCCTTGTTATTTAAAGTCTCTTTCAGTCTAATATCCTCTGAAAGCCTGCAGGACCAAGGTGTCAATTCTGACATACAGTACAACTTCAATGTCTTAACAAATTGGTAATCCCTGTCTGGGATGTATAGGCAAGAACATGGGTGGTGTCTAGAATAGATTTGCTACAGTTTTCTAAATTTGCAGGATTTAATATTAACCGATGTTAAACATTTCACTTTACATTGAGAAGTCCCTGGTACCTAATGCCTGAAATATCCTTCACCGGGTGAAAGAAGAGGCAACAGATTTCAAAATGTAAGTCACTACAAAACCCCAAAACTCCAAGTCATTCTTTTCTTTTCTTTTCTCTTCTCAACTGGTTTCCTGGTTGAAGTCACTTCCTGGTTAACCTGTTCCAATGACACAATAAAATAGTGGGTGTTTCTAATTCACTGAGTAACAATGACATTCCAAAGCGCCAGCTGCTGCCGAGGGTAGAGGATTCAGTACCGTGGGGTTCATGACACCACTGCTAGGGTTGCTTTCGGAGGAATATCTTGAAGGGGAAGGCAGAGAACAATACTCTGATCTCTTCTGGAGTTGGGTCCTTGACAGGGCAGCCCAGGCATCTGTCATTAGTGTGTCCGTGGATTCATCGGAGCGAGCTTATCCTGTACTCTTGGAGAAGCCAAAGACCTGGGGCATCAATTTAACCATGCTCAGTTTGGAGCTTCACAATCCAGATGTGTATCCTAAATTCACATGGTCTTGGCACCGGGGGAAAGAAAAAGCCCACCCCTGTCAGAGAGGATCCGAACACTTTTCTTTTCTTGCTTCATTCCGGGCCGTTGTCACTGTACCCAACTTCACAACATCTGCAGCTTTCTTCTGGGCTACAGAAGGGATTATGGCTCCCATAATCACATAATAATTATGGATTATTCACACCTGCCTCTTGGAACAGTTTACACTCCTAGCTCGATCCAATCCCCATGGAAGTCTGCATGAATCTCTCCATTTATTTCAGTGGGCTTTGTGCCAAAGCACCTACAACTCCTGATGAAACAGGGGAATCGTGGGTGCACAGTGTGTGAGGTCAGCCCCGAGGCCTTGAATCCTGACTGAAGTCTGGAGGAGTTTTGCCTGAGTTAGGCCTTTAGAGACTGATCCAGATGATCAATAATGTTGAATAATTCGGCCTGGCAGAGGGTTTATAAATAGCGTTCGAAGAGGGACTGTGAACTGTAGCACTGCATCCATGAGCCATTGTAATGCTGTTCACTTGCAGCTCCATGGTAACTCGTGCTGACAAGCATGAAGGGAGCATAGAATTTACTTCAGTGCAAAGCTATCCTCAGTTGTGACTGTCTCTGCCAGTTCCCACTAACACAACAGAGTCCGAAAGCAGATTGGAGGGAAGGAACAGAAGAGACCAGATGGCAGATATCTATCTTTCTAGCCTCTTTCCAACTCAGAGGTCCCCATCCAAATCAACGAGAGCTTTCTGGACGTCCAACATGGCTGGTGGGTATTTTTAGAAGCCAATCAATCAGTGGTGACTGTTTAAGTTCAGGCAAGTCAAACACAGCCTGCAAAGTTACACAGAAACTCTGTGTGTAATAGAAGAGGCTGGTGAGCCTGGCTAACTGGACAGGCTGTGCCAAAATCCATCAGCTACCAGTGCTGGAGTTTCTTTTAGAAAGATGTCTATGAGACATTGGAGTATAAACAGGCTGCTGATTGTCAAACACACACACTTTTTTTTTTCATACTGAGGCAATAAATTACCGTTTGTGCTTCTATAGAGGCCTTCATTCGAGGAGCTAAAAGTGCTTTAAGAAACATTAACTCACGCCTGTGAGGTTGTCCTTTTTACAGATGGGAAAACTGAGGCAGTACGTGTTTGTTCGTCAACGAGCACAACGAGGTCCTGAGCCTTGCTAGGACCTCTGGATGCTACTTTAGTGCAAACAAATAGAACAATATTAATAATTTCACCCCATGAGAGCTGGGGGTGCTGAGCATTCTGCAAATTGGGCCCAACCTGCCTCAAATTGGGGACCCCAAAATTGATGCATCCTGAATTAGTGGCATAATATTTACCTCTTCCTTTCTGTGCCTCAGTTTAACCACCTGGAAGATGGGCTTACTACAGATTTACCTCACAGCAATAGTAAGTTTATTAATGCTTGAGAAAAGCACGGTAGAAGTAGTTCTGTTCCTGCTTCTCCGCTTCCTTTTCCCCCTTCTGCGCACAATTGCAAGTCGTCCTCCCTGTCTGGAGTCTGCACAGCTGCACAAGCTGTAATGCGTGGCATGATTTGAAGTTTGGGATTAACTCATGTTCCTGTGCCAGCTGGAGGGACCTACTGGGCTTTTGCTGATGCATCAGAAATATATATTTAGGAAGGTTTCCTTATAATTATCACATTATGGCTCCTTCTGGATCTCTCAGAATATAGTAAACAATCGCTATACTTGTTACACGTCATGAATACATAAATTCATTCCTCTCTGTGAGGGCTGCTGTTAAATAGTGACTTAGTTTGCACATATGTGCGCGCACGCACACACAGAGATCAAAGGAACATTCTGACCTTGTTCAAACCAGTGATCCGGTTCTTATAATTTACCCTGCTTTCCTAAAGTTGCTTCTCTGAATTGTAACAATGAAAGAGGCAAAGGACACCCATTGCATTGGCTTCGTTTGTTTCGGAGCAAGTGGCGTTATGTCCCATTCTCCAAAATACTTCCCACTTTCTATGAGTTTTACATGTCACTGCTGTGTCTCATTTTTCTTTTGTTATTTATACCACGGTACCGATTAGGGGCCCCAAACAAGGATCAGGACCCCATTGTGCTGTACAAACAGGGTTTGTCCCAAAGTGCTAGGTGTCATCCACGATCCGAGAGATGGACACAACGGGCTAATGGGCTGGAGGTGAGTGGGAAAAGGAGTAACAAAAAGAACTGATTTCAGAGTAGTAGCTGTGTTAGTCTGTATCAGCAGAAACAACGAGGAGTCCTTGTGGCACCTTAGAGACTAACAAATTTATTTGGGCATAAGCTTTCATGGGCTAGAACCCACTTCATCAGATGCATGGAGTGGAAAATACAGGAGCAGGTGTACATTTATTAAAGGATGGGGGTTGCTTTACCAAGTGTAAGGTCAGTATAATGAGATAAATCAATTAACAGCAGGATACCAAGGGAGGAAAAATAACTTTTGAAGTGGTAAGAGAGTGGCCCATTACAGACAGTTGACAAGGTGTGAGTAACAGTAGGGAGAAATTAGTATTGGAGAAATTAGGTTTAGGTTTTGTAATGACCCAAACGCTCCCAGTCTTTATTCAGGCCTAATCTGATGGTATCCAGTTTGCAAATTAATTCCAGTTCTGTAGCTTCACGTTGGAGTCAGTTTTTGAAGTTTTTTTGTTGAATTGCCACTTTTAGGTCTGTGGTGAAAAAAAATCACAACTCACCATCCGCCGTATATCTGGTGGTTTTCAGATGCCCTGATACAGAAGACATGCAAGGACAATGCAAAGGGTGAAATGTTCCCCACTGCTACATGTGGCTGTTCAGATGCTCTGGAGAGCTGCAGTACTATCCATCCCAGCAGGGCATGGAAGGCCCACATACTGCTAGACCAGGGGTCTCAAACTCAAATGACCCCGAGGGCCGCATGAGGACTAGTGCATTGGCCCGAGGGCCGCATCACTGACACGCCCCCTTGCTGCCCCTGGCCCCACCCCCAATCCACCCCTTCCATGAGGCCCCGCCCCTGCCCTGTCTCTTCTCCACCTCCTCCCCTAAGCGCGCGCAGTTTTAATAAATATATACACTCAGTAATGCACCTCACTCAAAGGACAAAACACGCACTTAGATTTACTGCCTAAGGCTCTGGGAGGGAGTTTGGGTGGGGGAGGGGGTCTGGATGCAGGCTCTGTGCTCGATGCAGGCTCCAGGCTGCGGCAGGGGGTGGGGGTGCAGGCTTTGGGACAGAGTTTGGGGATAGGAGGGAGTGCAGGGGTGAGGGCTGTGGGGCTGAGGGCGAGGGGTTCATGATGCGAGGGGGCTCAGGGCTAGGGAAGAGGGTTGGGCTGTGGGGTGAGGGCTGTGGATGAGGGGTTCATGATGCGAGGGGGCTCAGGGCTAGGGAAGAGGGTTGGGCTGTGGGGTGAGGGCTGTGGATGAGGGGTTCATGATGCGAGGGGGCTCAGGGCTAGGGAAGAGGTTTGGAGTGTGGGGTGAGGGCTGTGGATGAGGGGTTCATGATGTGGGGGCGCTCAGGGCTGGGGCAGAGGATTAGGGTGCGGGGGGATGAGGGGTTCATGATGTGGGGGTGCTCAGGGCTGGGGCAGAGGATTAGGGTGCGGGGGGATGAGGGCTCTGGCTGGGGCTGAGGATTAGGGTGCAGGGGGATGAGGGGTTCATGATGTGGGGGTGCTCAGGGCTGGGGCTGAGGATTAGGGTGCGGGGGGAATGAGGGCTCTGGCTGGGGCTGAGGGTTTGGGGTTGGAGAGGCTCAGGGTAAGGGAAGCCTGCCTTGCCAGTACTGGCGGAGGGCAGGCACTAGGACCCTGCACCCTAATCCTCTGCCCCAGCCAGAGCCCTCATCCCCCCGCACCCTAATCCTCTGCCCCAGCCCTGAGCGCCCCCACATCATGAACCCCTCATCCCCCCGCACCCTAATCCTCTGCCCCAGCCCTGAGCGCTTCCCCCCCCCCCCCCAGCCCGGCCCCGGCGGGTCCCGCTTCCCTGCCCCCGGCCCGGGCCCGGGCCCGGCGGGTCCCGCTTCCCCCCCCCCCTTACCCGAGCGCGTCTCCGGCGGTCCCGCTCAGAGCCGCGTGGTGAGGGGGCGGGGCTGGGAGCTCCACGCCGAGCGCAGCGCTCAGCCCAGAGCTCCCAGCCCCGCCCCCTCCCCACGCGGCTCGGATCGGGGCGGGGCTCAGGCGCTCGGACGGAGACTCGGCGCTCTATGCGCCGAGGCTCCAGGAGAGGGGCGGAGGCGGGAGCCTCCGCTTTTCTCTTGGGGGCCCCTGCGGAGCTCCCCTGGGGAGCTCCGCGGGCCGCAGGGAAGAGCTCCGCGGGCCGCATGCGGCCCGCGGGCCGCATGTTTGAGACCCCTGTGCTAGACAAAGCCAGGCAGAAATTCAAAGAATACTTTGGTCCACACAAAAATGACGCTTAGAGAAGAAACATTTCCGAAAAAGCCTGTTGTCAGGTGAGACCATTGACCGTTATGTTACAGAGCTACGTGATAAAGCCAAGTCCTGTGACTTCACCCATGGGTTAATTATTAGCGGTATGACTGGGTAGCCAGGTTACAGAAAGGTTATCATGAACAATGGGACTTGGCTTTTCAAAGAGGGTGGCTGGTGAAACCGTACTTCCCAGATGAAAATGTTAGCAAGCAGTGGAAGAACTGAAATGTACCTAGCTGAAATGGATACACGGGCATAAAGGCACATTACTCAGGTGAGTTAATCTATCAAGGCTTGACCTTGAAGTCCTAAGTTTAATGCCTATAGCCATTCTATTCTTAGCTTTGGCCTAGACTGCCACCAAAGGTGCTGGCTGTGGTCATTACTAGTCCTCCTTTACTATCCATTACTGATCTCCTTCCCCATCTCGTACATGACATTGTCAATGGCTCTGAAGAGTAGGCAGCAGCATGCCAAAAAAAAAAACAACCAGAGGTTGAAAGGTGAGAGACAATTTATTGCAGCTCTAAAACCCACCCACTGCTCTGCATTGTAGGATAAGAACATGCTCCTGCTTTTCAGCTTTAGATCTTTATGGCAGTTTGCCTATTGTCCTGTGTACACATACAGCGCTACAGAAGTCATAAAAATAACTTGATTTAAGAAATCTCCACTGCTGAGATGTGAGCCACATTAGCGTTTCTCGTGGAAATGTTTTGCAGGTTTTGATTTATGCTGTAAATCAGCTTGAGCTACTTTTAAGATACATTAGGTTGGACAATATGTCAAAATAACTCAAAGCTCTGAACTCCTCCACCTCCAACATGTCACTCTCTAGCCTGGAGACTGGAGCAGAGGAGAGCATGCTCTAGTCTAGCACACACCAGGAAAGGGAGTTAAGATTTTGACATTAAAGAAAAGAGGATGGGCAATTCAGAGTTCACTCTGCCACTTGATCCTCAGTTCATCTACTGTCCCGGTTAGGATCCGTTATAAAGAGCTGCACAGAGGCAGGGCCGGCTCCACGTTTTTTGCCGCCCCAAGCAAAAAAAATTTCCCGTGCCCCCCCCCAGCCCCACCCCAACTCCGCCCCTTCCCCGCCCCATTCCAACCCCTTCCCCAAATCCCCGCCTCCTCCCCTGGGCACGCCGCATTTCCCCTCCTAGGGAGGGAGGAGAAGCGGAGCGGCGGCGCACTCGGGGGAGGAGATGGAGGTGAGCTGGGAGGGAGCAGTTCCTCTGCTCCCCTGGGTTACTTCCTGTGGCCCTCCCTGTGCCTCCCACTGCCGCAGTTCACCTCCGCTCCGCCTGCTGCCCTGAGCACGCTGCCGCCACTCCGCTTCTCCCCCCTCCCTCCCACGCTCCCAGGCTTGCCACCAAACAGCTGATTCGCACGGCAAGCCTAGGAGGGAGGGGGGAGACACGGAGCGGCGGCGCGCTCGGGGGAGCAGGTGGCAGTGGAGTGGAGGTGAGCTGGGGGGAGCGGTTCCTCTGCCCCCCCGGGTTACTTCCTGTGGCCCTCCCCGCGCCCCCCACCGCCGCTCCTCACCTCCGCTCAGGGCCGGCTCCTGGCTTTTTGCACCCCAAGCAAAAAAAAAAAGGAGCCGGACTGCCGCCCCCTGGAAAGTGCCACCCCAAGCACGTGCTTGGAGTGCTGGTGCCTAGAGCCGGCCCTGCACAGAGGAGGCCATTTGCAGTGCACATCACCACCCAATGTTATTGCTGCTACAAAATCCAGGTGCTATGCTATGCACTACTAGCTATTTGCATATCTGCAGACTGGGACAGCGCCTGCAGAAAATATTGCACAGGTTGGTGAAATAATAATGAGGCCTTATGCTTCTATAGCAGATTTCAGAGAGCTCTGCAAACATTCATGAATTCATCCTCCCTACATCCATGCGAGATGGGGATAATATAATACCGACCTAAGCGGGGAAATGGAGATACAAAATGTTTTTAGGTCTTTTTGAAAGCTTGGGCCAGATTATATTCTATGCATCCGAAGAAGTGAGCTAAATTTGTTAGTCTTTAAGGTGCCACAAGTACTCCTGTTTTTTTTTGCGGATACACACTAACACGGCTGCTACTCTGAAACCTGTCAGAAGTTAGTTGTGAGCATTCAGCAACTCTGAAAAGAAATCTCACATCATACTTGGGTTCCATCCCTGCCTCGGGCCAAGCAACCACATGGCAAATCAGTGGAAGGAGCCAAGAATCGAATCCAGGTATTGGGGTTCTCAGGCTCCACAAACTCATCCATCCAAAGCTTGTAATGCTGGTTCCATAAAACTGAAGTACAACTGAATGAGCAAAGGCTAGAATGGCAGTCTGAACATCGAGCCCCCTTGCTTTGGTTGGTTTGTGTGGCATGCTCCATGTTGTTTTAATATAGGCTCTAATATGCAATGCATTTGTATTGCTTACTCTAATAACAGTGACTGAGTGCTAAGAGCCAAGCCAAACAAGCCAGGCCAAAAAGCCAAACACTTCACTTCGACTAGCAGAACGGATGCCTCTTTCCCCTACTCAGGTCTTACTTAGACATGTAAATCGAAGACCTTACCAGGCCTTTAGAGAAAGCAAAACAAACGGCGCCTCTGATGGCTGGAAAGCAGCCAATGCGGGGCAGTTTCACTGGACTAGCTGCTGAAACTGCCATGGATTGGGTTGGTCTTTCTTGCTACCGTTGCTCTCCACAGGAAAGAGAGAGAGAGAGACGAGGCCTGGCTAAGCAAAAAACGCCACCTCTTCCCAAGGTGCATAAAATGGAGCTCTGGGCTGATTTTCAGAGATTTTCAGCCCCTGTAGATGCCTGGAACATCTGTAAGAGCAGGAGTCGCTCAGGATCTTTGAAAACCAGGCCACTACTTACTGACTTGTTATTTTCAATACAGTTTGAAAATCCTCCCTCACCTGGTGCAAAATGAGTGTCACTCCATTGACTTAAGTCCATTATACCCATTAACACCAGGTAGGGATCTGACCCAATTAACATAAGTGGAGTCACACCCATTTACACCTACAGACTTAAACAGAGCTATGCCCATTTACACCAGTTGGGGATCTGTCCTTGGCATGTGTCCATTTTTTGCTGGCTCCCTTTCCTTATATTTTTCTGCCTAATTTTCCTTCCCTCCCCTTGTGTTCTCCCCACCCCTCCCCCACAACATTCTCCACCTTCTATGCCTCTCCTCATAGATGTTCCCTGTCGTTCTCTGGGCTCTCCTTTTTCCTTATTTCTTCTCCTCATGCTCATTTTTGCCTTTACACTTTAGCCCTTTTCCTTCACTTTTCTCTCCACATCGATTTATTTTCATTTCTTTACCCTTTGTTTTGTCTTTTAGGTGTCTTTTCCTTTCCTATAGTCCTCTCTCTCCTTTCCCATGGTCCACCCCCAGTCCTCTTCTCTGGACCTCCATATAGAGCCCATTTTCTCCACAACAGTAACTGAGAAAGAGAGAAAATGAATTGGGGGGAGGAACATTACATTACATCCAAGAGTGATGGTTCCTGAGAGATGCCAAGTATTGTCCTGCCAGCATTAGTCCAGACTGTTTTCATCTGGATAGACAAGTTGAACCAACCATCTCAAGCACTGACAAGCAATTCACTAGTCTTCATGCTCTGTAATCGATCATTGCTCCCTAGTGATGGGGGCATTTTGTTCTGTACAAGCCTGAAAATTATAAGTGCTTCAGCAAAGATGTCACGGGATGTAAACACGCATTCAGTTTTTTTATTTGGGATATGCATCCCATTTTTACTTGTTAAGCTGTAAGCATCTGTAGCTGCCAGCTAGCCATGCTGTGGCCCATATAGAGATGCAGTCTTAGCTGGGACAGAAAATAAACAATCCTACGAGGTACAGAAGAGGCAGTCTGCTACTAATTGGTTCTGCCACTTTTTCCTTTGCATAAGTTGAGCACACTGTAGGAACAAAGGACCACTGAGCGCTGGCCGTCCTACAGTACAGCTCTGTGTTTGCCTTGTTGGTGTAGCCATGTTGGTCCCTGGATATTAGAGAGAAAAGGTGGGTGAGGCCCAGCTTCTGTTGGTGAGACAAGCTTTCAAGCTACCTGCAGAAGAGCTCTGTGTATCATAGAATCATAGAATCTCAGGGTTGGAAGGGACCTCAGGAGGTCATCTAGCTCAAAGCAGGACCAAACCCAACTAAATCATCCCAGCCAGGGCTTTGTATGCTCAAAAGCTTCTCTCTCACCAACAGAAGTTGGGCCAATAAAAGATATTACCTCACCCATCTTGTTCTCTCTAGTCAGCTGTGGTGTGTTAACTGTATACCTCAAAGGTCCTAAGGAATTTTCCCTCAGGAGATAATTGGGCTACATTTTATGCAGTAGTTTCCAAATTGTAACACCTCTGCCTTATGCGTCCATGCAGCAGCCTGTCTGTGCATCTGTATAGGTTTGGGGAATGATCGGCTATGGGAGGAGGGCTGATCCGTCACTGAAGGAGAAACTATGATCCATTCTGAGTACACTGCAGAGTCGCTTCTAATTTGCCGCGCAGAACAATAATGCCTCAGACAGGCCAGAACTGCTGCATCATTCCTTCACCAGCTGTGATTGAATCTCACACACTCCCATTGTCCCAGTTAATCCATGACTCATGCTTTGCCTTTCACTAACAATAAAGAAGACACATCTTTAAAAAAAAGAAGACAGCTGCCCCGTGTCTTGGGGTGTAACATACCTCCTAGGACTCAGCGTTTAGAAATGACCTTCAGCCTCCTATGTGCACAGTAGGTGGGTAAGGAACTGAGCTATTATGGACAAAGGTTGGGGGCCGAGTACCGTAGCTTGGGGTACAACTAGCTAAGCTAGGTGATCAGAGGCAAGACGAAAGCACTGTATGAGTGGTACATTTATGAATATATGCATAGTTTGTGTTTAATCATAGAGCAGTCTCTATCATGCTCAAGTGCACTAAATATGCTCAAGCTGTGTATATTGTTTTAACAGTACGAGCCCTCGATAAATCACCTGTCACAGCCTCTCGTACATTTTAAAGCATTTATTGCTAATGGATTTTCACAATGTGGTTTAAAGGACGTTGTTATTAACGAACATAACTGCATAGTAAATTTGATAAGGATGAAAGAGGCATTTATAAATTCCACTTTACTTTCAACAGTTGCTAGGATTTTTAACTGATTCAAAATAAAATGCAATTAACCTTGATTTTTCTTTTTGCTAACGCTAGGCTATTACAATCTGAAGCTAAAAGGAATTTATAAGCACCGTAGTCCTAATTCCGCGTTCCATGGTGCTGGTGAAAATCCAATCAACCGAAATCTCAATTTGTCAGTTGCTGGTACAATGCAGCTGTTTTTCTAACTTTTATTGTTTTGATATTTTGTATGCACAGAAAAAAAGTATGAAGTTTACAGAAAGTTTCTTATTCCTAGATTCATGGAGTAATCATCGCTCAGGTGCCTCTGTAGCTCTCTTTGCATTCAGCACTTGTAGATACTGGATTCTGGCTGATGTAGTTTTGTTTATATAGTTTAGCAGTGTAAATCCCTAACCCCCAGCAGTTCCCCAAAACAATCACCAATAATTTATCAGCTTCCCCCAGGGAACATCTTATTACTGGTGGAAAGCGCTCTGCAATGAAAATATTGTTTTATCCTTCTCAAAGTGCCCCTTGCCAAAGTCAGCCAAGAATCCAGAGGCACTTACCTTATTATGACTTTTGAATCATTAATATTCACCTAACATGCTATGCACACAAGACAGACACAGCCCTTCCTTAGGTTTTCAATTTGTATCGTGTCCAAGAATTGCTACTTCTATTTCTTAGGGCCCAATCCTGCTCCTGCTAAAATCCATGGGCCTGATTTTGCTCTAGTTACTCTGGTGTAAGTCAGGGGGTAACACCACTGAAAATCAGTGGAGTTACACAGATGTAAAAGTGGTGTAAGTGGGACATGAATCAGACTGCATGGCCAAAATCCCATTGACTTCCCTGGAAGCAGACAGGGTTGGATGCACAGTCCACCTGGTTTTACTCTTGTCTTGCATTCAGTGATTTGTGCTTCCACATTTCAGGCTCTGGGCTCTGTGTATATTAAAGCCCCCGGATGTTCTGCATAACATGGCGAATGAAAAATTGTGCAAAAATAGCTTCCAAAACAGCCTTCCCCAATGGATCCCTGCCACAGAGGGCAGAACACAAGGGCAGCGCCTTTTGGACAGTACGAGCATTACAAATGTACAGGAAATGTGTAGGTGCTGTTGGGTTTCTTTTTCCCTTGGATAAAGTAGTCCCAGGGCCAGCAATCAACAGCGATCCTGTGAGCAGAACTGGGCCAGAGTCCGTTAACATGCAAGGCGGGGAGGATGTCGCTCAGTCCTCCAGATTAATCCAATCTGCCGCCGGAGAGCCATTAACGACGCCCAGTTTCTCTAGGGCAATCGAGTCTGTCAGTGAACTGAATGCAAAACAACAGCACATTGTTGCCCAGAGCATAAGGGAAACCATGGGCAAAACTGTTAAAGGAGCGCTGCGCACCTCAGGAGGCACCTGGGGGGGTTAGAATTTAATAGGCTGTGGGTGCCTCCATTGAACATGCCAGCTATTGATTATGCAGGGCCCTGGAGAACTGGGCCCAGGGCTAGTGAAAGGAAATGTTACCCTGACCTGCTTTCTTTATTCAATACACAAACTAACCAAGCCTCCGTGGGCCTGACTCTGGTTTCGGGTCTAGCCTTGCTAACTAGGAGTGCCTGCGATGAAGTCACTGGCGTTGCTCCGCTTTTACACAAGTAAGGAAGAGCAGAGTGAGGCCCAGCAGAAACCAGCTTTTGCAGGCATTTGTTCTTTTTTTTTTTTCCTCTTTCGGTCTCCTCCTTTGCCCGTCAGTGCAAGAGGGGGCTTCAGCTTGTGATTTTTGTTAGCTGAACACTGCCCCTTTAATGCAGAGTTTGTGTTTTTCTTGCAATGCCCAGACCAAACGTCAGTGAAGCAATAACCAGGCCCGAAGAGAAGGCCCGGACGCTTGGGAGACGAGGCTGCTTTGAGCTTCCGGCAGTGATGGGGCTGGTCAAGGAGCGTTCGCTCTTTTACAACAAAAATCCAACTCCTGCAATGCTGCCAAGGTCAGTAGGTGCTTGGCCCAGCGCTGGCCAGGCAAGTCCGAGATTCCCGAGGGCACATTTCACTTACACACCCAACTATTTCAAGATTTCCAAGTATTTGGGAGGGGAGGAGAAGGGGAGCTTGCTCGTCTAGCCAGCACAGTGCTTTCTACAACCTGCTTTTAGACATTAGCCCATTCGCCTGCGGAAACTTTGCCTATTGCGAATGGTAGATTATCTAGGGTACGTATCTGACCCCCGCTGCCACAGTATCTGAGCGCCTCACAGTCTGTGAGTGTGTATTTATCCTCACAACGCCCCTGGGAGGTAGGGCAGTGCTGCTCTCTTCACTTTGCAGATGGGAAAGCAGAAGCCCAGAGAGGATAAGTAACATGCCCCAGGTCACACAGCACTTCCCTGGCAGAGCAGAGAGAAGGGTGGTCTTATGTTTCACTTGCTGGCTGGGGACTTAAAACATAGGGGTTCGTTTCCCAGCTCTGCCACCTATCAGTGGGGTAGCCGTGTTAGTCTGTATCCACAAAACCAATGAGAAGTCCAGTGGCACCGTAAAGACCAACAGATTTATTTGGGCATAAGTTTTTGCAAGTAAAAAACCCCACTTCTTCCCATGCCTGCAGATGCACCGGAAGAAGTGGGTTTTTTAGCCACGAAAGCTTACGCCCAAATAAATTGGTTAGTCTTTAAGGTGTCACCGGACAGCTCTGCCACCGACTCACTGTGTGACTTAGGGCCAGATTTTTATGGGTATTTATTTAGGCTCTGGAAGATCCAGATAGGCGCGTAGTGAAGGTTTCTAAAGCCCCTAGTTGAATATTGGGCACTGGTAGGGAAGGATGGAACCCAAAGACTTACAGCACCTCCTGCTCCCTGATCCCCAGAGGCCTGGGTGATACTGACATGATGAGTGCCCCCTGAGCGCAGGCAAATGTGGCCTTTTCCCAATCCGCGAACAAAAGAAACGAAGCAGGAGTTAGGCACCTAGGCGCTCTTGAAAGTCCCCCTCGGTGCCGAGCTGCATTTTTAAGCATCTAAAGACCTTTTAAAAATTTTGTCTCTTAATCTCCTTGTGCCTCGGTTGTCTGTCAAGTGAGAATAGCAGCACTTCGCCCCGCTCGTTAATGACCGTGCTGAGATACGGGGGTGGTAGGGGCCATACACGTAGGAAGAGAGGAGATTGGGGTTCTTTTACCTTCTCTAAATCACAGACTTGTGGGGCAATTGTGTCCGCCTCGAAAGGATGCCCTGTAAAGGAAAAGAAGCTTTTAACGGAACATGCTCAGGGCAGCCGGCCTGGATGACACCTGAGCCTCAAGCATGGTCTATAACAGGTAGTCGATTACTTTTTGTCACGGTCCCAATGTTTTAGTCAAGGTCCAGACTCTGGAGAAAAAATTACAAAAATAATAAGTAAATAAAAAGATTTTGGGGTCTGTTCAAAAGCATCTGGCGGTCCAGATTTGGCCCATTGTCCACCTATTGAATACACCTGGTCTGTAACCGCAGACCTACCAGTGAAGACGTTATCAGCCATGTCGGTCACCAGGGGTGAGTTAAAATGAATGGCTCCAGGTGGTGGTGTAATTGTCGTGTCGTTCCAGGGGTGGAGGCACATGCGTTGCGGCTGGCAAATTAGCAGGTCTCTCACTCAAGTCCTATTATGAAGCTGATGGCAGCGTGCGCGCCGAGTAAGCCAGCCATTAACAGTGCCAGCTGTGTTTGATAGATGACCCCTCTAAAATGCACTTATAATGGGGTTGATCTCTAGCTTTTCCATTAAAAACTAAAATCTCATTTCCCTTCATAGGAGACCTCTGCCGCCCTTCAGCCCCGAGCTCATTGGCTACAAGGCTGAGGCTGAGAGTTGCAGACACTTCTGTCCTGACATGGGAAAACAGCCACATCCACCAGCTCTCAGGGAGCCCTGGCCATGACAATATCATCCATGCATCAAGCCGCAAAAGATGCTATGAAGCTCTGTATTCCAGCCTTCTCTTATCCATTCTTTTCCCAATAGCTCCCAACATTCAAACTTCCAGTTTAAGGGCAAATTTTCTATGCCTCGTACCATTGACACTCAACAGGCAGAGTTTCGGTAGCGTAACAGGCTAGCTAAGTGTATGGTGTCTCACCTCTAGTAGCCTGCCCACAAAGTGGATAAAAGCCCACTACTGCTACTAGCCACCAGAATTAGTGCTTTAGCTAAAGTGGGAAAGGCCTGTGCTGGAGCCCCTACAGATCTACCAACGGTGGTGCTATTACATTAGTATCATGCTATAGCACAGACCAGCTTGACCACTAAGACACAATAGCACTAGAAGAAAAATACTTATAAAAAATAAGGTAAGTGCCTTGAAGTTCTTATGCATTCTAGACTCAGGCTCCTTTAAGGGTTTTATTCTGCAAGCTGATGAGCACCCGCTGAAGGCCACTGACCACCCCGAGCTCCCTTTGGCTTTGGTGAGTGTTGAGAGCACTCAGACCCAGATCCCCCAAGGTATTTAGGTGAGCATTTCAAAGGCCTCACCATCTGTCTGAAATGGGGCTGAAGACAGGGATGTATGTTTAACCTCTCAATAATAGTTGTAAATGGCAATAAAGAAAGAGATGCCTGTATTGCAACTTCCGGTTTGACAGCTAAAATAAGGTCATGCGTTTACTGCTGAGAACCAGCAGACTCAACTCCTTAAAGATACAAGATTGGCTCAGCTTTGCAGTTGCCTTGCCTATGAATAGATGAGATCCCTGCTGTCCCAGTGAGTAATTCTGACTTCCTCCCTTTGCCTTGCAGAGCTGAGTCACAGGCATTCTGCACTCCAGTCATGCATTACTTACATGGTCTGAAAGGAAACTTTAACACATCCAATGAATCATCCGGGATTGGATCATTTTTAAAGTTATTCCATTGGTATTTCCCTTCTATTGTAGCACATGTGCCAACACCTAAAACTTCGGCTAATCCGGACTCCTAAATGCATTGAGTTGTTGACATATACAGCTACTAATAAAATAATTTTTTTTAAAAAAACAAGTCCTTTAAAATTCCCTTCAATAAACAAGTGATCCTTAGAGGATTGCTGTAGCACTTCAGAGCTGCTAATTTTGTCAGACTGCTTCCTTGTTTTGGAGTTGCTTATTTAAAGAACCCAAAGTTAAAAATGTTTCAATAGCCAGCCTTTAACTACAGAACTTAAACGACTGCAGGTTTCATGCCAAGACATTATTTGCACAGCAATGAAGTGAACGGCCCCTTGCTCTCTCTCTGTCTCTCACAGAGGCGCACACATTCCTTTTCCGACCAAGATAAAAATAAAATGCCTCCAAAGCAGAGACAAAACCATAACAGTGTTAAGTAAAGAAAACAAGGCATTAATGTACTGCCTGCGCCAGGCCGTCAGCTTCACGATGTAGCAACAGCTCCTGAGCGGGACACAGCCGGTTGCTACCTCACTTTTCCCAGGTGTCAAAGCTAAATCCTATTGGTCCATTGACCGCTCAATATTTAAAAGAAAAGGAAACATCTGGAAGAGCAGAAAATGCTCCAGCAGAATTTGGGAGAATTTAAATATAAACATAAAACAAATTGAAACATTTCTCTCTGCTGGTCTTGCAGTGTGATAGAGTATAACTATTTTGGACCTTTCACGCATTATTCCCATATCTTCAATCTCAGATGAGTTAGAACTGCGAGGTGTTATTCGTTTGGGCCTCTTATCACTGAAATCCATCCCATTCCTTAGCTCATTGAGGTCATTTTTTGTTTGTCCTTTACATGGCATTTCTCCAATGCTTTTCATACTAGATGATCCAAAATCCTATTTGTATAAGTTTATATTGGTAATAAAGTCATTGCTAAATTGCAGTTCATTACTGAAATGCAGCCATCTCTGGGGTGAAACACAGCAGCTGGTTTAACAGCGCACAGCAACAGGGTTGACCACTGTTTGCCAACAGTTACTACACAATAGGATATGAGAAACCAGTTTTCACACTGTATTTGGAATGGACTATAACTCTGGTACCTGCTGGCAAATGCTAATTTTTTTTTAAATAGCGACTACTGTGGTTATTCATGGAGTAGTTTTTACCCTACTACCTCTGTGTGTAAACCCTCTCAGAAAACTAAACATTCCCTACCCAGTGTGTGCTTTTCTTTTTGCCCTCTCATTGGCTACCTACGGAACATGAACATTGCTCTGTTGCCGCGATGGGCATCTTTAATGGTCACCCGGGTAGGCACAGCACAGTACTGGGAATAGGGTTTGCTCACTCATCCATGCCACTCTGCTTGTCAGATGGCAACCGCTCCCTGCAGCTGAACAAAAAAACCCCAAAACAACACCGCATGCTCATGCGGTGCAAATTCTCAGTAACAAGGGTGGCTTGAAAGCACATTGCTCTTTCCATAAGACGTTATGCTTTGGCGAGGTGGTTGGAAAATGGGGAACTTTTTTACAAACATATTTGCCAGTTTCCATCCAAGCTTTGTTTCAGCTGAAATTTTCTGCCCAGGTCTAATCCATTTCCCTGCTTTAGTACCTGACAGTCAGGGATTTCAAAGCAGGTTAGAAACACAAATGAATTGAGCATCACAACCATCCTGGGAGCTAGACAAGCATTACTGCCCCCATCTTACAAACGGGAAAGCGAGGTGCCGAGCAGTTAAGTGATTTACTAGCATATACACAAGCCGGTGCAGAACTTGGATTAGAACTCAGCTCTCCTGATGCCCAGCCTCATGCTTTAAGCACTATACCATGTGGCCTCTCAGCTTATGGCAGTATTGCTTCCCAGACCCATGCTCACTCTGCTCGAGCGAGTTTGCTAAGCATAGCAGGGTGGCTGCTTGGACGAGCCGCTTCAATACAAACTCTCCCAACCTCCAGCCCAGGCTGTATAGTGGGTGGCTATTCTGAGCTGCTGCTACTGCCGCACTGCTGCTTTTAGTGCATTAGCTCAAGCTCTCCAAACCTGCACGACACAGGACAGTTTTTGGCCATCAGCCTATGGAAATGAGAGGACTTAAATAGTCATGTCATAAGAGCCTGTTGCACTCTGTAGCGATCTTTTCCTTGGCAGCACGGATAGTATCATACTTGCTCTGCAAAGACTATGCCTCATGACAGTTGTGAGGCAAGCCTATGGAGATCAAGTGTCTGCACTTCCAATTAACTGAGTGATGTTCATTGGGAAACAACATCTTTCCATTTCACCCGAGGGAAACCATGTGGGTGGGAGGCAAATGCCATTGACAGTAATGGGAACTGTGTGTGCATATTGCAGGGGTGATTAAAATAGCTGAGGACCAAGGGACAGTGATCATCAAGGACAAGATTCTGGGAGTTGAGAGTACTCAGCACCTCACAGGATTTGGCCCTGTGCAGTTTGGCTTAGTCGTGACGTTTACGATAGAAATCACCTTTGAAAGGCACAGATGAGAAATGATTTATTAGTTTTTCCTTTATATTGAAGGTCAACTTCCCCTTGCGGCTTGAACTACAAATTCTTATTCCTGAAGTCCATGAAAACTGTAAGTATCATGGACAACATTCCCCGGCCCAGAAAACCTAGAGTAGATACAACCCGCCATGAGCCACGCACGATGACAGTCAAAGCCCACATAGAGACACAGGATCCACAGGTCTCATGCAAATAAATATATGCAGAGAGGATGTGGCTCGCTCACTATTTAGGGTCTGGTTGGGCTCCAAATCCCGTGTTAGAACTTCAGTGTAGGGTGACCAGTCAGCAAATGTGAAAAATTGGGACGGGGGTGGGGGGTAATAGGAGACTGTATAAGAAAAAGACCCAAAAATCGGGACTGTCCCTATAAAATCGGGACATCTGGTCACCCTACTTCAGTGACTGCAAAAGGAGCTACACCAGAGTGAAGCTTAATCTATTAATGTTTGTAAAGCTCCTTGAGATCCTTGCTTCATGCTGCTATTGCAGGAGCAATAGCAGCATGAAGCGCATAGAGCCACGGACTAAATGAAATTAAGCATATTCTAATAGGACTTTTATAGAACGCAGTGGATAGAAAACACCATCACTGATGACTCTGTCCTTCATTTGCACTTAAAAAGAGGCTGGACTCAAGTAAGGGGGTGGGGTGGGGGGAATCTCCTACCCAGCCTCAAATACACCATTGATCCAGCTTCTGCAAAATGCTCACTACTTTCAGGTTCTCCTTCTAGAGCAATATAGAGTAGGGGCTTGAGAAGATGGGTGAAACGTCCCTGGCTTCCCCGCCACTATAGGCAAATAAAAGCCTCCTGCGCCCATTCCTTAGAAACTCCAGCTCCCTTATTTATAACCAGGAATGCTGCTGCCTGGAATCTCCATCCTTCCACTCTTTATACAGTAACACACCTGGTTAAGCAAAGATGCCACTCGTGGCTATCTACAGGGGAGTCTGGGCAGAGAGTGGAGGCAGTTATTACGGGGAACCACTTGGAAAAATGGGCAGGCTCCTTCTGAAAGTGGCCTGCAGCCTCCATAACTCACACGCAGAGGGACTGCCGGACAAACATTCACAGGTGAATTTCCGAGCCGCAGAATCCAGCCTTTAAGCCACTACCACCGACTGCACTAGTTACCTTGGGCTGCCGTATCCCTTCCTCTTTTAGTCTTGATATTCAGGAGCCATGGCATACTTGACTGATTTTTTTTTCTTAAAGTAGCTTATATTGCAGCCATCAAACTCTGGGTTATCGGCCTTACCTGGGAATTTATCCCTGCCTGGCATTCAGCTTGGCGCGATGTAGCCAGCCACAGTGAAACTGGAATGGAATTTCTTCAAGCTCAAGGATTCAGAGGAAAATGATCATCACAGAATCATAGAACTGTAGGGACCTCGCGCGATTACCTAGTCCAGCCCCCTGTGCTGCAGCACGACCAAGTATGCCTAGAATAGTAAGGGCCACACTTTTCTAAGGCTACTCAACTTGTATGAGGGGGGAGGTACTGAGAGACATTGAACCAAACTGCAAACTTTGTATATGATGGAATCCACTTCAAGCCAGGGGGTGTGGCAGCACCCTCAGTTCCAGCACCTATGAAGCCACTAGTGATTTGTGGTGCCTAACCTGAGCCTTTAAGGGCTCTGATTTTTTTTTTAAAGTGCTGAATATCTGCCCTGCAAGGCAATTCAAGTCAGGAACTCAATAATGGAAGCACCCCAAATCACTAAGCATGTGTGAAAATCTTGGTCTAATCTTCACTGTCCGCCTACTCATAGGTTGCTGCTTCCCTTCTAGCTCCTATTGCAAATTCCCGCACATGGTAAACATTCTCTGTTTTCACGCTACCAGCTCTGAGCTTATGTAGCAAGAAGAAAAAAAAATCTCAACGATCATCAGCTAAAGGGAGACTTGGGCAACTGGGATTTCGTCCATCTCCTCCAGAAAGAAGTGTTTAACCCGCTAATAAAATTAAGTTCTCCTTAATAACCATATTTCCTCTTCTGAATAGCTATTTACTAAAGCGTTCCCGCAGCTAACCAGAGTTCCACTAACAGAATCAGAAGCTTTGGCTGTGAAATTTGGGTATTTCCTGCAGCCACTGGCTTAATTCACATCATGTGGCTCATGTACAATTCCTATCTGATTGGATGCACCACAAAAGAGAGCTGTGAACTGGTGGCAGTTGATACTATTACAAAACAGTTCAGCTGGTATCCCCGCAAGCGAGGGTTCAAGCTGTGCTTGGAACACATCATGCTAATTCCTCTTCGGTAGGGGGGGTCTTGGCCTGAAATCTTTGCTCCCATGAGTCAACTCTGTTCTACAATCCACAGGTTCTTATGCCACACAGCACTGGCCTATCTGAGCCCCTTCCAGTGAGGTACTAAGTGACACAATGACAATTTGTCAGGCCTGGTTTGGGCTCCCTCATTCTCTCCTGTTGGGTGGTGAGAGGAGGGGAGAATTGTGTGTGCAGTGCAGGGTTTTGTTTTGGTAGGGTTTTTATGGTTGTCGGTTTGTTTGTTAACGTCCATTCCGCCTGGCAGGTGGAAGAAGCATGCCTCGTGTTTGGAGCAGAAGGCGGGGAGGTTGCTGATGGTCCTTAGTTCCTGGGGTAGTTCATTCCACAGGTTCAGATCGGCCCCCTGAGAAAGCTGTTTCCCTCTCAAACATGGACTTACAGTTTCAAAAGTGACCAGCTATTTTAGGCACCTCCATTTTGTGTGTCCAGCTCAAAATACCATAAAGGAGCCTGGCTTTCAGAAAATGCCAAGCCTGACTGAGAAAATCAAACCCTTCCAAGGCACCTTGAGTTGGGCACTGAGAAACCAAGGCACCCAAAATCTCTAGTCACTTGACAATTTAGGCCACGGCCTTCAAGAGGACTTAGAGGGATCTGGGTCCTCCAGGCCCAGCGGGCCCAGATCCCATGACAAGATGGCTCAGAGCAGCAGGGAGTGTGGAACACTACTAATTGCTGCCAGCCCATCACGCAAGAAGGAAGCTCCACTATGAACCTCTCATGTTGCAGAGGCAGGAGTGGGATTCTCATAACTTGTGTAGCTGGCATGCACGGCACAACTGACCATGACTGAGTAAGGTTTTTTGGGGGAAGGGCCCTGTATAGGCTTTATCCAACCTCCTCAGTATCTATTACCCATTGGGGTGACTTGATCAAACTAGAATTACCTACATAGGGAGAAACTATTTGCTCTAAGGGAAACTTTCATGCAGCGGACAAAGATGTTACAAAAGCCAATGGCTGGAAATTGAAGTCTGCCGTAAGCTAAGAAATAAGATGCACATTTTTAACCGAGAAGGATTAACCATTGGAACAGATTGCCAAGGGCTTTGTACCAAGACTGGGGGGGTCTTCCTGAAAGACAGAATCTAGTTCAAGCCCAAGTTGCCCGGCCAAAGGCAACAAGCACTGGTTATGTCTACAGTGCAGCCAGACACCTGCAGCTGGCCGGGCCAGCTTGCGGGACTCAGGCTGCGCAATTGTTTCACTGCAGTGTGGACTTCTGGGCTCATGCTGGAGCCTGGGCTCAGGGACCCTCCTACCTCATAGGGTCCTAGAGCCCAGGCTCTGAGCCTGGAACTCTACACACCAATGAAGCAGCCCCACAGCCCGAGACCCGCGAGTCCAAGTCAGCTGGCATGGGCCACCCGTGGGTTTTTCACTGAAGTGCAGACATAGCCAGTGTGTGCAATCTATGGCTTGTGTGATGAGGAAGGTTGGATTAGATGATCAGAATGGTCCCTGGCCTTAAGCTCCAGGAATGTTTTCTCTTTGGAAGGAGTGGGGTGTGAAGGGGGAGGCTGGGGAGAATCCTTCAAATATTACAAAAGATTATTTTAAAATATAAACATTCCCCTTTAACGTTAAAATGCTTCAAAACAGTAATTCAAAACAATCAGTAAAAAAGGTCCATGTTTGTAACCTTTCCTGTTTTCAGCACTAACAATATCCCGCTGGAGTAGCTTTTTGGTCTCCAGCCTATTTATTGGTGTGCTAATGCTCTCTGTGCTACACATAAGAAGCAAAGCAGAAAGATAAAGCTAATCACATCCACAGGCCTTGCCAAGGAAAACAGGCAGCCCCCTTCCTTCTTACCTCGGTACCAGGGGAAGACATTTGCAGTTGTTAGAGGAGGAAATGCTTGTAAATCAAGAGCGTTCTGTGCTAGGGATTCTTAGGATGGGGTATTGTCAGATATCAGAGGTGTCAAAACAGGAAGCGCTGAATCAAACTGCTAACTACAGGAGCAACGACTCCCCAGGACAGGCAGTAGAGAGGAAGGATGATTTTGTGGTTAAGGCACTCGACTGGGACTTAACAGCTCTGGGGTGAATTCTTAGCTCCGCCACAGACTTCTTGGGTGACCTTTGGAAAATCACAGCTCTTTATACCTCAGTCCCTAGTCTGAAAAATGGGGATAATTCGCCTTCCTTTCTCCTTCCCTTGGTCTGTCTATTCTATTTAGATTGAGAGTTCTTTTGGGGGCAGGGATTGTCTTCTAGGGCTTTTCTATACAGGGAAATTTACCCATAACTATTCTACTATTGCTGTTCCGGAATAACTCCCCAAGTAGACATGCTTATTCCATAATAGCTATAACACTGTCAACTCACACCCTGTCTTATTCCAGAATAACTTCCCTGTGTAGACAAGCCCTTATCATGTGTATGTACAGCATAATGGGGCCCTGATCTCAGTTGGGGTTTCTAGGCACCACTATAGTACAAATAATAATTCAGAAGGAATGAAAGAATGAAATGACGGAGCTGAATTGTTACAAAAAATAGTCAGCCTCATTAAAATCAGCTAGAAGGTAGCAATGTCCTTATTTTTAAGAAAGGTGCTCAGGGTGATCCTTAGAATAACAGCGCAGTAAGTCTTACCGCAAAACCAGGTAAACTGATATGTAAAAATAGAATTGTAAAATACCTTGTTGAACATGATATAATAGGGGCAAATCAACGTGGTTAATGCTGAGGAAAACCATGCATCTCTAATCTACTAGAGCATGGCATAGGCTCCTAGTGGCTAAAGAGAACTAACTGATATAAATTATATGGACTTCCAAAAAGCTTAAATGGCAAGAGGCAATCACTGTAGAACTCAATGAAAACCTTTATTCAATGCACAGAAGTGGTTAAAAATGCAAGTAAAGCATTAGAATGTATAAGAAACGGAATGAAGAATAATACAGAGAATATGACAATGCTATTTTATAAATCAATGCGAAATCCTCACCTGCAATACTGCCTTCTCTTCTGATCTCACAAAGGATGCAGCAGAAACAGAGGAGTTCAGAGAAGGGAGACAAAAATGAGCAAAGGCCTGGAAAGATTTCTGTCTGAAGAGACGGTAAAGACTGGGGCTGTTTGGTTTAAAGAGGAGCTGCATAAGAGAGGACATGAGGGAGGTATACAAAACAATGAATGGGATCGAGAAGGGAAATCGGATGCCCGTTTATCCGCTCTCACAATACAAAAACAAAGGCCTATTCAATGAATTCAAAAGGCAACACATTTACAACTGAGAAAAGGAAATGCAGGTTTATATACCATGGATTGGGGTGGCCAAACCACGGCTCGCAAGCCACATGCAGCTCTTTTACCATTAAAGTGCAGCTCACAGAGCCCCCACATCTTCCTCATTCTCCTCCTACCTGACTGGGGGGGGTGGGGGAGCTCAGGACCGCTGTCTTGCAGTGGGGTGGTGGGGTAGGGGCTTCTGCCCAGCAGGGAAGGGGGGCGTCTCAGGGCTTCTGCCCAGTGAGGATGGAGGGGGTGTCTCGGGGCTTGAGCCCCACAGGGCACACCTGCTGGAGCTTGCGGCTTAAGCAGGAGCAGGGCCCAAGCCCTGGCAGGTGTACCCAGCTCTTGAACTTCTGAAGATTGTGGTATGCAGCTCAGACGGTCAGGAAGTTTGGCCATCCCTGCCATAAATCATTAGCTGGTGGAACTCACTGCCACAAGATGCTATTGAGGCCAAGAATTTAGCAGCATTCAGGAAAGTATAGTGAATTATGTGCATAACAAAAACATTCACAGTTAAATTAAAAATATAAGAGATATAAAACTTCTGGTCTTAACATGTAGGCCAGGCGTCAGCAACCCCACCTATGGCACATGTGACAAAGCCAGCACATGAGCCGATTTTTAATGGCATGCTGCGTGCCATTAAAAATCCGGCCCGGCCCGCTCTTCTCCACCCTCCGCTCCCCGCCCCGCCCCCCCCCCACAGGGGCAGGGGGCAGAAGCTTGTTCCTGCCGGCTCCCCTGCCTCTTCCTGTAGTGTGCTGGGTTCCTGCCCCTCCTCCTCCTCTCCGTCCCGCCCTCCCTGCCGGCCGATCAGCTGCTGGCCCTTGCGAGGGAGGGGGTCGGGAAGGAGCAGAGTCAGCGTGTTCTGTGCTCGCTGCTCCCCGCGCAGGCAGAGAAGAAGCGGGGGCAGGGCCTTGGGGAAGGGGGGGGTGGAATAGGGGCATATCCCCTCCAGCCCTGACCCCCCCCCACACACACCCCAGCCCTCTGCCCTGACCCCCCCACATACACCCCAGCCCCCTGCCCTGACCCCCCCACATACACCCCAGCCCTCTGCCCTGAGCCCCCCCTCACACACACCCCAGCCCTCTGCCCTGACCCCCCCTCACACACACCCCAGCCCTCTGCCCTGACCCCCCCTCACACACACCCCAGCCCTCTGCCCTGACCCCCCCCCCCACACCCCGGCCCTCTGCCCTGAGCCCCCTTCACACACACCCCAGCCCTCTGCCCTGACACCCCCTCACACACACCCCAGCCCTCTGCCCTCACCCCCCCCACACACCCCGGCCCTCTGCCCTGACCCCCCCCACATACACCCCGGCCACCCTGCCCTGACACCCCCTCACACACACCCCAGCCCTCTGCCCTGACCCCCCCCCCCCACACCCCAGCCCTCTGCCCTGAGCCCTGCAGCCCCGCACACACAGCCGGGCCCATGGCCCTGAGCCCTGTGCCCCCCTCATACACAACCCAGCCCTCTGCTTGACTCCTTCACACACACACACCCATGACCCCAGCCCTGACTCTGGCACCCCCACACATACCCAGCCTCCCCCACCCCCACCGCCTGCCCTGACACCTGCATCCCTCTCACATGCTCTCAGCCCCTCTGCCCTGACTCTTGCAACCCCCCACATACCCATCCCCCCTCACCCCATGCACCCTCCACATCCTGACTCTTGCATCCCTCACATCCCCACCCCCACCCCTCGCACCAAATGGGAGCTGCCCAGGTAAGTGCCCCCACACCCAAACCTCCTGCCCCAACCCTGAGCCCCCTCCCTCATTCTAGCTCCTGGCCAGACCCATCACCCCCAGCCCTGTGCTCAGTGCACTCCCACCCTCAGCTCCGTGCAGAGAGAGGAAGAGAATGGGCCAGAACCAGGGAGAAGGTAGGTACCCACTGTATGTGGGCAGGGCCGGGACCCCAGACCGGCAGCGGGCTGAGCGGGTCCGGCAGCCGGGATCCCAGCTGGCAGGAGCCGGCGGATGGAACCCCTGAGCGGCAGTGGGTTGAGCTGCTCAGCTCACTGCTGGTCTGGGGTCCCGGCCACCGGCCCCGCTCAGTCCGCTGCTGGTCTGGGGTTCTGGCTACCGGACCCTTGCCAGCCGGGGTCCCGGCCGCAGGCCCCACTCAGCCCACTGCCGGCCTAGGTGAACAGAACCCCAGACCAGCAGCGGGCTGAGCGGGCCGGTGGCGTAAGAGCAACATTTTAATTTAATTTTAAATGAAGCTTCTTAAACATTTTGAAAACCTTGTTTATTTTACAATACAATAGTTTAGTTATATAATATATAGACTTATAGAGAGAGACCTTCTAAAAAACATTAAACTGTTTTACCGGCATGTGAAACCTTAAATTAGAGTGAATAAATGAAGCCTCGGCACAGCACGTCTGAAAGGTTGCGGACCCCTGGTGTAGGCCAACAGGGGCAGCATGGGGATTAGAAAGAAATATCCTTTATAAGTAGGTAATTCCATACTTGTCCACTAGGAGGTTTCTTCCACCTTCCTCTGAACAGTACTGTACAGAGACAAGATTCTGGACTTGATTGACCCTTCATCATGAAATCATGGATAAGTGATTAACTGCCTCCTCATGGAACTCAACTGAATTCACATTCGACTGAGCTCCTCTGTCCAGAGATGGGTAGAGAGTGGGGAGCTGCTGCCCAAACTTGGCATTGTGGCCAAGCTCTGACCTGGAAGGTCCAGGATTCACGTTATTACATGTACCAACTCATTTCAAATGCGCTGTCGCTTGTGTCTTCAATGCTGGAACTGAACTTCAGGTCCGCTCGAAGCAGCAACAGGGAAGCACTGCCTTGAGGAAAGAGCCTTCCTAGGCTGGGTGAGCAGTAAAGGTCCTATATAGTCTCCAGGGGAACTTCATGGGAGTGGGGCCCTGTGGGTCATTAAAGGGATAAAAGAAATTAGATTTCATGGAGCTGTGCAAGAGGAGAGCAGATTCTAAAGCACGGGCTAGAAATCTTTCCTTTATGTCATGTCTGACTCCAGGTTAACTCCTGGAAGTGTGCAGGGTAAGAAGCTGGGCTGCCAGCAATAGTATCTAGAGAAGGTAAACATTAAGGGAATTGTGTCACTGACTTCAACGGGGCCAGCCCTTCGCCTAAGGTCACAAGGGTCCTGATCCTGTCTTCCTTGAAATTTAGCTCAAAACGCCCACTGATTTTCATATGCAGTACCAGCCCCAAAGTTCTTAGGCCTGGGCATAATTATGTCTCATTGACTTCAGCAGGACTAGTCACGTGCTAAAGTTAAGGTCCTGGCTGAATCTGGACCTTCATTTAGATTTTCTCACAAATTTGCACCTAGGACTTCTACTTCCAATGAATATGTCATCTTGAAGGACGTTTCCTTCTCCTCCGTTCTTCCTGACCAGGCTGCGCTGACCATTGAGTATGGATGGCAGACCCAGGTGTTGGGAGGAAGGGCAGGGGCATGTCACCCCACAGGAAGAATGGTTTGGTGGCTGGTTCTTTTTGGCTAAGGCGCATGGTCCTTCCAGATGACTGGGGAGCATTTGTTCAGTCTGGTTTCTTGTAAGAATCATTCTGAATGTGTTAAAGTTTGCAGGGAATCACTGAAATGTTTATAATTTATTAAACAGGAAAAAAAGCAACCAGAAGGCCACATTCATTTGTGAAAACACACTTGTATGCTGGGTACTAGCAATATTGTATGCTCTGAACATTTTTTTTAAAATGCTGGTAATCTAAATCTATTAGGCGAGTACATTCACTTGAAATTTCATAAAGGGACGCAAGCATAAGTATTTGCAGGATTGGGCATTTATATCTGCAAACACACTGTTAATTTGAATTTAAATATCTGTAAACATTTAAGGTCTGGATCTTTGGCTAGTTTTAAACAGCACAGTTCTGTTGCAGTCAATGCAGATATGCCAATTTCTCCCAGTTGAATATCCAGTCCTTATGGCACCGATCCTGCAAAGACATACACACATACATAATTTCATGTGCTGTGAATGGTCAATGGGATGATTTACAGTGTGTAAAGTTAAGCATGGATGTAAGTCTTTGCAGGTTTTGGGGTTTCCCCCCCACATCTGAGTTTATAAACATCAAGGTTACTAAAATAAAGGGCTTTGTTTGAAAATCTTTTGAACTGTATTAATCCGTTATGCTATTTATTCATATGTTTCATTTCACTCCAATTAGTCAAGGGGGAAAAACAGATTAGCAAGTTTCAATTTAGTTTCTCATCAGTTTCACTTCCAGGCTCTTACGCTGTAAGCATGATATTATTCTTGTTTGGATGCTGAGTAGAAAATACATGTTCTGTAAGACAATTCATGACAACTTCCCTATCCAGATTTGCTTTTCCAGGACTCCATCCTCCTGCCTTTCAAAAAATAATAAAGATCCTAGTTGACAGTATCCCTTTAAAATGAAGAACACAAACAACCACACGCCCAGATGTCTTCATTCCAGGGGCTGATACTTACCTCGGAAAGGCCTCCCAGTGCTGGAGGTTCTAGACGAACATTGCAAGAACAATAAGGATTTTTAGGGGCATTATGACTGGGTTAGTAAAACACAGCTGCCCCTGAAAGTCCCTCATTTTTCTTGCTGCCTCTCAGTGCCTTCCAGGTCCCTGTCAGCTAGGAGAGTTGACAGACTTGCTTCACTCTGGCTTGCTTGTGCTGTGGAAAACGGACACGGGAAGGCTTCGGCAGTTTTCCCAGCCCCAGCAACAGCTCAGAGAGCCCAGCAGTGCTGGAGGTGCTTAGTCATCACAAGCTTTGCCTTTCAAGCTAAATATTGTAACAATGTGGTTATAGGCTGCAGCGCAAGCACACAGGCTTTTTAAGCCAATCGACATGCCACCCAGCAAACCCTGCCAGATAGCGTTTTTACCCTAAACGACGGGCGCATCAAACAAATAGGAGTCTGTATTAAGAGCACACAAGGAACAGGCAATCAGCTCAGAGCTGGCATGTTTGGCTGGGGGAAGGGGCTTTTCTCCAGCGCAGAGAGCCTGATATTGACAAGGTCATTCCACAGATTAGTACCGCGTGTGTTCATACAGCACTCATGCCGCAATCAGAAGATAAACCCCTGTACGCTAACGGAAGGTCAGACGTAACAATCAACTGTCAGTGGTAGGAACCCATACACAGCTTCCCAACAGCATGCGTTACTTTTGATTTATTAATAGAGGCAGGACGGTTGAGATTTATGTTAGGGGCTTATTATTGATTTTTTCTAGGAGCCCCAGTCATGGCCCGGGACCCCTCTGTGCTAAGTGAGGTACAAACAGAACGAAAAGCTGGACCCCTCCCCAAAGAACTTCCAAGCCGATTAAATTTTAAAGAGGCCTATAGGATTTAGGTGCCCCGCTCCTACTGAAAGTCTATGGGAGCTAGGTACCTTTTAATTCCTTTGAAAAAGCCCATAGTAAATCAGCAAATTCAAGATTGCCCAGTTTTGAGTGAGCAGAGCAAGGCTTTTTGTAAATTCACCAGTAATTAAAAGCTTTAGTAGGTGGACTCAGCAGAAGTCCTGAGATGATCCCCCAAATACCTCATTTTGCATTATATCTAAGGTGCTTACATGGCCCACATCTCCATTTTCTGAGCGCCTCGCAGCCTTTAATGTATTTAGCCTCACGACGCCCCTGTGGGGCAGGGAAGTGCTATTATCCCCATTTTAGGGATAGGAAAGTGAGGCCCACAGAGACTAAGCGACTTGCCCAAGGTCACACAGGAAGCCTGGGCCAGAGTACGGAATTGAGCCCAGGAGGCCTAAGTCCCAGGACAATTTCATAACCACTGACCCAGCCTGCCTCTTGTGCTAAAGACAGTGCAAACTTTTCCCTGTTCACTTCTTGGTAGTAGGCTAGGAAAAACGTCACTGGTTTGACAGCCCTTAAAATATAGCTAGTCTCCGCAGAGCAACAGCCAGCAGCCCTCTGATCGTAAACAGAACAGCCTTTTGCTGTGCCCCCTAGTTGCCTGGCACTGTGTTGGATTCAGTTTCCAACAGGTGTGTTAACATTCATCTCCAAAATAAAGTAAGCTAAGCTGGCACATTCAGCTGCTTTCTCTGTACAGAACTGCATCTTGTTTGGCGCTGCTGAAGCTCCAAACATATCATCACCACGGATCCAGCTGGTAGGGTAGCGATTCCGCTTTGCATGCAGTATAAATGACTAGATTTTACACACTCATGCAGACGCCAATGAGGTGTAATATTAGATTTATATCTCCCATGTCCTCTGGTGGGAGACCACATTCTGCAGCTGCAGGCAATGAGAGTTCAAAACGGTCCATAAGACCCTCATTATTATTTATACAGACCCTTTTTATTTTATTGAGGTTTTTTTTTCCCAGGGCCTGATATACAAATAAAAGGGAGTTCTTGGTCTGCATTTGCTAATAAAACACCAGCCAGGCTGCTGATCCAAAAAAACGTATTTGCATCTTTTAAAAATTATGACAGCAGTTCAAAGAAAAAAAGTTATAGCTACGGGACGACACTGGTGTCCTAAAGCAAGCACAATGGCAAGATCCGGTGCAAAGCAAAGCAGAGTCAGAGCAGCAGAAGGGCCACTTTGGAAGGAGCCTGGCCAGCTGGCTCATTCGTTTAAGGAATCTGAGCTTTTGTAATGAACATCAAGTAGTTTTTGGACCCAGGTTAGAAAATTGCTCTTATTATTTGCAAAGATTTGAATGGGGTTTTCTTTATTGATTAAAATAAGCAACCTTCTTATTATTCTGGGAGTGCCTAAGAGCCCCAGTCCACGATCATGTCCTTCTTGTGCCAGGTGCTGTACAGACAAGAAACATAGGAGACAGCTCTCTGTGGCACAGAGAGCTGTCAGTCTAGACATTAGACAGGACACAACAGGCAGATGAAGCGGCCAAATAGGGTAACAATAAAATGAAGAGAGTTTAACAGAAAAGCAGAAATCACAGAGCGAGTCTGAGAAATCCCAAGAGTCTGAGAAATCCCGGAGTCACCAACATCAGTGGGGCCAGAACTTCACTCACAGGTTATTATTCACTTAGGGCATTATCTGCTAGTCTGGGGTCGGCAACCTATGGCACGTGTGCCAAAGACAGCACGCAAGCCGATTATTAATGGCACGCTGCTCCTGGCAGGCAGCAGCGTGCCATTAAAAATCCTGCCCAGCCCGGCCCGGCCCACTCTTCTCTGCTCTCCATCCCCCCACCCCCCGGGGGCAGGGGGCAAGGGGCAGGAGCTTGGTCTTGCCGGCTCCCCTGCATCTTCCCACAGAGTGCTGGGTTCCTGCCCCTCCTCTGCCTCTCCCTCCCGGCCGATCAGCTGCTGGCCCTTGCGAGGGAGGGGGTCGGGAAGGAGCAGAGTCAGCGTGTTCTGTGCTCGCTGCTCCCAGGGGAGGCAGAGAAGAAGTGGGGGCAGGGCCTTGGGGAAGGGGCCTGACCTGACCCCTCTCACACACACCCCAGCCATCTGCCCTGACCCCCACACACATACCCAGCCCCCTGCCCTGAGCCCAGCCGCCCCCCCCCCCAGGCCCGCGCCCTGAGCCCTGTGCCCTCCTCATACACACCCAGCCCTCTGCTTGACTCCTTCACACACACCCCATGACCCCAGCCCTGACTGGCACCCCCACACATACCCAGCCCCCCCTCGCCCCGACACCTGCACCCCCCTCACATGCCCCCAGCCCTCTGCCCGACTCTTGCAACCCCCTACATACCCAGCCCCCCCACACCCATACATCCTGACTCTTGCACCCCCTATATCCCCACCCCCACCCTGAGCACCAAACAGGAGCTCCTGCACCCCCGCCCTCACATCCCCACCCCCACCCCTCGCACCAAATGGGAGCTGCCCAGGTAAGTGCCCCCACACCCAAACCTCCTGCCCCAACCTTGAGCCCCCTCCCTCATTCTAGCTCCTGGCCAGACCCATCACCCCCAGCCCTGTGCTCAGTGCACTCCCACCCTCAGCTCAGTGCAGAGAGAGGAAGAGAATGGGCCAGAACCAGGGAGAAGGTAGGTACCCACTGTATGTGGGCAGGACCGGGACCCCAGACCGGCAGCGGGCTGAGCGGGTCCGGCAGCCGGGATCCCAGCTGGCAGGAGCCGGTGGCTGGAACCCCTGAGCGGCAGTGGGTTGAGCCGCTCAGTCCACTGCTGGTCTGGGGTCCCGGCCACCGACCCCGCACAGCCCACTGCCGGTCTGGGGTTCTGGCTGCCGGCCCCACACAGCCCATTGCCAGTCTGGGGTTCTGCTGCTGGACCCTTGCCAGCCAGGGTCCCGGACACAGGCTCCACTCAGCCCACTGCCGGCCTAGGTGAACAGAACCCCAGATCAGCAGCGGGCTGAGCGGGTCGGCAGCGTAAGATCAACAATTTAATTTTAAATGAAGCTTCTTAAACATTCTGAAAACCTTGTTTATTTTACAATACAATAGTTTAGTTATATAATATATAGACTTATAGAGAGAGACCTTCTAAAAAACATTAAACTGTATTTAACCGGCACGCAAAACCTTAAATTAAAGTGAATAAATGAGACTCGGCACAGCACTTCTGAAAGGTTGCCGACCCCTGTGCTAGGTGATTGGTTCTTCCAAATACTGAAGAAGGACAGTCCCTGCTCCGAGGAGCTCTCAAGCTAAGAGTTTTGGGATTGAAAATTCCTCTTTGGCATTGCAAGTCCAGATAGAGCCGCACTATGCCAACTGCCCCAGAAATGGAAAGCAAGATCCAGCAGTTTAGTTTCACTATCCAAGGCTCCAAGTCAACAAAGCATTTAAGCGTGTGCTTAGCTTTAAGCAGGTGAGCAATCCCACTGTCATTCAGCAGAGCACTTAAGCACATGCTTAAATCCCACTGACATCAGAGGGACAAGTCGTGTGTTTCAAGGTAAGTTTACGTGCTTTGTTGGCTCTGAGGCTAAGCTCAGCAAAATGCAAAAATAAGACAAGGCAAAGAAAAAAAATCATCATCAAGCATGAGAAGTAAATTAGATTTTTAAAATTCTTTGAGCTTTAATCATCTGAAGGGGTCGTTAATAACAGACGAAAGGTTGTTTGTTTAAAGCGTGACTTTTACTTTGACAGGTTCCTTTCCAATGCAAAAAGTGAAAACAAAATGTTCTGTACCCCAAATAAAGGCCCAGCTCCTCAGCTGGTGCAAATCGGCAGAGCCAATGGCCCAACACCAATTCACACCAGCTGAGGAGCTGGCGCTTTAAACTGCAGCCCCTCATCCTGCTCCCGCTGGAGTCAATGAGAGCTTTACCGCTGATCTGAAGGGCAGCAGACTCGGAACTTTATTTTAAACTAGACCCAGTGCCGCTGAAAATACGTTCATAGTCTGAGAAATCGAAAAACACGTTACATTTCTTAAAGCTGAATCTGATTGTATTTAAAAGAGCCAATGGACAGAACATCAAGAAAATGGCTGACGCTCAAAGATGTGGCCTTGGAATTTATTAACGTCTTTTGAGAGATGCTGGCAATGCATGCATCCAAAAATCAGTTATTTATGGTATTTAGCCTCTAGAAGAACATACTATCTTTATGAATAGAGCCTTGTCTCCGATTTGTTCTTGAAATTATGATTGGGGCTGAGCATCGTCTTAAAATGATATTACAGATCTCCAAGGAAATATTAAATCAGTGACCTCAGAGTACAAATAAACGCATATAACTTCATGGCCCATGCCATGTCAGCCATGCCTCATGCAGTGACTCAAGCAATGTGCAGTTGTACCAGATGTGCAAGATAATGCAGACAGCCATCAAGAGGTTACTAGCTCAGAGAGTCATGCAAGTTACTAGCCACACCAAAAGGCAACTGTTTAAAAAGAGACTGCCAGGCAGCGTTGATGATAGGTCTGAAATTAGACCCAACCATTTTGGTTTGGGGGTAGAACGGGGGGGGCACAGCGTGTGTGCTGGCTGCACCCTCCTGTCGCTCTGCCCAAACCATTCTTGTGAGCAAAGCCAGTGGGAGGAATGGAAGGTCAGACTCCACCCTTTCACTGCTACAGCTGGTATCTGGCAAGATCATCTGAGCAACATCAATATGAACCCAAACCCTTTCTTTATTTTTCAGATTCTTCCAGGGTCTGAGCCTGCAGCTCACGTGAATATGGGTTACAGGACTGAGCCCCGAGGTGCCACATCTTATCATGTTGACTGTCCAGATAAAACAACACATGAAAGTTACAAAAGGATCAGAAGCCACACACTTCATGCGGCACAGAGGCCATCTCTCCTGCTGCAGGAAGATTCAACTGCCCCTTGCTACGCCTATCTACCTCCACTGCAGAGAGCCCAGTTTTCTGTGCTAACCGATGCATAGTTTCCTTTGAAAGATACAACTCTTGAAAGGGCAAGTATGTTATATGGGAGTACTAAAACATCCAAGAGCAGAGAGTACGTGCAGAGGGAAGGAGGGGCAGTACCAGTGCTGACTGGAAAAACACCCAGTCCCCAGGGCTGATTAGGAGCATTTAGAACCATCTGCATTTTACTTGCTTTGATGTCCTCAGTTTGGAAGAGCCTTTCCCCCTCCTGTATCAGAAGAGCTGGAAAGCCCAAGTTATTTTTAGGGGAGGGTACATCTGAGGCCTGTTAAGCTTGCCAGGGTCTCTTTGAAACCTGTCAGGTTTGGAGAATCATACACACCACACAGATTTTCCATGGAGTCTACTTAGAAAAAACAGCAACTCAACAATGCAAAGTTCAACTAGTAACTTTTAATGCTCATCTAACACTTTCACCCCATTGCAATGACCTCACCGTTATTTATGTGCAGGGGATTCACATACCAAAAGGACAGAACAAGGCACCTACAGTACCTGACTCAAATTACATTAAATAAAACAGTTAGTCACCATAATAAACAAAGAAGTCTTTCCGACAGCTACTGTATTACACCCTCCATGAGTGGGACGAAACTGGCCAATGGTATATGGCTGCCAATGATCACAATGTCAGCTTTGCTGTTCAATAGGACTCCAGACACATGCCAGCAGCAGCATCACAAAACTAAGCTAAGCCCTTAACCCTTGACAAAGATAAACCACTAAACCAAGCATAGACTCGGGGAGGGGGAGCGTTGTGGGCATGAGAGCTGGGGTACTACATTGCTTGGGGAAAAGAGAACAGGAGGGAAAGTGCTGGGAATCCATCACTAACACGAAGGCACCAGAACTCTGCGGTGAGGATTCTGGGGTTATGCAGTTCCCTTGGGATCTGCAGAGGTTGGCACCAGCCCCTGCAATGCCTGACTAATTAATTGGGGAGAAACTCCACAAGGGGTTCTCCTCTTTGGGTTATTCTAATTGAAGGGTGATCCGGCCCAATGGGTTGATCGAGGAAGCTTTGATACTGAAGATTGTACCAAAGGAGCTATAAAAGGGGAGGTTAGAGTCTGTTAAACAACCTCAGGGCAGGACAGATTCTGATCTCAGCTACACTTGCATTAGGCCAGAGCAGCTCCACCAAAATCAGTGATTTTAGCCTGGCCATGCATAGGTATAACTGAAATCAGAATATGGCACACAGAGTCCCTGTTGCATTTAAGAGACATCAGACATTTATATAATATTTATTTGATTTAAAGACACCCACCTTAGTATCATAAACACCTGCCTAGGCTATGTATTGTGCTTACCACAGTGTGATCCTATCATCAGAGACGTGTCAACTTAAAATTGTAATGGAAACAGTTGCTTTTAAACCAATAAAGAGTCACCTAAAGCATGTAAGGCCCTGATTCAACAAGACACAAACATATGCTCCACTTTAAACATGGGCTGAAAGATTCAACCACTGCAGCACTAAGAACCTGACAATGCAGCTGACCGCCACCAGCAGAGGAACAGACTTCAGTGATGTGCCTTGGCCAAAGTGTCGAGCAAGGCAAAAATAGTAAGCAAAGATCAGGAAAAAAAGTGCCAAGCAAACTAGATTTTTTAAATGGTTTTCCTTTTAATTAAATAAGGAATTATGAATAATGCCAAGGAACACATTGTTCCATTTACAACATATGGGCTTTTAAGCTAAGGACTGGCACGGTCGTACCATTGACATTTAATGAGATTTGGGTGTCTAACTCCCTCAGGTTTCTTTGAAAACCCCAGCCCAAAAGCACCTTCAGATCCACCCGTTTATCACACACACCAGAACTTTTTAGAATTCCCCGGTGCTGATATGGCAAAGCACTTAAGCCCAGGAGTAATTATGTGCTCTAAGTTAAGCACATGCTTAATTAATTTGCTGAAGAGAGATGTGATTACTCATATGCTTCAAAGTTAAGCATGTTAAGTGCTTTGCTGAACCAGGGCCATTAATCTGATCCAATGGGTCATGTAAATTCCCCAATTCCTTGAGGCCCAAAAAGTGAAGTGAATTTACTAGACATCCGTTTATTGACACGCTCTGATAAAATACACAAGGTTCAGCATGAGTCTGATTTTAGATTTTAAGTGCACACTTTCCTTACAAAATTAGGTCTAACATGCTTAGTTTACCTGGAATGGCTATTACCAAAGATTAGTAACATTAATATACCATATACCTTTACCTGCTGTCTACTAGCACTCTTTCTTATGCCGAATATTCTGCCTTGTGCAACGTGAGTGTTCAAATAAAAGGTTAATTTGATTTCCATTTTTAAAAATTGCCTCTAGAGCCTGTATTGATATCACACAAATAGTTATACGACCTCAGGGGACTGGAACATGATAGGAAAGGACCATGTGCTGAAGACAGAGGATCGGTACTAAGGAGTCTGCACTGATTAGCTCTCTAGGCTGTGCAAATTACAAGCCCTGCAGAAAGGGAATAATGGTTATTTCATAAGGGTGTTAGGGGGATTAGTTAGCTTGTATTTGGGAAACAATCCTCCAAAGAAAATGTGAAGTATTGTTATTACTAGCTGAGGGCCCATCACATGACAGGGTGCAATCAATAAATCACGGGTCAGGCCTGGTTATTTGTGTAAAGTCACATTTTATTAGCCAGAACATTACAGGATGTTTGAGTGTTTTTCTTGTTGTATCGTTCTGCCTCCTCAGCACAGAGTTATTCCCAGCTCATAATTGCAGGAAAATCAAATCTCCTTCATTTCCAGAAGGTGAAAAAACTGAAGGGAGTCAACACAAAACTCCACTTCTTGAAACATAACTGCTACCATTTATGGTTTTGCAACAGAAACTCATGCTCAGGCAAGTTGGCTGAAATAAACAAACTGGCTTCTCAATAAGGAATCCACATGACCTATCAGTAGTGCCAGCTGGACCAATTTGAAAGGGGGGGTACTCCCCACCCGGATCAAAACCTCTTTTAACAGTGACAGACCAAGAGATTTCAATTAGCGTGTAGCATGTACAAATCAATTTTCAATGGCCAACCAAGACAGCAATGATTTTGATTATAAGGATTAGAGAAGAAGGTTTTGTCAATTCTGTAGGAAGCATCTGCCTTCGTGAAAAAAATAGCTACGATAATTAATAAATTGTGACTACTACTTTCAACCAATCCAGTCACATGTTGTTTAGTGTCAGTAAATTCATGAAAGAGCACATTTTAGTCACCAGGGAAAGTGAGAAAGAAAAAAATATTAGATTGCCAGAAAGATTTCACATGGAACCCTAATAGTCTCTCTCCTTTCACACTGTTAACAGGATAAACTCTCTCTTTAAAACTGTGCAGCCTTTGGCTTAAAGTCTCAGTGTTTTTTGGGCATTTACATTGATCTACTATTAAATACAAGAAAAGCTTCCTTCAAAAAAAAAAGTCTTTTATTAGACAGTGTCTCTGCTTAGCTCAAACGCTACACGGCTTTTAGGTACTGGGGAATTTGTAAAGGGACTTTTTTCCGCTTTGATCTCACCCTTGTAAATTGTTTAGAATGTCTAACGATAGGAAACAATTGCTAGACATACTGTAAGTGATAGTTGGACACATGCTATATATTTTGGGGTGTGTGTGTGTAAATTTTGTACTCAAAAGCCTGCTTGTGTGAGTCAAGGTCACAGGAACAGGTCCCTGATTTATTAAATTCCATTAAATAAGCTAGAATGGCCAGCAACATAAAGTTCATATTTTAAACATTGTCTTTTTCTCTGTTGCTAACACATACTATCCATATGAGTAAAGGTTATCATCATTTATGGGCAGCAGTAAAATCCCAACGTTCAGTCTGACCAACACGTACACAATCTATATGCAATGTTGCCTATAGGGACTGTATTTGAATATGATCTCTGTCTAATGATTTGTTAGCCAATACATATATGTTAGGTGTAGTATAAACCACATTAATGGGTATTATGTGCACAGTGTTAATATAAGTGATGGGAAGTTACGTTATTATTATGCCCTTCCCACAATTAGGTTCACTCATGCTAAGTATCCCATAACACTTGGCAAAGCTGACGTCAGCTTTGGCACTAGCTAATAGAGAACTTGTTAAATGCAAAACATATAAGTTCTATGTCCTAGCATAGGTATTTTCACAGGCAACTGGTTTAGAATATAGTATCCAAAAGAGAAGGAAGAAAAATACAGAACAAAACAAGTTAAGGAACTGTTTCAAATTGATAGGTTGTATTTTAGTGATGTATAGTACGCTGTAACTTGTAAAACCCATACTATAAACTTAGCTAGGTTAAATGCATATTTCCAAAGCACACTTCTATGTCAGGTGACCATGCTATAAGCTAAGAATTGCTTCCCGGAAGCATTGTATGTATGGCTCCTTTTCGTATTGTACTGTTTGTCTTTAGACGATACATTTGGCTAAGTTCAGTTATTTAGTCTCTTGAATATTTTTAAGAACGAATTGTGACTGTAGTCAAACAACTGACTACACCTTTTACTCAATAAATTAAACACTAAAGCAATCTGTTACAGTGGCTGCTTCGTATGTCCATACCTTTAAAAATATATGAAAAGAAAAACAGCGTCTGTAAGGAGGATATAAAAGTTAAGCAAATCTGTGTAATATTCTCCAGACAAAATGTGCAAAGGATAACATTGTCAAAAGTGCCTAACTGACTTCGGTGTCTAAGCTCCACTTTCAAACTCAGGGCTGTGTGAATAACTGAATATTTGTTTTGTTGGACAAGCAAAAAAAAATTGGGGGGGGGGAAAATTGTTTCAGGTTGAAATGATTTTTTAGGAGAACTGAAAAAGTTGGGGGGAAATTCCATTTTTTAAACCTTTTAAAAAATTAAACTGGAAGTAAAATTCCAAACTTAAAGTCATTTCAATTAGAAAAATCAAAACTTTTGGTTTAGGAAATGTCAGAACACGTTTCAATTTTTTCAGATTTCATTTTTTACTGAAACAATTTAGTGAATTGGACATAAATTCACAAAGTGTTTTGGTCAATCCAAGTCTGCACTTTCCAGAGGAAAAAAAGTAAAAGTAGTGTAAATGAGTCTTAGATTTCTAAGTGACTTAGGAGCTTTTGAAATTTTAGTCAGTATCAGCATATATATATTTTTAATGGCTTACTCTTCCCTACTCTTACCAAGAACTGCACAGTAAATGACTGAAAAAAGTAAATTTATATTTTATACGTTATAAAACTGTATTTACAAAAATGTGGCTTGATCCTGTTTCCACTCAAGTTAATAGGAGTTTTAGTATTGACTTCAGGGCTGCAGGATTGGGTCCATAGTACCCTGTCTGTGCTTGATTCTGCTCCCACTGAGGTCAATGTGGTGGTCTTCTCCTGGACTTTAATAGGGTTTGGCATCAGGTTTATTGGTTAATGCCTGCTGTCCTGAATCCTGCATTGTATAATTATAAAATAAACAGCATACATAATTATTGCACAGCTAGGACTCTGCTGAGTTTGGAAAACTTCTGCCCTCCCTGCTTGAGCTGTCCAATCCCTTTTTGTGTTTTCCTCAAGCTCAGACAATGAAAACAGCCTGCTCGGTTTCACTTTTGTTTAAAGCCATTTTCCTTCCCGAGTCTCACACAATAGTTCAGTGATGCTGTTCAGGTCTGCAGCACGGCTGGGGAGTATTGGAAGTTTAAGAAACTTCATGAAAACAACTCTGTTCAGGGCAGATCCTCAGATGGTGTCAATCGGCATCACTCCAGTCAAGTCAGTCTGGTGGGAGTTTACTTTTGAAAGCTATTTTTGGATGTTTACACCACATTGTATCTAATCCAAAATGGACTTGTGACTCCCCAAGGGAAAAAGTAACTTTGTTTGTAGATAGCTGGGTCAGATCCTCAACTGGTGTAAATCGGGATAGCTCCACTGAAGTCAACATCTATGTCCATTTACAACAGCTGAGGATCTGGACCATTATGTTTTTCAAAAGCGTATTTATAATTTTATTTTTAAACACTGACATCTGTTTACAGCCTGAAAACGGCTGATTGTCATTCAGTGTTCATGCATCCCTAGTAGATAGTTATAAAATATTTGTCTTTCGAAAATGTGCTTCAAAATGATATCGCCGAGCTCTGATTTTAGCACTGTTTCATATTGATAATACAGCGCAACATCATTTACAAACATTTCTTTAGCATGGAATATTCATAACAACGATCCAGGTGAAAAGACTCTCCAGATGTTTGTCAGAAAATATTACTGTTCATAAAAATTACACCTCAGCTGGGGTAAATCAATGTAGCTCCATTGACTTCGGTGGAGCGAAGCCAGTTTACACCAGCTGAGGATTTGTCGTAACTGCTTACAGCCGCAGCACTATTTCCTTGGAGAGTTGCAGCTCCATTCTTGGTTACATACAATGTGGCATAAATATAAAATCCCAATTTATCGTTCACGATTAAACGCCCACCAGATGTTTTGAAATAAAGCTACAGATTAAAAAAAAACCCCGAACAATATCCCAGTGTTAAAAAATATGTCAAAACTTTAGACAAACTATATTATATAACACCCTATATTGGCTAGTAAGCATTTTCCTTACTCTTTGCAATGTTTACACTTTAAAATAAGATTGTATGAAACAACTGCTCCGATCACTGCAATCACCACAAGATAAAGTCACTCCATAGAGAATTCTGCAGAGAGAAGATTATTGCTCTGTTTGCAAAGATCTCAGTGGAGAACCACTGTCAAAAAAAGGCTCCATTTCATTGTGACTAGTAGCTTTTAGTGGCTCTTGATAAAGAAATTAAGTAAAGTCCTTGGAGGAGGGAAGAGATAGTGTTAGTTTTACAGCCTCAACATATGCAGAACTTCCAACTGCATATAGCACTAATGTCATAAATGTGTGTGAATGTCCTCATTCAGACTATAATTTATCCCCTAAGGAGATGCTAAACTAGCTCAACTATGCTAAATGCGAACCAAACTCTCCCAATGAAGTGAGTGCAGTATATGTATCCCAGCGCTAAATTTAGTCTGAGGCTTTCTGTAATTCTAATCTCAATTTACCACTTATAACTGCAACAGACAAACATTATAAAATGATTCCGTGAAGTCTGTTAGAGTCGGTAGCTATATTGGGTTAAGTTCTAAAAACTCTTTATTAAATAAGATTGGGGACATTTATTTGAAATTTACGCCAGATAAGTTACTCAGTGTACTTGAGAGTTTGATTTTTTTTTAAATGTAAATTATTTTCTAACACTTAATATTTTCAGGTTGTTTTTCAGGTCTTTAGGGCAGACTAATTTCAAATGGGTACTGTTAATATACAAAAAATCATTAACTGTGTTACTGAAAACACTACAATGACATTAAAAAGACACGAGCTGTAAATATCTGAATGTGCTTTTCATTATTGTGACATTTGTTTACTTTTATGTATTTTGTTCACGTTGGACAATAAAAGTAAATTGGTCAATTCACTTTTGTTTAGATTAGCTTTCTAGTTCTCGTTTAGTGCATGGCTGTTGCATTTGTATTTGAATCCCTTTTTTCCCTTCCCCAAAATGTTTTTATTGAAATCGGTAAGCAATAACATTTATAGATTACACATTTATATTCTTATTAGGTTTGGTACAAAATAATAATTTTAAAATACAACCTAGATTTAAAATTTCATTAACGATATCCCTTTAATTATAAAAGATATATTTAAAAGCGGACTAGAGGACATTATTTCTTCTAGGAACTATCAAAATAATTTTAAAAGTGTTTTTAAAATCAAGCTCATTTAAACTGATCTATGTTCAAATTGTTGTTTCATAACGAAAAATCCTTTGATTTGTTTCCCCAAACAAGATATTTCACTACCACCCAGCCTGGAACGCTCCAAATATGTTTGCCATGACTTGTTTAATAGGAATAAACTCCATGATATGTTAAGAAGTCTATTTCCAATAAACTGAGCACTGCCACCAGACCTTAAGGCTGCCCATTGATCATAGCTGGGAAAGTCTGAGTTTTTAAAAAGCGATTTTGCTGCTGTGTTTAAAAGAGATCGTGGTCAAAATGACGATTCCTGACAAGGTCTTACTCTTTCACGCTATAAATTCTTAATTGGTTTTCCAGCATTTGTAGGTTGCTATTAGCTCCATTCTCTCAAATATCAGCCCATCCTTGCTCTTCCTAAAAAAATTCCTTTTTGTGGAAATATGATATTATTCCAGATGTTTCAACATACAGCAATTCTGCTTAACTCAACCTGATCGCAGCTCTGTATTGAAGCCGAGAGTTAAATAGCTTCTGGAACTTATTCCCTAAACTACTGCGCTTACATATTTGAATTTAACCCTGTGGATAGCATAGGATTCAAAAGCCACGTCCTTTGTAATACTGCACAGATCTGACTAAAGGTTTTTCCATATCCACAAAACCTTTGGTTCAAGAACTGCTTTAGCTTGCTGTCTAGTTATTTGCTGAATAGTTTTGACAGACAGCGTATCAAATTAAATTTAAACATGTTTTAAGCTGTGTTCTTCATCGAATTATAAAGGAAAGTGTCGTTTCTGAAAGAATGCTATTCTGGAATTTTAGTTCTAAGAAATTCCTAAAACTGAGAAAATTGACAATGCAGTTTAAAGAGATTCAAAATATCTAGCGTTTAGCTCCACTGTAGTTAGTGGGAGCTTTTCAACTAAAGTGAATGAAAGCAGGATCAGGCCTATAGTGTTTTTCCTCACTAGATCTCACAGCTCTTTACAAAGGAGGTCGGTATTATATTCCCATTTTATGAAGGACTGACCCTGTCCCAGTCCCCAGAAGTTATTAGAATAAGATCAGTGTTTTATTAGCTCTTTTAATAGTGTGCATTTCATTGTTATTTATTATTATTGTTGCATTTTTATTGTCTGTTGTAGGGCCCAGAAGCCTTGGTCGGGTGGGAATCTTTACAAGTAAATAAATATCTGTGACCAAGACCAAAGGTCCCTATAGGAGGTGCTCATAATGGGTGCCACAATAGCTAATCTTACTGGGGAATATATTCAAACCATGAGCAATGCAATGGAAAATGGGAACAGACTGTCCCATGGTGGAGGACCCTGGGACACTTTTAAGGAGTTTCCCCAAATTATCAAGGGGGGGGGGTCTGGAGAGAAACAGGATGTCCCCCACACTACCAGCATGGGTAAAACATAGGGTTCCACGACCAGAACCTTTGGGTCCTCCAGGATCCACACAGATCCTGTGGAATCCACAGCAGCTCTGAGTCATCTCTCTTGGGCCCTGGGAGGGTAACCAGGTGAACTGATCAGACGGGTCGTGAATCCTTAACCTGTTCATTGGACAATACCCTTTTGGGGGTTCCCATAGCAATAAGTCAATTAACAAAGTAAGAAAAATAGCAAAAACTCTCCAGCAAGCAGAGCTGTTATCCCAAAACAGGAGAAACACCAGAGACTGAAGTCCATGGGGACTGGCTATTGCTACTGATTGTACATGAAGCCGCTCAGATACTACAGTGATGGGGGTTGAATAAAACCCCAAGGCAGATAGAGAGAGCAACGTCCAGCAAATTGCGATGGGTCCTAGCCATTCATCCACCCCATCTCTTCCATTTGGAATCGGTGACCTTTTGCTATTCAGATACAGGTGGGGAGGGAAGCTCTGATCAGCATTAACAATTTGGAAGCATTGTCTTTCCTTTATCATTCAGAAATGTTTTAAAAGAAAGTGCAAACATTCCTATCGTAGTTTGTGACTATGTTTCTTTAAGAGCTGCACTTTAGAAAGAGCTTATGTTATACACAGCAGGCACGCCACATGCGCTGCATTCACCATGGGGGTGCACAGGGGCACCAGATTCCGAAAAGAGCAGAGCGTGTTGGGTACAAGTGGGGTGCTAGGCTCTTGTGAAAATCTGGGCCCTCTCATGTGCTGAACGGCAGAGCAAAGAGCCAGACACTCGATACAGAATGTAATCCAGATTGAAGACTCCTTCAGTCACATACATGTGTAAAACAGATTCTCCAGGCTCAGTAGGGTCCAGACCCCCCTGTAACTCTTCAGACTATCAGCTTTTGGGGTTCCCTATCATGAAGGTCTCTATTTGCAAACATCGAGCCATAGTGGTTCCTAAACCCTGCAAACAAACATTCTGCTTCTCTCTCCACAGTTCAAGTAGTGAGACTCCCAGCACGAACCCCACCCCTCTCCTTACTCCTCAGATAGTTTTCTTTCAGGGCTTATCACAGACAAAACACAGCCCTTTTTTGTGCCAAAGGAGTAGGACCTGCCAAATATATACCAACTCTTTCAGAAGGCTGGAAATGTCAGCCTTACAGTGTAATAAACTTCACAGTAAATGCTCTGACATAGAGAGAGACAAGCAGCTCTGCCCAGAACTAGGTTATGGTGGGGTACATGCTGTCAATTCTGACTGCTGAGGAAAGTCTATTTGTACATCGAGAAAGATTAGCAAAAAAGAGGCGCAAAGTTAAGAAGTGAAAATAAAACTAAGCCCCATTATTAACAGGGGAAAACCTCACTGAGCCTGCAACCCAGACAGCATAGGACATTATGAAATACAGATAGACAGTAAAATCACCAGTTAAGAAAACTGCCCATCAGAGCAACAACTTGCAGTAGAAGTTTGAAACATTTACCGATATAAGGTGTTGGCTGGGCCAAACCTGACGCCTAGTCTAAATATGCTTCATGTCCAATTAGGAAAAAAAGAAGGTTATTATTTTTACTTTGTAAATTGTCAAAATCACTTCGGAGTTGAGGGAATTTTAGATTCAAGTCTGATTTTTTAATCCAATCAGAATGGTTAAATCGAACAATTTAATGATGCCAAAAAATGTTTTCCATTAGCCTGTATTGCTCTTTGGGGAAGGGATTGTGTTTAGAATGTGCCTCGCACATTCTGCGTGCTACTGAAATCTAAACAATATTAATAATGAAGATGAATGGGGAAAAAATACAATTCTTAATATCAGCATGTCTGTCACTAGAGTTCTCTCAGTGATAAACAGCTGCATCCACTCTAGTTCAAAACAGATGGATTGTGCTTGAAAAAGTTTGTCCTTTCACCTTGATGAATGACATGGTTAAAGAAAAAGCATTTTAGAAGTGACGAGTGTTTTGGGATGCTCAAATCGAGACACTTAAAGGAGCCTGATTTTCCGAAACAGCTGAGCACACAACCTCTGAAAATGAGTCCCTTTTAATAGGCTTCAAACTGGGTACCCAACATTTGGAAACCCAAAGTCACTGGTCATTTTTGACAATTCTGGCCTAAAATGCACCAAAGAAGGAGAGGGAAAAAAACCATTGCTGGAAGTAAGGTATTTCAGATAGTTATAAACCTGGCAAAAGCTAAACCTGGCAGCTTATGGAACTTTACAAAGCAAACCACAAGAAAGAAACTCTCCTTGTGAAAGAAAAACTTTAGCTGTCTCATATAGTCCCAAGTGACTGAATAGTGAGAAATAACATGTATAATCTTGACTCAAAATTGCACTTCCCTTGAAACAGAAAAAGTGATGTCCAAAAAGTGGGATGGAGAGGTAGAAAGACGACAAATATGGATTCAGAAGTGATTTACGCAGTAGTAGACATCTCTCCCACATCTCCACTCTACAGGCTACAACGTACCATCAGTTTTTAAGCCTAAATCCCCACTGAAATCGGCATAAAACTTGATGTCAGGATACAGCCCTGTACGCCCTATGTACTTTTACAATGTGCTACCTTCGCTCGTCTTGCTGTAGCTCCCATATGTTTCAGGGAAACTGATTAGAATCAGATTGCTGTGATTTCATTACAGATTAATGTAGTTTAAGGCTAATGATCCCTAAGGAGGAGGAGTGGCATGTAGTCCAGAGACAGAATTTACTTTCTATAATCACATCCAGCGTGACAAGGTCAACATTTATAATCTTGGGGCAAACCCACCATTTTAGATTTTTGCCTTTACTTCTTATTTTCACATACTTTTCCTTCAGAGCGAGGTGGAAAACTGGTGGGATGGGGAGAAATTTGAAAATAAAAAAAGTCCCTTGAAATTTTGTTTCAAAGAAAGTTTCCCATCCAGCTCTTAGTACAATGTTTTATAAAGATATCAGGCCCAATCCAGCACTCACTGACTTCAGGGGCAGCAGGCTCAAGTCATGAACTAAAAACATCAGAAATGTGTACACATGGGCAACAATTCTTTGTGGGTTAAAACTAATATGCCTCAGATACATTCTGGAAGATTATTATTTGATTGTGTAATGTACAATGTCAGAATGCAAATGTTTTAATCTTATATACTCTGTGTGTGTGTGTGTGTGTGTAATAACAATGTTTGCAAAGCACTTTGGGATTCTTCAACAAAAAGCATTATGTACATATTAATAATTATTACTGTTATGAATGAGTCCTTTAGAATTTGATAGGGATGAAACTGATAGGGTTCTTCAGAATCCTACAGAAAACTCAAAATGGAAGCTACGATTTCTATATTTATATATAATCATCCGTATATAATTCTGGAGCAGAGATATTAAAATGAGATATTACCCATTAAAAACAAAAATCTGTTAAGTTCTATAGGATGTTTCAAAAATCCCAAAGAAAGGTGATCGTTCTCAATTCAATTCTATACAATTTGTACACAATTACTACTTGGCCTTGCACCTTGTTCTATTTCAATATTCTTGCCTTTAAAAAGGAGAAGTCAAAACTCTTTAGCCCTCAAAATATTTCCTGCATAAGAACTTGAGGAGGAAAAAAGTTAATGGTAATGCAGAAGGGCATGATCATTATATATATATATAAGCGATTGTGCCCTTTTGCATTGTTTGTATATATATCTATAGATATAGATATACAGAGAGAGAGAGATACAGTGCGTGTGTGTGTGTATAATATATATATATACACACACACACACACAATGCAAAAGGGCACTATATATATAGTCATACAAGCACACCCATATATATATATATATTCATAGACACACTAAAATCTGGGTATGAATAGGCAAGATTTGAGCTGTAAGGAATAGATCATAAATTAAGGACAAACTTTAGGGCAAGTTTTGGGCGTTGGTGATAGAAGCATATTAACACAAAGAGATATAATGGGCCAAGCTATTTAATATATGAATAAGTTACTGGATTTACAAAAATCTGATCAGCTGTGTTTTCTGAAAGTGAAAGTTGGAAGAAACAAGCCCTGTGAGCACACAGACCGTTCAGGCACTTCTATACTACTGCAGAGAATTCAGATTTTGTAAAGAACCCCAATGCTGACAGTGCATTTAGCTTTAATGTGTTTCCCCTAAAATAGGCTTTCTAGAATTATGTGCAAATTGTGCTAGTGTAATGCAGTCACGAATCATGGGGCCTCAAAGTGATACAATAAAGTCAAAATTAATTACAACAGAAACTGTTCGCCACATGCAAATGTCTGGCTTTTTCTTGAGGTTCAAGCAAAATGCATTTCAAAATTCCCAGGGTGAAATTTTTATGGTATGACTCTTCTCCTTTGGCTTTACAACATCCCAGCTAGTATAAAAAGTTAGTGGCCTCTCCCTCCAAGACAGACACCACTGCCAGCCCATTGATGATAACCCCCCCTTTAAAAAAAACAAAAACAAAACCTTCTTCTGAGCTTTCATATCTGAATAAAGAAATAAATGATAATGAATTTGTTTACAGGGATCTTGGATTAGATACACTCAGAATATAAAAGGAGTTGGTTTGGTTTTTTTTCCTGAGGGTGAAGAAAAATATGTAACCATCGTCTAAAATGAATTTTTAAAATTCTATCCCTTGGACGAGGAGTGAACTCAAAACTCACATATCTAGTACCTGGAAATCTGTAAAACACAACTAGGGTGACCAAATGTCCTGATTTTATAGGGGCAGCCCTACAGGGGCTTTTTCTTATCTAGGTACCTATTACCCCCCACCCCCTGTCCTGATTGTTCACACTTGCTGTCTGGTCACCCTAAACACAACAGCCCTTTTGCTGATCTGTGCAGCTCAGACCCTTTCCCACCAGCACAAGGCCAGGGTGGGGGCGCAAGAGTTAAGAGCCCTCAGAATGATGATTATTTTTTAAAACGAAGATCTCCCCCCCCCTCCGCCCCCCTCAACTTTCAGCTGTTGTCATTCTTCACTTGTTTCGCTGCCCTATGGCATTGCAGGTCCTGGGAGCCGAGAACTGGGACTTTGTAGGCCAGTTGAATCCACAAACCTCTCATCTCGCCCGCAAAGACCCAGCCCTAGACTCGCCCAATCCACCCGATCGGACACCGAGAGCAAAACACGGGGTTTAAAGGGTTTGGTTTTTTTTTTTTTAAATAGGGATTTAGCACCTGATCTGGCCGTTGGAGGTGGTTTTAAAAAATCAGCTCGCAGCCCATTGGCATTGCCAGACCGGCTCACTGTCCAGGCACGGGAGCCCCTAACTTTCGGAAACTCGCCTTCAAACCACTGCCCGCCTCCGTGGGAGGAAATCAAGCCGGGCTTCTGCTGCCGGGACTGAAATCCGCCCCAGAACCGGTGCGACTCGCAAGTGTCACAAGCGAAGCGGAGCGGCTGCCCTGCCCGCTGAAATCCGGATCCGCGGGTTAGTCTCCTCGCCAGCCCGGGCGGGGGGGGCCGCTTTCCGGCTGAACCCAAGGGGTTAACGTGCAAACCCGCTTGCAGGGCCGAGCCCCGGCACCAGGGAAGAGCATCTCTGCCTAGGCATTGTCTGCACATGGGAGCCGGCACGGAGCCGCTTTTCCTACAGAAAGCAGAAGTTTACACGGGGGGGAGGAAGGGAAAATCGTTTTGAAAATCCGGTTACCTTCTCTCGGGGTGGTGGGCACAGGACACGGGGGGGCTCTTCGTGCCCTGCCCTATCCTCAGACAAGCAGGTCTCCCAATTACGGACGGCAAAGGCTTGGCAATTAAGTGGAGAGAAGCAATGGGTAACCCCCTCCCGCCCCCCCCCGCCCATTCGCTGGAAGGCGGATATTTAAGCTGGTATTTGACCACGTTGAGGATTTTTTTCCACCCTTCCTCTTTGCCCTTGTAAAAAAAAAAACAACAAAAAAAAAGTGCAACCGGGACGTGACAACATTTCCCATTAAAAACAAAAATCTGTTACATTTGCCCAGGATATGGAGGGGGGGGGGGGAGAGAAAAATCCCAACCCGACAAGTAGAAGGGGGAGGGGGGGGGGGGAAACCACCCCACCAAACCAGAAAGAGGCGACTGGCTCCTTGCACCATTCAGACACATTTCCGATCCCGCGGAGTTTCCGTTCAGGCTGGAGACAAATATCCTTCGAAAGTTCGCACGGCGCAGCCCCACGTGCTCCTGACACATCCAGGCGGCGAGCGGCGGCCTCTCGGGTGCCCCAACGCCGCGGCCCCGGGATGGCAGGGGGGACGCACCCGCCTGTGCCCAGCCTCTCGCGCGCTCCTGGCTGTTTAAGGAAGCACCCTAGTCCCCACCCCCTAAATTAGGCAGCTCTTGCGGCAAGTTCGCTTGGCAAACGTGGAGGCTGGAGGCTTCCCGTTGCTGCCACCCCCCCACCCTGTCTCCTAAAAAAAAAAAGATCGTTTGGTCAGTTAGGGTTTGCACAAGACAGGAAACGGACAGGCACCGCTTGGAGGGTTTTCCCCTAAGTCATGGTGCCTTCTTGTTTCCAGTAATTTTCCTCTTTTTTTCTGTCTCTCGCTGTCTCCATTCGCTTCCATTTGAGCAATCCAAATCGGATTTTTTTCCCCTCTAAACTAAGGGACAGAGAGGCCCCCTAGTGGATCTCTCAGCTGCTACTGTCTAGTGCTGGAGGTTTTCACCCTAGGGTACTGCAGAGATCTTCCTGGGGGAACATCAACTCATCTAGATATTTAACTAGTTTAACTACATAAAAAGGACTAGCCAAGTCAGCACAAACTCAAATTTCATATAAAGACTTGATACTGCTCTATAATCTATATCTTGAAATGTAAGTGCAATATTTATATTCCAATCGACTTTATAATGTTATGGTAAAAAATGAGACAGGTAGCAATTTGTCAGTACTAGTGTGTGACCCGTTTGTATTTTTATGTCTGATTTTGTAAGCAAGTCGTTTTTAAGTGAGGTGAAACTTGGGGTACACAACTCAAATCAGGCTCATACAAGAGGTACAGCAGTCAGTTGCGAGCCACTGAACTAGAGTTCATGAAGCACTGGCAGTGAAGGGGCAGGGGGATTACCTAAGTGTCAGCCACATTTTCAAAAGAGGCCACGGATTTTAGTGATACCTCAATATTTCAGGGGCTTGGATTGCGAGAGCGTGGGCCTGATTTTCAGACGGGGTGCGGTGGAATGGAATGAATAGAATTTGTGGTTGCTCAGCTGTTCTGAAAATCAAAGCCAAGGTCTCAAAGTTAGGCAGTCAAAAATCAGTACTTGTGACTCAAAATCATGGGCCACATCTGCTGCAATGAGTAGGTGCTATAGAGTGAGGGCAATATAAATCCATTCAGATTGGAGCTGTGCACCTGTTGTTTGTCCAGTCCAATCCAATCTGACTTCGGTGAGGCCAGAATCTGAGAACTGATGTTCTTCCTGAAGGTTAATATTTTACTGGATACCAGTGTATGGTACCTGAACCTTGTGCCTGGATGTGTTCTACTTCTACGTGTCTTTATACTTGCATATAAGAGTTCTCTTATCTAGTTTTCTGTCTTTATTTTAATCTGCGTATCTGTTAGTCCTGTGCACTTTCTTAGGTGGCTGTATTAATATTTGTGTAGGGGTTTTCATGCTAATATTAGCTATTTATGGGGCTAAAACCATGTGAAATTTCATATACTATGGTACTTCGACTTTCCAGGGACTATAACATTGATTCGATCTCACATCAGCTGGGGCCTCCGATATGTCGCCCTAAAGCATTTATGTGTGTGTGTGATTCAGGAAGACATGGTATATTCCCGTTTCCTATTTACTGGGTTAGTCACTCAGGTTAGGGCAATACAGGAAAGGGGAGTATCCCAGATGACCTAACAGGTCTTCTTCAGCTCTGGACGCTGCAATTCTGCAATAAAGTCAGATTGATTGTATTGTGAGACCCACCATCTAATTCTAACCTCATCATGATCATGAAGCAGAGTCATCAGCTGAAAACCAGGGACTGCTGATTCATTCCTCTCCTACTCTAGTCACATCTATTGCTACCTCACTGTACATTTCTTGTTCAATGACTGCAGGCTTGCATTGGTGTCGGGAATGACCATGATGTCTGTGCAGAGGGCCTAGAGACAGGGCAAAAAGTTCTGTACAGCCCCAGTAAGAAATTTGAGAGAGAGAGAAACAGGCCAGTGCTTTCAACACACTCATACAGGGGGCTTTAAAGCCAATGTAAAATACATCCGTGTTTTGGTTTAACAAGAAACAATTTTAAGTAAAACAGAAAATTATTTAATTGCCCCAAGATCCCACTTTAAAAATATTTCACATGCCCAGTTATTCTAGACCTGTTTTACAGAAATCCTGAGCACCGTAAACTCCCCTTGAATTCAAAGGGAGCTGTAGGCACTCAACACCTGTGAAAATCTGGCCGCGTGTTTGTACTGCAAAAAGAAACATAAAAGGAAAATCTTCCAAACGTAGAGTACTTTTTCTGTGCGCATGCGTACACACACACTAACTTGCCTTACATTTATGGATGGCAAGATGACATACACAAGATGGGCACACAACTGTCCAGTGCCATTTTAGTTGTAGAATCAATGACTCCTACACTATCTCCTTAGGAGAAATATATCAAGGGACGTTTGTATCTTAGTTTTCATGGGAAACAGTAGCTTGAAGACTTAAGGCCTGATTGCTCTGGCCTATGATTGTCATCATCTTTAATGGTCTTTGTATTACATGGGTCCAATCCTTCTCCCATCGGATATGAATAAATCCTGTTGACTACAATGGGAGTTACTCATACTCAACAGGGTGAGATGAGGGCCCCAGACAAGCCTGTAAATAAATCAGGAAGTGAAAGGAAAGGAGGGCATTGCATCTATATACATCAGAAATGACTTAGACAATCAGAATATAAGTGACTTGTTACTTTGGATGCTGTAGTCTTAGTTGGTTAGAAAGTCCATGTGTCTTGTAGTAATGGAACATGGAGGAGATGAGATTAGATAGATAGATAGATTTATTTCACAGAATTCCTGGAGAAGTAGCTATTGTGAAATGTCATTTTGTGCCAATTTGGGATGTGCCATGTTTTAAATTATACAGAGGCCACTACCCAGGGCAATGCAAAGAGTGATCATTTATTTGTTAAATTTTAGTGCTGAGTGGAAGCTGCCCAAACATCTCCAAACCACAAAGTGAGGTAAACAGTTTGACATAATAGATGTAGTAAAAACAGCCCTTAGCATTTCTCTAGGATCTTTCCTCCAAAGACCTCCAAGTGCTTTGTAGAGGCAAATACTTTATTCATGGGGAAACTGAGGCACAGAGAAGTTAATTGATTTGCCAAGGTCACTCAACAATGGCAAAGTGAGGAAAAGAACCCAGGTCTCCCAGGTACTAATCCCATGCGCTTGCTGTTCTGCTGCCACTCCCAAATAATATGCAAACCAAATAATAATTTATGGACAATAAAGTTAGATGTTCCCTGGTTAGGAGGTCGCTGAATGTTTAGAATCAGGGAGTATGCAAAATAAATAAGGGATCACAGGCTAAAAGGCTCAAGACTAAACTGTATGGAAAGTATTGAGATAACATATATTAAAGGTAGATGTTAAACTGATGCAGTTGCTGGTCATGTGTGATGATAACAGAGATAATCACATCATCACTACAGAATAATGCAATTCTCGTATAAAGAAGATTTGCACACACTGTTCAAGGAACTAAAGCTCTCTCCATGAGTGATGTGGTGATGACATAGAAATTATTTTTCATGAAAGAATAACACTGATAACATTTGATTTAAAGTGATAAGACGTTAGACTAACAATGGCATGGGGGAGGGATAGCTCAGTGGTTTGAGCATTGGCCTGCTAAACCCAAGGTTATGAGTTCAATCCTCAAAAAGGCAACCCAGGGATCTGGGGCAAAAATTGGTCCTGCTAGTAAAGGCAGGGGGCTGGACTCAATGACCTTTCAAGGTCATTTCCAGTTCTAGGAGATTGGTATATCTCCAATTATTACCTTATAAGATCATTACCGTGTTTACTGAGATCACAGGGTAGCACGTGCTGTTTATTCATTATTTTACCATACTTGGTTTTTCTATAGTATATTCTTCTTGCTCCTTTTGGCCAGTTCCATTAACAGCAGCTCAGACAGAAAGATTGCTGCATTTCTTACTTGTGGTAAGCCTTAAAAGCTCAAAGCTAAGAATATGTAAAAACAGGAAGGGAGAACAAGACAGGAATAGAACATTTGCTACCTCTCATATGCATAAGAGGGAAGGGAGATACTTCTCCCAAATTAACATGATCACATATTGCTTAGCTGGAGCATCCCTGAAACAGCTGTTTAATTTCCTATTTTCAGCACCATGCATGTTGATTCAGGTCCTGATCTTGCTCCCAATGGAGTTGAGGTCAAGCGCCTCTGAATTTCAATAGGAGCAGGACTGGGCATTTATTCAGGATTTTTGCACAGCATAAGTTCCTACACTGTGGCCTGATCCTTTATGCGGTACTCGCAACTCCCAAACAGTCTGCTCCTGCTCTCGCGGAAGGCAGTGGCAAAACTTCAGTGGGAGCAGGATGAGCTGCACTGAAGCCAAAGTCTTCACCTTGCAGGGGGCACCCCGCCCTTTACAAGATCAGAGCTTTGGATTTCACCACATCTTCACAGAGTGGGCCTTCTCCACACAAATACCCGCTGGCTGTGCTCCAAGGAATAGGGAATCCAGTGCCCAGGGACTGCGGGACTGCAGCTCCATTCTGGATGGGGGTTATGAAAAGGATTAACTCTGCATTCAGTTCTGATGTAATCACAACGGTATCAAGTTGTAACACATCACACAATTTTCACAACTCTAAAAATAAATTTAAGCAGTTTGTTAGAACCAGTTTAGCAGCCAAAGGGCTAATATATGAATAACGTTAGACTAACAATGGCACAGAACAATAACCAGGGAACAATGGATTAACTCACTACTGAAAATAGCCAAGTTTAAAAAAAACACACCTAATTTTTACAAGATCCAAGAACCAGCTGCGGCAGCCCTTTTTTGGTATCTCCAGAGACGTTAGTACTCCCCTCTACATTTCAGAGAGGATATGTCAGCCATTCCGAATGACTCCAGATTCACCCCAGAGGTCAGAATGTGACTCATGGGCTTGAATGGGAGAATTCTCTGAGTAATAAGGGTTTGGATCCCGACAACAGTATTTTTAATTTTCCTCGGCACCGTATCTCTTTTTTATCTTTCTTCTTCTTTGCTCTGTTGTTACGTTTCACCTTCCCATGTAGTGTGCGGCGCCTCATTCTGCTCTTACTTAGACCCTGGGTGAATCAGGAATAATACCGAAGTCAGTAGAGTGGGTTACACTAATGTATAACAGGACTGACATCAGGACCAGTATCTTTGACTGTAGGCACACTATGTACCAACCCTTCAGTTAATTTTTAATAAAGCACCTTTCATCTATAGCTCTCAAAGCACTTTACAATGGAGGGCAGTACCATGATCCTCATTCCACAGATGGGGAAACTGAGGTGCAGACAGGTGAAGTGATTTGGTCACAGCTAGCCAGCAGAGACAAGAATATAACCCGAGTTTCCTGAGTCCCACTACAGAACTCTATCCACTGGGCAACACAGTCTCTCAGGTCGCTCATCTGGGGTTGTATCTTTGGACTTGGTTCTGCTACCCTTACTCACTTTGAGAGCAGGCCCATTGATTTCTGCTGAACTTCACAGAGTGTGGTCCTAGGGTGTCAGAAATAAGCCCAAAGAAACAAAGCCGGGTTTTCTCATCTGGCTGATAGCTGGGATTTAGGGTGTTTTACTCCCCAGGGCCACTTTGCCAAATCCCAGCCTATATATGTAAGTGGGGGAAACTGAATTCATTCGTTACTGAAAGAGACAAAATTCAGCCGCCAGTGGACCAACCTGCAAAGATATTGTGCTCACGTGCGTGTGACTGACCTTGGTGGTCATTAGATGAAAGTATGAGACCATAACAGATAGACAGAATCACATTTTTTTGTCAGACTAGTACATAATGGCAAATTTAAGACAACAATGCTGAGCCAGCAGACCCAGTGACTAGCCCTGGGTGCATTTCACGAAGGACCTCCATTCTGTTTCTGTGGTATGAACAGATGTTTCTCCAAAGGGCCAGATCCCCACCTCAATTACACCATGTAAGGCCTCAATTCTATTCCCATTGATCTCAATGGTGCAGAAATGGGCCCTAAATGTGGAGTAAGTCCACTAAAAGTCACTGTAGAATAGACCAAAATCTGCCTCAGACACTATGATTTGGGCCTGATTTTCGGAATCGCTGAGTACTCCCACCATTCCAGAAGGGAAGGGGAACCACAGCATTAACTAGCAACGATTAACCTTAGAAATAATGGTTTCCTTTTCAAACACAGAGCTGTGCCTCTTCTTAGTATAATGACCTCTGCCCCAATTGCATCTATTAAATACAATTCCTGGGGGAGACAGCTATATGTAACCAGATGTTTCAGCTGTGGAAACAGCAATCACGGGTACAGTGGTGTCATGGGCAGTTTAAATTCTTACTGTCTGAACAAGAAGTTACGTATATAAATAATGGGTGCGTTTGTGGGAGCAGCTGTCAATGGGGAAATCCCCTTATCCTACCATAATCCTACATTCCATAACCCCTGGCAATTAAACAAACGTTATTTACACTGCTGCTTCCTCCATGGGGGACCTTCAGTCCATGCAATCCTTCCTCAGTCTTTTAAAGTGTCAATCTCAAAATATGTTGCAAGTGTTCTCTATTTGGGAACTTGGAAGTGTGATGATGTTAAACCCTGGTTGATGAAGGGCACGAATTAGGGGATTTAACTAGGGTCTAACAAGAAATGGGCTCAGAGGTAGCAGGTGAGAATTTGTTTGCACAGCAGAAATCTTGCATTGGCTCCAAGAGATTCAAGTGTCTGCTGAGAGGGGGGAGGTGTGCACAGGACGATCTATGTACAATGCTTATTTGGCCTTTGTTACTATAGTACCTGAGCACCTCATAAACTTTCATGTATTTATTCTCATCACATACACTGGGAGTCAGAAACTGCTATGTTCTAAACCTGGCAGGACAATAATTCCCTGTGTCCCCTGCCTCAATTTTCTCATCAGTAAAATGGGGATTTGGGCCCCGATCCAATTTCCATTGAAATCAGTGGTGAGAATCCCATTGATTTCAATGGAGTTGGATCGGACCAATAGCCCTTACGTACCAAATAAGGCCGCAATCCCACAGGCCATTCCATGCAGTCAGGCAGCCCCCTGCATCTGTTGAAGTCTATGGTGCTGTGCACTGACAGAAGGGTTCACCCGGGCAAAACAATTTGCAGGATCGGGGCCAAAGGATCATCAAACTTTATTCCTGGTGAGAAAAAAAAATTAAAAATCTGGGTGCAGCCATGAGCAAATGTTAAATGATAAAGGAAATATTACCCAGATCACTCCATCATATTTCACATGCAGATTTATGCTGCACATTTCAGAGGCAGTAAGGAGACAGACTGTGTGGTCAGACCCTCCCAGCCTTTTCTCTCTATTTGTAAAAAGGGAATATCCTACATGCTCAGTGCTGCAGTTTAATATCATCGCCCCAAATCAACCAAGATATTAGTACTATTGGGCCAAAGTCGCTCCTGGTGTCACTGTACTGAAATCACTGTTTGTACAGGGATGGATTTGGTCCAGTATCCTTTGGATGGTGGAAAACAATACAAACTCTAAAAGTAAGAAAGTTTGTAGTTTATGTGCTTTTTATACTGCTGATGTGGTGCATCACGGGGAATTCTGAATCCTGGCTTTGTCCTCATAATCTTCATGTTGTTTCAGGGGAGCTGTATTGTTCTGTACTGAATGCAAAGGAAATAGCGCTCCATTCAGACATGAGGACTAATAATTTGGAAGCTGTTAGTCATCCCAGGCCTGATTCTGATCTCATTTACATTGTCTTTGCAGCCATACAATTTCACTGGCTTCTGTGGAGTTATACCTAATGTACACCTCATGAAAGTAAAAACTATGGTCCTGATCTTGCAAATCCTTACTCACGGGGGTAATCCGTGCTCCCTTACTGGTGTCAGCTACTCCTGTGTGCAAAGTTTACAGGACTTGGTCCTGAACCTCTGTGTTTTTCCCTTAATTCTATAGTCACAAAGAGGGGTCGGAAGCTTTAACATCCTCTGTGGTAATTCTAATGCTGGCTGCGACCTACCCTCGGTAACATAGTGGAGTGGAGCCCCTAAAATGTGCAGGCCTGTTGCTGCAGAGGTCAGACGTACTGGTGAGGAGATGAGATTATAAGTAGCCCCTTAGGGGGAACTAAAACATTCGGCATAATTGAAGCTTTGTTACACTCATACCAATTGGAACTTAAACTGGCATCTCGTTGGAGTTCAGCGCAGCAACTGCTGCCATTCAGCATGAAAAAAATATGTCCAAGCCTATGCAAAGCTGAGGAGGTCAAATTCCAGGGGCTCCCATGGCCTTGTGCGGTGCAAAAGCCAGAGAGATTACTTGCTGAATCAGAGGCTTATTTTGCCTCTCCAGCAGTTGCCATTGTGGTAACAGGAAAACAATACTGCTTCTTAGGAGACAGAGTGTTATTCATTTCATCGTTCTTTCCAGCTGCGTCACTGAACCAGAGCAGTTCCCTCCTGCAGAAAAACCCGCAGGAAGGGAAACTCAGCAAGGTGAGCCTCAGAGAGGTTTCCTAGACCCATGCCCACTGGTGGGAGGGGTCTGGAGGGCTGAGGATTTGGTGGACCGACGCCCACAGATCTTGGGGGTACAGAGAGCAGGGAGCCTACCCCACTTTGTACTGAAATAAAATCTACCCTGCAGGGACAGCTCCCTTACTCCGGGCAACGCAACTCCAGCAGAAACTGTCTGTGCCGCCATTGGCCGAGAGGGAGAAGACATTCTTCAGTTTTCATGGTTTGTCATCAGGGCTGGCTCCACAATCTATGCGGCAGCAGCACACTGCGCCTTCCTCTTCCTTCTGTCTGTCACCTACACACTCCTCTGATCTGCCAGCCGCAGCTCTGTCCCTGAGCCCCTGTCCCGCCCGACTGCAGGGCCAGAAAATGAATCCCCCAACTGCTCTCCCCAGTCCTCATTTGGAAGGTTCCAAGCCTGAATTTCCGGCACATGGTCCAGAGCCTAGGAGTAAGGAAGAGAGGAGCATTCACCACTTCAGGTGAGAACTGCAGAGAAGAGGTAGCAGAAGGGATGGGAATTGTCCAGCCCCAGCCTACTCCTGAGCTGGATGGCTCTCCCCAGGCATTACTGTGCATGGGTCCCCCAAATTCTTCTTTATAGTTTGAGACCAGCCTGCGCACCACTGCATTAGTACAATAGGAAACCTTTATACTGCATTAGAACAGTCATGTCAAACCTCTATTTGTGCTTCATGAACACAACAGCTAACCATCACATAGTGCCTTACCTCCAGAAGTACCGGTATCCCAATACACATTACAAATGACTGGCTATGGAGAGATCGTCTCATTTAGTGAAATGCAGCCACCTCTGGGCCGGAACTCAGCATACAGCAACACTACACAGCAGGTTACCAATAGAATTCCTTTGGTATTTCAGGGAGAATTTGGTTGAGCAAAACATAATTATCCAAATCACAATCCTGCACTGGTATGGAAATGGCTGAGTCGTGCTTTTCTGTCTCTATAGTCTATGTCTCTATGACACTGGAATTTGTTTAGGAGACACCCACACGCTGGCAAAACCAGTAAGGGATCCTTAATAAACACAATCATAATAATACCTAGCTAGCATTTTTCATCAGCCGCTCTCAAAGTGCTTTACAAAGGAGATCACTATCAACATCCTCATTTTACAGGGGAAACTAAGGCACAGGAAGATGAAGTGACTTGCCCAAGGTCACCTATCAAGGCAGTGGCAGAACCAGGAGCAGAACACAGGTCTCCTAAGTCCCATGAAGTGCTCTGTCCATTAGGCCACGTTGCCTCCCTCACAGATGTGATCAGGACCTCAATTTTGCATTGTATCTAAGACGGCCTCCAGCACCACACTGCCCCTAACAGAATGCTGGGCCACTGGCTACGTGCTGACGGAGAGGTACGAGTGCCACATATTAATGTCTCTTAAATTGCTAATCCAGTAAGAATTAGGGCCTCATTCTGCTAAGTACTTCACATACCCTGCACAAAAACATTGTCCCCCAAGAGCTGAATTGTCATCATTACTTCCTGCAGCACCTTGGGTTTCTCCTAGGGCTGTCTCTGAGACTCAGTCAATGAAAAAGCAGCTATTCCCCACCCCCGAAATATTTTTCTTTTCAGCAAAAAGTCTTTAACCTGAATTCTGACTTCTTCAATCACCTTTTTAAAAAAATAAATAAATAAACCCCAAGCTTCTAAGGAATATTATTCCCAAACACATACTTGCGCCTCCAGCAGAACAAATCAAGTCATTTGAGTTTCTGCTCAGGCCTTCAGCATGCAGACAAAAACATTTTTTATTCATCAGTGGTAAAAGGCTATAGCCATTTGACTTTAAAACACAGACATGCTTAGTTCTGGGCTCTCTTCCAGGAAGTCTGTGTCACCCAGGCTGTAGATCGATATGTTTGTCTGCAAAGTCACCCTTTTGATCTGTAATTTTTCATTTTGACACAAGAAATGCCTCTTGGTCAAACTTCAGTTGGTCTATTAAATTCTAAATCATAATGGAAATGAGAATCACATTGCTGTAACCATGTGATGACTTCACAGTTTGGCGTTTACTTATTCTTGTGTTAGCTTGCTCGACTGTATATTTATGATTCCAACAACACTGAAAATACTGTTCCCTGGCTTCATTTAGGATAGTTGCTTTTTTTGTGTGGGGGGGGGGAGTGGGGTGCGCAGCAGTGGTCTGGCTTTCTCATAAACCAGCCGCTCCACTTTACAGAATAAATCATTCATTGAATTGCTTAAGCGACATGAAATGTTATCACAATTTTTTTATACTGTGCTACCTGAGTGTCACATCAGCCAAGACCTTCCATTCATTGTTTATAAAGGTAGGTTCGGACCCAGAAGCCCCATGCTCCTTAGTCCATCCCCTTCTCCCCCATTAGCTCTTACTCATATGAGCAGTCCCATTGGCTCCAGCAGCACTGCTCAAGCCAGGAGTACTGGCACCCATAAGCGTTTGCAGGATCAGACCCATGCATTTATATTTTTCTTCAGTTAATGAGTTCAAGATTTTCTCTAACAAAGACAGCTCGTATTACGTGTAGGGCAGTGCATAATTTGTGCCAGGGCTGAGCTCCGGCACCTCTGGGCTTGGCAGTTCATAGCCCCGGCACCTCTGGGCTTGCCGCGTCAGTTATGAAAGTAAAAACATTGTTTGAGCCCTGACACCACTTTCATTACAAATTAAGTACTGGTGTAGGCAGGAGGCAAAATGGCTGCCTTTATTAACTGCACCAGCAGCGCTGATCAGGCTTTTGGAAACATCATGTTCACACTAGCCATCCACAAAAGCTTAACATAGGTTCTGGTAGTCACGCCACATGAATATTACAGAATCAGATTTGCATAGCCACTCCCATGCTAACATGGTGCTTCTCAACTGGTGGGCTGCTACCCCTGGGGGGGCTCATGAAAGGGAATGGCGGCGGTGGTTCCCAAGGCACTGAGAATTTTTTTTTTTACAATCTAAGCAAAGGAAACCTCACTTCCCAAATCTCTCCACACCTTTGCCCTTCAAGGTCAATATTTTCTGCCACCCTCTTGAAACACACTTACGCAAACCAGTTACACCGACATCTTTTTTTATTTAAATCAACAATACATTTTTTACACTTTTATAACAAATGTAAAGGGGTCGTGAAAATTGTTGACTGAATAAAAGCCGCCAATCTGAGTGGGATGAGAAACACACCGTCAAGATTTCAAGAGACCAGTGATTTTGAGTGTCTCCGTTTTTGGGTGCTCAACCAAGACACCTTAAAGGGGCCATATTTTTGGCGAGTGCTCAGCATTTTCTGAACATCAGGCCCCTTTAAAGCAACTCCCTGGGGGGAGGGTTAGTTCAGTGGTTTGTACATTGGCCTCCTAAACTCAGAGTTGTGAGTTCAATCCTTGAGGGGCAATTTAAGGATCTGGGGCAAACTCAGTGCTTAGTCCTGCTAGTGAAGGCAGGGGGCTGGACTCAATGACCTTTCAGGGTCCCTTCTAGCTCTATGAGATAGGTATAGCTCCATTTATTATTAAGGTCAGGCACTCAGAAAAAGAAATACCCCAAATCATCAGACACTTTTGAAAATCTTGCACCCCTAGCCTTCCTGCTGACAGGATCAAAGCATGAGTCTCTTGATTACTTAAAGGGGAATTAAAAATTAGTTAATTCCTCAGATTTAGTTTGCTAAACAAAATCCAGACTTTAAAATCTAATAGATGAAAATTTCATTTTTTTTTAATTCCATTAATTTTTGGGGTAGGGGAAAAGATGATGGGAGGGGCAAGGTTGGGGGAGGACAGAGGGGCATGTGAGCATATCCCAGCAGTGCTGTGAATTCAAAACACAAAAACAAAGTGCTAGTGCACCAGAACCAGAAAACAAAACTGACCAGAAACAAAAGTGAAAGTGACCTATGCAGCATCATTCTCTAAGGGGAGCGTAATGCAGTAAAATGTAAAGCAGCAGCACCCGTGATGAAAAGGAAGTGAGCTTGCCCAATCCTTCCAGCTACGTTTATCTGAAGTATTATTAGTAAAAGAAATTGCTTTTTTCTTTAAATGTGGAGCCCGGCCTCAGCTGGTGTAAGTCAAGTGAGCTACACTGATTTAAATGGGACTATATTAATTTACAGCAGTTGAGGACCTGGCCACGATTTTTTACGGTAGCTGTTACTCTAGACCTCTGTAACTTTGGAAATACGTGTTATATAATTCTGCTAATAGATCCACTATGTGTAATGGTGACACAGTGTCCCAGATACCTGCTACTCCTGATGGAAAGATACGTTCAAATACCTTAAACTCACCTTTGCCCCCACCTCCCCCGGCTGGGGCTGTCAGTGCTACATCTCCTTGCAGGCCCAGCACAGAATCTCACTCCATGAGTCCTGATTCCAAAACCCCTGTGTTAACCATTAGACAAAACTTCATTCCCCAATAACAAGCTTGAGCACAGCATCAGTCAAATCCTTTCAGGGTGCAACAGATTTTCACTGAGTGCTCAGCTGCAGAAACATGCCTACACAATGTTTAAAGCAGAGCCCCCCCGGGATTAATCCATTGATAGGATTAAAATGATTTTGTTCAGAATTTGCTTGAGGTTTCATTTTGCCCAGCGCGTGACACTGGGAGTTCTGGTTTTCAGTCTTCCTCGCTGTCCCTAGTCACCACACAGACCATGTCTGTGTCCATTCTACCACACTGTAAACACACAGGACACCTCTACCCCCATATAACACTGTCCTCGGGAGCCAAGAAATCTTACCGCGTTATATCAAACTTGCTTTGATCTGCCGGAGCATGCAGCCCCGCCCCCCTGGAGCACTGCTTTACCGCATTCTACTCGAATTCGTGTTATAGTAGGGTAGAGGTGTACTACCAGGCATGCTGTTCACCTATCGTTAGCTTTGCAACAGCAGCTGATAAGGAAGCGTCCCACATTCAACCCCCAGGAAGGACTCCACAGAACACTGTTCTGCCCTATGTAGTGGGTCTGGAAATCACATGCTGGAGCTAGCAGGGAGGTGGGCACTTTCATTCAGTCTGATAGTATCATGCAACACAGCAGAGCTCTTTCATTGCATCTGACCTCCCAACACGAGAGGTGCGGTACCAGGGCTCAGGCCTGGCGCAGCTCCAATGCTAGGAAGAGTACAAGCATTTCCTTTTGCAGAGTCTGTCTGCTCAAAGGTCAGCGGGATGCATAATGAACACATCTACCCTTTTTATACCCTGACAGTCCCATCAGTAGCAAAATGCCAGGGACAAAGGCTCTCCACAGTCTGTCTTACCTGCCCAGTGGGGGAGAAAAATCAGATTCACCATCAATCATTTTTGAGTGGTTTTCTTGGAGAGTAAAAGAGTGTAACACGTAGGGCCTGATCCTGTCCCCCCCCACTCATGCTGAGTGGCACTTTTCCAGGCAGATTCCCACTGTGTTCAATGTGGGTCAGTATGTTGAGTACTAATGATGGCAGAATTAGGCCCTTAACAAGCATTTTTAAAAGTCTCTTGCATCATAATTCAGTGCAGCTGCTCATTCGTTTGTCTTTCACCAAACCTGCTTCGGTTTTCTGACTTATTAAGAAATTGCATTGTTTATTATTTGTATTGTAATAGTGTCAAAGGGCCCCCTCACGGATCAGCGCTCCACTGTGCTAGGTGAGGTACAAACACATAACTAAAAGATGGTCCCTGCACTAAAAGGCTTACAATTGCTGTGGTTCAGGTTTCAGGAAGAAACGTACGTTTCGCGAATCTCTTACTTAAATTTGTAGGTTTTAAATTTTATCTAGTCCCATGTCCGGGGCTGCATTTCTCTCTACCCTTCCCATATTAGAAATGCATTGAATACAGCCCAAGGGTCCAATTGTATGGGTCCGTTTGCAGGATCAGAGCCCAAGATTTTCACCCTCCAGGCGAGCTACAAAGAAAACAGCAAATGCCAGGGAGGATCTGGCCAGCTGAGTCTGAACAAACGCTGATGAAACTGGACCAGATTAATGCAATAATCATAAACCCTGCATATGTGCTGAGTGTTTTCATCTTCCAAATGCTGGGCAAACATTCCGTGCCATTTTCCTGCCTATGCAGCTGTGAGTTAGAATGTATTATCCCCATTTTACAGCTGGTGAAACTAAGCAGCAAGTAATTGGCTTGTTAAGGCCACGGAGAAAGTCAGCCTCAGAGATGGAATTAGTACTGAAAATGCCTGGCTCTCAGTCTTATGGCCACGTCACACTTTTGTGCAAAAGCTGACTAATCCAATGTACAGGGACTGCATCCCCTGCCTTTTACACTGAGCTTTAAATGACACTTTCTCTGGTTTGATAATCTGGTGTCCTTCCGTAACACCTTTTATCTTAAGAGTCTAAAGTGCTTCGAACACATGAATTCTTCCAACATGTATGCGGGGAAGATAAACGGCATAATACCCATTTAACCTGTGAGTAACTGTGAAGCACAAAACAATTAGGGACAGATTTTCCAAGAGCTCAGCTCTCACCAAGGCACCAGAATAAGTGGCCTTCTCTTTACAAGAGGTGGCTCAGGTCTTCGGAAGTATCTAACCATTTGTGACTTTGTCACAGGCAGAATCAGCCCAGAGACTCCCAGGCCCAGATCCGCAAAGTTATTTTGGCTGCCTGATTTCCATGGACAGAAATGGAAGTTAGGAGCCTAAATACCTTTGAGGACTGAACCTCACTGCTCTACTCTAACCACTGGACAACAATGCCTTAAAGCAGTGACTCTCAACTTCATCCATCTCAGACCCCCTACCGTAAAATTCTGAGACGCAAATATGTATGTTACACAAATCTGGTATAACTGCCCTGGCATAAATGTAGATGCAAAGAGTCCAGGGGCCAAATTCAGCACTGCTGTAAGCAGGGGCAACAAACTCTATGCTGCTCCAAATTTACCCCACAATTTGGCCTCCTAATATCATTTACAGGTGTTATGTGTCGCAACAAACCAAAGCCCTTACACCAGGATAAAAGCAAGAGGAATTCAGTGCTTCGTGCTTACCAAGCAATCCTCCACCTTTCACGCAGCACCAAATGTTCCTTTTATTGAAATATTTACACTCACAATTATTAAGCAAAACACACTGCCTCTGGCCTCTTCTCAGATACAGTAGTAAGACAAAAATCATTGCAATAAGTGGCGTAAGGGTTTCCTTTCCATACTCTGCCCATCACGACATACTGCTGTGCGTCAGGGAGGAGCCTGAGCTGTAGTTTGGATGAGGAGCTGAACTTCCAGCATTTGGGGTGTCTTAGATCCAGGGTTTTAATTCAGACCAATCTCTAGCGCACACTAGGTGCTTCTGGGTTACAGTTGTTCATTAGCCATAAGGCGTGTGCTATCAGCGTCTCTCATCTCTTTATTCATCCTGGATTTGTGTCCACGGCTAAGGGCGTGATGCGGGGCTCTGCAGTTGCCGCTCACTCAGGCCTGGATGGCACAAAGGGATTGCTCCCTTCAATAGAAAGGAGTCACTGTCTCCCTGCAGCATCTTCAGTGGCCATTTGGGCTGAGAGCAAAGGAACCGGAGAATTGGACACCTCATCTCCCAAAGCTACAGTGAAAATCTCAGACGGTCTACACATGCTCAGTGTTAAATAACCACGCTAGGGTTGCCAACTTTCTCATCGCACAAAACTAAACACCCTGGCCCTGCCTCCTGCCCTGCCACTTCCCTGAGGCCAGACCACTACCCCACCCCTTCTTTGAGGCCCTGCCCCCGCTCACTCCTTCCCCCCTCCCTCTGTCACTCACTTTCCCCCACCCTCCCTCACTTTCACTGGGCTGGAGCAGGGGGTTGGGGTGTGAGGGAGTGAGAGCTCCGGCTGGGGGTGGGGCCAGAAATTAAGGTTCAGGGTGCGGGAGGTGGCTCCAGGCTGGGGTGAGGGGGGGAGGTGAGGGCTCTGGCTGGGGCTGCAGGCTCTGAGGTGGGGCCAGGGATGAGGAGTTTGGGGTGCAGCAGGGGGCTCTGGGCTGAGGGGTTCGGAGTGCGGGAGGGGGGGGTGCAGGCTCCAGTAGGGAATTTGGGTGCGGGAGGGGCCTCAGGCCTTGGGTGGTGGGTCGAGGTCAGCAGCGGGTTGGGGTGTGGGCTCTGGGAGGGAGTTTGGGTGTGGGAGGGGGCTCAAGGCTGAGGGAGGGGGTTGGGGTGCGGGACGGGGTGAGGGCTCCGGCTGGGGGTGCAGGCTCTGGGGTGGGACTGGGGATGTGGGGTTTGGTGTGCAGGAGGGGGCTCTGGGCTGGGGGCGAAGGTGCGGGAGTGGGCTCCAAACTGAGGCAGGGGATTGGGGTGCAGGAGGCGGTGTTGGCGGCGCTTACCTCAGGCGGCTTCCAGAAGCAGCCAGCTTGTCCCTCAGCTTCTAGGCAGAGGCGTGACCAGGCGGCTCTGCGTGCTACCTCCACCCGCAGTGCCACGGCCAATGGGAGCTGCAGAGCCGGCACTTGGGGTGGGGGCAGTGCATGCCACCTCCCTGGCCATCCCTCCGCCTAGGGGCCACGGGGACATGTTGCCGCTTCTGGGGAGCCGTGTGGAGCCAGGTAGGGAGCCTGCCAGCCTCACGCCAACCAGACTGTTAACAACCTGGTCAGCAGTGCTGACCGGAGCTGCCAGGATCCCTTTTCGACTGGGTGTTCCAGTTGAACACTGGACACCTGGAAACCCTACCACATGCATGTAACCACATTTTTGGTCAATTAGAAAGATTAGTAACTAAGAAAATTGGAGTGGGCACAGCAATTTGTTTTAAATACATAGTTATTATTTGTTTAGTACTCAAGTGGTCTAAGGGCTTAATCAATATCTTGACGAGACCAGGACAATGGGTTCTCCAATTACAGTACCAACCCGCTTCCCCCAAAGTACGGTTGACAACCCTCCAGGATTGTCCTGGAGTCTCCAGGAATGAATGAATAATTTTTAATTAAAGATTATATCATGCGATGAAAGCTCCAGGAATACATCCAATCCAAACTGACAACCCTACCCCCAAAACAAAGCAGAAAACTGGCCAGCTGCAATTTCCACATGCAATGAAACTGGGGCTGGCCAGCTGTAACCCGGAACAATGCATGACAAATCAACGAGCCCGGCTGCATTCCCAGTGCAAAGACAACTGTCATTCCACCCCCGTCACACACAAACCTGTGCAATGCAGGAAAACCGGCTCCCCAGCTGCAATCCCTCCCCCCGTTGCAATGCAGGAAAACGGGCGGCCAGTCCCCTTTTCTTTCTCGCGGTCTCTCTCAAGCGCACCACACGCGAGCAATGCAGGAAAACGGTCTCCCTCCCCCCCCCGCTGCATCCCTCCCCCTTTGCAACGCTGCAAAGCGGGCTCTTCTGCTGCAAACCCCTGCAATGCAATGCAGGAAAAGAGGCTGCCCGACTGCAGTCCTCCCGGTACAGTCTCGGCTCCGCTTCGGTAGCCTAGGCTAGGGCCAGAGATCGCTGCTCGGAGGGGCCTACAGAGCGCATGCAAGCCCACCCCCTGGCAGCGCTCCTCCGGCGGTGGGTGCGCGCCCGGCCCCGCAGTTTGGAGGGCCCGTGCGGACGGGTGCACGCTCCTTTGTGCGGCGGCGCCAGAAGAGCCGGCTGCGTGCAGTAGCACCTCCCCGGGGAGGAGCAGGGGGAGGTTACATGGTCCCCTCGGCTCTGCAGCCCGGGCCCCCCTTTGTGTCTCTCAATAAACGGAGCAGAGGCTGAAAAATAAAAAGAGGCTGTTGCAAGGCGGAGCCAGGGCTCCCCTTCCCAAGCAGCCCGGGCGCTATGTTTCCCTTTCAGGCACGGACGGGGTTCGAACCCGCGATCTTCGGTTTACGAGACCGACGCCTTACCACTTGGCCACCGCGCCTGACGGGCTAGCAGCAGGCGAAAGCAGCCAGTGGAAGGCAGCAGCCAACGATCCCGGGCCTGCGTTCCAGCCGCGTGGCCCAACGTTCTATTGGCCCCGGTCGCGTTCCAGCCGCGTGGCCCAACGTTCTATTTGCCCTGGTCGCGTTCCAGCCGCGTGGCCCAACGGTCTAGCCGCCGCTGCCCGCGCGGAGCACAGCGCACAGCTGCCAAACCCCCCGCAGCTCCAAAGCAGCCACGGATAAACTTTCCGGCCTTATGCATGTAAAACAGCCTGCCGGAGGGGAGGGCTGGATTGTAATGCAATGCTGCACCCCATCCGCTCCTTCCATGCAGTTCCCCCAAGCACCAGCAGGACTCATGGGTGCAGTGTGTCAGGGAGGGTTGCAATACACCGCCTCCCCTTCTCTTCTACAACTTCTTCCCCCTAGTGCAACTAAAGCAAAAGCCAGCAGCTGCAAAGCAGCCACAGATGAACTTTCAGGTCTCCTGTGTGCAAACTGCACACGTCCTCCCGCGATTGCCATCCCAGGCACCTCAAAATCCTTCCAATGGACCCCCAAATCCCTCGTAGCTATAAAGCTGCGAGGAGCAGTCCAGGCCTCAATGCACCTTGGAATTCATCAAACCAATTCTTCCCTGTTGTGCTTCCAATTTCCTCTCCCAGACACCGAAAAACCCGCCAGAAGTTGCAAAGCGACCATGGACAAACTTTCAGGTGATATGAAGTCCTCCCCCTGCGAATGCACCCGTCCCTATCTCCCGTCTGCAGCCCTCGCCAATGAGCAAAGAGCACCGGCTGCAGCAAAGTAGCCCCGTTTCCACGTTCATGCAAGTAGCACTCTGCTCCCTCCAAGATAAGCGGTTGCAACCATGTAAATTAGGCTGCACGCTTCCGAGGCATCCATCGCCCCCGACCCCGAGAGGCACGTTATATGGATGCACCTTCCCCACCAGGATGTAAGACGTTCACTTCTCCCTCTTCCCAAGTAAGCAGTTGCCAAGCCAGGGACAAACTTCCACGACTCATGCAATGCAGCATGCAATTTAGGCCTCTTTCTAGAACGAGCTTTCACCCCTCAGATAAGCAACCGAGACAGGCCGCCTCTCCCATCTAAACAAAACGAGGGAAGGGACAGACAAGCCCCATCACAGCTTGGCTCCAAGGACATCAGCTGTCTTCAGCGCGGAGCTCTCTTTTATCCTTACCCAACCACCGCTACCCTTTGCAGGGACTGCGTTGAAATCTGGGCACGGGAGTAACAAACGCCTTGATGAGGTCGGCTAGATTTGAACCTGCGACCTACAAGGAACAATGCTTCTTAACCCACAACCAATCCCCTAAGCCACGGAGCGCTTCGTGCAGAGCTTTCACTCTGTTTCTATAGCGATGCACACGTTGGCGTAACAGCAGTAGCCACACCACAAATCTGGCTAAAACGCCGGGCTGTTTCCCCAGCTACCAATCTGGGACCTTTCACGATTGTTAAACCCACGTACAGCAAAGTGTTCCAAGCCGCACACTTCTTACTAGCACCGTGTCCAGTCTAAACGTGAAATGCCTCAAGAAAGTGGGTTTCCCTCACGTCCTTTGGGAGAACATCCTGCAGTCTACCATGTCAGCTCAGGACGTATTTCCTGACAGCCTGAACGATCATGTTTGTAGTAGCAGCAAAGAATCCTGTGGCACCTTATAGACTAACAGACGTTTTGCAGCATGAGCTTTCGTGGGTGAATACCCGCTTCTTCGGATGCAAGCATGTTTGTAGTTTGATCCTATTATTATTCATTATATAATAAAATACAATAAACTCATAACGTTAATATTAACTACCACTTTAGGAATGTTTTCTCCTTTAGGTTTACATCCACTAAATCTCCAGTCTTCTAGCTAAGGTTGGGTCAGACCCCAGGAAGCGATTTCACCCCATATCTTGTTTTTAGGGGAGAATTTGGACTGTGTAGTTTTGACACATAATGTAGCTTTGCACTGACAAAACTCGTTTTTGGCTTCCAGTTTTTAAATTGACATACCTTACTTGGCTTTTAGTGGCTGATGTCTTCCTCCTGAAAACAGTATAATTTAAGTGGAATCTTTATATAATTGAATCTAGCTAGCTTTCTATAATGTATCTGTCAGTTTGCATCCAGGCATCTGTTCGGTCTTATTTGATTCATGGCATCCTAAAAAAAGTACATGTATTCTGCTATCCTGACACTCCCGCCACCCCCCTTTGGGTAATTAAGTAAAGACCAAGACTTTGTTTTAGGACTTCAGCCCAACAAATAGCTGGCTTGGAAAGTGAACAGTTGCTTTGCTAAGTACAAAAATTTGCTTTTCAAATTAAAGAAACATCAGAAATCACCTCCCAAGCAACCAACTGTACTTGCATTAGGTGTTCTTGTTTATCTAGCTACTGATGGGTATGGGTATGTAAGGAGTAACTAATATACCATCCACCAATTATCACCAAACCTGTAAGGGATAACACACCTCGGAACAGGACAGAAATACAGAGTTTAGCACTATTACAAGAGTATGAAACTTTTCCAGAAAGCGAATATAGATTCCACAAGATTTACACATTGCAGTCAGGACGACTTTTATTTAGTAGCATTTTCTTTGTATGATTAATCTCCCTTCACATAATACTGTGTGTCACATACCCAAGGAGGTCTGCATCTGTTCAACGAGCAGTGTCACCCACCCAAACAACGAGCATGCAGAGGCAAAAGTGCATCCTGGGGTGAATATATTAGAGGACTCCCAGCAAGTTGCAATGGGAAGATCAGCCTGGAGATATTTGCAAACAGATGAGTGACCAGGATTCATCCTGGTCACTCAGCAGCGATGGGCCTAGCTGCAGACTTGGGGAAGTGATCGCCTGGCGGAGAACAAGCTAAATGCTCCTATTTCCCAGGGAATAGTGCCATGATACCGGTGACTGAGGGCTGATCGCCCACCTCCCCCCAATATCTCTCACCCCCTGAATCTTCAATTAGTACAGCAACACGAATACAAATCAACCCCTTCAGGATACTGCACCATGCCACCATGTGCTTGTAATAAGTAGCTCTCATGCCTAGAAAGGTCAAAACCTGCTCAGTCCTAGGGTGTGGCAAATGAGCATTGTCTGCAGTAAAGAGACACAGTCCCTGCTCCCCTGCACGACTGTAGCTGGATTATAGGCACTACAGTTACAGTGTAGACATACAGAGAGTGATACATGGTCCAGGCTGCGGTTATTTGGCTGCGTTGTTTTTCTCCTTTCTCTGACGCATCTGGCACAAGCTTTTGCTGGAGGCAGCAGTGTTTTAACAAGGTGATTGCTACATCCCAATACCAGATTTCAAATTCTCTGCCCCTCTTTCCCCTCCTTTGTTCTTCCTCCGCCACTTCTTTTCCCGGTAAGGGGTTTTTAAAATGTACTACAAAGACCTATACCGCCATCTGCTGGAATAATATTGAACTGCACGTTAAAGTTTGATCTATTTTGTCTAACTTTTCCACCAGTGCTTCTGGAGCTCAGTTGCCTGCCTTCGTGACAGCCTTCCTATTTCAGGAGGTGTGGGAGTAAGGCCATGAATTTTAAGGGTAAATATTTAATGCCTGCATTTAAAAAACTTTTTGTGCATAAGGAAAGAAAACTGACCCGTTGGCTCTGAGACTGAATAGCATGTTTCTCTATTACAACGAACTATATTGAGCCCTTTAAAATGGCTCATGCTTTCTTTGTAATGTGCTGATAGATCTTCTCTGCAAAAGTGTAATTTGGATAGAATTCTGTCCTAGGGTGTTTCACTGACACACTAGACAATTTGCTGAGGTGCAATGGGGGATGTTTTGCTACTGACAGCATTCCAGGGGGTAGTGACCTTTAATGTCTAATGTTAAAAAAAACATTAAAGGTCAATCACACCACATTTAGGACAGCCAAACAGTTCTAAAGGGATCAAAATATTTCATGACGCACATTGGGCAATTTATTGGCATAACCTACAAATGCAAAATGCAACAGAATAAGCATTGCACATCAATACAGACATTCTGCTGCTATTGAATAATGTGTGCAGAAGCCTAATTGACCACTCTAGCATTCTTAGCAGGGCTTTGGAGCGGAGTACGGACTAGTAGGTTTTATGCCCAGAGCTAGAGCGGAGCCGGAGCGGAGCAATTCAAAAATTTGATTTCTTCAAATCTCTGATTCTTAGGATGTTTATTTTGTCGTCTGGCCATTGTGCCATTTTTCCCTGCACCAAAAATCTAACCCCAGCTTCATAAAAATGCTGTATCCCTGGGTCATGATGGTTACAAGCTAAGTGTCACAGTCACATCATTATGGCAAAATTGTAATGCATGATGTCCACATGCCTGCTCATGATATAACAGACTTTATCATCCCTACGCTTTTTTACAAATGAGTGTTAGCAAGACAGGTTATAGAATAATACATAATGGGCTTAATCCTGAAATATTCAGAACTCATGTTCTAAACCTTCTTTCTGCCTCTGCTGATTCTAGGTCCAGCTGGTTCCAAACACAGGGTTACTCTGATTTTTGCTGGCTGGAATGGTACCTTCTGCATTTACTAGGGCAAATAACATTCAGGGCTGTGGAGAGTGGGTTCGGGCTCCAGTGGAATTTTTTTTTGGGGGCCCTCCCAGCAAGGGCGGACCGGCTAAACAGGGCCAGGGAAGCCGAGCCCCGGGCCCCCTTCCGGACTGCTGGGCCCCGGTAATTTGTACCGGCTTCCCCCGTCTCGTCGGCCCTGATAACATTTAAGGGAGGGATGTTATTAGATGGGCCAGCAAGCACAGAAGACAGCAGATCAAAGCAGCAGAAAGCAATGGCTCCTATGACACAGGCACCACAGGGATGAGTGTAATAGGAATGCCAAGATAAGAGCCCTTCCTGCCAAACTGCAAGAACTGACCAGTGCGCTCACCTACTGGTACCATGTGCGGTGTATCTCCTTTTGTAAAAGATCTAGTTGCTGCCATCCAGGCTTACAGTCAGGACTCACAAGTTCTTTTCACAGCTCTGCTTCTGAAAGGCCCTTAACCTCTATCTTGCCTCAGTTTCTCCCTCTATGAAATGGAGCTATCAGGGGTTCTCACAACAAATTTTTTGGTGGCCTGAAAATGCGACCACCACCTCTTGCTGGTGGCCACTCTGACAATTTTTCCTAAAATATTTAATTAACTTTAGAAAAAAACCAAATCAATATGGACACACACATGTTCAAATCATTGTAATTTATTTATACAGGGTTTTTTTCAGACTCAATAATAAAAATAATGCACAATTGTTTCTATTCTTTACTGGACCTAAACAGAATAGAAACACAAAAAAGATGCTTTGCACATTCTTGTCTTTTTTGTTGTGGTTTCTTTTTTTTCTTTCTTTCTTTTTTTTTCTTTAAACGTGGGAGCTAGTAAGCCTGCTGCTGTGAAAAGTTTTACTTGTATGTTAATATCACTTTTCCCAGCTTCCCAGCTAGTTACCAAGTCTGCTGTGAAAAGTGATATTAACAAACATACAAATATCACTTTTCACAGCAGATTTACTCAGCCCCAGGGACAAATTAAGCTCTGACTGGGCAGTGGGTAGGGAGGTAGCGGGGGCCAGGGGCAACAGGAGGGGCATGAACAGGGTGGGTGCAAGGATGTTTCGCGCCCTAGGTGAAACTTCCACCTTGCGCCCTCCCCGCAGCTCTGTGGCAGCTCTCCGCCCCCCCTCCACCCTGAGGGCCCCCCCAGCAACTCCCCCCCTCCGCCCTGAGGCGTCCCCCCCCATGGCAGCTCCCCCCAGCCCAGGGAGCCGTGCGGCAGCTCCCCGCCCCAGCTCACCTCTGCTCCGCCTCCTCCCCGAGCACACCGTCGCGGCTCCACTTCTCCCACCTCCCAGGCTTGCGGTGCCAATCAGCTGTATGGCGCCGCAAGCCTGGGAGGGAGAGAAGCAGAGCGGAGCGGCATGCTCAGGGGAGGAGGCGGAGCAGGGGTGAGCTGGGGCAGGGAGCGGTTCCCCTACATGCCGCGCCCCCCCTTACTTGCTGCAGGTGGCCCTCCCCGCACCCCCTTGCCCCAGGTCCCTCCGCCTAAATGCTGACGATGACCGGGGTGGCCAAAGATCCGGCCGCCGCGGTCGCCGCCGAAGGACCCGAAATGCCACCCTCCAAAAGCTAGTGCCCTAAGCGACCGCCTATGTCACCTAATGGGTTGCACCGGCCCTGGGCCTGAGCCCAGGGGCCAGAGCCTGGGGGCCCGTGCCTAGGGGGCGGGAGCCTGCCACCATGCAGCCAGAGCTCAAAGCCCTGCAGCCTGAGCCTGCCACCCCAGAGCTGAAGTCTGACCCCACCACCTCCAGGAACTCGGCGGCTGCCTGCTCCTCCATTGCTTCCTCCCCGCACCCCCTATCACCGCCCAGTTTCTAAAGCGAGCGGAGGGGGTTGGATTAAAGATCCTGTGCACAGCATAGTGAAGAATTGTAGTATTGTTATTCAAATATTGCAGATGTAGTGACACACTGAACTCACGCACGGTTTCCACCAGATGTAACAGCTGTTTGATTTTCCCAGCAAGTGATGTTTTTATACAGGCGAGTAATTAAGCTGGGAAGTGGGTCACTAAAGCTTGTTAGCCTGACCTGCTGTTGTGTTTTGGGCACCAAATCACCTCCCATCTCTTTTGTGAATTGAGTTTAGCACACACAGCTGGGGGAGCGGGGCCTTTTCATTGAGCCTACTATTATGAAGCTGTATATCCAAAATTTCATAGTACAGGGGGACTTGGAAACATGGGAAGCCTCAGAAGATGATAGGTAGCTAGAGAGCTCTATGGATTATTCATAAGCCAGTTTTGCTCTAGTTCTGAGCATGAATGTACTTGTAAGGAGAAACGCCATCACATATTGGAAGGAGCAGTATTATAAAAGAGTGCACATTGTATTAAAGAATCTGCCTGCGGTCTAGGTAGCAACACAGAAAATAACCGTTTGAGCAACTTAAAAAAAAACAACTCTTAATTTTATGTGATCATCTGATAATTATAAAAGAGTTTTTTCCCCCCCCTACTTGCACCCCTTTGGAGGCCAAGACTCTAGCCAGACAATCTGATACTTGAGAGGTGAATTAAAAGCTTAACCGATAGATAAGAGGCCTGATTCTCCACTCCCCTGCCTGCCAGGTGGGCGTTTACCCTAGAGTAAAGCAGGTGTAAAATGCTACCAAATCAGATCGGTAACATTCAACACCCACGTTGCACAGGTGCCAGTGCCAGAAGGTGCAGGGCAGTACCAAATGAGGCCCAATGGCAGATTTTGAAGATGTGATACCCAGATCTCAAGTAAAACTTTGAGCTGCAAAAGATTACTGGAGACGGGCGTGTGGCGCAGCAGCCTGGCCATCCTCCAGCTACATTAGATAGTAAAATGGTCACAGGAGTTAGTCTTACATTTGCAATGGGATAAATATAAGAAGCTAAGACTGTTGGTTTGCCCTGATCATGTTATACTGCCGGCAATGTAAGATGCATGGCAAATGTGCTAACGGCAGGCATTGGTATAACATTGCTGGAGTGCTTTTCCAGACAGCGGCAGAGATTTATATAAAGAGTGAACTGAAAGTCTTGCTACTGCTTTTCATCACTTTTGGCTTCTCCACAGGTGCCATGTTTCCCTGGGTGCTGGTAACGTATGCTGTTATTACCCCTTAAATGCTCATATTCACGCAGCCTCATCTCATAGGACGTGAATTACAAGTATCTCTGTTGTGGAATCTGTCACAATATGGGACTGGCTCATGGAAGGGCTAAATGGGCACTATCTACTGTCTGAATTAGAATTCTTTAATTAGTCCCAGAGAGAGACTGCCAGAACCCATCTGCAAGGGGGGGTGTCTCTTTTCCTATTCTGAATCACCCTGCGCCTGACAGATGAGAGTCTTAAGTATTTTTACCTTTAGGATAATGTGTTGATGGAGTTTCCTTGGCACTGGAAGAGACTCCAGTGTTTGCAGCTAGCTGTGAGATGCTATTTTGGATCAGCTGGAGGGGGCTGATGTGTCCAATCTATTAAGGGTGGGGCTAAGGGACTATTAAACCTCCTACAGGCCTTATTCCAGTGTAGGGGCCCAGGTTAAGGGGAAGTTGGTTCCAGTCTTGAAATGCTCATTTCAGTTTTGGAGTGGAGTGGTTCATTCAGGCTTAGAGACATAATGTGATGCCAACTCCAGAATTTACTGTAGCTTTAGGAGCTTCCTCTAGTGCTCAGAGCTGGGAGATTTCACTTATTGGTAGGAAAGCTTTTCTTAATTAGGGGATTTATAATGGCATGTTTATTTCTTATTAAGCTACTACTAGAATGCTGTAAGTTGAATTTCATGCTTCCTCTAGGATCTTAAATTAAAACTCCCTCTTCTGCTCATCTAGGGTGACCAGATGTCCTGTTTTTATAGGGACAGTCCTGATTTTTGGGTCTTTTTTTCTTATATAGGCTCCTAGTACCCCGCTCCCTTGTCCTGATTTTTTTGCTATCTGGTCACCCTATGCTCATCTCCCCTTTCCTCTATGTGTGAGTGTGACCCTAGTGTGACAACTACTATTTGTTGGCTCCTTCTGGGCATTGTAATACAGTCTTTGCAAACCTGAGAAGCTGTACAGAAGTTCTACCATAGTGTTTTTTCCTGCCAAGAGTTTTGCAAGAAGTGAGAATTCCTCTTGCAATGTCTTGGCAGGCTCCATCTCTGTAAAGTACTAAGTGACCTTTACACAGCAGCAAATATCTTCATTTGTATCGGACAGTCTCATTCTTCTACTGACTACAAAGGAGTGTCTACTGCTCTCTGGAAGCATAGATGAACTGCAGAGATAAGCAGAGGAACAGTGCATGGTGAATAAGCAGGCTAACAAATTTCAGTGCAGTAGAAATGACTGGATTCAAATCAGCAGCAGTAACAGAGGGAGATTGAAGGGGTGTTCCTGAGATACTCTGGAAGAGGTTTCTTGTTGCATCTGGTGCATCAGGCTCTGCTTGTGCTAATAACTGGATAAGGAAAATTACTCTCCAGATTGGTTAGGGAAGCGGGTGATAGTATTGGGCCCTGTCCATACTCTGACCATCTGAGACTGTAACTAATTACTGGCACAGTTGGCTCTGTACATGATTTGTGTCTAGACACCACATGGTTCTACTCAGTATTGGTAACCGGCTCGAAACCTAGGCAGGCACAGAGCTAGGTCAGCGGGCTGGTCTCTGCGTAATGGGGAATCTGACTCCCCAGTGGGTCTTGCTTTATATGCTGCTGAGGCTGCCCTGGCTGCATGTCTCTCAGGAACTCCATCCCCTTGGGTCTCTGCCGGACAGAGATGCTCACGTTTCCCCAGAATGCAGTCATACAAACGGTGCTCTGAGGGGAAAACAGCTGCTGTGTGGATGCAAGCTAAACATGTAAGAGTAGAAATGTGGCCAGTAGGGCTGACAGCAATAAAGACTTCCATTTGTTGCAAGGTAATGTGGATGGAGGTAAATATGCCTTAGCTGATATAGCCCATACATGTGGTAAACTACTGGCACAGCTAAATGACCTCCAGCTGGTCAATCCTGGAGCTGAATAACATTGTCACCGAGTCAGAGAGCTGCATGTGCAACTATCTAATATATGCACATGGCCCCATTTGAGGCCTTAGTTCTATTGTAATACCCAGAATTCTTAGTTACTGTAACTTGCTACTTATGAATTGTGCAGCTCCCTCCCCCCAATTAAGGAATCAAAATACGCACCAATTAACCACAAATGATCTATACTGGATCCAAATGCAGGAGCCGTGTCCTGATCCTGCAAACTGTCCACAGCTGGAGTTCCCCTGGACTGAAAAGAGGAGTGCTTGGAGGGATTAAAAGATCACTCCCATGAAGTAGTAACATTATGTATCCTACAAACTTCTGGAATCTCAACATAAGTGTGTCAGGTAAAGAACATACTGAACCAAATCTATCCCCCTGCACCGGCCATCCAACAATACTGAGGTTAATGCGGTTGGCATGGCCATAACTGAGGGCTCTTCCCCTCTCTCTGAACTCAAAGCACAGAGTTAAAGGCTTAGAGTGATCTGAAATACGCAGTGTATAAGTGGGACTTGTGGCAAAGAATAAGGTTTGGTTAGTCACCCCCAGTAAAGACATTGCCTTTTAGTCATGCAGGAAAAGCCAATAATTTATTTACACATCTTTTTTTACAACATTACAGCTACCTGTAATGATCAGCATTATCGAGAATAGCTTTTTTCCATAAAATATATCACAAGAAAATACAGAGAAAGTGATCTGGTGACACACTGCAACAACATTTATTCCACTTGTGTTGTAATTAACAGGATGAAATTAAAAAGAATCATTCCATTTTAGTAGGCTATCCATTTCAGGTCTGTTTCAGTAACCAGGTGGTGGGTTTTGTTATGGTTCATACCAAGCAATCTTTGAAATTAAGAAATCATCCCCTCAAAGCAGTTTTACAATCCCATGGTCTGTGAAGTGGGCAACAGATTCATTTCAATTTACTTCTGCTCTATGGGAACTGGAACGAGGTACTCACAAACCATAGCTTCTTGGGTGTTTTGCAACATGCCCTGATGTGTTTTCACATTGTCTCTAAGAGCCGATGCTGTATACCGGGCATGGACAAACCACTAGAAAGTATGATATAAGGCACAATTCAGGGGCCTGATTGTTTAAGATGAGCACCCTCAAATTCCAAATGGTCTTCAGCTCCCATCAATTTCATCTGGCGCAGCTCTGGGGACACTAAGCAATTTTCAAGCCAGGTCCCTGGCCGGCCAGAGATAGAGAGGATCCAGCCTCCTACTCTGGTTTCTGATTCTGTGACCCAATGAGCAGGAACTATACTGAGAAGCCGGAGGCCTTGCTTCTGCTCCTGGGTCTGCTTTAACAGCCCAAGGAGGCACATGAGGCCTGCACCTTAGTTTCCCCATCTGTAAAGTGCTTTGAAATCCTTAATGTATTGGTATTACTGTCGGGCTTTAATGCAGCGGTTCTCAAACTGTGGGCTGGGACCCCAAAGTGGGTCACAAGCCCATTTTTATGGGATCATCAGGGCTGGCAGACTGGCTGAAGCCCAAGCCCCACCTGGGGCCAAAGCCCGAGGGCTTCTGCCCTGGGAGTCAGAAGGGGGTCGCGGTGCAATGACGTTTGAGAACTCCTGCTCTAGTGTATTTAGGACCTGATCCAAAGCCAACAGGAGTCTGTTCCTTGACTTCTTCATGTTTTGGATTAAGCCCTCCGCTGAAGTCACATTGACCAAACCCACAGCCAGCACACAGCAGTTTTGTGGGCAATGTGAAAGCTCGGGGGGGAGACATTCTTCTGAAGAGGCCATAGAGGGGATCACCATGCACTGCTCATTAGGACGTTTCTGCACAACTTTTGTACCATTTTATCTGTATCAATGTAGAAATCACTATAATTAAATCATGCAACCCCTCAGTGCAGCTGCAGTGATCCTGGTCTAGCAGTAGAGGATATTTCCAAAAACTAACCCAACATAAGCACCGGTTGTTTTTTTATACCAGCATAACTGTCCAGAGCAGGGAACTGCTCTGATCTAACTATATAAACTGCCAGTTAAATCAGTACAAAAAGTTTGTGTAGATCTTCCCTTCAGACAACAAGTTACTTATTCCAGCCCCCTGCTGTATCATCACATTTATTTTCAAACACCTTGCACCCCGAAGCCCATTCTTTGGAGGAATTCCCACTCAGCATGAGAGAGTAGAGCCAAGAATCCCAGGAGGAATTGCAAAGCATTTTAACTCTGGTACAGTGTGGGAATTGGTAGGTCCTCTGATTTCGCTTTTAGTTCAGCTGGCAAAATGAATCGCCAAAAATCTACTCCTTAAACTGAAATTGACCTGAAATGAGCAGCTTCTCTGAAAGATTTTTGTCTCCTGGTCATTTGAAGTAAAAGGAAACCGCTCGCCTCTACAGTGAATAAAAACCATAATTGTCAAATCAAGACCTAACTAAATGTAGGGGTTTAATTATTTTGAATTCACTGATACGGACAAGATACAACTGGCCTTATAATAAATGACACTAGCACAATAGATTAGCATTGTGTGTGTGTGTGTGTGTGTGTGTGTGTGTGTGTGTGAGTGTGAGTGTGAGTGTGTGAGTGAGACCTCACTTTACAAAAGATACCATGCATCCGAAGTGATGCTTCTAAAATAAAACAGAGAACTGCTAATTATTTTTAAATTTAATTTGCTAAGTAGGTTAGGACATGACATAGTGCTTCTAAGAAAAACCTGTACAAAATGAGTATTTTTTTTACATCCCATTGAGGCACATGAAATACAAATCTGGTCTATTTTATATATACACCTTTACAGTACATGAAACGCAAAGATGAAGATAAATGGGGAAAAAAATTATGTGTGCGCCCAAAATAGATAAAATGTGGAAAAAAAAATCTGTAGCCTCATGGCAGGTGAGTAAAGGCACAAGGACTAAAAATAACCATGCAATAAACATAAGTACAGTCTGTGCAACGAAGCAAACGGAATGGCTCCCACGATAGAATTTACAGTAATTCTCAAAATATACCAGTATTTAAACATACTGTAAGTGCAACATTTACTGCTCTGTAGCATACTAAAGTATTCATGTGGAGTGAAATTCTCCCTGCACCAAGCCCAGGGAAATGGGCTTTGGGCAGGGTAGAAGACAAGATGGGGGTATATGTTGGGAAGACCGGGGTTACAGAACAGTCATGCATGGTCTGTTCCCGTCCGTAGGGTGGAATAGCTGCAATCCCTCTACAGGGTGGTTGCTGGACACTGGATCCATTTAAGTGCCAGCCTCCCCCAAAGAGATCCCCTCTGTGGTGCATAGAGGGGACCCCTGCCCACACCTTTCTTCATAGGCCTGACACGCAGCTTAAGTTGTCCAGAGGGCTTTAGTCCACCTCCACAGGCCACGGTGAATTCACTCCACTAAGAATGGCGCCAGGAAAGTCGACAGCTCTACTGTTACAGCTGTGACACTAACATCCAGTTAACAAATACAATTGTGTGCAAGTTCAAAGTGGGTGCAGGAAATGCATCAAGGACGTCCAGTTTTATTAATACATATTTTCCACTATGCTTCAAGTTTTAGCCCAAAAAGAGAGAGAGAAGTAACCAACCTAAGGATTACTTTTACAGTTAAACAGCTGCAAGACTTTTAGTTTATTGTCCCTCCAAAACCCCAACGCCCCCAATTTAAGGAATGCAATGTAACATTTACAGTGGAATTTATTGCATCACAGACCTGGCTGAAAAGTGCCCTTAACTACAGCAACCCATACATACGTATGATGATCGGCATCTGTCTGTGAGGTACAGGGTGCTAGGCTAAGCTACATGGTGAGGCTCTGTCTTGCAAATATAGGTTTGAATCATGGCATTTAACTAGGTTGCTATGCAGAGCAGGAGAGAAAAGCTAGAGGAATGTCTTAGTGCGGCCTCACTCTGGACTGGTTTAGGGCTGATCTACACTGTAGATTGAACTACCAAGGCAACTGGCTGAAAGATGGTCCATGTAGCACAGCGTGGATCTTAATTGTCTTCAGTAACCATGTTATTGCTGTGGATGGCAATAGCCTGGTTACTGAACGTGATTAAAGTCCCAAGAGTTTTAATATCTAAAAATTCCCGGATGTGAAGCATTTCAGATGTATTCTCCTCCAGTTGTTTAAAACGGGCACCCTAAAGCACTCCGATATCATGGTGGTGGGCACGGTCTGAGCACCGAGACGGGCACATGCTCTTCTGTGCAGCAGTGAAAAGGTTAAGTGATGCCCAAGGACACGGGCGTGGTAGAGGATGTGCTCTGGTGAGATCCAGTTAAAAAAAGTTCCTCCCCTGCTTACTGGAGCAACTGCCAGTAAATTATATAGCACGATGGATTTTATCGACTCAAACTACAGATTAATGGCACGAGTTGTGAAGGGTTTAATCGGTTCTAGGATTTAAAGATGCATTGTCTGATGGTGGTGATCAAGCCGTTCTAAACGACTAGTGTAGAGAAGGCAGTGAATTCCCTTAACAGCAGCAACGTTGAACAGCTCAGCATGATTTAAGATTATACACGGCCATGTCTGGACTTTTAGAACAGGTCAGTTAGCTGGCCTCTGCTACCATCATACCTTTAAATCCTAGTCAAGGTAAACCTTTACAGGGCAACCTGGCTAGTGATTTGTAAGCCAAGTGATGGTAGCCAGCAAGTGTGAATGGGCATTTGGAAGCCTGACTCTTCCTGCATGGAGTTTATTTACTCTGAGCTCTGGACATGATCCAGAGTCCATTGAATAGATAAGTGCTGCACCTTATCTTTCCGGTGGCTGCCAAAAGTCACTTTAATATTATCCTCACCAATGCTTTACACTATATAGCTCTCTCAGCATGTATTTATCTCTCAAAATCATGCAATAAAAGCAACTACCCTCCCAGTCTATTGGTATGAGCTTCTACCCTCCCAGTCTATTCAGGATGACTGCTTCATGTTTGCTTCCCCGCAGCTCTCTTAAAAGCTTGCCCATGCAAAATTCACATCATGGATCATGCCCAAGACAGGACTGCAGAATTGCACCCTAAATAGATTTGGGCTCTGCTTACATGTACAGGCTTTTAGGTTCAGATACCTTGCAAAGAAGGATTTATACCTAAGAAATGTGTGGCTAGAGTTCTTGCTATTGAATGATGGGCATCAGCTCTAAGCAAAAGGGAGCTAAACGCACACTCCCTAGTCTCTCTTGCATGAGAGCATGTGCTACCCAAGTCTATTTGGGAGCGAGTATCAAGCGTCTCTTGCTATTGTGGCAGTTCTTCCCATCTGCAACAGCAAGTGCTAAACATCCACATCAGACCAATCATCAAAACTATTCAGCTAAATGAAGTTTGCCCACATACTTTGTTACAGAGGCCCTCTTCACCCCGGCCAAAGAAATTAGACTAACACCTCTGTATTAGCCCAAAGCACAGTTCACTACAGAGCCACTAACTAGAGCTGGTCACATTTCTTGAAATTGGTAACATTTTGACCTTTGGAAAAATTCACTAGAAATGTTGGCAAAATTTTGGATCTCCCCCAACACTTTTTTTTTTAAACCAGCTCTCGTGCAAACACTCTTTCCTTGGTCAATGTAAATAGGCCCATTAAGCCCTTACCTACAATAGGCTTTTTTCTCCTCTAAAACCTCCTCTCATTGTTGCTACTGCTGGCTCATCTCCATCAGTGATAGCAGCAGTGGGGCTCTAACACAGACAAGCTACTGGGGTCAGCTGGTGTTTCAAGCACTGTATCATTTAAACCTGCTCGGAGCAGGGCAGGGCAGCATGATGGTTCCAACTCCAGCATCCAGTCTACATTAGTGTTCCTGTTGGTGCTATCACATGTTGCGCTAAGCCAGTGGTAGGAACAGTGGGGGAAATCCTACCAGATACCTCCAGAGACGTAAGACCCATCACGCAAAAACCCACCACCTTATGGACTTGAATATTCAGTCTCCGCACTCTACCTTCTCAGCCCTGGAAACAGGTGCTCCATAGCCTGGCTGAGACAACTGGATAATGCAGGCAGCTTGAAGCACTGCTCCCCTTGTAGCTTAAGGACCCAATCGTGCATTCCTTGGACAGCCAAACCTCAAGTCAGTGGGAGTTTTGACTGCCCAAGGAATGCAGGATCAATCCCCAAAGAGGAGATTCAAGTCATTCTCATACCTTTCCTAAAATCTGTCATTCAGCACCGAAAAACCTCCTCAAACAGGTTGCTATTAACATACACAAGCTATCAATAATTTGCCTTGTTCTGTAGGTAAACAAATCTGTGCTAAGGGCCCTTAACCTTCCACAGACTTGAATTTGCCCCTGGTAAGTTTCTGATCAGATCCATCTATCTGATTTAGAAAATGGAATGACACCAATTACAGCTCCACTAGGCAAAACAACATGATGGAATTCATCAGAGCAGGTAAAAGGGCCAGTTTTTTTATGGGAAATTTGAACAAAAATGTAAATTTTTTACCCTTTTTTATCCTCCTTTCCTGGTATCAGAATAGAAACAGGAATAGGGTGGAGGAGGGAGTGGAAGAAATATTTTTAAACATTTTAAAGAAAAAGAAAATACCATTTTCCTTCAAAGTGTCTGACAATTTTTTTTTACCAGCTCTAATAATCTAAGATAAGAACCCACAAACCCAGTTCAGCCAATGTGCGCACCAACATAACATACTCTTTGCTTAAGTTAAGTTACCAACGTGTTTCATTTGTAGGCGTTCAGCTGACCTCACAAAAGTACAAGAGGAAAAATAAAAGTCCCGCCAAAGAGCCTGTAGAGACAGAACAAAACATTGTACGTCAAGGTTACAGAACGCAACCCCCTAATGCATCCTGTAACCCATATCAACCTCTACACACATACAAAGTTTCATTAACACCCCTCTGCCCTCCCGCAACTTGCTGTGCATCAAGTAACAAACAGCTGTTGAGATCAATAATCCTCTATTTAAAAGTATTAAAACCATATGCACTACACAACAGGAATGAAATGGAAGCATTAACGTTACAGTTTAGTTGTGTTACACAGTGACTGCCATGCCCTTTCGATGACTTTCTGGGAGCAGCTACCGTAACAACACTTGATACATAGATGACCAGTATGACTTACACTGAGCAATCTGCTCCCAGAAAGTGTGATCCAACTCCTGTGGAATCCAACAGGCCATTTTGCCATTGATTCAATGGGAGTTCGATCAGGCCCTTGAAAACACTACACAAATGAGGGTTTCTTTTCCCCTTTGCTTAAAGGATGACAGACAACCTTGTATTTGCTGATACTTAAATCGGAGAAGTTAATGTATTAATTTTTTAAAATTCCAATATGCTTGACACTTATCCCAGGTTACTGGACCTAAGCCAGAGAGGACATTTAATACTGACTTTTCTTATTAACCCACTTCCCCAGCTGGGTCAGCGTGTTATTACAGGGCACACTCCTCATTTCTACATTAGCGTTAGTGTCCTAAACTGCCAATGTAAGTATAACTGGCCAAATTCTTCGCTGGTGTTGACTAGACAGGTCCATTAACTTAAACAGTACTACACCATTTTATACCAGCAGAAATTCGGACCTTCCTCTCTCATTAGTGTCCTAAGTGGATTAATTAAACTATAGTAATTCTTCTGTAGAGCTGGTTGAAAAAAACCTGAATTCACTCCCGCCAGAAAAAAACCTGCCTTGGAAAAGTAAGCTTTTTAATTGGACTTTTTTCCCCCCCATTCCACCTCCTACAGATCTGCTCAGAAAAAAAAAAAAGTCAGGGGGGTGGGCATGTGAAAGTTTGTCAATCAATGTCAATTTTTTAAAGTGAAAATTTCCAACCAACTCTAGGGTTCCGTTTCAGAACTAATAAAACTGAAAGGATTCAAAATATATGAAACATTCCCTCTCCTTCCCTTGTCAGTACAAGTTAAAGTTTCTTGGCCAGAACCTCAGCTGGTATAAATCTGTGGCACTCCACTGAAATTAAAACTAAATATGTATCAATTGGAGAACCGGCCCTCAACATGTAACTACTGACAAAGGATTTGAGGCTTGATTTCAATGATACTGAAACAAATAAACAAACCGTGCTTTTCCCACAACAGTCTGTGTTTAGTATTTGAGTGCGACTTCTGGCAAGAAGTAAACTGTCTTTTTCCATTGCGCGCACACACACAAAAAAAAAACCCCTTTGCATTTAGGTTGACCTCAGTGTTGCTTTAGCTTGAGGATCTGAAGCAGAGAGAACTTGCTCCATGTAAGGAGCAGATAAATACAGATATGGTATCTTGGACAGAATTTAGGCTGTCAGTCAAAAAGCTCAATTTCAGTATAGAAATGTTCATTGTATTGGGGTATTATTAGAATGGAGAGGTACTGCAACATTAAAAACTGGACTGATTAATACTTTAATCTGAGTTTGAAATCATCTACCCAGCAAGATAAATCATTGCTCAGTAAATATGGCACAGATGACTGTACTGGCCCAGTCCTATGGATGCCAACATCAGTGACTTTCCTCTGGTGAAGTCCAATGGGACTAGTCATACCACTGGTTACACACATGCTTGAGTGTTTGCAGGCTCAGGCAGTGTGTGTAAAATACAGACTAGATCCTAGGTCCTGCCCCAGGCAGGCAGCAGAAACTGCTTGCATCTCCCCTGCTATGTGGTTGGGAGGGGAGTCAGAAAGCCAGCACAGCTGGGAGCTACAACTGGGGGTCTCCTCCCCACTCTGCCAAAGTTGTTCTACAGGGCCAGAGTCTCTGCTGTGTCCAAGCTCAGATGTTAATAGCAGGTTGTGCTCCCCTAAGGCTCTGTCAAGGTAATGACTCCTCATTACTGATGTGACATTGCATCGTATATAGGAAAAAACTCTTTTGTCCCAAGGCTTGTGTGCAAAAGACAACTTGGTCTTACCCATGTCACTAGTTACTGCAGATCTAATATTAGACCTAAGTTGCCTGAACTACAGCTTTGTTTTTTAGAATAGTGACTCCTGAGAGAAAATAAATTTCTTCATTCAGAAAAAGGTAACATTAAAAATAAATACACAAACTATCACATCAAGTAATTCTCCTCAGGCGTGGAAATGTAATTGCCTTTTATGCAATCAAAACCTATTTAAGGCAACGGTTTTAGAGCACTATGGATTGAGGAACAGATTTTCAAGTTCTTAGCACCCAGCAGCTGCCCACTCACCTGCTAAACACTTTTAAAAATCTAGCCATAAGCATGAAATTGACCTATGTGTACAGGTAGCTCAAATGCTATTGTGAGGATTTAAGTGAAACAGACTATTTACCGCTCATATAAATTCTCTGCACAGGGGTGAGTTTGACCCTAATTATGTACGGCCCAATCCTGCATCCATTGAACTCCAGGGGAGTTTTGCTATTGAGTTCAATGTGAGCAGGATCAGGCTTTCAGCTGCTAAAATATCCAATTTAATAATTTTCTATTAACCAAAACCTGAAGCCCTTATTCACTCTTTACTCAAACCACCAACTGACTGGCCCTACCCTAATAAAGGCTTTTAAAGTGTTATATTACAAAATTCTGAATGTTGGACTTTGTTTATTTAAAAGAAAAATGTTTGAAAACCTGAGTATTTCCCTTAATATTTAAATAAGGGAACATTTTCCAATTTGAAACAGCAGTAGCTTCATCTACACTGGCAAATTTCATTGCTTTAGAATGGTAAAAATGCACCTTAGCACAGTTACAGACGAGGACCACTGGGTCTAGTATTGCGTCTGCTAGTTGTAGCTTACCCCAAGGGCCACCTAAACCTAGATGACATCTTAAGGTTAATTATGACCCGCTCACATGACTTTAAAACACAGGCTAGTCCACGTCTAGGCAGAGGGACAGATCCACGGCACAGACTCAGAGGCAGCACAAAGCAGGTGGAAACTTCAGTGCCGAAGCACAGCGAAGCGGCGCCATAACAAGGGCGAGGTGAGTGAGGCACTTGTCTCGGGCGCGCAAAGCGGAGGGGCGCAGCTCTATTGCGATCAGCGGCGCTTCGGCAGCAGCTCTACCGCCACCGCTTCTTTGGCGGCAATTCGGCAACGGGGCCCCGAGTCCCTGTCGGAGGGAAGAACCAGTCGCCGAATGGCCACCGCCGCTTTGTTCATTCTTCGGCGGCAAGTCCCTGAATCCCTCTCGGCAAGAAGGACCCGCCGCCAAATTGCCGCCGAAGAACGAATGAAGCAGCAGTGGCCATTCGGCGGCAGGTCCTTCCTTCCGACAGGGACTCAGGGCCCTGCTACCAAATTGCCGCCGTAGAGCCTGGAGCCAGCCCTTGCCTTGGGTGCAAAAATTCCTTGTGATGGCTCTGCAGCGAAGGATCCTTCCACTAGAGGGAAATCCTTGGGTAGAATTAAGCTGGCACAGCCGTTTCAACCTCATCCGTTGCCCTATCAGTCCCCTTATAGGGGAAGCAAGGAGTGGGGAAGAGGATGATGCGCTGCCTGATCTCCTACGGTGGAACCAGTGCAAGACCGCCAGATCCTGTGTAATTTAGCATAGTTACTGTGGATTCAATTTTGCCCTCTGGCTGCTCCAAAATCAGGGGAGTAAAGGGGTTGCTTAGAGAGATCCCTTCTCCCTAATCTCCTCTGCTAAGAATCTATCCTTAAGTGTTTAATGTTAAACACCAAAATGACATTTTTCCAGTAGAGATGAGCCCTTATACAGTTCACCCAGGCCTGAAAGGACAATTACATTTTCATCATTAGCCTCCTCCAGTCCCATGGCCTACCTAGAGCTTAACCACTGATGGATTCAAACAAACAACTAAATTGGTTTTATGGTCTTGCCTTCAGGAAAGCCCATTTTCAGTGCTTCCCCACACCTGCCTGTTACTCCAATCAGATATCACTGAAGGCAAGAGTACAGCAGCTGCAGAAAATATATATCTATATTTACATCAGTAACACATGCTCTAGGTATTCAGATTACGGAAAAAATGCATTACATACACAAACAAAAATACATAAAGACAATGGTAGGGTGAGACAAACTGCCAACAGCAAGTATATACAGAAAATCAGTCATATCTACTGCAACAGTCCATTTCCAAGGAGTGTGTTAAAACAAACAAGAAAATATCTCTATGCACGTAGGCAAAAGCCAGGTATTTGATTACAGAGAAATGGACCAGAGAGTTTCCCTGCTTCTGCCAATTGGTATGAAACAAAGGGTGGATTTTTTCCTCCCCAACCCGTTTAAGTTTAAAGCATGTAAATTTTTTTAGTTTTTTTTTTTTTAAACAAATGTTTAGTGCTTGGAATAAAATTCCACAGCATTTAACTTCTAGCTGATTTTACTTTTAGTTAAAAGGTCTTAATTCTACAAGAAATGGACCCAATTCAGGAAGCACGTAAATGGTGTTTAAACCCATCCCTAGTCAGGACCGCACTTATGCAAGTGCTTAACTTTAAGCATATCCTTAACTCCAATGGGATCGAAGTACAGTATCTGCTCAAAGCTAAGCAAGTGCTTATGTACTTTCCTGATTCAGAGCATATGAATGTGCGCGTAGTCAGACAGGAGATATAGTATTTGGGATGGGTAATCTGGGTGGTGAATGCAAGCTCTTGTGCAGTGTGTTCCACCCCCAACCCCACTGTTTCACATTACCTGTTACTGGTGTCTTAAGTGTGCTTTCTACTTTTAACCGTTCAAAGGTTAAATTAGTTTACATCAGGGATTAACCAACAACAAAACTGTAGGAGGATCCCACCATTCTCTCTCTCTCCCCCCCCGCCTCCCCCCATGAGTGCAACAGTGTGCTTTGGTGGTGGGGAAGGGAATTAAGCTAATTGTTTAAGTTAAAGTTTTTCTTTAAAATAATGAAGTGGATTTGCATGCAGTCCGTAACATTTAAAAGAAATAGAATGTGTTCCCTGGTTGAAGCCTTAAAATGCAGAGGAGTAGGATCCCAGAATTAATTTTAAAATGGCCCAGTGATAAACCCCTGAAAATAAGGGCATACATTGCAATGCCTCAATGCTATAGGGACCCAGGCACAATACATACACATGCACACACTAGACAACAGACTGGCAATCATCCTGACGTTGGATATGTGGCCTTCATATTAAAAGCACTTTTTGCTGACAGTGGCAAACAAGTGGATGGTGTTTTGACATGGATATTAACAATTCTGCAGTTTGATCCCCTCCCCCAGATATATTTTTTTTTAAAAGGTCCAGGTTTGACCAAAGGTTTATTTTTACCTCTTTGTGGTTTCAGTAGTAAAGCTCTGGCAAAGCTAAATTCAACAGAGAGTGATGTAGTCAGCACCAGTCAGGAATCACACCTGGATATGTCCAATTTTTGGGAGTACCCTCATTCATTTGAAAGAATGAAAGAGTAATTCTTGTTCTTAAAGGGAGGGGGAGACATCCATATGTTTCCATTGTATTTCACCCTTACAACCAGAGGTAGAGTCATTATGTCCAGTAGCTAAAACACCGTGATCCAGTTATACTGTTATTACATTAATATACAGTAGCGATCTTGTCAGATATCGAAAGTGCATGAACGAATCAAGCCAATTTGATGACTCACAGATAAGTGTACCAGACATCATATAAAACATACCACACTCACACATAAGATATATATAGAATCATTTACAGTATCAGAGTGATGTTTAGATCCAGTGGCATGTGCAGAAATATCAGGCAATTGCTTTTTTTGTCCTTCAATTTTTTATTTCCAGGATAGATGGGTTGTGGTCTAGGATGGCCAAAATAATCTTGTCCATATACTGTCGCAATCTGTAGTTTATTTCCTCCTGTTCTTTAAGAGCTTCCATGAGCTGAAACAAAAATTCCCAAGTTAAGTAACTAATGCAAAACGTCACTCCTACCTACAGCACTGTGCAAATTAAAATTAGATAAGGCTTGGCCTCGGGTCACCTTTGTATGAAAAAAATTACTCATTGCCTCTAATGATTCTCTGCTCTCCCTCACCCCAACAGATTGCAAAGTGAAGACACAAAAAGGTAGATAAGTATCCCCATTATGCAGATAGTATCCCCATTATGCAGATAACATGGGGACTTATGTCTGGGTAACTTATATCACTCAGCGGGGTGGTATATTCATCCCCCTAAGTGACATAAATTCTGCCGACATGAGCGTTGGTGTAGACACTGCTAAGCCGGCGGGAGATTTTCTCCTGCTGACAGCTTCTGCCGCTCGCGGGAGGTGGTTTTATTATACCAACAGGAGAGCTCTGTTGGCAGACAGCGTCTTCACCAGATGCGCTGCAGCGGAGTAGTTGCAGTGCTGTGTGTGTAGACATGCCCCTAAGTCCCGCTGAGCAAGTTACTTGTGTCAGGGGCACAGCTGTAAATAGAATCCAGGGCTCCCGACCCATAGCCCGGTGTTCTATCCACTAGCCCATACTGCCTGCTCCTGAATAAGTACATGTCTGTTTCCTCATCTTAGCGTGTACATTAATGAAAACCTTTTTAAAGCATTCCTACATCTGTAGAAAAAAAGATGCTGTAAATACAGAGTGTGAGAATTATAACATATATAATGTTTTGAGGCCACAGTTTCCTGTCCAAATAAAAAAGGATCGATTTGAAATCATCAATAATGCACCTTTGGTGTTATATTAATGTGCAGGGAAAATGTATATTTTGTCCTTTCACCTAAGCTCTTAGCATCTGAGAGCATCTTTAGTTCATTTCAAGACAAGTTGCTTTATACACACAGTATGTTTAGGCTGAGGTTTTCAAGGCTGTCTAAGAGATTTGGATGCCCAGTGCTCATTAAAATTAATGGGTTTGGGGCATCCAGTTCTATTAGGTGGCCTTTAAAATCTCAGGCCAAAATTATTACGATAAAAAAAAATTCCATCAGTGTTTAACAGGTCTGAAATTTAATAAACATGGTCCACTAAGTTATGGTGACAGCAGGACGTTTGTCAAGCAAAGACACAAGATGCGTCTTTTTTGGGGAGAGGAAAACCAGAAATAAAGAGTTAGTTGTGGCAGCCTACGTGGATTCTTTTGGTCAGACTAGAAGCAAAATCACAGGCTGATATTGTGAGTGAGAAGAAGGTCTGAAGGCTCAGCTGCCTCTTTGAGAGATTAGCAGGGCAGGTTGTGATGCTGAGATGCCAAAAGCTGTCCAGTGACAGTGATTCAGTGCCCAGTTTAAGGCATGAGTTTTTGAAAAAGTCCTAAGGACCCACTCTCTGAAAAAAATCAGTCTCTTGGATATCAGTTTCTGGTGTCTCTATTTACATCTAAAAATTGGGATGCCCCAGAAAAATCACTAGTCACTTTGGAAAATCTTGGCCAACATCTCCAGGTCTCCAACTGGATGGGAATATAGGTTTATCATATATAATTCAACACAACTGTAGTTTGCATTCCTGTTGAGATACGCCCTCTTTATTCTCTCGAGCCAGGGGTTTGTTTTGGTTTTTTTAAATGTGCCTCTTAGAGCTCATCTCTGTAGAGAATGTGTCTGATTCTTCCCCTCCTTCCCTGATCAAAATTGCATTGTTTGAATAAACCATAGCAATTAACAAGGAGACAGGGGAGTCGAGCAGGACCACTCTGGAGCATGCTACTCAGTATTAGACAGTGATCCAGAAGTTCTGCATTAATACTAATAAGATTGAAGACTGGATACAGGACTTATTTTGGTGGCAGCAAAAACAGTTTGTCTTACTCTGAGGCGAGGTCTACACCATCACCTACTTCAGTACAACTAATGTTGCTGAGGGGTGTGACTATACCACCCATTGACACAACTATCACCTCTCAGAGAGGTGGATTTATTCTGCCGATGGGAGAGCTCTCTCCTGTTGGCATAGAGCATCTTCACCGGACCCACTGCAGCAGCACCGCTGTAGTGCTGCTAGTGTAGACTAGCCCTGAGAAAAATTCCATCAACTGACATCGCACAATCATTCTCCACAAGTCCCTGGTTCAGCAAGGTACGTAAGCACTGGTTAGTTAAAATATGCAGTATGGTTTAGAGCTTCTTAGCAACTTGGAGGTGTGCTGGGTTTTCACAAGCTGTGCCAGCTGAAAACGAGGAGCCAATGTGTAAACTCAGTTTGAAGCATGAGCAAAATTCTCTCTCGGTTATACAGGAGTAAATCCGAAGTCACTCCTCTGAAGTTAATGGAGTTACTCCAGCTTGACAGTGGAATAAATCAGATCAGAAAAACTGGACCCGCACTTGAAGTAGTGAGATACCATAAGGCACCTGCTAAACAGTGTCTGTAACAGCGGTCAGTGCCTTAAATGGATAGGCTTTGGATTCAGTGCTGCCATCCTTTGAAACAAACCTGTGTTAAGATGGGATTTCTCTATTATTTTGATTATAATGAAACTAGTTGGATGATGCTAAAATAAGCATCTGAAAATATCACTAGATTTAGCTACACTCCTAATTCCTGGCAAAACAGGAGTTATGTTGCTGATTTGTCTGTGTAAGAATTTTCGCCTTGACAGTTAATCTGGTCTCACTTTTACATTTTGGGATTAGCATGGTTTTGCTCTCAGTTGCATTACCTCATCTCTTGATGCAGAGTCGATTTCAGCAGCCAGTGATTGGGCTTTTGTCTGTGTTGCAAAGAGATTCTTAGCTTCGTAAAGACTAAGACTTAGGATCTGTCCATTAAGGTCATCATTCTGGTCACGAAGTTTCTGATTCTCCTATTAAAATAGGAAAGAAAATGGAATGGAGTTTTCATGAAAAGAAAGAAAATCCGCTCAGGTAACATGAAAGTGAACATCACTTTTGTTTTGCATGTCACTATCCGCTGTTCTAAGATATGCCCTTTACAACGGTACCTCTAAGAATGGGCAAACACTGAAGGGTTTCAGAGAAAGACCTAAATTCCACATTGTGGAATGTGACAGAGCCTTCACAGAAGACGTTTCCTACTGATCCCAGCTGTGGATCAGCTTCCATGCCAAGCGTGATAAGCTTTAAAAAAAACCCACCCATGTGTATCTTCACTTTGTTCAGCCACTTAGTACAGAAAATGGAAAAACTATCATCCCTATCTTCATCTGTGTCTTCAAACATGATTATATTACTATACACCTTCCAATTTTGGAGACAGTCTTCAAGCAACTAGACTCCAGTCAGGCTTCTTCTGATGACCCCGAGAACTCAGTCATATTGGGGAGAAAAATACAGACACAGACAAAAGTGCCCCAACTTTAATCTCCAATTTGCCTTTATTATTTTGTGCCCCCAAGTTGGCAAAACTTCCTGTGTGCACAGATACCATGTTTACTTGTGCATGGATTGCTGTTAATGTCTAGTCCATATAGCACCAGGGTCCCCAAACTGTGGGGCACAAATCCCACCCCCGGGGGGGCGCACAGCAGGGAAAGAGGGAGAACCACCCAGCCCCACTCTGCCCCCAGCTCTGCTCCAGCCCTGTCCCCACCTCTCAGCCATGGCTCCGTTCCTGCGGCTTCTGCTCCTGGCCCCAGCCTTTGCTCCTGGCTGCAGCTCTGCTCCCAGCCCCTGGCCGTGGTTCTGTTCTCGCTCCAGCCCCAGACCTGCCCACAGCCTTGGCCCCCCTCCCCAGCAGCCGCAGGCCCACTCCTGGTCCCGGGGAAGGACCATGAAAAGTTTGGGGTCCACTGATATAAACGACAGCAGCCTACTACTGATGCCAGCTAACAGTTACTTCCTTAGCAAAGTGACATGGCCTAGGGATCTGAAAGTCTCCAGTTTGGATTTCATGGTCAACCCATGTGAGTCATTGCATAGGAGACACACACAAATGCATGAACATGCCTCTTGCACTATGCAGGCTGCATTTACAATCCTTTAAAAAAGCAAACAGAGCTTGGGAAGTCTTAACAAATGCAAACACTATAAAAATCCTCCATTTCAGGTCAATGAAAGTCTCTATTGGGAGTTTGTTGATAAAAGTTACAATTCGAGATATTTCTCCAGCATCTCTGCACGATTATCCAAACATCACCCCCACGGACATGAGAGGCCTGGAGACCCCCCACCCCGCTCACCTGCTTTAGCCGTTTAATTTCATGCTCCATTTCCACTTCCCTCGTTCTTGCGTTGAATTCACTCACACTAGACGAGGAGCTTCTCCCCCGGCCGGGGCGCTCACAGTCTAGCTTGTACAGCTGCAAATGCTCCAGTTCCTTTCGCAAGTCCTCAATGAGCTGCAAGGAGACGAAGACAGGATGGTCCATGTCAATAAAGAGCGACTGACCACCTGCACAAGAACTGATCAGCTCTTCAGCGCAGGGACTGCCTAGGTGATTGCAGGAGAACTGGTGCAGCGTGGCTCTGATCCAGATCGGAACAGATGGGCACTTCTGCAACACAGCCAGCCCCTCAGCACCGCTCTCGGGAAGTGCTGATCACACAGCCAGTTTATGAAGTGCACGGGTATCTAAGGAAGCTTGAAAGATACCTTCCTAGCTGCACATACTCAGAGGCACAGAGATCATGACAGACCAGCTCCAAAGTTTACAATTGCGGCAGGGACTATCATATGTGATTGCACAATGGGGCTGCCCACCTGCTCAAGGCCTCTAGGCACTCCTGCAATGCAAGGGTTAAACAATCAGTGCCCCTAGGGGAATTGCCACATCGACATTATCATCCCCAGGTCCTGCTGTGGCCGTCCTTGCACATGACAGTGCACCTGTTTTACTCACTCTTGCAAGGGAGGGCTGCCGGAGCGGGCTCTGCACCTCTGCTCATACCCACCTCCTGAGTAGCTTCCCTCTCCTTGTTAAACTCTAGTCTGTTCTGTCGCAGTTTGTCCATCATCCTTTTGTACAAGTCCATCTCGTCCTTCAGCCGCAAACTGGTGTCTTCTAACCTATCCGACATGCGTTGCCTCTCCTGAAACAAACCAGGAACTTGACAGCCAAGTTGGACCTCCCCAGCCCATCATGTTTCCATGTCATTGTTCTACACCATGCTCGTCGGCCAATGCCATTCATCAGCATGGGTGCAGCTACTCTACGCTTCTAGTTCCAGCATGGCACTAATCTCCCGGAGCTCGAGCTTTTCAGCTATCTGCATGCAGAGCTGTATTCAATCAATCCAAGTTCTGAGCGTACTAGCACTTAGCAGGATTGGGGCCACTATATAAACAAGCAGCCTCCAAGGATAACAAAAACAGGTATTTTATCGGTCAGTAACTATTCCAGAACTCTCCCGTCTGGCCATTTCTCTGCAGAGAGCTAGAAAACGGATATTTCTGCATAGTTTAGGGAGGTAATTTCTCAAAGCATAAAAGCTTAAACACAAACTTGCCATTTGAAGACAGATAACTCTCCGCCTCATCCCCTGCCATCTTGCAAAACCTTTTGGTTTTCAAACTAGTTTAGGAGAACGCAATTCATTTACCATGCTGAAAGGAAAACTCACTATGCCCCGGAGCTAATGCCTAATGAAGTCAACAGAAAGACACCCATTCATTTCAATGGGCCTTGGACAGGACTATAAAAGTCAGTCACTTTTGAAGTTCACCTCAGAAATATTCCTTTAGGTGTGTTAAGTGTCTCCCAAATCCATTTACGTTATTTTTCTCTTATTTTGGGGATTGCCAATTAAAAAACCCTATCGTTTAGTGACTGATTTTTTTGCCCTCACATCAACCATACAGCTGACTAGCAGTCACTCACTACACAGAAGTTTGATTACCTCATCTAGTTTCTCGGTTTGCGATTTCAGTCGTGTGACGGTGGTTTTGAGTTCACCATTTTCTTCTTCAAGCTGTTGAACCCTGTATAAAGACAGCGAGACCTACAGTAAACGCAATCGGCAGGGAAAGTGTGGGGGATTGAGAGAAACATGCTCCCCAGAAAACCCCTTTCATCTTGTCTCTTTATTGAATGTAGGTGTTTAAATAAGTAGGTATTTGGCTTTCTAAAATTAGTGATTCAAGGAATGAACTGGGACCAACTGTATCGGGGACTTCTCTGTGGCCTGGTTCCTTTCTATTAGGTTCTATTCGGGGTCTTATGCCTTGCCCATCCCCCTCACATCTAAATGTGCATGTGGATCTTTGGCCACTTAAACCAAGTCAGTGATTGTGCTGAAAACCACTAGGAGAAGTTTTTTTGTCTTTAAGCTGCTCATATGGACTTCCTACATTAAACTGTTGCTGAGAAAGCACTGACATGTCAATTTATGAAGCCAGTAATAAAAGGCAACTGAACTTTTATTGTCTTCTAAGCTTCTACTGGGCATCTCTTGCACAAAGACAGAATATGCAGGGCTTGACTTGCCACCCTGAACCTTCGGCAGTAATTTAACAGCATTCTAGTAGCTTTTTACACCCATTCTGCACAGGTGTAAGTAGCTTCCCAAGGACCAAGACAGCAGAGAATCAATCAGTCTCACATCCTTCCTGTCCTGGTTGAAGATGGGGATAAAATAGACACCTGTATCTATGCAGCGGCAACAAGAATAGAGCCCTTGGCCTGAGTTCTAGTTTTATGGTTGTGCTTTATAGGTTTCTTGGGCATGCCTATAGGAGGCTCTCTCTTACAGATTTTGCTTCCTCACCATATGCCAGGGCCACAGCTTGGCATCCTTCAGAGCCCAGTGCAAGGCCCTTGGCTGAATGTACATCTGGGAGAACATCTGGCAGCTGACTGCAGTTGGGTTGTTGTGTCAGCGGTGTGAGGGTAATTATTTTCCTGTTTGACTTGAGTGATGGTAGGTGCCCAGAAAGCCATTCGTGACATACATTTACATGTCACGTTCGTTCTTATGCCATAAAAGAGACACTGCCACAATGCAACTTGAGCAGGGAGTCAACAAATCTCAACTCAGGGGAAAAGCCAAGTGTATCCCATTCTCCCGTCCTTTTGGGGTATGTATAGTGTCTATCAAGTTGTTTTGCATGGGCAGACCTCTGCCAAGGGGGCTCTGAACAGGGATCAGCTGGGAGAACTGGGGTCTTGGTAATTGGTAAGTTCTTCGGGGCAGGGATCCTTCTTACACATAAAGAACCTAACATGCTTTTGGGTATTACACAACTAAGTGACTCTTCAATTATTTTACGTATCTAACCCGTAACCATCTGCACACAAGGCAACACACAATCTAGGTTCACACACTAAATGAAAAAGTGGATTACAAAAAACACATAAGGAAAACAGTCATCTGCTTCTATGTGGATCTAGACAACACATCACCCCAACTTGCCAGCTGGTATGTTTTTACCTTGTATTTAGCAGTTCAATTTCAGTGCCCTTTTCTTTTTCATACTTGCTGTATGCTTCTCTATGCCTTTTTATTTCTTCTTCCAGCGTTTGTTCAGCTGATGTCTCCTGGTCTTTCAACAGTTCTTCTAGTTCATTAACTCTAGGAAAGTCAGTCATTTTGGTAACAGTTTCAAACACTTGCCCACACACCACATTCAAGAGCATCAAACACACACACCCCTTTTATTCTATACTGATTTACCACTTAGATCTTTGTACGCATACTTCCCAGCAGCCAAAGTTAAGGAACATTTATTTCTCTATTATGGCCATTCTCTGTATTTTCTCTCTAGATGTAGGCCAGTTTCTGCCTCGAGTATGTATACCATAAAAGACATGGGGGCATTCTCTTCATAACATGATGCGAGATGACTCTCCCTGGACAGCCAGCTGCAAGCAAGTCAGATACTCTGCTTGGCAGGAGCATAACCGCTACATTGCTAAGCTTGCTTAAAGGACACAATTCACTGCACATGCAGCAAGGCTGTGCAGTTCCATTTTTTGGGCTTCCCAGATGAACAGCTCTGAGGACACTTGCTCTGTGTACGACAGTGACACGCACAAAATTCAGCTGAAAGTTCACGCTTCGTTCTATCTAAGCAGCTGGGACCCAATATTGGATTTCCACTTCCCTTTTAGTCTCACTATAGCTCTGCTCCTGAAGGTATTGCAGGGACATGACACAGAGGAAGCAGGCTGCATGTTTGATTACCTGTGAACTAGCTGCGTGTTCTCCTGTTTCAGTTTGCTCTTCAGGTCTCCATTTGTCATGTTATCGTTCTCCAGTTCGGTCACCTTTTTTTCTAAATAAGTGACCTAGAAAGAGAAGAGGGTTTGAGTCTCTTTCACACCCACCCAACCTCTGACATCTAAGCCACAACCGGGGGCAAAGCTGCACTGGGCTGCCAAAGGCAAAACAAAGGTCTGTGTTTCCAAGAGAGCAGGGGTGCATCTCGTTCTGATCCTCCCTTAAGTTCACGTCCCCAAAAACTGATCAAGGCAAATGCACAATGAACTGACACACAGAAGTGCATAGTTACCGGAATTAAATACATAGAGAAATTAAGCTACTTAGCATCACTGTGACAGACAGGCTGTCATTACTTCCTTTGCATGAATAACACTCAGCTTCTTGCAACAACGTAGCGCAATGAGATTTAGTGCTTATGAGGGTGAATCCTCCAAGCTAGGCAGCCTTGGCTTCTGCCAAAGTGACTCTCACAGGACTCCCTTGAAGGGCGCTTGTAGGCTCAGCCTGTTGGAGGGAAAGTGATGCACTGGGGCAGGGCCCCAGGCTGGAAGGCAAAGCCTGGGCTCTATACACAGCTCTGCCATGGACTTGCTGCTGCAGCTTGGGCAGGTCACAGAGGCCAAGAGAGTGTCCTAATTTCAGGTGCCCAACTTGAGATGCCTTGAGCCCGAGTTTGGATTTGGGAGTGCTCAGCTCCCGGAAAATCAAGCCCCTGTGAGGTGCCTCAGAAGTTGGGCTCAAAAATGAGGCACCTAAAGCTTGGGTTTGCTTATGTAAATTCTGGACGTAAACCCACTGGGCCTCAGCTTGGGAAACTGAGCTAAGTAGCAGCTACCTTGATAATGGAATTGACAGACCGACACATTGGGCCCAATCTCATTCCCATTAAGGCTTCTTTATGCCGCTCTGGCAGCCCAGAGGGGCCATAAGTGGATGTACTTGTCATTCATACGGACGGGATTGGTTTATCAATTTTGAAGGCCCCTTTACCCTGCCAGAGCCAGAGCACCGTTAAGGGCTTTGTTTAGATACAGAAGTTGTCCCACTATCACTATACCGGTGTAGTTAAAGCAGTACAACCGCTTGGGGTAGATGCAGTTATACTGGCATAGCTATTCTCGTGGGGGGAGGGGGAGTGGGAGGGGGAGAACAAACTATGCTGGCATAAAACACCTTTCTGTTCTCCATAACTGTACCCATGCAGGAGTTTTACTGGGATAACTACTTTAGTTTAAAAAAAACAAACAAACCCCAAACCAACCTCATGTGCAACTGAAATACCAATACAAAAGCTACGTTTTGACCAGGCATTTAGTGGAAGTGAGAATCAGACCCATTGTTGCTTTTTCGTTTTCTTGCTCAGTGAAAGGCTTACATATTAATCAAGCTTAGACTTCATCATATTTCAATAAAGAATTCTTAGCTTGTACTTTCGTTCTCTTTTTGGTTAGGTTCTTCTACTTCTTTTGGGAGAGGAAGAGAACATTAACTTTGGGATATTCCATTATTACTCACTTTTCGTCAGAGATCCTGACTGAGGTCACTTGCCCATATCTACAAGCCACCTCTGGTGGCTCTTTCTGGTAGACAGACATGTCTCCGGCTGCACCAGCAATAGCTCTGCTGAATCTAGCAATCATGACGTGAAGGCTCCTCACCTTTTCAGTGATATCGTTATCACACGAGTCTATGCTGTCTCTGAACAAGTCCTCTGTGCTGCCATTGCTGCTGCTGAAGTTACTGTTGTGGAAGAGTTGTCTGGAAGATTAGAAGGATTATTTTATAGCATAGGTGGAAAAAAAAAGTCTTCCTATTTTGTGGACTGGCTTTGCACCTTGAATGTCCCCAGCTAACATCTGTGCAATAGCTTCAATGTAACTTAACTATGTATGAGTCTGATTACACTTAACTTTGTAGTCCAATTTTAACCAATAACATTTGCATCATGGAATAAATGTAAGTCAAAGTTGCATGTAGCATCATGTTCACTAATATGCTAGATGCCAAATCTGGGAGAAGGTGAGACCTAAGTGATGTTGATAGGCATAGTTACACAGAAGCCTATCAGTTTTGCAGAGCAAGTGGCACAAAAGTTACCGGGGGGGGGGGGGGGGGGGGGGAGGAAGAGGAGAGGGGAACCAAAAAACCAAGAAGATTCCACTGTGTGACATTGCAATATGCAAGAATTAAGAATACTTAAGACAGGTTTGAAACTACCTGTTCGGAAGCTATGTACAAGCTGCATGTTTGCAGATTTTTCTCACCACATTATGATACTTTAACTTTGAGAGGGATGATATGCCTATGATATGCCATGTACAAAGTCACTGCTTCCCAAAGAGGGCCAGCATTAAGATATCCTGGACCAGATCCAGGAAGAGTATTGCATTCCTCCCCCCACACCTCCGTGTACTTGGTCTTAACTTGGACCAGAATCTGGTGTGACGCCCATTTTTAAACAGGTGGGCAATTCCCTTTGCCCTCTGGCAACAAAACTAGGTCAGGAAGGCAACAACAGTAATGCCTGCTGGGGCCTAAGATGCAAACAGGTTAAAATAAATAAGAAAAAAGCAGCGCAGGATGGCATCTTTTCAAACACCTAACAAGGGAACAACTTGCTGATTCACCTACTGGGCGAGCTTGTCCACTCCAAGAGCCTGGTACTGACTAGAATGGCTCTGATGAGTTCGTTCACCTGTGCAATATTGAAGGCTGCAGCTCTATAATCAGAGAAGTGATATTCTTCCTAAATCCAGCCTCCCAAGTGGCTATGTTGATCTCCGGACAGAACAGATTTTATTACAACACTTTCAGCAACATGACACTAACTTGGAATTCAGTTAGCTTGGCTTCCCACTCATGTGCAATGCCACGCCTATACAGCCTCTCCTCCACATCGGTGGGTAGTTAATTCATGCCAGGAGGTGCTGGGAGAGTCTCTCAATTGAGACCTTACAGAATTAGACCTTAGTTGCTGACAAAGAACTACATTCAGTTGTAGAAAGCGTGGAATAAGGCTGCATAGAAATAAGTCAGCCATGCCGGTAAACAGGAGTTTGCCTTCTGTTTTATAAGCTAACTCAGAATTAAATGTGCTACGTGACTGGGGAGGGAAGAGAGAAGGAGGAATCCTAACCTTAAGTGAGAAAAATCAAGGAGAAGAAGTTCCATTTCTTCTGATGCAGCTGCTTCCAACCTCCTCCCCTCCCCCACACTTCCTCCCCACCTAAAGCTTCTCTTCTGCACACCCTATTTGGTTTCCTTTGAGTACCTCATTCTTAGCATGAATTCGGGTCACAAATGATTTCAAAGTACACAGAACGAGCTCAAGTGCCTTACCTTCCAAAAGCTGTGCTTGAGATTTTTCGGTTGGGGCTACATGGAGACAGAAGGAATAATGTAGTAAGTAAAACAGTTTATTTGGTTATTGTGCAATTCAGTAACAATCTCGATTTAGTTGCCAATTGAGTTCTGCACAGTATATACAGCTGTCTTATTTTAGCTTTTAATTTGCTTTACCAAAAAAAAAAAAAATGCTCACACAGTTTAATCATAAGCTACTCTAATAACTAATGGAACTCCTTGCCAGAGGATGTTGTGAAGGCCAAGACTATAACAGGGTTCAAAAAAAGAACTAGATACATTCATGGAGGATGGGTCCATCAATGGCTATTAGCCAGGATGGGCAGGGATGGTGTCTCTAGCCTCTGTTTTTCAGAAGCTGGGAATGGGCAACAGGGCATGGATCACTTGATCGTTACCTGTTCTGTTCATTCCCTCTGGGACACCTGGCATTGGCCACTGTCAGAAGACAGGATACTGGGCTAGATGGACCTTTGATCTAACCCAGTATGGCTGTTCTTATGTAACGTGAAGTTTGGTGTAGTACCATAAGCTATTGTGATCACTAATAAAATGAATTTGGGAATACCATATTCAGTACAAAAAGCCCTGTCACATTTAAAGATTTTTGCCAGCTTGAGTCAAAATGAAACTGTAGTACAGCATCTGCTGCAGCTCACAGCCCCACCCACCCACTAGCTCTCCCTACCCCCCTGTCAGAGATTGATTGCACATCTTTTGTTGAAGCAAAACACTACTCTGAATTCAGGACTGTCAGCTGCAATATCAAATTTCATAACAAAATTGTCAAAGATGCAACCATCATGTTCTACATTTTAGCAGGTTACCTACTGCTGTGACAGCAGCTGTAACTGTTTCATAACATATAGTATGCCATTGTTTTCTTATCAAGACTAGATGAAGTGCATTACATTCTGGTTCCTGGGAACATGAAACAAGGCAAGCTTTGTATTCAGTTTCTAGGGGGAGCTAAAGGTTCACAGATGAATTGCCACAATAAGCAAGGGATTTGTAGAAATATTTAGACTCCTTCAGAGTTTAAGGAAAATGCTTTGCAATTGTCTATCTACATGTGGGTGGCAATACTGGGAATAGAGGCATAAAGGAAAAAGCTAGAACTCCTGAGGAGATACAAGAAGTCACCGTCATCCTGGTTATTGTTTTCCCAAATCTGGTTTTAGGTGAATAAAATCCTCAAGCTGCTTGAATCAAGCAATCCTGGGGCAGATTCTCAGCTGGTGTAAACTGTCATAGCTCCATTGACATCAATGACCACAGCAATGGAGCTATGACAATTTACACTAGTTGAGGATCTATCCCAGAGACTTATTAGATCAACTTATCTCCCTCCGTGATAGAAACGTGCTCCGGGAAAAAAATCTCAGCCATGTAACATGTTTTATCCACAGGTGCTGAGCAGTAGGGCTTCCCACTTCCCTGGGGAGGTTGTTCCACAGGCAAATACCACCCACACTCTGCAATTCAAGATCTCATTGTTTAAGTATTTAAAATGAAGAGGACCTTAGTGCTCCAACTGAGAAATAGTTTCTTGATGGTAGGGAGAAGTTCTTGTTAAGATCAGACAAGGTAGCAAGGTTTGAATGTCCCTGTTGCAGAATAGCATAGAAGAACTGCCTGTTGCATTTGATGCTAACTAGATATGATATATTGGATACAAGTCAACCAGAAAAAGGATGGGGCATATTACTGCAGTTTCCCCTTCTGGTTGGTTTGACTGCTGGCTAACGCCATTTCAAAAGGGACTGCTGAGAACAGGGTGCTGGCTACTCACCTGTTTGCTTTCAAGTTTTTCAGCCTCGCTTCCAAGTCATTAAGGAGGTTTATTTTTTTGCAGCACTGTGAGCAGTAGACATCCAATAACTCGCTGTTATAAATGTGCCTCATTTTCCTTGGCGTTTGCCCAGCACTGTTTGTGGGAAAGGAGACATGTTACTGGCTACTGTTACTAATTCAAATTCATTTCCCTCTTGCTGGTATTTCATGTTGCAGTAAGTGGACTTGGGAAGCACTGCCACTCTCATCACAGCTGCTCCGTCAAGGCCAGCTACGGGAGCAGAGATGGGGATCCGAATGGGCTCTGTGCTGTTAATTACCACACTACCAAATCCCATTTGGAGGAGGGATTCTAAAAGAGCAAATGATTTCTGCTATGGCTACATCAGTGGTTTTCAAACTTTTTAGGCTGCGTACCCCTTTCCAAATAATGCAGTCTGCCGCATACCCCTATTTGAGATAGGGTCACAATATATCCATGATTAGATTGACAAGTCTAACTAAATAAAATGTGTTGTCTGCTATTACACGATTTTTCTTGTGTACCCCCAGTGAGCTTGTGTCCTCCTATGGGGTTGAAAACCACTGGTCTACGCAGGGGCGGCTCTAGGCATTTTGCCACCCCAAGCACGGCAGGCAGGCTGCCTTCGGCGGCTCGCCTGCGGAGGGTCCGCTGGTCCCGCAGCTTTGGCGGACCTCCCGCAGCCTGCCTGCCGCCCTCGCGGCGACTGGCAGAGCGCCCCCCCGTGGCTTGCCACCCCAAGCACGCGCTTGGCGTGCTGATGCCTGGAGCCACCCCTGGGTCTATGCTATCAGAACCACTGAGAGTCCAGTTCTCTGTGGTTCTGAGCCTAGGGTAATGGGAAAAGACAGGATCAGCTGATTGCAGTTCAGCTTCTTTCTCTCCAAGTACTAAAAGAGTGAGTACCTCCTGAAGAGATTGAACCTGAATGTCTTAAATCTGCTTATTTTTTCCCCAAAACAAGCTCATCCATCCTTACAAGACACGTCTTTTTGTAAGGTAATATTTAATACAAAGTGTTTGAATGCTAAAAAGGAAGGAGACTTTCATACTAGTCATCCCCAAACATTGCACAAGCACTAACATTGCTCAAGGTCTAACCGGATTTCCAGCTTTAAGTCAGTCAATTTCTAATAGTTGCAAAATCCAAAGTATTGCAATATATAAAGAAAATCAATCTAGGAGCAAAGCTAGTGGGCTTATTGCAGTGTGACCTGACATCATGGGCACTGGAAACAACGCAGTTGTTGCTATGGCTTTTACAAGACAGACATTTGCCAGTAGTGTTGTGGGCAGAAATTGAAATTTTAGTTTTAAAATAACTAGACAATCCCAAGAAGTTCTGGTACGGCCCCCGTACACGTGCTCAGAAGGAAACATTGTCAAAATAAATAAGAATCAGTAGCAACCTGGAAGACACAGATGAGCCAAGGTCAGAGTAGGCGTTGGTTCTGGTCTCATCATCAGGGCATGGACTGCTGGGAGTATAATCCACATCGTCTCCTTCCCCATAGTCTTCAAATTGTTCCTCGTTACTGATCAGAGAGGCGGTGGAATAGGTGGAGAGGTCAGAGGCTGCAGAGGGGTTGTGAGGACTTGACCTGAACAAGACATCAGAATGAGTAGGCGGCCAACCCTCCTCCTCAGACTGTCTTTTGCCCAAGGCAGCGTTTCTCAGCTGGCTTGGGTTGGCAACTCCTTATTCAAAGTCAAAAGCTTTCATGATCCACTTCCATTTACTAAAAAACTATCCCCAATTACAGCAATCAACCTGTAACAGTGGGCGTTTGTGTTTTGCGAGTTTGACCTTGAAGGGCAGGGGATGTGGCAATCAGTGAAACAAGATTCTTTACTTTAGATTTTCAATGCCTCACGCTCCCTTGCTGTTCACGAGCTTCCTCCTCTGGTGCGGAGGGTGTCCTAACACACAAAGCTGACCGAAGGGCTCAGGAAGCACTTTAAAAAATTGGGGCGGAGAACAGGGTTAAATAAGGCTGACGGTCACATGACAAGTCAGTGGCAGAGCCAGAATGAAATCGGAGCCTGACTCAAGTGTCCTAGACAACACGGCTGTTTCTGTATCACTGCTGTTTTTACAATAAGCTAGACTCCTCTGCGTGAGAGTTCACAAGCAGGGCCCGTTAATTTGTAGCTGGTCTCTTCTGGAATCTAAAGTTTAAACAAAGCGAACGGTGGCTGGATGGCACAAGTGTCATTTTCACATCCTGCCCCTGCCAGTATTTCAGATGTAGGCTCTTGTTTTCCCCTCCGTTGCTGAGATGCACTTGTAATTCATATTTCTATGGCCAGTAATTTACAATGCCAGAATTTAGGGCAACTCAAGTCTTTCATGAGACGAGAGGACATTTTTGGACCATACACATAGGCAGGTTTATATTCTGCTAGAGGAGATTTATCAGATTACTACTCCCTGAAGAGGGGACAGATTAGTAACTAGTCAGCGAAGTATTTTAACACCTTCTGTTCTTAAAGGTTGCAGTAAGGATTGTGCATGGAAGGGTTCTGGGGACCAAAATTCATATAGACACAACAGCTGCAGTTACTGTCTTAGATACTCACCTGGTCCCCCATTACCATAGCTTCTGAGCAGCTCAGTTTTTACCCTCAGATCCCCACTTCAAGGTAGGGCAGGGGTATTATACCCATTTTACAGAGGGGGAACTGAGGCACAGGGAGACTAAGCGACTTGCCAAAGGTCACTCGGGAAGTCTATGGTGGATCAGGGATTTGAACCCAGGTGCTCCAAGCTAGCATCCTAACCATGGGGTCATCCTTCTTCTCCAGGCCTACTGCTCCCCAGAGCCACAATTGACTGGAGTCCTAGACCTCGCTCCTCTGCTGTTATCTAGACCTACAACTCCTGAAATACTTCAGTGGTTGGGACCGTCCAAACCCCATCCCTCCCACAATCTATGGTTGGCAGATGTGCAGTGAACGAGGTATGGATTACAGGAAGGGAAAGGAGGGTCATGATTAAGGCAGTTGAATGCTGCCCTGGAGAGTTGGATTCTATCCCTGCTTCTGCCACTGAGGTTCTACACTATGCTGGGCAAGTCACTTACCCCAAACGTTTCACAGGCGGTCACTAATTGCCTGATCCTCCTTTTGTGTATGCCTGAAATGACTTTTTAACATCGCAAGCCTGGGCCTGCAACGCCCCAGCTGCCAACAAACTGAACGGTGCCTCCTGACGTCAGGGGGAATCCAGCGCACAGGATCCTCACCGACACCTGCAAAGCCTGTTCAGCCCGGCCCTCGCATCCTTTGAGTATGATGGAAGAGTAACTAAGGCTGAAGAAGGACCTGCAAGCTCTGCTGCTGTGTGGTGGATTCACACTGAAGTCCTCATGCAAATGGGCTCCAGGAGAGAGGAAGGTGAAAAAGAAAAATCCACCCGTTTTTGGCAATTAGTGCAGTGATCAAACTCCATCAGAATGCAGCCAGAACTATCACTATAAAACATGACTCTATCCCAGCTAAGGTGCCACAGACACGCGTTAACCCTACTGGAGCCAGGCGAACAAGCCAGAAGACACAAGGACAGAGATTCCCACGGCTACAAGGGAAGATGGATGACCAAATCCCATTCACTTTAAATAGAGGGATCTGGACACCTAATTCCAGGTGTCCGAGAACCTCAGCCCAGACAGGCCTCAAACAAGAGCCATTAGCTGGTTTAACCTCCCCTCCCCCGCATAAGACTCATGTCTTGACAGGCACCTCACCACTCACTTGTCTACAGGCAGAAAGAGTCCACTGAGCACGCTGTCCTTCTCTTCACTGCCACACACGTCGGATGCCTCAGAGCTCTGCGCGCTCTCGATGGCACTGTCCATGTCGGACTCATGGTGGACCTCTTGCTGGGCTAGAGTCATCGTGTCTTCATCAGGAAACAGCTCTGACTCACTGTACGCGCTTTCACCGTCCAAATAGGCACCGTCCTGGATTTCGCTACCCTGTCCATGGAAGGGAAAGACCAGTCAGGAGACATACAAGTTTGTGGCAAGATTTGCAGAGTAAATGGAAGCAGCAGCCATCTCTCTCTCCAGGAAACACCATCGGCATGCTGGTATTTGCATCAGAGTTGCATTTAAAGGGTTACTTTTGGAAGGCCCGATCCTGCAGACACTCAATGCACAGAGCTTCTCCTAAAGCATAAAATATTGCACACCTCTAACCAGCGTTACATAGTGTTACAGAGAGCCAGCTGCAGGAACACTGGTCTGGAACCACAACCTGCCTTCGACAGCGAGTGTCAACTAGGGCAGAACTGACTCCTGTTTACAACTGGGCGTGTACGCCCCCATCTTGCACAACCGGAAATCTCTAGTCTCCAATATTCATCTATCTGCAATGTTCTTTTCCCATAGTGTCCTTTACCAAGAAAGGTAGGTAAGGAACAGATTTTCACTGGTCAGATAGTAATATAACCTCTCAGTAGAAATGCGGACAGTAGAAGTAGCCTAGTAGTAGCTATTTGTTGAAAGGAAGAAGAATTTTGGGTCCAAATCTCCCCTCCACCATACAACAATTACTACTAGTCATTAGCCAGATACATTTTTGTATGCTTTCCAGTTTTGTTGTTATCCAGACATCTCTTCCAGCACACAGCAGTGCTGGTATATGCTTTTGCATATACCGGGAGCTGTGGTCTATCCTTGTGGATGCTCGGTTATTTTCTCTATGCTTTGAAAACACAAGAACCAGTCAAACGCCGAAGATTAATCTTCGCTTGTAAAATTAAAGAAGTCCCTTACTAAGAGGACATTATATAGGAGCAGCAAATGTCCGACATGAGACAAGTGTGGTTTGACTAACAGCTTTGTCACCCAGCTGAAGCAACAAGGAACTACTCTTGACCAGAAGAAAACTTCAACATCTTAAAAACAGCCATTTGTAATAATCGTTACTAGAAATTCAGGTCTTATCTACCCTGGAAGACTGACATCGGAGGAACTAGCAGGATTATAATGTTACAGAGACCAAATTTGTGAGCCCTGATTATATGAAAAACAAAATTGATTTTTTATTCAGACTTTCAAACTTAGTGTTTTAAAGAACTATTTAACTCCAATAACTTAAAAACAGTTGGGTGGAAAGCTCAGTGTAAGCTAACACTTCAACCCCCCACCGATACACACACACAAATTCACTTAAGGACACCCATTCCAATTCCCTGGGCCCTCCAAAAGTTAATCCAGCCAAAATAGGGGTGTGGGGCCAGCTGTAGTCTGGGACTACAGTACACATGCCCAGAGTTATGCACATGTGCAAATCTTTGCAGGATGGGAGGCCTAAGTTTGACTTTGAAACTGAACCAAGATGCCAGTTACTTGTATTCATGGAATGCCACTGCTAACAGCAAGTGAAGAAATAAATTTATATATATATAATGAAGAACTGCTCCCTGTTATACTTCACTGTTGGGCATGCCGTCACTGACCTTCATATCTCTAGACTGAGACAAGTGGTTTCCACAAGCAGTTAACTCCCTGCTGGTTCCTCCCACAGCTCTACATCAGGTACGCTTTTGCAAAGGAACATCCCTTATGCAAACCACTGTACAGCCCTACTGATATTGCAGAACTTTGGACTCATCCGTTTCTAGGAAGTGATTTCCTCCTCAACATATACTATGAATGCTCACTGATGTTAAATAGGAATTATATACCCAGGCTAAGGGCCAGTGTATTTAAAGGGTACTTTAATACAGATCTTTTCCGTGTTAGTCATATTAAACACTGACTTTGGTCTAGGGGTAACATTTTCAAAAGTGCCTAAGTGACTTTTGAAAATGGGACTTAGCCACTTTTGAAAATTTTACCTGAGATCTACACATCACAACATTAGTCATAGGGGAGGTAGCGCTGCCTAGTGGCTAGATCATTGCACTGGCCTCCCAGAGACTTGGGTTCTATTCCTGGTTCTTCTGCTGAGTGACCTTGGGCACTTTTCCTGCCTCAGTTTCTTCATCTGTAGAACAAGGATAACCATTCTTCCCCTCCTTTATAAGATGTCTTGAAGACATGCGAATATATATTTATATACAAAAATTGTGCTGCTTATTTGTAACATCTTTAGACAGCTACAACAACTGGACAGCCACCGGCCCAGAATGGGCATGAGTCACCCCAGATGTTTGTTGCAGCATGGTAACCCACATGGCCTCAGAGTTGCCACATTTCTTAAGGGTTTAATGCAATTAAACACTAGCTGCTGCTACAGAAACAGCCAGAGCTGTTAAAAATTCTGCGATCCAAGAGAAGGTGGCACTCTGGAAGTCTTACTGAAAAATGTATTGCTTAAGTAAATCTTTACACAGCAGGTAAATCTCACTAGTATTAAAACAAATTAATGTGAGAAACTGAAGGTCAACAGCAGCATGACAGACTCTCATTCCAAATCCTGCAGGTAATAGCCTACGTTTTGTTTTCTAATAATAGGAGCCCAGACTCTCTGAAAAGGTCCATTAGCAATTAAATATACAGTCACTCTCTCCAGAGTGCTAGGTGCTCCTTCGCCTCCTCCCTACCAATTTGCGACAGGCTAATAAGCCACATTTGTATTACAATGTATATTTATAATAAGTCACAGCACACACTGTACCTAGCTCTTTTGTGTCAGCATCACGTATTATCGTTCCCAATTATAATTATTCCTCTACTCTTTAAGATCTCCACTTCTAACCCCTTCTACGGTACCGGTGTTGGGAAACCATCACCTTCGGTCAGAGCTTAAATTCTCAGTATTTTCCAGAGGGGCGTTAGCCCTGTGGGACATGCCAGGCCTTTATTTTCAAACCCGCAGGGCTGTGAAGCTCCTTTACTGGAACTCTGCTCTGGGCAGTTCTGGCTGAATTTAAGCCCTGCCCCTGGTAGCCAGTTTACTGCAAAAGTGTGCACAACTCCTCAGAAACTTGCTTTATACCCAGAGGAAGCTAATCATTATACAGCCAGACATAACAGCCGCTTCCAGAAAAGGAGTCGATTGGCTCACCTGACAAGAGTTGCTTCCCATGAACTATGAGAAACTCCCCCCGTTAGAGACTTGACTTCAGCACCGTACAGGCCATACATGCAGCCAGCCTATCAAGCAAACTGATGGCTGGTTGCGCTCTAGAGCTTTGCCACCAGATGGAAGACAATCTAGCCTTTGAATCAGACAATTTCTCCCCCACCATGGAGCACTATAAAAGTTCTCAGCACAAGCTGAATAACATGCCTGTCGTCGTTATAATAGAGGCACTACCTTCTTAAACAATACACGGGGGTGAGGGCAGCAGTGTTAAACTGCTTAGGGTTTTGGAAATGTCAGTAATGCCAGAGGGCAGTCAAAGGTGCATGGTAAAATGAGTTAATCACATCTACATATATGGGGTGCATGAATGTATACAGAGTCACACTTTAGAAGACTTTTCTAGGAATTCTATAACTTAAGGCCTATTTTCATTACAAATACAACCCTGTCAGGAGACTTGATTCTAGCACATTTAGTCTTGCTTTGTTGATGGGATTTTGGTGTTTTAACCACATCTCCAAACTGCGGTAAGGCAAGCACACCACTTGTGGAAGTCAAGGTTCAAATATGTTAAAGCCAGCTGTATTACTGAAGGCCATACAAGTTCTGTTAGTCAATGGCAAACATGTGAAACAACCCTTCCTAGTGCTTTGAAACAAAACTGCAGATGCTCCAAGCTCAGCTTGGCTTCTTATGATCTTTCAGCGGTCAAGCTCTGAGATCTGTTAGCTGAAAAGTCATTGCTAGAGAACACACACTTTTATCAAAGACTTATAAGTGGAAAGAGTATATCTAAATGATGCTTAAGGCACATGAGGTTATAAACTTCCAGGGACTAGTTACAGAATTCAATTTTAATTTTTTTTGTAATTGACAGAGAATATCAATGTTTATTTTAAGCAATTTTCTATTTTTATCTATTTAAATTTTCACAATTGCACAAAGTGATGGGGAAGGGGTCAACGTTACATGTGAAAATATACAAAGTAAATATCCTTAAAATCAAACTCTAGTAAGTGCTCAAGCAGCATTTTTCTTACTTTGCCTATCTGTAAATGTCAATCATTGATGGAAATATTTTTTCATCAGTTTGTGTGTACACACAGTGAAACTGATGTTTACAGATATACATAGAATCCTTAAGCCTAAATATTCACAAATGGAGCTGCAATAGGTCACAGGAAATGACAAAGAAAATACCCATGACATGTACAGGGGAAAAAATAAACCACCACATAAACCACCACTAGAGAGATTCAAGCTGGAGTTAGTGAATACCATTACTAAGCAACATGCTTTGCAAGTGTACATTACTAGCTAAAGCTATCAAAATATTTAAATCTTTAAGCATTAATATCAGTAATCTCAGCTTCATACAATACTGTCAGTGGTGAAAGTACATTTAGCACAAGAAGCTTATATACCCACTTCTACAAGATGACACGTACTCATTTTTTAAAAAAAGAGTATGTTGAAAGTTAAATCTCTCATTTTTTCCTACATTGCCTAGAAATAAAGCATTCCTGTACAAAATAAGAGATTGATTGGCACACATGCTATTCAGCTTTTCTTTTTTAAAAACCTGGTATTTAGGTAGGGTTTAAGATGCATAGAACATTGCAACCCCAAGTTATTCATTGTTTAAAAAAATCCACACATAAGCTTACAGAGAGAATAGAAAGGCAATGATACAACTGGAAAATGAATTATATACCTGGATTCTTACGATAATCTGCTCCGTATTTTTTCTTGGTATAGTCAAGACAATAAAATTGTGACTAGTGGTTTTGGAAGGTTCCTATATAGCAGACAGTACAGCATGTCAAACAATACTAAACAGCTCGGGATTAAGTGAAGCAACGCTCACATTATTATCTAATCAAGTACTCAGGGTATCCCAAAGTGCTTTACATGCCAGTGAGACAGATAATTCTGCAGCAAGTGCTTAATATACAGCAATATTTTGCTCTGCAGTAACACCTGCTGTCTGTGGATCTCAGAACACTTAGCAAAAATTAATGAATTCCCTTCCTCGAGGGGCAATCATGAGGCTTAAGTCTTATCCACATTTAACACAGATGAATAAACTGGGGCACAGTGGTTAGTGACTTTTAGACAATCACAGCAAGTTCAAAGGAGAGCCAAGAACAGAACCCAGATTTCTGTGCTCTATTAGAACTCACCGTCTTCCTGTGAGCCCCATGTAGGCAATCACAGCAGCCATTTTGAAGCTCAATGACTAGATGCTTCGAGGGAATGCAACTTGAGGGGTCTGACCCTAAAGGTTAGTAGGCTGAACTGGCCCCAGGTTGGAAGTGACAGAGATAGTTATTAAAATGCTTCAATACTTTAACTTTGCTAGACACTAAAAAAAATCATGGACTGAATAGCGACATTGTTGTAATAAGCCATAAATCCAATCTATAACCTACTAACAAACTCACCCAGATGCTTCCTCCACCTTCCCAGGTGTTAATGCGCCTCTTCACCTTGAATGGTCTCATGAAATATGCATTAAGTGCTTATGCATAACAATCTGCCCTATCTTGTATTTAGCTGTGACACTGTGAGTAAGACTGTGTCTACAACAGCACTTCTGTTTATGTCACTCAGGGGTGTGAAAACAAAACCTCACCCCTCTGAGTGACATAAGTTACATGGATAGAAGCACCAGTGTGGACAACACTATCCGTGGGAGAGTGTCTCTGCTGGTTGGGGGTGGTTTAATTATGTCGATAGGGAGCGCTCTATGCTGACGAGCAAGAGCTGCTACACACGTGATCATACTGTGGCACAGCTGCATTGGTTCAGCTGTAAGCTTGTTAGTGTAGACATGGTCTAAGTTTCTCAGGCCTGAAGAAGAGCTCCATGTCAGCACATAAGCTTGTCTCTCTCACCAGCAGAAGTTGGTCCAATAGAAGATATTAACTCACCCACCTTGTGTCTTTAATATCCTGGGACCAACATGGCTGCAACAACACTGTGTACATTCAAATACTGGACAGTTATCATTTGAAAACTGGCATCTATCTGCCAACAAGTTCCATCTATCTGGAACTGAGGGACATGCCCACGTGAATCCTTTCAGAGCTAATGGCTTGTCTACACTGGCAATTAACAGCACTGCAACTTTCTCACTCAGGGGTGTGAAAAAACACCCCCCTGAGCACAGTACAGCACAGCAAAGTACCAGTGTAAACTGTGCGCCAGCGCTGGGAGCTATGCTCCTTGTTGAGGTGGGGTTTTTTTTGTTTTTTTTTGTTTTTAAGAGCACTGGGAGAGCTCTCTCCCAGCGCTGCGCCACAACCACAAAAGGCACATTAAAGCGCTGCCTGTGTAGACTAGCCCTAAAAGGAGGTACATACAGTTGCTTGCAAGTACTATCCAGCTATCTGGCCTCTATACCCAGAGCATCTGATCACCTCATAAGTATTGAAGTTTATCCTCCCAACATCCAATAGGGTGTTGTGAAGTACAAAAATCAGAAGCAGATTTCACCCCGAATTACAACAGTTTAACTGTCTAGTTAGTTAAGACTGGGATTTCCGAGCATATAACTGACAACAGTCTTGATCAAGTGACCCCTGCCAGGACACCTGCACTCAATTTCAACCACTTCCCTCAGAGTGGTCTTCCTGCTTTCATATTGAATCTGCCAGTCTGATCCTAATTAGTAACAGTATGTTAGAGGTGTCCTTCCATCCCAGTCTAAACACCAGAAAAAAGTCACCTCAGCACAATGGGAGGGGAACAGGTGCCATGGAGAGAGACGCAAGGCTTGGCAGCCTCCCATCTAAATACTATTTAGCATCACAAACCTACTAGAAAAATAGGCTCTTGTCCCAGTTGCAAAAAGCCTATTGAATTTGAAGGCCAACATCTCACACTATTTAGTATGGGGGAAGGTTCTGCTAGAAAACTTCCAGACACCCTGTGCTTTCTGCACATTAAGTGTATTTAAACCAACAGTTACATCCACATTTTAAACAGATATGTAATTTCTCCTTCCGTTCTCAGAAGAATGTAAAGAGCGGGTGATTTATTCACCAGTTGTTTGAATGAAAGTGGCAGAAGTCCTGCGTCTGGCGAGACAAGCGCAGAATGAAGCGCTCAGCTAAGCAGTTAATAAATCGTGCTTCTACATTTCAGTTCACTGGGAAGTTTTAGAACTTCTTATCAGCAGGCAAGTCTCACCCACACAGCTGTAGTCGGTAGGCAACCATATGAAGGAATGCCTTCAATTAAGCCATCAGAAACAGGTAGAGGGGACCAGTGGCCTTGCCTAGCCCTCTGGTCTAGCAAGAAGGGACGACGGCAGGAATTCCAAAGCAGCTGGGGTTTAAAATAAATCTTTGAAAGAGTCAGAGATCAGTATGTGGAGAATTACTATTCTATTGAGCTATTCAAAATGAGAAGCTATTTTAAGGCTACAAATTACAGTTTGTTCAGTGCAGTCGCTCTGTGTGACTGTTTAGTTACTTGGGTCTAACATTTAAAGTTCAATTTTAGAGTTAACCTGACACAAAGCTGGAGCGTGCCAAGAAGGGTTTCTAGGAGAGGGTATTCTTTAGAATCAGTCTATCATTAAATGCTGGACAGCATCCCATAAAGCTGGTAAGAATCGAGGTACAGTGCAAGAGCCTGACTATAGTCTAGCGTGCTGTCAGTCATCTGCATGTAGAAGATAACATTACTGGCTCACACAGTGGTGCAATTCAGGGCCAGTGTGTTGACTAAAAACAAAAAAAACTTCTACTTCTGTGCCCTTCACACTTAACTATGTGAGCACAAGGCAAAGCCAGGGCTTTTCAACCATTGCTTTGTGCTCTTTTTTTAAGCAAGTGTAAACTGACCCTCAGTTTCCAGTGCTAATGAAAATAATTAAGCAATCAATTTGCAAACACCTAGAAGATAATAAGGTGATAAGTAACAGTCAGCATGGATTTGTCAAAAACAAATCAGTGTTCAACCAACCTGAGAGCTTTCTTTGACAGGGTAACAAGTCTTGTGGCTAAGAGGGAAGCGGTAGACGTGGTATATTTTTACTTTAGTAAAGCTCTTGAGATGGTCTCGCATGACCTTCTCATAAACAAACGAGGGAAATACCATCTAGATGGAGCTACTATAAGGTGGGTGCAAAACTGGTTGGAAAACCATTTCCAGCGAGTAGTAGAGGTTCAGTCATGCTGGAAGGGCATAACGAGTGGAGTCCTGCAGGGATTGGTCCTGGGTCTGATCAATATCTTCATCAATGATTTAGATAATGGCATAGAGAGTACACATATAGTTTGTGGAAGATACCAAGCTGGGAGGGGTTGCAAGTGCTTTGGAAGGTAGGATTAAAATTAAAAAATGATCTGGACAAATGGTCTGAAGTAAATAGGAAGAAATTAAATAAAGACAAATGCAAAGTACTCCATTTAGGAAGGAACAATCAGATGCACACATACAAAATGGGAAATGACTGCCTAGGAAGGAGTACCATGGAAAGGAATCTGGGGATCATAGTGGACCACAAGCTAAATGAGTCAACACTGTTGCAAAAAAAAAAAAAAAAAAAGTGAACGTCATTCTGGGATGTATTAGCAGCAGCGTTGTAAGAAAGACGCGAGAAGTAATACTTCCGCTTTGATTAGGCCTCAACTGGAGTACTGTGTCCAGTTCTGGGCGCCACATTTCAGGAAGGATGTGAACAAATTGGAGAGAGTCCAGAGAAGAGCAACAAAAATGATTAAAGGTCTGGAAAACATGACCTATGAGGGAAGATTGAAAAAAAATGGGGTTTGTTTAGTCTGGGAAGAGAAGACCGAGAGGGGACATGATAACAGTTTTCAAGTATGTAAAAAGGTTGTTACAAGGAGGAGGAAGAAAAATTGTTGTTCTTAACCTCTGAGAATAGAACAAGAAGCAATGGGCTTAAATTGCAGCAAGGGAGGTTTAAGTTGGACATAAGGAAAAACTTGCTGTCAGGGTGCTTAAGCACTGGAACAAATTGCCTAGGGAGGTGGTGGAATCTTCATCATTGGAGACTTAAGAGCAGGTTAGACAAACACCTGTCAGGGACGGTCTAGATAATTAGTCCTGCCACAAGTGCAGGGGACTGGACTAGATGACCTCTCGAGGTCCCTTCCAGTTCTATGATTACTATGCCTGAAAATGGTTTGCAGACTGGAGCCAGCCCAGGAACTGCAGGAGTCAGAAGTGTTTGCACTACACCACCTGTCACTGTAATTGGTGGTAACAGAAGTGCCAGACCTTTTAATATCAGGGTCCAGTTTGAAGCACTCCTTTTCAACGTGCATTGTTTTTCTGGGAAGTTCTGACATTAGTGATTTTAGCAGAGAACTAATTGGAGCAGCTAAGAAAGCTGCCTTCCCTGTTGAGATTAAAAGATAGCATTGATTGCCAGACTCACTTAGCTGCCGCTATCGGTCGAATGCAACACGAGCATTCATGCTCTAAACTGTAGATAGGGTGTGTCTCTGGGAAGGGACAACAGGCTGGGTTTGTGAAGGTCAGCACCCCGGCATTAGCAACCATGGAATATTTTCCCCCCCGTTTCCACAGTGCAAATAGAACCAGTGGCAGAAAACCTAAGTGCCTGACGCATTCTCTTTCCAGCACTGCACAGCACATCTTTTCTTTTGAAATGCAAGACATTTTCCACCCTGACTTATATAGCTTATTTTAAAAACAAAAACAACAGCAAAGAGTTACAAATGTCACTTTAAGATCAAGGTGACCACTATTAGCAGGAGATGGAGGAGCCCAATTAATATTGACGTTTTAGATAACGGTTCATGGTGTTTACACAATGTGAAACTCTTCTCATCATGCAAGCTTCTAGATTGCTGACCTGAGCAAAACGGAGTCTCAGCCCTCTTTCAGCATTACAAGTTTATGGCCGATAACCCTCTTTGTTGGCTTATCTTGGAGTCAGGAGGGGGAGGGTGCTCCAACCAGCCTCCACATTCATCTGCAGAGGGAACAGCAATCCTGACGGCTCTTTACTGAAGGTCTCGCCCTCAAGATAGAATTGTTAAGTCCGTGCTGAAAAGGAAGTTAGGGTGAGCTGTGTCCCAGCTGCAGGGTACATGCTAAGAGAGAGTCTCTGCTTTATAAAGCCTGGGTAACACTTAAATAATGTCAGGGTACACATGGCACTTGCCCAAAATAAGTTCTTAGCACCACAGGGTAAACTTGGCATAATTAACACTCATGAGTACTCTTTGCTTTAAGTCACAGCAATCTCTTTCCTTTGTACAGCCCAAGAGCAGCTTGAGGGTGGCGATGTGGGAGAGAGGCAGGTCTGTCAAACTCTCATTGGGGATCACTTCCTCCTATCTATCTCTCTCTATCTCTCTCTCTCTCCCTCCCCCTCCCTCAGAGAGAGGGGGCACATTTGTACCCTTTCCTTGCATTGGTGCATGAGCATTTATCACCATTGCACCATAAGCAATTTCACCATGGTGTCAGCTTGGTGAGGGGATTGCAAACACTGCTGTGCCCCAGTGCTCCATCTAGCTAACCCCAGCCAGCTGTCACATTAGCCATGACAATCCTGATGCACACCTGATTCATTTTGTGTAATTACCACGTGGTCATTCCACAACACAGACAAGCCCTAAGATACCGTTCAGCTAAAAATCTGCTCTGAAATGATATTACGGCTTCCTGAGTGCAATGTTACACCGTGCAATGAAGCAGACAGGTGTGTTGGAGAGAAGCATTTATGGTATTTTCTCTCTCTATTCACACGTGGCTCAAGCCCCTGAAGAAATGGCTTCTCAGTCCAATCCTGCAACTAACTCTCGTGTATAAAGTACACGATGTTCATTCTAACTAGCATTTCTCAGAAGATCGCTGAGCTCAGGCACACAAGAACTGTAGCATTTCTCTTCCTTGAGCAGCCTCAAGGGCAAAGAATTGGATACACAGTAATTTAGAGAGAAGTCTTGCTGGGGGTGCAATAGGCATATGGATAAAAAGCTCCTCTAGCAGCCTTAGTGCAGATCTGGGTGGCTGGGGGGGGGGGGGGGGAGGAAATCTGGGTGCAAGAAGCAGCCAAACATTCCCTAGAATGAAGGAAAGCAGTTGGATTGCATCAGTGATGTGCTTTGTCCAGCAGGAGGGAAAGATGTTCATTGGCAGAGTGTTGGAAAAGGGGATGGATGGACATGGAATACAGAAATCAAAAGCCGTGTATTGTGAAATAAGGGATTGCACAAGAACTGTGGGGAAATCATATTTAAGTAGGAAGTAACTTGTTCCTTGCCTTTGAAAGTGAATTCAGAAGGAAAGGGCACTGTTGGAGCTGAACAAAGAGCAAAAGGTATTTTAAAAAATTATCCTATCGCTATCCAGTGCCTGCGCAACAGAGAATGGGAAGTTCTTCCAACCCCCTCTGCCACAAAGGGCAGGGTCATTTTTGTTAGGTTCTGCAAAATTCTTCACAGCTGGCCGGGTCAGGCGTGAGTTTTCCCATGTATTGTACCCAAAAAGATTTTTATTTTTTGATCTGGAAGACAAAAACCACCACCACCACCAAAACAACCCCCCGTTCCCTCTCTCTGGTAAATCCAGAGCAGATTAAGTCAAATTTCCCAAAAACTGCAAACTAAAATAAACCTCTGGGCTAAGCCCAAGGCTGGGAAGTTCCAGCACTGATTAGAAATCTCTCATTCTAATGCTCATTTATAGCTCTTCTCATCAAGAAGTCTCAATATGTTTTAGAAAGGGGGATAAGGACACAGAAGGGAAAACAGAGGCATGGAAAGGTTAAGGGTTACATCAGGGGTTCTCAAACTGGGGGTCAGGACCCCTCAGGGGGTCGCAAGCAGGGGCGGCTCTAGGCACCAGCAAAACAAGCTGGTGCCTAGGGCGGCAAAATCTAGGGGGCGTCCCCTGCGGCCGGGGGGGGCGGCAGGCTGGGCCGGCGGACCTGCCGCAGTCATGCCTGCGGGAGGTCCACCGGAGCCCCGGGACGACTGGACCTGCCGCAGGCATGACTGCGGAGGGGGCGCTCGTCCCGCGGCTTGGCTGGACCTCCCGCAGGCATGACTGCGGCAGCTCAAGCGGAGCCGCCGGACCCGTGAACCGTCCGCAGCCGCGGGAGGTCCAGCCGAGCCACGCGGGACCAGCGGTCCCTCTGCAGTCATGCCTGCGGGAGGTCCGCTGCTCCCGCGGCTCCGGGGCGCCTCCTGCGCATGACTGCTTGGGGCGGCCAAAAACGTAGAGCCGCCCCTGGTCGCAAGGTCATTACATGGGGGGGTCGTGAGTGGTCAACCTCCACCCCAAACCCCACTTGCCTTCAGCATTTATAATGGTTTTAAATATATTAAAAGGTTGTTTAATTTATTAGGGGGGTTGCACTCAGAGGCTTGCGATGTGAAAGGGGTCACCAGTAAAAAAGCTTGAGACTCACTGGGTTACATTTTCAAGCACCCGATTTCCATATTCAAAAGTAACTTGGGCTATGGAAGTTGGGTACATAAGTCTCAGTGCCAAGTCACTTTTGAAAATGGGACTCGGTTTAAGAATTTTCAGAAGTGCTTAAGGTATTTTAGGTCTGGTCTACATGCAAGACAGCATAGCTAATGCTGTTAAAAAAAAAACTACACTTCTAGTGACACAGCTATTCTGACAAAACCCCCATATAGATGCAGCTTTGATGACAAAAGAGGCTTTCTGTCAGCTGAACTAATGTTCAGGGAGGTTGTGTTCCTACACTGGCAAAAAAACCCTTCTGTCGGCTAGGCTGTGCCTACACCAGGGGGCTGTGCCAACACAGGCTTAAAGTCACACAGCAAGTCACAGAGTCAAAGAGATCTAGAACTCTACTGGTTACAAGCCTGTGAAAAGAGGAGATTCATTTTTTGTGAAAGCCTGAACGTAGCCTTACCCAGAACTTTCATTCACAACAAAGCCTGCAACATATACCCTCAAGAAGAAAGATATGCTATTTAGGTTTCAGTTTAATTACGTTGAGACACTATAGCTTTTTTTTTTTTTTTTTTTTTAAGTTGCCAAAATGGAAAGCAGTTTAAGAATCAATTACAATATGGAATTTGAGCCAGCAAGACCAGTTCAGCTAGTCATGTGCCTGAAAATACCATTTGGTATTTCTCCCAAACTGATCAAATGGGTCAACAGTCTGCATGCAGAGGGCAATACACCCAAGAGGGTTCACTGTACACACGTGTTTTCTGCAAACAAATACTGGTCAGAGAGCAACTGCAATGAATTTGTGCTCTTGGGAAAGCCAGCTCTCAAAGGGAGCTGAGAGCCCAAGCTGTGTGGAGAAGAAGAGGGTGTCTGTGTGGGAAGTAGTTATTCTTTTCTGATCTGTGATCTTCACTTCTTTAGTAAGGTGTAAACATGCCTTTGTTGGGGTATTTTGTTGTTGTAGTAAAGGAACACAACTACAGCAGAATTCTAAAGCTCAAAGTAGCATTCAATATAAGACAGTTATGCAACTAATAAGCCCTTCTAGGCATTCTATCACAGACTATAGCTAATTTAGCCTCTTACAAGCAGAAACTTCACCTTTCTTGTTACACCACAGTTTGTGTGAACAGTTGCAGAGCTGCCTTTAGAAAGGGTTAACAGGGAGAGAGGGGGTGTTACTTTTTAAAGTTATGATTACTATTTATTTTATCATCAGATTATACAACAATACAAAACAAGTCACCACTTCTGTACCGCAGGGCTGAGAAAACGGAAGAGAATTTTAAAAACACCAACATTCTACCTAATATTGCAAAAGAGCAAAACACCTTCCTAACACAACAAAACAACGCAGCAGTCAGAATGCTGTTCTTCCCCATTTTCTTCTTTTGTCTGTTACACCTCCTTATTTTAAGCTTGGTCCCAATCCTGCAAGCTGTTCGATCTGGGTGGACCATTACACCCGAGCCTAGGTCATATGCACGATCATGGAGGAGCGATCTATGTGGCCCAGCATGTAGAATTGGGGACACAGATTACGGGGCTTCTTTATGTTAGGGTTTTAACCACCAGTGTTATTACAACAACATAGCGGCTCGACTGTAAACCCTGCTCCAGTATAAGCCACAGTTTGCAGGAGGTTAAACTGTGCCAATACAGCACATCAACACTGGAAGTTTGCAGTGGTGCAGCAGCTAAACTGTTAGTTTCACACACACATTAAGAGTAGATTTACACTACCATGCCCTGTGCAAACATTGTTTAACTGGAGCTTTACCACCATTCAAAGCCTGCCATAATGCAGCCTTCACTTTTATTTATTTATTATTGATGGTAATGACTAGAGGCTCTGATAAAGCCCCCATAATTAGAAGATAGGTCTTAAGGACAGGGACTCCCTCATTCCCCATCTGCAGTGTTGGTTGTTGTTTTTTTAAACTCTTGCTCACTTATTCTTTAAGATTATATACTTAATGTTGAGTGACTAATGAGACTAGTTTAAGACATATTAATGCTGGGCCCGTCTATAAACCACATTGTAATGCCCCACCTATGTGAAATACAAATGTTAAGATCAGGGCTATCACAAATTCTAGTTCCATCCACATAGGCTATGCCTCTAACCTTCAATTTTTAGTTGTATTTTATCATATTAACACACACAGCTGTAAAGTGTAGCGTAGACATCTCTGTATAGCTTCTGAAAGTAGTAGTATTTGTAATTACACCTACAGAGAAGACAGTCTCTACTTCACCAGCCTGCTTACAGAAGGTAAATACAATCATGGTTGTGATTGTGCTATTGAAAACGGTTTTAAAAAGAAGTTATATTGGCAAACCTATGGGATTTCCATAACGAGATGCCTATGATCCGTCCCTGAAATTCAGGCTACAATTCTGATATAAGTCCGTGGCCTTGATTCTAAACATACACAATGACTTTTTTAGCTCTAAACCTCCGACTCAGCAGCCCATACCCCAAAATGACAGAGATTCAAATGATGTTTTGGGGCACTGTACGTTACTGATACTGACTCTCTAGCAATGAGAAACCCAGGCACATGCCTTCACTGCCGCTCCCAGTTTATCATTTTTGAATGCTGACAGAATGCTCTACTGCTTTATGATTATCCCATTTTAAAGTATTCTTGGAATGCCACAGTAGTAGCCTACTGACACATTTATATTAGCTAAGGTAGGGTGACCAGATGTCCCGAGTTTATAGTGACAGTTGTGATATTTAGGGCTTTTTTTTTTTAAATATGGGCTCCTATTACCCCCCACCTCCTGTCCTGATTTTTCACACTTGCTATCTGCTCACCCTAAGCTAAGGTCACCCTCTATTACCGGGGTGGGTTGTATGGGTGTGATTATTATTAGACTTTCCAAATTCACATATTTAAAGCAGTGGGGGGGGGGAAGTACGTATCTAAGCAGGCTAACAGTTTAGATTTTTAAATTTTATTGCTTGGATTTCTACCACTTCAAAAGACACGATACAAGCAACAAAACAAATAACAGCAATGAGAAAAAGCATGGAACAGATACCTGCTTTCCCTTGCCCGTTGCAAAAATAGCAAGAATAAGTGATCCTGTGCAGACCAAAAATAAAAATCTGTAGAAATTACATAATCTACTTCCAGGCTGCAACATGCTCGTTGGTGTATTTATCACTAGCCCCACAGCAGCAAACTGACCAGCCCCGGCACAGCTCCACCCCCTCTCGAATTTCGCTTGCAAGCCCCAGACGCCTAAGAACAGGTAAGTGCGCTCCCCTGTGCCCCCACCCCCACCATGCTCTGAAGGAAGGGAGCAAGCGCTTCTGCAAAGCCCGGGGGGGGGGGGAGCGCTGCCAGCCTGGCAAGCGGAATGAAGAGGAGGCAGGTGAACGAAAGCCCAGCGCCTGCTGTCTCCGTGCCTCGGGCAACCAGCCCAAGTCTTCCCCCACCAGATCAGAGAGACGGAGAAGTTGCGGAACAAGAAAGCCCCGCTCAGGCAGCCTTACCCGGGAGCAGATACCCCCGCCCCCGCGACTCCAGGCACAGGGAGGGACACAACTCTCGGCGTGTCACTCGCCAAACTTCCGCCTCGGTGTCCCTGCGGAGGGAGGCGACTGGCTGCAACAACCTGCCCTCTGGCCCCTTTCGTCTGGTCTACCCCCGTCGCGCTCTCTGCCTTGCCCTGAGCCCCTCTCTTCCGCCCGGCTTACCCGGCGGGGTCCGCGCCCCGCGTCCAGCTCGGAGGGGAAGGGCCGGGAGAAGCAGCCCCGGCGAGCAGGGAACACTCGCTCCCGGCTCAGCAGCAGCAGCACTGGCCCGTCTCCGCTCTCCCCACCTTAGGCAACAGTTGGCAGCGCGGAAGCCCCGCCCCCGCTGGCGGTTGCTAGGAGAGCCGGGGTTTCATTGTATCCGCTCGGTATCGGTGCCGTGACATCACAATGCCGGGTGTATGAAGATTCCAACAAGGAGGGGCGGGGGAGGTAATGCACTGCTCGAACTCAAGGCAGCAGTTCGGAGCCCGGGGGCGGCTCCCAGGCCGGGCAGGGCGAGTCCGCGGGGAGCTTTCAGCCCTGGATCGAGGGAGATTGCAAACACTCAGCAAACCCCCCCTCTCCGGAGGGAGCGACCCTGAACCGCAGTCAATTAATCCCAGCTGGGGCATCTCGCACTGTGTGAGTTAGCCTGAGAACAGGTCGGTGTGTGGGCGGCTCCCACCCTGTGAGGGAGACGCCGAACAGGCTTTTGTGGGGAGTGTTTGGTTCAGCCTTGCAAAGCTGGCAGGACAAGTTAGCAAACCAGGCGCCAAATTCACTCAGCCTGCCTGGCCTTGGTGAACGGATTCATTGGTTAATGGGCCATCATCATTCGGGTTCGGAGTGCAGAGACCAAACAAATCAACCTTGCCCCCCCACACACACTTTCATCATGGTCTATTCTATGCTCCTAAAGCTCGCAGGTTTGGAGGGAAATGCTTTCACGTCGAGACTATATTTTAGACAGTTTTTACAGTCTACCACTCTTATGAAAGGACAACAAGGAGTCCGGTGGCACCTTAAAGACTAACAGATTTATTTGGGCATAAGCTTTCGTGAGTAAAAAAACCCACTTCTTCAGATGCACCTTATGAAAGGAACACTTTTTACAATTTGTTTTGATGAAACTTTCAAAAACGCCCTTGTCAATTTTATTTGTAAATCTCCATCGGTGCCTCTCACTTGATCTGAAAATATTTTAAATAAAAATGTTAAAATGTGCAGCTGCTTTGGCTTCCTGAGCATTTAAATTTGGCTTTAAAAATAAAATTTAAAAGCCTGGATCTCACCTGCATTAGTGTGGAGAGGGGCAAGAACTGAAACTTTCTTTGCTGTGAGGTCCAGGGGACAGATCTTTAGATCACAGGGCAGAGTGCAATGGAGCAAGTACTGGATGGCTACTGACACCCCACAGAATGGTACACTAGCTTAGCCAGCCAAATCCAGCCACAGGCCACACTGTAATTGCCAAAGACAGTGATACCTGTTTCCTTCTTTTAGTGGAAGCAACTGTCTTTTCAGAAATCTCTTTTCCATTTTTTTACCCCTGGTTGCTGATTATATTCATTTATTTATGTTCCCAAACAAATCACAGAACACCGATGGATTCAGAAGCAGCCCATGACTGTGGAGTGTGTTCAGACTCCAGAGGCTGGGGAAAATGAAGATCATCTGGTAAACAGAATGGTGGTAGGTAAGAAGGGACAAGTCACGGAACAGCTCTCCTAGATTGGGGTAGGAGGCTTGGGTGGAAGGATTTCAATTTACCCTGCTTGTCTCATGTCATGGCATATCTCTGAATGGTACAAGGGGCTCATCAGTCACTCATCTGAAAACTATTACATTCTTAAAGGGAAACATTTGAAACAGGGAAGGACAAAGGAATGTTTATAGGTGAGTTTCAGGTTCCCCATGCTGATCAGGAATACTTGGTAACATTAATTGGCTACTATGGCCCGAGCCTTACAAAATGTACACACATGTTGAACTTTCACGGGAATAGTTCCATTGAAGTCAAGTGCATGTTTGATGGATCAGGGCTAGGGGTGCATTAGTAGCTCTACTGAAATCAACTGGACTCTTTGGGGGAGCAGGATCTCTGCAGGATCAAGCCCTGAATAAGAACCTCAAGTGGCATGTTATACATTCATTTTAGATTTATTTGAGAATAAGATGAAACAAAAACATTCCATTGTGAATGTGATGCAATACGATTTTGTATCATTTTAAAAATTGCCAGTATGACATAAAGCAAAAGATTTATGGGTGTATGGCTTATTACAACAATCTATAACCCACTAACCCCCTCTTTTTGTCCTATGGCTGCCAAGGTGTTAATGGGCCATGCTACCTTGAATGGTCCCTTACAATATGTGCTAACTACTTATGCTAAACAATCTGTTCCACCTGGCGTTTTGCTGTGGCCTGGGAGTTCCGGATCGGAAGAAGAGCTCTGTGTGGCTCAAAAGCTTGTCTACCTCACCAGCAGAAGCTGGTCCAATAAAATATATTAACTCACCCATCTTTTGTCTCACAAATCAAAAGAAATATGCTTAGGACACTTAGCGTATTGTATTCTTCCATTTCATTGTAAGTAATGTGAGCAGCAGGAGAAAAGCAAAAATACAAAAAGGGATCAAAACGTTACAGAAGTTGTTACCTTGAATTCACTATAGTTTTCTGAAGTTATGCAACTTCCTTTTTCACAATGTCTCACCACAGTTGCACGCTAGCAAATAATGGGCCAAAATCAAGAAATGAAAACAAAAACATTTTAAAAACCCTGTTTCTGTGAGTTTGCATTGGATGACTCAAGCCCAGACAATAGTAGCAACTGATCTATAAAGTTCCAGTCATCAGACCAAATTCTGTCCTTAGACACATACATACCATGCTGAAGTGTATCATATGGCAGAATGTTGCCCAAAGGAAGCTGAAAACAGCAATAAGAATTAAGGAGTTGAACAAGAAAAGACTGATCCAGTACACAATTATTGCACCTGTACGCTGCCACATTCTGAAACCTGCTGTCAGCCCCCCACCCCACCTGCCCCCCAGTTAACTGAGGTCGTTTTAAAACAACTGTGAAGTCTTGCTGCTATTACCACTGAAACAGCCACTACAGTATTTTTAACTGTAGTTCTTAGCTATAGACCCCAATTAAACAAAGCATTAAATGCTTTAGATTTACATGCTAAAGTCCCTATAGTAACACCTAGAGGCCCAACCAAGATCTGGGCCCCATTGTTCTAGGCACGGTACCCACACCATAAGAGGCTGTAAACCCTTTTGGGGCAGACTGTCTACGCAGACAAGCCAGACAAAGGGTGGGAGTGAAACAGAAGTACAGAAAAGGGAAGTGACTTGCCCGAGGTCACATAGCAGATTCATGCCAGAGGCAGGAATACAACCCACATCTACAGAGTCCAGTCCACGGCCCAGTTCACTAGATGTATAGAATCAAGGCCATAGGGAATTCTGAAAGATTTCAAGGATTCACACAGTGGAGGGTTCTGGTTCAGGGAATTCTGGTTATTCAGAAATTTCTCTCTTTTCCCTCTTTCTTCACCATCTTTTCCATTTTTTTGTTGTTTATTTCTAAATTCATATACATTTTACTCAAACCATGACATCCTTTTTATTGGCTGTTTTTTCCTAATTCCGTCAAAGTTTTCAAAGCCTCATTCAGGGAAAAGAATGAATGGAAACCCAAAACTTCTAAGAGCTCTTAACACACTACAAATGGAGTTTATAATGGAGTATATCACTGAAGCTGGACTATACTGATGTCTGTTTGCCATGCAAACCCATTCACTGTCTGAAAGTTGCATGCTCCAGATGCTGCCTGAATCTGTCCTCGTTTTCATAATAGAGGACGACTCTTATAAATTAAAAATTATTCTAATTTGAAAGAAAGAAAGAAAGAAAGAAAGAAAGAAATTAATTAATTCGCCTCAATCCTTTTGGGCAAAGCTTAAAGCAATTAACAGAACTAGCTTCTTCTGAACTGTGTAACCAGTTTAACAAAAGCCTGAAAATACTTCCTTTTCTGATGGGGGATGGGAGACTGCCTCAGGTCTAATCCGAGGTTTAATTTAATGAAGGATACTAATATTGCCAGAAAGAAACATGCACATCAAGCCAATATACATGATTGTTCACATACATACAACCAAGCTGCCTATTAGGCCCCACTCCTGCACAGGGCCGCCCAGAGGATTCTGGGGACCTGGGGCAAAGCAATTTTGGGGGCCTCTTGCATAAAAAAAGTTGCAGTACTATAGAATACTATATTCTTTTGGGGGGCCCTGCAGGACCTGGGGCAAATTGCCCCACTTGCCCCCCCTCTGGGTGGCCCTGCTCCTGCACTAGGAACTCCATGCTCAAATCCTTGCATTCACAGTGAGCCCTTGAGGGTATGTCTAACACTGCAGCTGGCAGCAAGTCTCCCAGCACAGATTAACAGACTCGTATACTCAAAATAGCAATGTGTGGCTGGTGCTCAGGCTCTCAAGACCACCTAACCCCCTACGCTTGAGAGCCTAAGCTCCAGAGCCGGAACATGCACATTGCAAACCTGCAGAACATAGCCTTTTTCCTTAGAGTGGCATTTCAACACACATGGGCCTTATTCTGATCTCACTTACACTGGTGCAACTGAACTGGCTTTGAGTAATGGAGTTACTCAGTTTTTAAGATCCTGGCTGGGATGATTTAGTTGGCGTTGGTCCTGCTTTGAGCAGGGGATTGGACTAGATGACCTCCTGAGGTCTCTTCCAACCCTGATCTTCTATGATTCTACTCTCAAAGTCTCAATAAACAATGGTGTAACGAAGAGCAGAAATTTGCCCACATATCTTTTTCCATTTGCTGATCTAAGATAATGGTGGAGCACTTTTTATGTAACAGGTTTGGAAGGAGCTGACACTCTCATTCCTTATTAAACAGAAAACTTCTCAAACCTCTTTGCCTTGCAGGGCTCAATTTGAAAGAGATGATTGTATGTCATAGTCATTCCAGAATAAATAACAGTCATAAATAAAACAGCTACCGGCACGGTGCATTTTTTCATAGCTACCCCACAGATATAAGTAGGAAATGTCTTTGTTGTTATTACTGATTATATCCAGTATCACTTTAAGGTACACAGTGCAATGTATTTGTATATATTTGTAAAATGATTACTAGCTGCAGCTATATTCTTTAATAACTTGTGTTGACTGATTAATAAGGAATAAATGTTTAACAGATGATAAGATGAAGCCAATTGAGAAGGATATTACTTGAAGAGATGAAAGTTAAGACACTGTATACTAATGTTTAACATATGAATTCAATTTACTATGAAGTACGCTACCCAGGGCTGTGTAATGTATTACATAGCAATAATTAAGAATTTATAAGTGTCTTGTTGATATAAGGTGTTACTGAACAAAATTCCTATAAAATATATGACTCTCAACCATTCACTGCATACTAAGGCATGGCTGCATAAAAACATTATTAAGCAATAAATATAACCATCAGATAGGCCCATCTCTCTCCCTTATTAAAGTTAATTCTGATTAAGTGGTGGTTATTATGCTGTCTTCCTTCTCCACTGAGATGAAAGTTCAGTTCCTGCATATTTCACAATTACATAAATATGTGGTGTTAATATTTTGTTGGTTTGTGTTTTTTGTCCCTTGGGGAGAGGAATGCAGCACAAAGGGTACTGGATGAGCACTGCTGCCTTCTCCTGGAAGGAAGCAGAACTCCGCAAGTGTGTGTCATAGACCCTTTATTACTAACATCTAATAGCAAGATGGCAGCCATGCACCAGGGAGGGAAGGGGTAAGAAGCGCCCACCTCCATGGCCTGTGTAAAGCTGTCCAGAATAGCAACACCTGCACTTGGGGAATGCAGGGGCTGCTACCAAATTGTTCTCTGCATCTACTGGACAGGGAGTAGCAGACCATGGCTCCAGCCCAGTACCCTAATGTGTTGCTCCCCTAGAAAGAGGGTTCACAACTTACTCTCCCATTGGTGCAACAGGGGAGATCCAGGAGAATGCCTCCCAGTGCCCCCTCCCCCCACCCGGATGGGTGTTGTGTCTCCCTCAGTGCTGCCCCCTACAGGCACAATGGAGCTCTATCGGACTTTCTCCTTTAGCCCAAGAAGTAGGGGTCTGTGTTTCTGATTTCTGTCCCTTGTCACTGTGACGTCCCAAGCGGCCATTGTATTTGTGCAGCTTATTGATGATCATGGGGTCTCAGATAGGCACAGATTTGCAGCACTACGTTGCAAGCTGCATGGTACCAGAATAGCTGGCTCATAGGTCCTTACGTTTACTTGTATTGGCAAGTGATTGACTAGTTCCCAGAAGTGAAATCCCATGCATGAAAACTGACAGTTACCAACTCTTTGGCACTCAGGTGACATCCTGGCAAAGCGGCTTGGTTAAAAGTTCTTGAATCAAAGTAGCATTGATGCTCAAAAGTACAGTGCTATTTTATTCTTATCTAGCTACCGACATGGTCCTCACCCCCCTAATATCTGAGTGTTGAGGGCAATCTACCCTTCTGCAGAGGGTTGTTGGTATGTAATAAGCCAAGCAGGATGTCCCGATTAGTACTCTATTGACTTACCCTATAGCTCACGAGGAGGTTGTGTGCGCGCACGCACATGCTTGTGCATATAGACTTTTAGATATAGAAATGATACTTTTTTCATTATCATAAATTGAATCACCTTGTTTCTGCTTTTTAAAACAAGCTGTACAACGACAACGCATGCCTGTGCTGTGCCCAGCTGTAAGACACTCTCCTCTCTAAAAACACTGCCAACAGGGATAGGTCAGTCTCCCTCTTCACTCCGTTTGGGTCCTTTTCTCAATTCAGCCTGCCAAACGTGCTGCATTCAAAGTGCTGTGTACTTTGAATCCTGTCCAGTACCCATTGCGCGTTGAGCAGAGGAGCCAAGGTTAATTTATGACGATGCCATTTGTCTTGCTGTTCATACACACTGGTCTCCCGGAGCGGCCCGCAGTGGTTTGCATTACTCAGCATTTCATACTCTGCACCAGTCATTGTGCTAGAATCTCACCCTATCCTGGGTGGGGGTCATGATCCTGGGGGTATTCCTGCAACGGCACGATTTTAGCATTGTTTGGGTGGGTGACTTCACACCATGCCCAGGAGGTGGGAAAATATCATTATCCTTACATCACAGAAAAGAAAGGTGAAGCACCCTCACTCCTGTTGACTTGGATAGGAGTGGAGAGCCCTCAGTACTTCATAGGATGTGCTCAGCAGAGTCCTGAGAAATTAAAGGGCAAAACTTTCAAATTTGGGTGCTTAGAATGAGGCAGCTAAATCTAAATGTAGGGGCCTAAATTAAACCTGGCTTCACTTTTAGAGGTGTTGACCCATTTCATCTCCCATTGACTTCCAGATCTCTTGCCTGGTAAATATTTCACAGAATAAGGCTGTTGCAAGGTTCACTGTATGATGCCTTGCAGATCTAATACAAAACCATGCAACTGTTTTGCTAACCTCTTGCATTAAGGCTGGTGCCTCCTTCCCTATCACCCCTTTAACAGAGCCCTATACTGGAGTGAGATGGAGAACTGTTTCTCTGAAGTCCACCAGCCTTTCACTTGCAGGCTAGTTGTGATAATGACAAGAAACTGGAGCTGAAACATGAGGAGCAGAACCTAATTAATAATGAAGGTAATGAGATCATCGGATTGTATAGGCCAAAGACATATCTTAATTATCTTCTGAAAACTGGCAACCCCATTCATGCTTCAAGCGCCTTTAATCAATCTCTCTGTGCCTGAATATGTGTGATTACTTAGCACATATACTTATGTAACAATATCTTTTTGTTTTTTTAATTTCCCTCACTGCTCTTCAAATCCCTAATGTAGATAACTGCCCTGCTTAAAAGAGCATGTGATGTTCCAGACCACTAGTTACACTTGCCCTGAATTCTGATCTTATTTCCAGCCATGTAAAGCAGGAGCTACTCCTTTGAAGCAAATGGAATTTGATGGTTGCAAATTATTATTGTTATTAACGTTCTGTATGGTTGTGCCTAAGAACCAGTCAAGAGTGGGGCTCCATCCCGCTAGGCACTGTGTGCACACAGAGTAATTGGTGGTCCCTGCCCCTAAGAGCTTGCAATCTAAATAGACAAGACAGACCCAGGGTGGAGGAAAGGGATGTAACACAAGCAGAGTGAACAAGGGGATGGCAGTAAACACCATATTAGTTCCAAAAAATTTTGGGGTGGGAAGGTTAATTAGGAAGGGACAAGCTAAATAGAAAGAAAAATGAAGGGCAAGGGGATGTTGATGGGAAGGGGTGAGGGGGACAGGGCAGGGGAGTAGAGGGTAGGTGAGGAGTGAAGAGACTCTGAGGAAGGAATTTCTAAGGGCCAGCATGGCCACTGGCACAGGCTTTGCTGCTAAGGGGTGTGTGTCACGTTGGTGGTCTCTCACCTCTTGTGGCGGTGAGTTCCACAGCCTCTCATTTCATTCATGAGCCTCCTCCAATTTCATTGCTCTGATGAAACACAGATGTTAGGTCATGGTCAAAAAGGAAGAGTGGGTCTCTATGGCCCAGATCTTCAAAAGTATTTAGCTGCCTAACTCCCATTGATTTATTTCGGAGTTAGGTGCCTAAATACCTTTGAAGATCTGGGCCTAAGGGTCTGATCCAATGTGTAGTGCAGACAATGGAAAGTCTTCTACTGATTTCAATGGGCTTGGGCTCAGGTGCTAAGACAGCGAGGGCCATTCCCACGGAAGGCTTTGAATATGGCGGACAGGGACCTGGAACTGGACTTTGTATTCCTTGGCAAGTCAATGTGCAGGTGGGAGCACTGGTGTGGTGGCTAAGCAGACATGCTGCAGCATTTTGTATCAGATGGAGCTTTTTCAGACCTTTCTGCAGTTCTCTCCACTCCCCTCCGCCTCTTTGCATCTCCCAGGACATGGTGAGGAGTTCAGCTCTGAAATCCAGTGAGCGGCAGTATCATCAAACACGGGAATGTCTCCCATGGAACGCTGATGCTGTTAAAAAAACAGCAACCAAGCATCTGCAAAGAGACTTATTTTAGCAGCTGATGCTCCAATTTAGTTTTTTACCCTGTGGGGGCCTAGTCTCCCTTCGATTCCCATTACCATTAATAAGAGCAGAGTGCTTGCTTGCATACTGTCCTTGGGAATAAAGCAGACAATATGGCAGATCAATGAGCATGTTCCAAATAAAGGCTTTTCAATAGACTTTCTCTGTAAAGGCAACAGTAGTGGGGTGGGGAGGGGCATCAGTATTAGGTCCGCAGATCTATATAAAAATTGGCCCAAACTATAGACTGTCCAATTATATTTTAAAGCTATTTCAAGGAACTGAGGCCTAACATCTCTAGGGAGTAAGGGGCTCACAACCTCTCTGCTGCCAGCAGGTTACATTTTACTTGCCTAATGAGACTGTATTTGGAGATGGTCTGTGTTCCTCTTCAGAAGCTTGGGCAGGCGGGGGTTGGGTCAAGGCATCAATACAAATGATTCCAAAGGCCAGATTATGGAACGAAGACAGGCAGCCCCTTCTGACACGCAGCTGCTTTGTACTTTTCATTGCATCTGCAGACCCGGGTCACAAAGGCTTTTCATTTCAGTGTTTGAAGGGGGACTCTTAATAGTCGCTGTCAGTCCGGGGCTAAAGAGCCTTTTGCAAAATCATCATGAAAATTTACCAGCTCAGGCACAAAATCTATTTCATCCACCATTTGCCAAGATGGTAAAGAATTGCCCCAAACAAAAGCAAACAAATGCTGTTTTGTCCATTGTGGGGAAAAAAAAAACCCCTCAGACAAACAAACAAAAATACTTGCCCCGTGTGAACGGGCCAGCAGGATTTTGCAAGGCTGGACTGGAGTATAACTGGGAGGGGGGTGGGTCTTTACAAGAAAGGGATCTGATTCTATAGGGATTTTTAAAACGCAATTCTTCTTCTTTGTGAGCTACGGAGCCAGATTGTGCCTGGGCCTTGTGTGGGTGTGGCAAGGGGAAGGATACAAAGAGCCAAGCTTCACTTGTGCCCACCTCCACCGGGACTAGATATGACTCCAAACACTCTGCTCTCCTGAGCACTGTCACTCCAGGACCTTCACTCCAACGAAACGGAGGAGGCGGCGCCATGGTTCTACCGCCTGCACCAGCTGGTGAGCTGACCAGATGCACCTCTGTACAGGTCGGTGCCGTGTGTACACCTTCCTTGCATGCTGAGGAGCTCCTGGGATAATTACGTCCCGTGATGCCATTTGGGACCCAAGGCAGTAATCCTTAAAGAGGCAAAAGTCCCACTGACTTCAATGGGAGGCAAAACCACCACTGACTTCAAAGAGAGCTTCATCAGCCGACGGCACATGGGATCGGGCCTTTGCTGAAAGTCGCGGGTTTCTGTATGTATTTTTGCTGATGCAACACAAACACACAAGATGAACCCAGGGTGGAAATCGAGCTCTGACCCTGAAGCTGGGAAGAGAGGGAGGGGGTTGTGTTTGGGGAGCAGAAGTTGCAACTGAACATCTCAATGGAGGAGGCAAAGCAGCACTGGTTAGACAAGAGATGGAGGCGTAGCCAAGAGTAGCCATGCCGACATGCTGCTTTGTGTCTGGCAGCATTCACCGTTAGTGCTCTCTGGCAATTGACACAGTAATCTGAATTAGGGGAGATTTCGCGGCTATCAAGGAGCCCGTTGAAGGCAGTGCATCTGGGCTGTCCCGCTGTCCCGCCCCAGCGAGTGCAGTCAGGCAAGGTGCGTGAGGGCCATAGAGAAGAGGCAGAGACAAAAGTCAGCCTCAGATCTGGTGGTCCCATTGTTTCTCGGGGGACAGGGTCATTATAAGGACAAGCTATTATAATGGAGCACTCACGCTGAGTAATTCACTTTTTGTTTTAAATCAGAGATGACGCGGCAGCACAACGTGCGCTGACGACCACCTGCAAGAGACAACGCCCATCTTCAAAGACCATTTTAAGCAACCCCAAGACTTCCAATACAATTTAATTGGAGACAACATACCAGATCAACCCAAACTTATGCACCGGGTCTTGCAGAAGCTAGTGTGTTCCGGGGGTGATATTCTAAGAGGGACACAGAACAAAGGTTGCAGCTGATGTGGAGGGAGAGCTAAGGTAGCTTTAAGATACCTTTGCACCTTCCCCATGGTGGGATGCAGAGACCTCTGGCATAACTCAAGCTGCAGGGCTGTGTAAGTTACAGTAGATCCCTCTAGGCTGCCCTGTAGGCCACAGCACTGCTGCCCTGCCACATCACCTATGCCAGGACTTTCTAAGGGGATCCTTTATGGCTTTCTTCTGCAATGCCTCCCTGGCTGGAAATGAGGCTGTTGGAGCTTTTACCAACCATAAAGGGGCCAGAGAGGTGAGCCTGGAGTATATCTGCTCCTATTTCTAAAGGGCACTTGGTTTTGCTGGTCCCTTGGGTGGTTCACTTAAGCCAGGTTGTGCTGTTCTGTATGTTTCTACATTTCACTTAAACCATAAAGAACAAACTGCCCATTGTAGGATGTATCAATGACACATGTTTATGTGTATATAAAATTGGCCCCAAATTTGTACATAATAAAATAATAATAATAAATAATAATTGGAGATATACCAATCTCTAGAACTGGAAGGGACCTTGAAAGGTCATCGAGTCCAGCCCCCTGCCTTCACTAGCAGGACCAATTTTTGCCCCAGATCCCTAAGTAGCCTCCTCAAGGACTAAACTCACAACCCTGGGTTTAGCAGGCCAATGCTCAAACCACTGAGCTATCTCTCCCCTATGAGCTAACCCATTAGTAATGGAAAGAAAAAAGGAAACAGAGGGTGAGGACAGTAATAATTTACTATCTGTTGATAAGTAATATAACAAACCATCAAAATGGCCAGAGGCCACAGAGTTCTCTGTCCACCAGTAGCTACAATCAATACGAGGGTAAGATGAAAAGAGCATGGGCCAACTTAATGCCTTGTGTTACTCACTCAAAGTCATTGTATATCAGATGTATAAACTAGTCCCTACTGCATGAGGGTCTGATCCTGTGAAGCGCTGAGGACCTTTGAGTCCCACTCGGCACCCAATCAGGCCCTGAATTTGTACTCACTGGTTTCGTGAAATGATTGTGATTGTTTGTGTTCCCTGTATATACAGAACTCTGTCTGGCATCAACAAAACGGAGGCCACTGCTTTCCAGGGACAATGCGCTGGCGAGCTTTGGTATTGTAAATATGGGACAGGAGCACGGTGCGGTGGTCTGGAGATTTGGGTCACCTAGTCTAAAGGGATTCTTTCTGCTTCTGCTTGTATCGTTATTTCACTGATGCCGTTGTATACTGCTTTGCTTCAGAGGGAGTGAGCCTGCAGCTAGAGAAGCTGGGAGGACTTTTTTTAAATAGAGGAAAACAAATCTACAGAAGGATCTAAAAAAATACACATTCTCTGAAGGCCACATCTCCATAATGATGCATTAGAATAGCACTACGGGCCAGATTTCAGTGCTGCTGAACCCCCTCAACTCCCATTGATGTCAGTGGGAATTGAGGACAGGGCACCGTGATGGAGGTACTTGGAACCTTGCCGGACTGAATCCTAAACTCCTTCCATTTGGGGGGACCGTCTGCATTGCTTGCTCAACCAAAACCCGCTGGAATCATTGGCGTTTTGGCTGCATAAGAAATGCGGAATTAGACGCTTGGTTAAGAATGCAGGAATTGGCTCCCTACCATATTTCCATGAGGATCTAGGGCTCTGAGACCGGCATGGGGCTTTTATTTCAGGATTACTGCCAACATGAGGAATAATCCAGCCGTGCTGAAACAGCCCATGTGAATGCAAATAATTTTATGATCCTTTGCTGAGACAGTAAAATCTCGCTTGAAAAAAAATATCAAATATGGTTTTTTCCCCCATTTTATGACTTGGGATGGGGGGGTAAATCCTGGGCACTCCTGAACAATGCCGAAATCAGAGGGCCTTGCAGGTCCTCCGCACCTCTCGGGATTTCGCCCATTAAGTGTGTAACACCCCAAACGCTTGGAGTTTACAAGACCACCTTGGGAAGCAAGGTTTCAGTTTTATTCATGTGCTAAAAGCATCCATAGATCAAATGTGCAAGCCTCTTTTTAGGCCAGGAAAATGCCACCAGGGGACTCTCGGGACTCATCTCTTCAAATGCTGATCCCTCCTTGTCCGTTTTAATAAAAGGCAGCAACAAAAAAAAAGTGTGCCATGTGGTCTCAGTAAAGCAGAGAGCGTAGCAATCAATAACAGAAACAATCTGCACTTGCTTACTTGCAGAATTTGCCTTTAGCAGCAGCATGTATAAAACCAAACCACTTGAGACCTCCCTTCACTGTTTTGTTTCTCTTGGGACAATGAACCCACTGTACCCAAGCTCATCTGTGTATTTTATAATTTCCCCTCTGTTTAGACTGACACCTTGACCATAAATCACACCATGATAATGATCAGATGGTTGATCCTGACTCTACCATTTATTGTAACTCGACTGTCTGCCACGCAGCAGACTAGTTTCTGATGACAATGGGTATTTTTTTGTATGCAACATGGACATTATTTTCTCTCAAGCTCAATGATCTTTCATTCATATTATATATATATATATATATATATAAAATTTGTTCCCATGTTAGCTGATTAAAATAGATATTAAAAATACTTGTGAAGACAAATATTTTGAAACCAGAAAGCACCACACATCATGCACAATTCCAAATATACGTCGGTACAGTCGTTATTTAAAATATTTTTGTGGAGGACACCCAAAAACTCTCTCTCCCCCATAAAAACTTTATCCCCCCTTGTAAATTTTGAAGAAGGGTGTATTTTCTCAAACTGTACTTTTGTCAATATGGGGAGGTACATCGTATACTGTTAAATACTTGGTTTCTGATGGGCGACCATGTACATACATTGTGTGGAAACTGAATTGAGGTTGGGGCTTAAGGGAGCAAAAATATGAGTATAGTTCATTCATTCATCATTGCCTCCAGAAAACTGATCCATGTCCAAAGCAAAGTTCTCTCTTCTCTTCAGTTAAATCTCCATATATATATCTCAGAAGCCTGGCAATATGTAATTCTGATCAATTAAATTACACTGTACATCAAAGTTTTATTTCTGTGGAAAGTTGCAGCAGAGATGTAATAAAATGTACAATACGTTCCCAGGGTCTATGAGATTTCAGATCATCTAGAAAATGCATTTTCTTTTGTTAAAATAATCTTGATAAACAATATATATCCAGGAAGAGAAACGTAAAGCCTCAAGCACCTTGGTATGTCACTGATCAATATACTTGTACAACTGTTCACACCACATACCCTGTAAATTCAGACAGAACATACTGATGCTATTACCATCAACCGTAGCATCTCTTTTGCACTCTCTTGTAGCACAGACATGCCTGCCTGTAACTCTGTGTGTTTGTGGGTCCTTGACTTCTGAGGATGGAGGAAGGTTGGTGGGTAAGGCACAGGACAGGGACTCACTGTGATCTTAGGGGAATCTCTTGATTGCCATGTGCCTTCGTTTCCCATCCCTAGAATAGTGATAATAGTATTTGCCTAGCCCAGAGGATTGTTGTGAGGACTAACTGAATGTTTGTGAGGTACAGTGTTTGCATAGCACGTTCAAGCATCTCTCTAAAAATGAACCACCACCAAACTATTAATATATGGAGGAAAAAACCTGTCATGTCTGAACAGTGTCTGCTAGATATTTCATAATGATTTTCAGGTGCATAGCTATATAGTGGGATAATACTAAACAAGCATAGTTTAATATTCATATATGTACAGTGTTATCATCAGGTACATGAAGAGGATTCTAGCCTGACCTCCTTGAGGCTATGTCTACACTACCGGTAAGTCGAACTAAGCTACGCAACTCCAGCTAGGTGAATAACATAACTGGAGTTGACGTAGCTTAGGTCGATTTACCGCGAGGTCCACACTACACTGGGTCGACTTACCTTACTCTTGTTCGGGGTAGAGTACCGGGGTCAACTGGAGAGAGATCTGTGGTCGATTTGGTGGGTCTTCATTAAACCCGCTAAACTGACCCTGGTGCATCGATCCCTGGAGGGTTGATCCGGGGGGTAATGTAGACATAGCCTCATGTACAAACCACGCATTCTGGATGGTTGTAATCCACAGCGCATTCCCTCACCTCTGAGATTTAGTGGTTCCTATCTTGCAATTTGTATTCTCGTTAAAATCTGGTAAGCTGGCTATTTCCATCAGCTTTACACAGTGCAAGTAAATCGGTCTGCTGCAGCTACATACAGGCAGCCGTACAGGATGACAAGTCAATACTTTCCATGACACTTCATTTGGCAAAACTCTGATCTCCTGTTCAGAACTTTTGTTTTCATAAGCAGAGAGCAGCTGCAAATGCATGATGATAAGATTCATTGCAGGCCACAGATGCACAGTAAGAGAAGAAGAGAAGGGAGATAAAAAAGGAAAAAAGAAAAAGTAAATACAATTCTTTGCCTGATAATCGTAAGAAGGAGCTTTGGCCACCACAATTTCCAGAAAGAAGAGGAAAAAAGGAAAAGAAAAGAGGAGGCTCTCTTGGCTAGATCCTCACTAAATGGAATCATGGGCACACCAATCAACAGATTCTTTTTTGTACGTTAGATTCTGACATCTGTCAGTGGCCGCAGTGATGTCAGAGGCGAGCTAGATATGTATCACTGCCAGCTGTATGAAAAACCAAAAACTAAGGCAGCAGTTTACAGGGGCATGCAAAAGGGGAGGGGGAAGCAGGGGCCTGGGCCTCTCCAAAAATTGGCAGGGGCACAGAACTCCTCCAGCCCCACAGCCCTGGCAGGGAGAATGAGCTTCTCTGGCTCTGGGACTGTCGTGGGGTCACAGAGCTCCTCCGGCCCCAGGGCTGTGGCAGGGCACAGAACGTGCCTCTCCAAAGGCGGTCAAATTTAAATTCCTGTGTGCACCCCTGTTCAGTTATTGGCAGGATGAAATAAATGAAAGCCACAACGATGGGACAGAGAATGGGGGAGGGGGAACGGACTATACTGGGAAATTATATTACTTTATTTGTAACATCTCTTAATAAATGGTTCTTTTCCTAGCCGTTCCTAGCCCTTTTCTGGTTAACCACTTGCTCCAGACATCTGTGAAGCACTTGTGTTAACCATTTTGTGACAGAGTTGCACTGAGAATTTTGGGGTTAAAAAGATTTTACTCCTTGCACAGATGTGCCAGGTGTTCATGCCCAAACACAACTGCCCCACGCACCATGCCAGTGGAACAGTGGCACTTAAAAGCCATGTTTCTGTGGCCCATAGAGGACTCCAGACGTCACAGTGGATATCAGCAGCAAAGACCTTATTTGATAAAGCAGGTAATTTAAAAGCCCTACAGAGAGCTGTTCTCTTCTCTCTCTTCACCCTCCCTCAGTAACAGCATCTTGGAGTTTTGTATAAATGGTGACTTGGCGAAGTCTCTGATTTGACTGATCTCAAATGATACCCTACACAATCAGAGGGCTTCAGTAACTCAGCCAGAGGTTCTGAGCCTATTACAAGAGTGGGTGGGTGAGGTTCTGTGGCCTACAACGTGCAGGAGGTCAGACAAGATCTGTGCTTCTCTAGCTATGGGGCGGGCATCCCCAGGGAGGCGCGGGAATGTGTCAAGGGAGGCCCGAGTTGTGCGCTTTTTTTCTTTTTGAGTGTGAAGAGCTGTAGCTGTCAGACCCAGCTGGCTGGGGCTTGTGCAGAAGGGCTGTGCACACCTTGGAAGTGGGGATAAAGGGAACAGCCAGAGCCCCGCCACCCAGGCTCTCCTTTCCCCCGCCCCCAATCCCTGACCTGGAGGTGGTGGGGCTCCAGCTGTCAGCCTCAGGGTAGCAGCAGCAGCGCAGAAATACGGGTGTCAATGGGACATTAAGTCTACTGTGAAAAGTGATGACAAATATCACTTTTCACATTGCCTTCTTCTGTGCTGCTGCTGGTGCGGCGCTGCCTTCAGAGCTGGGCGCCTGGCCAGCAGCCACTGCTCTCTGCTCTGCCTTCAGAGTTGGGGGGCAGTATATGTGTTTGTATAGGTGGGGGTGTGTAACTGACTACAGACACAAATAAGAAGGGCCTGATCAAATACATCTGAGAACCTCTGAACTAGATGATCATGATGATCCCTTCTGGCCTTAATGTATAAGAGTCTATGGATTCTAACCAGAGAATTTAGCGCTTGTGTTTAAAATACAAGCTCTGTTTTGTCAACAGTTAGTGGGAGAATTTTTATCGCTATCAGTGTTTCAGCTTGTATGCAACATTCTTACTCGTCTTACCGATGAGATTCTCAAAAAGCAAAGCGAAGTCACCTCTTACTATATAATCTCCCATGAGGACTGCCTCAGCTTCTTGCATCCAATGAGTATGGAGGACTGCTTTTATATACGGTATTCTCATTCCCTGTGGTGCATGGTAAATGAGGCAGTGCCAAGTCTATGATTCTTCTGTGCAGAAGGGTTTATTTTGTACAAGAAAATGTATCAAGTCAGACAAAACCAGAAAATGCCTTTAAAAGTCTTCCAAGCCATTATACCAATCCGGGCCCCATTGTGCAAGGCACTATCCAGAGACTCAAAGACTGTCCCTCTCGCACAGAGTCTGAAAAATAGACAGGCTTCGATTTCTATCAGTAAATGTTGGTAAACGTTGATTTCACGCAAACTGACCAAAAAAATATCCATCAGGAATCATTAAAATGGACAGCTGGGCAAAGTAAGAAAAATGTTGCCTGAGAACTGATTAGGATTTGATTTAAGGATATTTCCTTTGTGATGTTGACAATTTGTGTTTTAATGGCTATAAAGCTTTAATTTTTTGAATCTCGATATCTACTGGCATTAAGTAATTATTGTCTGACCCAGGGGTCGGCAACCTTTCAGACGTGGTGTGCCGAGTCTTCATTTATTCACTCTAATTCAAGGTTCCGCGTGCCGGTAATACATTTTAACGTTTTTAGAAGGTCTCTTTCCGTAAGTCTATAATATATAACGAAACTATTGTTGTATGTAAAGTAAATAAGGTTTTTAAAATGTTTAAGAAGCTTCATTTAAAATTAAATTAAAATGCAGAGCCCCCCAGACCAGTGGCCAGGACCTGGGCAGTGTGAGTGCACACGTGCCATAGGTTGCCTACCCCTGGTCTGACCCCTCCTTGATTTCCCATAACTGTGAAAATTTAAATAGATAAAATGGGAAAAAGTGCCAAAAGTAAACACCAATATTTCTGTTGAAATTATTAAAATAAAGAAAATCGAATTCTGTCAAGCCTGAAAGTAGAAAAGACAAATAAAGTGTGGGAAGGAAACACCAGTACAGAGTGTCCCGGATCCTCAGAGGTATTTAAGCGTCTAACTCCTGTTGAAATCAAAGGGCAGTTAGGTGCGAAAAGATCGGGGAGAATCGAGGCCAAAGAGACTTGTCCAAGGCCATACAGCAGATCAGTGGCAAAGCCCATAATAAAAATCAGATCTCGTGAGTCCTGTGAGGCCAGTGCCTTAGGGAAAATGAAACCTAGCAAATGCCTTTCCAGAGAAAACCCTGCTAAATAAAATGCTGCTGCTTCTCTTAAAGCCTCTGCTAGTTGCTTTCTCTTGTTGAGAACTCACAGTGAGGCTTTTAGGGTTGCAGAGACAGCCCAGACACCCAAGGAGGAACAACACCTTCCTATTAGTCCAGACCATTTAGATCCCTTATAAAACTGGGCTCCACACACAGTTCTTACTACCTCATCCCATTGCCAAAACACAAGATACAGTAACCAGACGAGAGGAAGAACCCATCCTACAGCTGGATGGTTGCTCTATCACAGAGATGAGATTCAGTACTTTATTACTGCTCGTTACGATGTGCTGACAACAAGATTGGAGCTGCACAAGATACTAAAAAAGTCCATGTCCCAAAGAGGTCACGATCTGAAAGACAGTTGCTGAGAAGGCAAAACACACTATGAGACTTGAGGCAGAGAGTTAATTTAAGATTTAATTACTATGGGCCTGATTCAGCCAAGCACGGAAGGGTGTTTTTAAATGTAAGCAGGTACTTAAGTACATGCTTATCTTTAAAACCATTGGCACTTATGTGCTTTGTTGAAGTAGTGCCCATGGCCCAGATCCTCAAAGGTACTGATTTCAATGGGACTTAGACCCTAAACACCTTTGAGGATCCGTACCTATGTCCTTAACGTGCTTCGTACCCAGTGTGACATTAGGGTGGCGAGGGAGTTTGACATGAGGTAGTGCAGAGTTAGTGACAGCACGGATGGGACCTTCCTCTTCCCTGCGGATGGTTCTTTCCCCCCCAGAATCACTTTTCTAAGCAGAGCAACATTTTAATATTTGCCCTGGGCAGGCCTAGCTCGAGACAGACCCTCCTGGGACACGAAGAATCCACACTCCCAGACTAGAAGAAATGAAAAGTAAAAACATTCCTGAGCATTGACTGCCTACTCACAATAACCTCATTATCACAGCTGTCAATCAACTGAGCAAGTCAGTCACTTTCATGAGGAATGACTGATAGGAGGTGCCCATCAGCAAAATGCATTAGTTGCCTGTGAGAATACAAGAAGTGATGGCAGCTTTAATATTGCAGCAGATTCTTCTAAAATGGGATGCTCTTCTGGGCTCCATCTCCTCATTGTAACATGCAAGAAGAGGCTAAGCGAGTCAAGTGGAGAGGTTTGCAATCAATCTGTGTCACACTCCAGGGGTTGTGGTGACCCTAAACTCTGCATGGGAATATCACTCTTAAGGAGGTAATTGTTTAACAACCAGATAAATGCACTGTCATCTGGATTTACGCGTCACAATGGTGATATCCTGTGACCAGTGGGAAAAATCCTAGGCCTTTCTATCTTGTAGATTTCCCAGTGCATAAATCTTGTATCCAGCGGCTAGTCCTATTTACAAGTGGCAATCCAAAAATCGAGTATTATTAATCACTCACTTTGTGTGCAGCCTCTCAATGCTGCATGCTGTTGGTGTATATCTGCAATAACTTCTGATCTCATGCTAGCTTTACACTCCTGTAAATCCATTGACTTCAGTGGAGTTACTGCTGATTTACATTGGCTTAACCAACAGGAGAATCTGACCCAGGATTTACTGACCTGAACATTTAAGAGATTTGGAAATCTAAGCTTCAGAAAAATTCTACAGTCATTTTCAAAGAATTGCTTGAAACATCTTTACAAATAAAATAGAGATTGTCACAAACCTTTAAAAAATCCTGAACATTCAGTACTTGAGTCAGAAATTGTAACAGATGGATTTGGATGGTTCTTTAAAAAAATATTAGCTATTAATAAGCATGGGAGTTTGCAATGAAAAATCTAATATATTTTTAGTCTATACTGGGATATTTAGCCACGTCTAAACTGAGGTTTTTGTCAAATTCTCCCCGGGATAAAAGGGAAATATATTCCAGTCATATTCACAGTATCCTTCTCAATACCCACTTGTACAATTAAAAACTCCCTACCACCTCTTATTTCAGTTTCAGGGTAAAAAACCATAAACATTAACATTAAGCCTGATGGCTACATGAAAACATTTGTCTGAAATACACTTATTTTGTCTGAAATACACTGATCCCTCTTGCTTTATGCCTCACCAAGTGTCCAGGATTTTGACTCATCTCCCCACTTTCATTCCTCCAATGAAAGTTTAAAAGAAACAAAAGCCGTGTGGCTGATCTCTGGGGAGCTGTCTGTCCAGCTAATGCTTTTGCAAAGGGCTGAAATAGATTGTTTAGGCATTCTGTAACCTTCATTAAAATATGCACCAGAGCCTCCTCTGGTGACTTCAGATTACAGATTCCACTCTGAAGCATTTTTCTCATTCACATTGTTGGGATGCTAAAGAGCTGCATTCAAGAGTGGTGCTCCACTGACACTGGTGACAGGAAGGAGGAGACAGATAGACCTCAACGTTTCTACCTCTGACCATTGAAGGCTTGAGCTGACTATGCCACGGTTTGGACCTGTGGTTCCAAGGAATCCAAACAGTTCAAGCCTGCTGCTTCGGCCCATCGTGCCATCTCTTGCATGTATTCTTAATGATTCCAGTGGAATGTTGTGGTAAGTGTAAACCCCGGTAACTCCTCAATAAATGTCATTTGATTACAGATGGGCCTGTTGTCTGTATTTAATTGGCACTGGGCAGGATTTTGTATATCTGCAGTTCATAGATTCCCTATAGTGTGCTAGTTTTTATGTATCATGCAGGTTTCTTATTCTAAGAAAAGCTTGTTCTTTTATCCATACATTGACACAGAATTTCCATCAATAAAAGTTGCAGGCAACAGCTGCAGGACCCTGCCAACACTGGATGTCAATTTTTAAAGCCCCACAGCACTCCCTGCATGATGAGGTTTTTTGGCTAAGCAGCATGATCTGGAAATCTTCATTTGTTGCTTTAAGGAGACAGTGTGGATTAGACCTGCAGAAGACACTGGCGTTGTCTAGACATGGATTTAAGGTGCGATAACCTGTGTTGGGCAGCTAACGTGGTTTGCCTTAACAGGGGCTAAGCTGGTTAACCAGCTGTTTTTCCCATGTAAAGTGGAGCCGGTCTGGCAGTGAACTCAGAACTAGGAAGCAGTCAGTCCTCAAGGTATCAGATCATAACCAGCAATGGGTAAAGATAGACATTCAGTACTACTCACTATTCATACCCTTAATAACTTTGTAGGAACAACCAATGAAGAAAAACTATTTTGTTTTTCACCACCAAGGTCATGGACTTGAAATTCTGGGAGACAGCAGGAGGTTTCTGCACTGCGTGCTTAATCCTCCAAGCCCACAACACTTGAGGCTGGAACTCTGGCTGGATCAACAGAGACACACAAAGCTAGGTTACAGTTTCATAGCGATTCATTGACGTTATTTACATTTTGACTCAGCGGGCACCAGCATTCAACGCTGCTGACAAAGGTGCTAATGTAGGGCCAAAAGGGGAGGGTGGTGGAGTCTGTGCTGTCATTCTGGACAAGGGCCAGGCCACTCAGTCTGTTGAGGGATGAAGCATTAAAGCACATGTGCTTAAATACCTTGCTGAAGCAGGGACCTGCTGAATAGAGATGGACTTACCTATACGTTCAAGTGTTTTGCTGAGTCGTGGCCTAAGAGTCTAGCTCCAGGGAGGGGAGAGTCATCAAATTCTGTGATATAAGGTGACTGTAAGTGCTGATGAAGTTGCAAATATTTTAGATGTGCAGGAGATAAGCACCTGCTGTAGGCTGGGTGTAAAAGCCCCCAGAGGAGCAGCCGTTACATCACCTAAGCTAAATGGAATGTAGGTCAAAATAAGACAGGTGATATCCAGAAGTAATGTTTGTCCAGGGTTGTGCCTGTGCACTTAACCTGGGATTATCTCGGTCTGCAAATACCACCAGAGAAGGCAAAGCTACATTTCTACCAGGCTCTCAACAGGACTTTGCACCTTTTCTTAATCACTCCACAACCCATGCCTAACTTCTCACCTAAGAAGCTCTTCTACAGAAACGGCTGACCAAACTCATGGAATTGCACTTGACAGAAGTTTTGCAAACTTTAGTCAGTAACTGCGAGCCTTCAGGGGAGCTGTTTGTCGTCCCTGAGGAAAATCTGGGGGAACAGGGCAGGGATGCTTTCCTGACAACTCACAGGTGCCAAATTTTATAATAATACTTTGCACTTTAAAAGGGCCATCCAAAGCACCATACAAACTTCACAACACTCTTCTGACTTTAGTGAGAATCGTTACTGCCATTTCTCTGCTGGTGAAACTGAGGCACAGAGCAGTTCAGTGACTTGTTCATACTCACACAAGAAGACTGTAGCAGAGCTTGGTCTAGAATCCAGATTTCTGGATGCCCAGTCCTGTATTTTAGCTTCCGAAAGCAACTTTTCCCCCTTTTCTTCCTATGGAGTTGGTGTTTGCTGTTTAGACTCATGTGACAGCTGCCATCTTGACTGACACCCTGAGATTTGACATACAGCTCCTAGCTACTGAACCTGCCTCACAGACCCATCTGCTCGGTGGACTGGACACTGATGGGGACGTGCAACATGGCCGGCAGCGGTGGGTAACACACTCACAGAGCATCTTTCACCCACATGTCTTTGATTAAGCCCTACGCCATAGTGGTTCTTGAACGATCACCCATATTGGCCAGGAAAGGATTTTCCCCACAATGCATTGGCAGGAAACCATGTGTGTTTCCTCTCCTCTCCTAATACCTTCTTAAGGAGCACTGAGCAGGGATCAGCTCTTTAGATAAGGTATCTGAGATGATTAATTTCCTGCTATTGAAAGGAGGGTGGATTTGATGGATCTCAGACTCTGGCACTCAGACCAAACGACTGACACATGGGCAGTGATCCGAAGCGACCGAGCACAGCAGTTATAGGGAGCATGGCCAATGGGGGGTGCGGCGGGAGGAAAACCCAGATCAATTGTCTTTCCTCCCCAATGACGTTAGCTTTTTATTATTAAATCATGGCTAACATCAAGGCCTAAACTCTTCTCAGAGCTTGAAGAATATACATTATGGAGCTTCTCAGCTGAAACCAATTTTCATCTCACTATATGTGGTTTCCTGGAAAAGCCACTGTTCTTTGGATTGCCAATGTGCACTGGAGCTAAAGCAAGCTGGTTGCCAGATATGTGAATCCCACTGAACAAACTGATAAGCTTCAGCATTTCCACCAGGGCCTGATCAAAAAGCCCTCTGAAGTCAAGGGGAGTCCTTCTTTTGACTTCAGTGGGCCTTGGATTAGGCCCTAAGGTCCAGCGCCTCAAAGATATTAGGCACCCAACTCATGTTGAATAGTATCGTCACTCCCTGAGTAGCCCCCTTGGGGCTTATCGTTCTCATGCTAACCACAGTTGCGGCCCCTATCTGGTGACCAGGGCTGGCCTTATGACTTGCAACCCTTTGAGCCTCCAGCGGGTGAGTGGAGTGAGATTCTGAATTTGGTCCTGCCCAGTGATAGGTGGGAGGGTGTTCCAGGGGGACGACCCCTTTTTATCGTTCTTCCACTAAACTCAAGGGATGATGGAATCGTTTCCCTGTTTTGATGGAGTTGCCCCCTGCAACCTCCTGGATGTAGCTAATCCTCCTGGCCAGAGATGACTTTTACCCTGTCAAGTATTTCTGAAGGGTATTTTGATGCATTTCTAAATGTACACAATAGCACTCAGGTACCACGAGGTGGGGGATGCCCTAGAAATATGTATAATAATTCCGCTAATAGCATTTGCATGCACAATTATCCATATCGCATGCACAAATGCAGAATGTGGGGTCTGCAAATATTGTGGGTACAGCTTAGGAGGAAGTTTTAAAAGTTGGTCCAGAAACTAATATCAAAGCTTGTGTAGCTTACTGGATTCATGAGGGTTCATTCACCAGGAGAGTCTCCATTCATTCCAGAGAGTAAACTTCCCTTGCTTTATTTCAGACGCAGGGGAGAATACAGCGAAGGCCTCGAGGCCTAACATTTAGGCCCCATTTCAAGCCAACTCCATTTATGCCACTGCCAGCTTTGCTGAACTCCCCTGCACATATGTCTGTCACCGTTCCCACACTTTAATTGCTTCTGTTTCACATGCGGGTGATCAAAGCTTAAGAGAAACCAGTTAAAAGGCTTTCCCAGATCACAGTAATACGGTAGGTGGTCCCTCCTAAAGCAACCGCACTTCCTACAATTAGACAAGAGGAAATTGAAGGAAATAATTTCAAAGTCTATATAAGGCAGCTGCTGTCGATTCTTCATGCTGACTGTGGGGTCATGCTCCCTTTCTGGATGCTTGGTACAAAACTTAGGCTAGACGAGGACACGGGCTACTAGCAAAGAAGGGAATACTTTACTGTCAGTCACTAATATCTGGAGTCCTGCTGTCACTCAGGGACAGATTGGGCCTATTACATACAGGCCCACTTTGGAGGCAGTGGGAGAAATACATTGCCTCAGCGGGCACTGTGAGGGGCTCATGGGTGGGCCAACCTCTTAGGCTTGTTCAGTAGATGCCCCCCTTCATGGCTGGGCCATGGTCCCACCTCCTACCCCCTTTCAGAGTGACATGCTCCAGGGCACTAGAAAGAAGCAGTTACTGTGCTCAGGAGAATGGAGATGGTAGAAATCAAGACTGATCAATCCCAGTGCAGGGGGTGTGAGTACCCTTCCCCATCTGCACCGGCACAAGGGACAGCTGCTATCTGCCCCTTATATTAAATTAATTTTCCTCTATATTATAGCAGTTTGGCTACAGCCACACAGGGACAGGGACAGGAGGAAGCAGACCAAGTGTCGCCCGGTCAGATAGCTTATAACTGTTTCCTTCTCTGCCTTCTTGATACCGGATAGATGGGCCTACAAACAGTGACAGACTAGCCAAGCATAGGGGTCCCCGAAGTTTTGTTCCAGTTGCCAGGATTTAACTCCCTTGTACTCTTCCCTCTGGTGAATTCCCTGCATCACACGTCCAGGGGCTCCTGAATAGCCTTGTGCAATGTGTGCAGTCTGTCCTGCCATCAGCTGGGCTGTCTCATGGTCCCCGGCCCCAAAGATCCTCTCTTGCTCACTGATCCCCCCAGTGTCTTTCTACCAAAACGCCTCTTTCTACCTCGTTGTCTGCTAGGAAGTGTTCTCTTCACACCATGGCCGCTATCCCCACTGCACCCAGCCATGATGCTCACTACACCTGCTCCAGGCCACACGTCTCAGTGTCCTTAGGTTGCAGCCTGGTCCTTCAGCCCTTGGCTTCAATGAGTACGGGATGCAGGACTAGGGTCCCTAATTAGGCCCTTCTTCTCCTGGACAGCACTGTGCACATAACTCAGCAGGCCAAATCCATCAGTGGAGTTACACTGGGGATGCATTTGGCCTGTTGCCTCCAAGCTCTGTAACCAAATATCGTGTTTGCTAGGATCCTCCTCCACAGCTAGGGGTGTCCACGTAGCATTAGTCATATCAACTCACAACGCACATTGTGCCTGAAGGGCAAATATAATTTGTACCCTAATAGTTAGCAGGAGAAGAGAAGAAGGCAGTGGGGTAGGAAGGCAGAGGGAACCTGAACGGCATGATTGTTCCTCTGCTACGATGGCAGCTTCTGATGCAAATACAGCGCAAACCTGGCTTGAAATGAGCGTCTCCTTTGTTCATCCTGAGACGTTCAGAACGCAAATGGGATGCATTTTGCCTCACTTAGGGTGAAATTCACCCTTGTGCAGGGGGTCAGGGCAAGACCTGAAAGCTTAAGAGGGACAGAAGGGATGCAGAGACAATAGGCCTTGTGCTGGCCTTCTGCACAGGAGTGAATTCCGCCATCAGGGCCTGATCCTGCCATTGCTGCAGTGTAGGTTAACACTCCCATTTACTTCAGTGGTGCAGGATCAAGCCCCAACAGCCAGATCCTCAGTTTTCACTCGGACTCTCCTCAGGCAAACTGCCACTGAAGTCAATGGGAGTTTAGATGAGGGATTTTAGATGATTTTAGACTGCTTGGGCATTTGGCCAGAAAGCAGGACACTGTAGATTTCAGAGCCTCCAAGTGGCCTCCACAGATCAGCCTAATGCCTGCATTTCTCCCTCAGCCACCAAAGCCACTGTAGTTTATGCAGGGAGTTACAAAACAGGCTTGCTTTGGCCCTGCTCTATATTTCTGCAATGGGCTGTCATGCTGGATGAGTCAGAGGAGAATCAGGCCACGGGGCTCTTCATTTATAGATATTACCGCCCTTTCTCCTTTAGGTTCCTCTTGGCCAGAGTCTGCCATTCCCAGCTGATGGGAACTCACTCCCCATGGAAAGTGAACTGCGCGATGCTCCGATTACAAATTTCACCTCAGCAGCTTCACATCAGTGTCAGGTCTGAAAGAGTCTGTTTAATCGGCTGGTAACCTGACACTTTCTCATGTAAAGATCTGGGGTCTGCTCCTGCTGATCTCGGTGCTTCCACAGGAACAGAGTGGGCCCCCGTGTTCTGATGGACTGTGAAATCACTGAGGATGTGGCAACTAATTAAAAAACAGGATGGCTGTTATTTCTAGCGGAGTTCAACATCATGCAGAGCCTCTGGAACGGTACCGGTGTTGCAAGTTGACCCCAGCTCAAAATAAGGGCTGATCCTACAATCCTTGACTTACTCAAACTCCTATTGTGTTTAATAGGAGTTTTGGCTGATTAAGGACAGAGGGTTAAATTCCTAAATTTTTTTTTTTTTTTTTTAAAAAGAACCTCACAAAATATGAACCAAACGGGCCCAGGGTGAAATTCACCCCTATGCAAAGCCTTGGCATAAGGCCTGTGGACCACTGATGTTTCGAGGATTTCTGTGGCACACAAGTGGGTGGCCCCCTGCATGGGGCTGATCAGCTCCCTCCTCTAGGAACTCACTTATGCGTTGTAGCAGCTAGATGCTTGGTACCACGCCTGCCGCTAAGATCAAACACCACAGGTCAGCATCTTGTTGAACAAATCCAAAGCCCAGCCCTGCCCTGTCATTTGTACACAGCTGATCAAAAATTAAATAAAACAAACAAACAACTTTGAACGACCTCTCCTAGAAATGCTGACAGTGACCAGACAGGACCAGCCTTGGGATTTCAAGTGCATGCCTTTTGTTGTCGTATATTGAGGCAGAAAGCAGCCTTCATCTTGAGATTAATGAGTATTAATGGCTGACACATAGTATAAACTGATTATGTCAATTTCAGTGATTGAAATAATAATAATACCTGGCTCTTTTTTCATTAGTACATTTCAAAGCACTTTACAGTATCATTATGAAAGAAGAAAAGGTTTCTTTTAACAAATTGTTAGGGTCACACTCTGCCCTCTTACTCATACTGGTTAGTGTCTAACTCTGCGAATAATCCCACTGTAATCGGTGAAGCTACGGTAAGTGGCTGAATCTTTCCTCCTGAATCTGATTGCCCTTAAAGTCAGGGGGAGTTGGAAACTGGGGATTTTTTTTAAACAGGCCAACAATTTAACATGATCCCCAAAGGGACTGGATATATGTAAGGATATCATGTATATCCAGAGCATAGGTGCTGGGGGTGCTACCGCACACTCTGGCTGGAAGTGGTTTCCATCATATACAGGGTTTATAGTTTGGTTTAATGGCTCTCAGCACCCCCACTATATAAACTGTTCCAGCACCCCGATTCAGAGCTGTTATAGTTAGTTACAACAACCATTTCGGATGGAACATTAAACTGCTTGCTTCAGGGTTTAAACCAATCTCTGTTAGACAGCAGGATGAGACCCATGAGACGGGTGGACATTATCCCACGGCTACCTATTGTTGGGTTCTTATAACTTCCTCTGAAGCGTCTGGCTACTCTCAGAGACAGGCTATTGGACTAGAGGATCTCGGGTCTGATCTAGTCTGGCAATTCATATTGTCCTATTACAGAGACAGGGCCCAATTCCCCCACCCTTATTCACACTGAACAGTAGATTACTCTGAGAGTCGTCCTTTTTATTTCAACAGAGATACTTGTGGAGTGAGGTACCACTCAACATGAGCAAAGGAGACAGACTCAGGCCCTTAGGCAGCAGCCTGGAGTCTGGATCCAGATTTGCACATGAACTAGTCCAAAGTTTTGGAGCCCCAGATCCAGGGCTTTGGTTTCTGATTTCTGTTATCTAAGGGCCAAATTCTGATCTCTTTATTCATTAGACTTTTCCTTGCAGGTAGTTCTATGGGGCTGCTTTGGTGATAACAAAGATATCACACTCAGAAAGGATTCTGGCTTCAGGTGAGGAACAGCAGCAGCAGCTGTTAGAATGCTGAACCACAGAATCCTCATCTCCCACAAATGTCCCGGCTAATGAACAGCTAGGAAAGGCAGAATCAGAAAAGCAGAATTCTCTCTAAGTACAGTGTTTCTCTGGGCTCTCCCTGAGGTGTCAGTAGCAGCTTGCTATGGAGCTAACATTTCTTTGACAACCTCAACCATGTGAATAAGTAATATTTCAGTGTTCAAAACCAACAAGAGAACCATATATCAGCAAAGCCAGAGATGCAGAACAAGTAACTCTGAGTAACAAAAACAGCTCCTGAAAAACCTCCTGAAAGGTTTTTAGTCTGAAACAATCAGTGACCTGATTAGATGGCACTCTCGCTGGAGAATAGGAGGAAGAAAAGAAGAAAGGAAGAAAGAAAGCAGGGTAGGAAGAGAAAGGCGTAAATATTCAGCAGACTGGTCCAAGCTGGAGCTGACCAAGGGGGGATGCTTTATTTCACAAGCATGAGCATGTTCACTGAGGCATGAAGTTAACAACGGAAAGACAGAGGTGCCGAGTGCCTTGTGCACATTCTTCTCGGAGAGCCCTTTTAAATATTAAAGGGAAGGAGGAAAATACAAATGAAATGCTAAAGCAGCCTACCAGTTAGTACATGCTTGAAACAAACAAGCCAGCACCCCCACCTTCCTTTTTGCTAAAGAGGCATCATGTTATTCCCTAAACAGACTGGCAGGAAGCTGAGATTTGGGACAATTGTGCCAGGATGGAAGAGGGAGGCAGTTTATTCTTCTGAGGGTTTTCCAGAGCTATTCACTATTGATCACTGCAGGGGGACAATTCATCAGTGACCAACATCTATCAGCTATAAATAACACAGTTTACATCTACAGCAGAGGTCGGCAGACTTTCAGCAGTGCTGTGCCGAGTCTTCATGTAGACACTCTAATTTAAGGCTTCGTGTGCCGGTAATACATTTGAACGTTTTTAGAAGGTCTCTCTATAAGTCTATAATATATAACCAAACTACTGTTATATGTAAAGTAAACAAGGTTTTCAAAATATTTCAGAAGCTTTATTTAAAATTGAATTAAAATGCAGCTCTTATTAGTTTAGTGTGATCCTTGCCCTTGCTTTTCCTTGCTGAGTTTTCCAGTGTCTGGTGGCACCTGTTTAGATACTTTAAGCTGCACACAGGCTTCTGAGTTATAAGTTGATAACTGGCTGGCAGGAGGTCAGCGGCTGGAACCCCAGATCGGCAGCTGAGGTGAGTGGAGCTGGCGGCTGGTAGGGCTGAGCAGGTCCGGAAGCCTGGACCCTGTCTGGCAGGGGGCCTGCGCTGGAACTCCAACTGGAAGCAAGGGGAGTGGGGCTGCGGGGACCCCGGCTGGCAAGGGGCCATCAGCCAGAACCCCAGAGCAGCGGTGGGCTGACCACCACCGCTCTGGGGTTTCCACCGCCGGCTCCTGCCAGTTGGGGTCTCAGCCCGCTGCCAGCCTGGGGTTCCTTCCCCCAGGCCAGCAGCGGGTGCTGAGTGGGACCGGCGGCAGGACCCCGGCTGGCAGGAGCCGGTGGTGGAAACCCCAGAGCTGTGGTGGGCTGAGCAGCTCAGGCCGCCCCTGCTCTGGTGTTTTGGCTGCTGGCTCCTTGCCAGCTGCGGTCTCAGCCCGCTACCAGCTGGGGTTCCTTCCCCCAGGCCAGCAGCGGGTGCTGAGTGGGACCGGGCGGGACTCCGGCTGGTAAGGGGCCAGCAGCGGGAACCCCAGAGCGGCGGCAGCCATGAAAAATCGGCACGCGTGCCGTAGGTTGCCGACCCCTGATCTACAGATTACTTGGGTTAAACTTTATGTACCCCCACAATAGGAAATGGATCATGGCCACTGAGCTGTTCTGCAGCCTTCCAGGCTGCTCCTTGGATTGAGAATTGTAATTGACTTGAGGTGTGAGCATGCTAGACTTGATGGAGGACATAAGGCAAGTTGGGCTGTTAGAGAAGTTGCCCCCAGGGAATGACAACAAGTGGAAGATGATAAACATGCAATAGGTTTGTGCTCGAGTGTGTGTGCTAGTTGCCGGCTGTCAGCCCGTCTCATGGGAGTTGTCCTCTGCCAGTTGACATTCAGATGAGAGTCCTGTGGATGCTGGTGCCAAGCAACTCGGCAGGATGGCTCAAAAGAACAATTTTAACTTGGGTGTTAAGAAAAAAAGGAAACCCTGCCTAAGTGCCCATCCTAAAAGCCACTGACATCAATGGACAGAGTCCCAGGGACTTCGGTGGTTTTGGATCAGGCCCTAACAGCATGAGAATAAGTGGGCAGTGGAAGTTTGCCTGTTGGAGTAGCTATGGGAAATGCAGAGGGATTCAAATGGACGCGAGATAAGGCTATGAAGAGCAGAGCACAGAACTCTTTCTCCTTGATGAGAGCTTGGATCAGAAGGCCCAGATGGTCTCATCTCATACAATCGTCTGTGTGTGTCATTCAACGAATTCCCCTGAACTAGGGACCGGGGCGGCTCCAGGCCCCAGCACACCAAGCGCGTGCTTGGGGCGGCATGCTGCGGGGGGCGCTTTGGCGGTTGCCGGGAGGGCGGCAGGCGGCTCCAGTGGACCTCCCGCAGGCACGTCTGCAGGAGGTCCACCGGAGCCGCGGAACCGGCGACCGGCACAGCGCCCCCCGCGGCGTGCCGCCGTGCTTGGGGCAGCGAAATGGTTAGAGCCACCCCTGCTAGGGACACAGTGCTCAGCTCACTACTTACGGGAACAAATTAAAACAGCTGTTATTAGGCAAAGGTGTTCTGCGCTCTGTTTAAAATAGAAAGGGCCCAGTCCTCAGCTGCTATACACAGGCCCAGCACAACTGCCTTCACTGGAGCTGTACAGACTTACATCAGCCAAACACCGGGCCCAAAACGGCATCAACAGTGGACATGAGTGTGGTCAATTTGTGTCCTTGTCACCTCTTGACTGGAAAGATGATAGAGTGTTGGGTACTGGGAATACACAACTCTGCAAAGGGGCCATCCGCAGAAGGCATCACTAATCAATGGGTCTCATTTCCTTGTGCTCTAGCAGTTATTCAGGGACTATAGATCCCAGCAGGCACTACAGATCCATTAGACCAGTAACAAAAAAAGCAAGAGTCTGAGCCAGCAATATCTCTATCCCCTTCTATAACCTTCTACTAGAATCAGAGGTTTATTCTTCTCTGGACTCATGTGCATAAGTCCCTTTAATACAAATAGGAAAGATGCCCTACCCCTCTCTCCTCCTTCCCCTGCCCAAAAGGCATTTTAAGACCTACAGATCAAAGTGCCAGGCTGCACCAATATACCAAGTCGCAACTTCATTCTCTTCTAATGCAATGTTGGATACAGCCTAATGGCCAGATTCTGACTCCCTTAATCACACTCAATAGTCTTTCACCGGGCGAGTAACTCCATTTATTCCAACACATCTAGTTGCAGAATAAAGTACGATTCACCATGCGTAAGGGTGGCATTAAATGGCCCCCACACATCAGAGAATCCAAAGTAAATAGACTTGTCTTTCAGAGAGCTGAATGAGCATAATCCCATATGAAACCCGAGCAACACTCTCTTTCTGCCTTGTGGCACAGCTGCCCCGATAAGTAGGTAGTTTGGGGCAACTGAACTGTAAAAGAACCACAGCACATACAACACAAATCACCGACTGATAATGCTAATGCATTCAGTGCTCAAATGGAGTGCGATTAACTCGCCGATGGAAGCTAGTGGGCACAGATCGTTACTATGTCTTTGCTTCAAATACCCAGTTTAACATCAATACATGCCAGATACAAGTATATTACTTTACAGAATATGCCATGCGTGCTCCATGTGTCTCATGCATGCATCGTTTAAAATTTGCACTAATTACAACTAATAGTTTGTATTATCGCAGCAGCTGGAGATCCCAACAGAACTCAGGTCCCCATTTTGCTAGGCACTGTAAAGACCTATAGTAAGAGACAGTCCGTAGATCAGAAAATCTCTATAGACAGGACAGACAAATGGTGGGAGAAAGGATGTGTTATACTTACTGTACAGACAGAGGCATAGAGATTAGATGCCTTGCTTGTGATCACAGAGGAAAGCTGTGGCAGAGCCAGGAATTAAACCCAGATCTCCTGAATCTTAGCCCAGTTCCTAAGCTATGCTAGCACCCTTCCACTCTGTTCTGTGAGCAGGGGCGGCTCCAGGCACCAGCACGCCAAGCCGGGGAGGCTCCAGGCACCAGGGGCAGCAAGCCACAGGGGGCGCTCTGCCGGTCTCTGCGAGGGCGGCAGCCAGGTTGCCTTTGGTGGCATGCCTGCGGAGGGGCTGCTGGTCCCGCAGCTTCGGCGGACCTCCCGCAGGCGTGCCGACTAATCCGCGGGACCAGGGACCTCCCGCAGTCAAGCCGCTGCAGGCAGCCTGCCTGCCGTGCTTGGGGCGGCAAAATACCTAGAGCCGCCCCTGTCTGTGAGTGCTATACATCGCTTACCGGTACATTAAAACAATCACTTTTTACTCTATGAAAAGGGTTAGAAAAGCAAAGAATGCAGAAAATCATTGAAGTTTTGAGAGATCGCTGTGTATATCCTGTTTCCTCATTATTTTACGGTCAGAAAACATGAACACTTTTGTTATAAAATAAACACCCCCCCTAAATCAGTATCCCAGATTCATAACACACTTCTTTATTATGCCTTCCATATTTGGCACACATGCAATGGAAATGTCTCATTGGCTGTCTCAATGCTAAGCCACCCTGTTGCTTCAGAAGTACAAGGAGCAGATTCACAAGCAACTCACAAAGGGAGTTCAAAACTTCATGGAGATTGTTCAGGTCCCAATCATGCTTATGCTGAAACGCTTTGATGGAGGTGGCACTGAATCTACAATGCGACTAGCTCAATTCCCTTTGAAAGGGAAAGGTTGACAAAATGTGTTGGGCGTGTGTGTGGGGGGGGAGAGAACAGAGAGAAAGAGAGACAGAGCTGCGCTTTTTGTTGTAGAAAGGTTTTTGTAAGATTCATCCATTTCAGTCTGGGCGGTTCTGCAAAGCGCACACACACAGATAAACACTGAAAACCATGCTTCTCGTGTTTAAAACATCACACACAGCACTGATTTAAAGTAGACCTGATCTACAATTTATACAACACAACACAACAGAGTTTCTGGGGAAGAAAATATGCCCCATCTTAACTTAAACCTTAAAAGTTGCACTTACCTCGTAAAGAATGCACAGGGTTCTTTAATGAACTGCGAGTTCCCTGAAAGGTGTCGTCCTTCTTATTAGCAGATAAGTTTTCTTTCTTGGCTAAGAACAAATAGGGTCTGAAACCTGACCTGGGACATGCTCTGTGTCTATCTGTGCTGATGAGGGCTCTCAACTGTGCATTGTTGCCAAGAAACCAAGGTAGAATCTAAGTGTTCAGATTCTTTCCTGGTCAAGGCATTCTTAATCAAATGCCCTTTTGAACAGGACGACAGGATGAGTTCTAAACCTCAGAAGAGGTATCACATGGAGAGTTATCAACTGGGTAACTTTCTTTGATTCAAGTAAAGCAAACTCGTGCATTGCTTTTGCCAATCTGAAGCATTTATGCAGCGCTTTTTCTCTGGAATTATATCATGGTCTCCACTTTCTGTTCTTCAGTGTTTACAAATGAAACAAGTGGATTTTATCCATGTACCCTCTATCCATCACTGCTTAGAGATAGATCACAAAGGTGGTGGTATCAGGGTCTGAATGCACATTAAGTTTCATGGCTCAGGTCTGAGACAGAATCAGGTCTAGGCTAAGAATCAACGGTGCCAACATTTCATGAGCTGTTCTTATTTGTTGCGTCAGAGTTTCTGAAGGTTGGTGCATTTCCAGCACTGGAAAGAGAAATCATCTGTTTTGCCATAAGGTAGTTAACATTCAGCCAACAGCCTGTAGCAGTGTAAGCTCCCCACTGGTGCACATGCCATTAGGCAAATGAGGCACACAGTTCAGACCTAGCTAATCCAGGGGCTCAACAGAAACACATTTTTCATGCAGCTGACTTGTATTTCACTGATCTTCCAGGGCGCTGATGGGGAAAGTTGCTTCAAAATACTTCAACAACAGTGGATGCTTGGCTTTTATCCGTGCTGCAGAGAGTTTCGTTTATATGCATATCAGCAAATAATATTCCATAGTGAAGCCTTTACTTATAGTTTCAATTAGCTATGTACATCAGTGTCAGCTGAAACTCACCCTTACTGCCCAGATGATGTGGATGGAGGAGGCTTGAACACCTGAATCTTGTTTATGCTAGGAAAAGTAGGATCTATAATTCACCAGGTGTGCAGCTTACCCCATAATAGCAATGGTGGGGACACAAGGGTTAAAGGGTAGAGAGGGCTCACTCATTTTTACCACCTTATTATTTAGATCTGCTCCGAACAGGTTATGACATGATGGTAAAAATATCCAAGCCTACACTACAGCCTCCGATGTTGCTACTGCTGGTAGAGCTACCACAATGGTGAATTACGGGTCTTAATTTTGCCAGTGAAGGTGTTGCCCAGGAACTGGATGGAGGCAGGTCATCAAACACATTTCACAGATTAACAAATTTATTTGGGCATAACCTTTCATGGGCTAAAACCCACTTCATCAGATGCTTGCCTTCAGAGTGGTAAATTCTCAGAATGGAGAGGGGTAACTAGTGATGTTCCCCAGGGGTCAGTCCTAGGATCAATCCTATTCAACTTATTCATAAATGATCTGGAGAAAGGGGTAAACAGTGAGGTGGCAAAGTTTGCAGATGATACTAAACTACTCAAGATAGTTAAGACCAAATCAGACTGTGAAGAACTTCAAAAAGATCTCACAAAACTAAGTGATTGGGCAACAAAATGGCAAATGAAATTTAATGTGGATAAATGTAAAGTAATGCACACTGGAAAAAATAACCCCATCTATACATATAATATGATGGGGGCTAATTTAGCTACAACAAATCAGGAAAAAGATCTTGGAGTCATCATGGATAGTTCTCTGAAGATGTCCACGCAGTGTGCAGAGGCAGTCAAAAAAGCAAACAGGGTGTTAGGAATCATTAAAAAGGGGATAGAGAATAAGAAGGAGAATATCTTATTGACCTTTTATAAATCGATGGTATGCCCACATCTTGAATACTGCGTACAGATGTGGTCTCCTCATCTCAAAAAAGATATACTGGCACTAGAAAAGGTTCAGAGAAGGGCAACTAAAATGATTAGGGGTTTGAAACGGGTGCCATATGAGGAGAGATTAAAGAGGCTAGGACTTTTCAGCTTGGAAAAGAGGAGACTAAGGGGGGATATGATAGAGGTATATAAAATCATGAGTGATGTGAAGTAGATAAGGAAAATTTATTTACTTATTCCCATAATACAAGAACTAGGGGTCACCAAATGAAATTAATGGGCAGCAGGTTTAAAACAAATAAAAGGAAGTTCTTCTTCACACAGTGCACAGTCAACTTGTGGAACTCCTTACCTGAGGAGGTTGTGAAAGCTAGGACTATAACAGCGTTTAAAAGAGAACTGGATAAATTCATGGAGGTTAAGTCCATTAATGGCTATTAGCCAGGATGGGTAAGGAATGGTGTCCCTAAACTCTGTTTGTCAGAGGGTGGAGATGGATGGCAGGAGAGAGATCACTTGATCATTACCTGTTAGGTTCACTCCCTCTGGGGCACCTGGCATTGGCCACTGTCGGTAGACAAGATACTGGGCTAGATGGACCTTTGGTCTGACTCAGTATGGCCGTTCTCATGGTAGCTGTGTCAGTCTGTATCACCAAAAAGAATGAGGAGTACTTGTGGCACCTTAGAGACTAACAAATTTATTTGGGCATAAGCTTTTGTGGGCTAAAACTCACAGCCCATGAAAGCTTGTACCTAAATAAATTAGTTAGTCTCTAAGGTGCCACAAGTACTCCTCGTTCTTTTTGCTGATACAGACTAACAGGGCTACCACTCTGAAACATTTCACAGATCAGTGTTTTCATGGCAGATATTCATCTGATTCTCTCGTTAGTGCTAGAGTGATCTGTACGAAGCAGGATACACCTGCAGATATTTTAAAATGAATTCCTGGAGTAAGGCCTAAATACCAAAGAGTATGAACATGTTTTTTCTCTCCATGTCATTCAAAGGAAGCACAAAATCAAGGATCTAAACACTTTTTCCCAGCAGGGACTCAATTCCTGAGTTTTTAATAAAAGTATTATTCATTTAATACTTGAGTTCGGAAAAAAAATGATGCGTTCCCTTAAAAAGTGATATAGAAGGCCATCTGTTCCAGGAAACGCAGGGCATAAGGGTGTGATCCCTCCTGTTTTATAGTGCTGATTTTTACAATATCATACGCTTCCTGTAGAATCTTTACAGAAACAAGGGAGTACTCCACTTTTCTCGGCCTGTTTTGAGTACTGTTCACTGAATACTATGTAATTTATTGCATTTACAGTGAGGTTGAGCCCTTGGGTGATTGAAGTTTAATCAGCCTCATAACTTACACCAAAATACATTAAGCGCACGAATACCTCTCAAAACCAACTTCATTCATTCTTTTTCCGTCCCTTACCCTCCATCATCAAGGAAGTCCCGATCCTGCAAACACTTACACATGTGCTCAACTTTACTCCCATGAGTAGTTCCATTGACTTTAGTGGGACTACTTATGATCAGGAATCCTAAGTTTTCCATGATAACGCCCCCAAAATTCTCTGATAAACCCTCCCATAAAAATCCGTGTTTTTCTGTGATTAAAATGAAACACCGAACTTCAGTTTCCCTAACCAGAATATATATAGGTATCAGTTGAACACAATGTTTTACTGATATACAGTAGAACCCTCATAGAATCATAGAATATCAGGGTTGGAAGGGACCTCAGGAGGTCATCTAGTCCAATCCCCTGCTCAAAGCAGGACCAAACCCAACTAAATCATCCTAGCCAGGGCTTTGTCAAGCCTGACCTTAAAAACCTCTAAGGAAGGAGATTCCACCACCTCCCTAGATAACCCATTCCAGTGCTTTACCACCCTCCTAGTGAAAATGTTTTTCCTAACATCCAACCTAAACCTCCCTCACTGCAACGTGAGACCATTACTCCTTGTTCTGTCATCTGGTCTGTTTATCCGAGCCTCTATTATCTGGCTCTCCGTATTAACAGAATCATCAGCCACCTGGAGCTGACGGTGGCAGGGCATGGGCTGTCAGCCCCCGGAGCAGCTGGGGTTCGAGTTGTCAGCCCTAGGTCCTCTCCTACAGGAGGTCTCTCTGGTTATTCATTCCTTTTCCCTTGCACAGGAGTTCTATCATCGGAGGACTCACTCTCTGGTGGGGCAGGTGGAATGAATGACTTTTGCCAACACTGTTGTTCATGCCACCTGAGTTCATGTTACTGGTGGGAAGATAATCATACCGTCTTACGGCTGGCACTTCCTCAATCAAGTCGAAGAGTGCCATCTTCAAGAGCCAAGTCTCCCTCCGCCATCCTGGTGACCTGCTCTGTTCTAAATTTCTCACAGCGGCCTGCCAAAACGTGATCGCGTAGTAGGGAAATTGCGTGTTAAGTGAGTCAAGAGTAGAGCTGGCCGAGAAACAGAATTTCTGTCCTGTGAAAACACTTGAGATTTCTGGAATTTTTTTCATTCCAAATGGGAACGCACAGCCAAAACGTGGACATTTTTCACCAAACTGAAATCCTGCAGTATTTCATTTGAGAAACATTGAACCAGTCCCGGGAACGTTTTGGTGTTTCCAAAATGAAATATGTCCCCTGGACTTCTAGGCAGGTTGTGGGGGAACCAGAGAGGCTGACAGCTTGGGTAAAGCCTGGGAGCCTGGTAGCTCACCAGATGGGCTTCCATCAAAAGTTTCAATCAAGTGGAGATGTTCTCCCAGAACATTTCAATTTAGTTGAATCAGCCTTTTCTGGAGGAAAACTGTTCCACTGGAAAAATTTTGATCAGTCCTTAAAAAGTCCTGTCCAACTTCCTTAGCATCTATTGTCCCTTCCAAATTCTGCAATTTTCTTATTATTTAAAATTTATTTTGTGGTAATGCCTAAAGGCCACAACCAGTTCAAGTCCCTGTCGTGCTAGGCCCTGTACAACACATAACAAATGACAGTACCTGTCCCAAAAAGAGCTTGTAGTACAGTTGTGGTTACGGCATTGACTGCCTTGTGTGTCTCAGGAGATAGAGTCAACTCCCAGCTCTGTCACAGACTTCCTGTGGGACCTTGGGCAAATCACCGAATCCCTCTGTGCCTCAGTTCATCATCTGTAAAATGGGGACTGTAGCGGGGTGGTCACCCGCTCCTGGCCTGAAAGGGTTAAAAGCCAGCCCTTGGAGAGGGCCGAGGCGGAGAGAGAAAACCCTAGGCTGATTGGGGAAACAGTGCAGCTGGGCCACGCCCCAACCAGGCTGCAGCTGGCCCTATAAAGGGGCTGCTAGGCTGAAGCTCAGCCAGTCTCCTCTAGCTGTAGAGGGAGACAGGCCTGGCTGCAGGGAGCTAGAGAAGGTACCTGGAGTGGTGCAGGGCTGGGGGAAGGCGAAGGGAGCTGGAGAGCTCCGGCCTGGAAACCCCTCAGGCTGCGGCCTAGTAGAAGGCCAAACAGGTCCTGGGGTTGCTGGGGACAGCCCAAGGCTAGGCAGAGGCAGCAGGTCCAAACCCAACCTTGCCTGTGATGAGTGGCTTATACTGCAGTCTGCCCCAGGGAGCGGGGGCTAGTTGGTGACCGTCAGTAGCCTATGAATGAGGTGAAGTGGGGATAAGGGGTGGGGGTTCCCTGGAGAGGGGAGACCCTGAGAGTGAGGGGTTACTGCCAGGGGGCAGCACCCCACATAATGGGGCACCAAGTCCAGGGAAGGACACGGGGGCCAGTGGCAGTGGGACACTGGCCTGCAGAGGGTGCTCCAGAGGCTGGAAAAGAGCTAATTCCCCGAGAGACCAGCAGGAGGTGCCACAGGGGTGATTCCCGCACCATTACAGGGACCATAATTCTTCCTTAATCTATATAGATTGTAAACTCTTGGAGACAGGGAGTGCTCTGACTATGCTGTTGTATGGTGAGGGCACAATGGGACCCCGATCTCAGCTGGGGATTCTAGGTGGTACTCCAATATAAGTAAATATTACAGCTGCAATAACTCAGTAATCTGGAAGCTTGCTACAGAGGCAGGATCAGACTCTGAGATTATACTTTTATAAACTGAGCTTGATTGAAAATGTAACTCTCAAAGTCATAATTTTCATGAATCTTTCAGAAGCTCTGAAAAGGTAAACTAGCTCCTCATCTCCTCTTTTTAAAAAAAAAACACCCTGAATCTTTGGAATAGCATCAACATGCAGCAATCTTTTAGCGTTGCACAGGGAAATTTGCCTAACAAAACAGTATGGTTTTATCAAGCCATTTCCTTCTGTTTCCTTGCTGGCAGATAATGGCAGCTACAACCACCTCTTAGCTGTGACATTTCTAACCTAAAAAAAGAATAACTGTAGTTGGCTGTAACATTTCCATATGATGTGCCGGTACGATTTGAAATGTTATGGCTTTTTCACATGTTTCCCTAAATAATACCTAACTCTTACAAAGCTCTTTTCTCTGTCACTCTCAAAGTGCTTTACAAAGGAGGGCAGTATCATTATCCCCATTTTACAGATGGGAAAACTGAGGCACCGGAAGGTGAAGTGACTTCCCCAAGGTTGCCCAGCAGCAGAGCTGGGAATAGAACTCAGGTCTCCAGCATCCCCAACTAGAGTGCTATCCTTGACCACCTAAATAGCTAGCAGAGAAGCCTCATCATTGGTTATTCATCACCATCCTGCATGTGCCTGTAGAATGAGAGGAGAGAGGGGATTCTAAACATTTTACTAATTATTGTGCACATGTTATATTACTCAAAAAGCTGTTTGCTCAAGAGCTGCCCATCCTCCAGCCTATCTCAGGACCTCCATCCTTTCCATTAAGCAGAGGTGCTACCACATTAAAAAAGAAAGAAAAGGCTGGAGGGTTCCTGGTGTACAAATGTGAGTGCTGCAACTGTGCAGAGCTGGACCTCAACAGGGATAGTAAAGAGACCATAATAAGGGTCTGACATACAGGAGTGTTGGAATGAAACAGATTCGCCTCCCCCAGTCGCAAGACCGGAGTCTAGGTTCCAAAGCAAAATATCCCATCACTTGACAGGGGCAGTATCCCCTGACTCCAGGGGTTAATGTTACAAAGTGGTACCGTCTAGGCCTTAGATGTTTTGGGGACTACACAGGTGCCAGACCTTATGATTTGTTGCAACCTAAACTATTTGTGAGACAGGATCAGTTTCAACACATTTCCTAATTCACACATTTTTGAATAAAATGCTTTGAACTTGTCAGAACATCCCTTTTTGACACTTTCAAACCAATGTTTTGTTTTTCAATTCAAAACAAGTTTTTGTTTTGGAAATTTTAGTTAAATGTACACTTTAGGAAGTTAAAAAATAAAGTTTGAAATTGCAACAAACATACATTTTACAATGACCAAAACAAAATATTTTGATCTAATTTTTTTTTCTTTAGATGATCAGTTGGAGAAAATTTTCAAGATTTTGAATTTTCATGCCGGTTCAGGACAGGACAAAATTTTGAATTCTCACAAACTTTTGTAGGAAGGGAAAACCATTTCCCACCCAACTCTGCTTCCAGCTACCTTCACTTGGAGTGTTTCTGCAGAAAGTCACACTCGCCGCACCCAGAAAGGAGAGATGTATGAGGATTTCTTGGGGATCCAAATGGGAATCTTAAAGCAAACTTGGTGGTGGTGGTGGTTCTCTTTCAGTGATTACAAACAGAACTGCAGGAGTCAGTTTGCAAATTCTCATACATGCCCCAGCACTAGCAGCGCAAAGGGGCCTTACAATGGATGAAAATGTCGTTTGCTTTTATGTGGCAGTGTATAAGAGGGATAGTATAAATGAGAATGAAACCCTGCAGGGTTTGCAGAGTTAGCCTAACTGGGCTAGCGAGGTCTTGAATTTGCATAATTGGTGTCTGAGGTAGCGTTGCCAACTCTGTGATTTTACTGAGTCTTATTTTGTGTTTTTTTTTAAAGCTCCAGCTCTTGGAAGCTTGTGATTAAATGAGAAACTCACTTTAAACAAACAAATTAGACAAACAAAGCTAAGTTTCTAGTCTTCATGGTTGCAGACAAGAGCTTGAAACTGTTCATTGTACAGGCTCAAAAAGCAGAGGTAATTAAGAAGAACCTAACGTATTTATTTATTTATTGTAATCTCTCACGGTTTTTGAAGCCAATCTCATGATTTTGGGGGGCAAGACTCTTGCTTTTTGAATGCTTGAGGTTGCAATATTACTGATGGACCTTAGTGTATGTTTTTTCATCCCTGCACAATTCCCTAATGCTATTTCTACATATTCTTGTTTGTACATAGTATTATATAGGCACGCATTGCTTTGATACGATTTCAGTAACAACAACAAAAACTAGTGAGTTCGCTATGTACTACGGAGTCACTGTGAACCATCTGCAATCAGCTACTTTAGTCTAGCAGGGCCAGTTCAGTGTAATGCTCCTTTTGTAGACTTACATTGTATTGCAAAAAGACTTCAATCTGGCTACTCAATGGCTGTCAGAAAGCACTATAGCTGTACTATAGTTTGAGTTTCTTCTAGTGCTACAGCAAAGCCATGCTATTTAACAGGTTATCTTACTCCCAGAGTTTACTCCTTCCCAGTCTGAGATATAAAGGCACACACAAAAGGCAATTAAATCAAACACAATAGATTGTGTTAACTACTTGTAAATAAAAAGCCACCTTGATCTCTTTGCACATCTAAGTTAGTCGCCACATGAAACTGAGGTCTCAGCTCACAAAGAGTTTTCAGTTTGGGATTAAACATGGTGCACTGCAAATAGCTAAAACAACCCATAGCAGCGGATTATAGTTTACAAATAGGGGGAAATGAATAGCCTAAAGAGGACAGTGAATACCACTAGGACAAAGATTTAGGGGTAAAATATTAGTGTATAAAGAGATTAAAAAAAAAAAGCATTAGCCAACTTTTCAAAAAATGTATTGGCGCATCTCTGTGCAGCCTGGTTCCATCCTGGACTGGGAGCAGAATGGCTGTTCTCGCAAGGTCTGGTTCTGTTCTCAAGGAAGCCCCCCACAAAACGAGGACTGAACCTGCAGTGTTGGGAGTCCAGGTGAAACTTGGAAGAAATCTTGTCCTTGGGTCTGATCCAACACCTAGTGAAATCAACTGGGATCTTCCAGTTGACTCTGATGATTTTGGACGGGGCTCTTACGTTGATTTGCAGCCCCACTCATTGCTAAAGAAGTCTGGATAGGCAGATATGGGGAACCTTTTGAAGTCTGCCCGTCACTGCAAATTAGCAGTGGTCTGAGTCTGCAGATTTTCAAATGAAGATTATCTTTGTCTCCCATGTGTGCGGATTCAGAGACTCCAAATCTTGCTTTGAAGTTAGACTCCACTCAACCCTGATGAGTCGCACCTGTACATTTTGACAGCTTTTGACATGGACCCATAAATTGGCCACAGTTCCCTCATAAAAGGACCCATGTTTGCTTTATGAGCTTGTGAATCCCAACAACCTCTGCAATGAACCTGTGTGAGTTTTGCAATGAAACCCAAAGCCAGAAGAGATTTGCACGTACTTCACGTGGCTTTAAAAATTACCGTAGTGTCCAATATATCACAAATCATGGCTTTTTATTTTCAGCACTTATTAGCAGAAACTATTGCTGGGTCTTTTCCTGCCAATTAAAGTTTATCCAGAATTAGGCTGATTTTCTTTCTTTCACTGCACACTCTTGATGGCCCTCCACAATTTGTACCACCTCCATCTCGCTGCTCCTCACTTCTAGGCTCAGAAACACTGCAAAGCTAACTGCTGACAGTGGAAGTTGAAAAATATTTCTTCCTTTTGTGGCTTAAACACAAAGAAGCCACTCAGAACACTTTCCCAGTCAATAGCTTGAGTCCTTTATCACTTCAGAGATGGATAATGGAGACAGGCAAGTTGAGGAAAGCCAAATACACTCCAGTTCCTTTTACTGTTTACAAGGTCATGCTAGTCCTGTATTGTGGTGGAGGGTCTGAACTGTGGGAGCCAGACATGTATTCTGAGACAGATTCAGAGACCTGTAGACCTGGTCTACACAGTTTTTATACCAGGTGATTTTTTACTTATGTAGTTATACTGATAGAGCCCCCAGCATGGATTTCTACTACTATAAAGCTGTGTTATACTGGTATAGCTATTCCCTTTCCCGTATGGGAAAAGCCCATCTGTTGTAAAGAACCTTTATACGGATATCATTGCATCCAGCCTTGGAGGTTGTACCGTTTTAACTATGCTGGAGTAGTTAAAGCAGTACAACTTTCTAGAGTAGACAAGGCTTAATCCTATGCTAATTTGGCCCCAGAAGACAACATGGTGGTGGAGGAGGTGCTGGGTGGAAAATTTTCTAATTCATTGGGGGGAAAAATAGAAGCAAATCAGCCAGATGAAGGAATGAAAATGGACTCGCATTTGGGACCAGCTCTTCAGTGGCTGTCCCAGCTGCCGATGGAGAATCTTTACTCACCTCATTTTTGTTAATTTCTATTGTTGCAGCCTCTGAGGTTACAAACAAAAGACTCAACATGCTCTGATATATAACCTTGACTGCTAGGAGCACCTCGTATACTGATCCGCTAAATGTAGCCCATGACTGTTAAATCTCACAAGCTCTTAGTGAAGAATCCTCCCAGGGCTCATTAAGATGGCTTTCTGGGATTTGGGGGCAGGATTTGGCTTGCAATATTCATCTTATACACCATTTCCCCACTGCTAGTGGAAAGTACCATTAGCACTTCTTACAGCCGCTTCCTCTCTTAGGGCCTGATCCTGTGACGCTCTAAAGGCCTCCCACAGGATGCTGGGCGTTCACCATCTCTCAGGGTAGGCTCAGCACTTTGCAGGATCAGGTCCTTAATGTATGGTGTTGAACTTTGCCCCTGCAGTCATCCATTAGCGAGATGACTTGCCAATTAGCAATTGCATCTCTGACTGGCCCTCTTGAGAAAGTATTTTCAAATACAACTGCTGTGGAAAAAATATATATAAGTAGGTCACAAGGATTATGCAGGAAGACTAACACTAGTGCACACAGGGATGAGACAAGAAGTGTGGCCAGGGTTTCAGAGATGCATAATAATCTGTCCTCGTCTGACCCCTGCTGCGGTTCACACTTTCAGAGTTGATGAGTGCCACAACTTGCCCATTCGCCAGAAAGCTTGGATGCCTGCCATTATCAATTTCACTGGAGCAATCAAAACTGTGCAGAGTTCACAATTACGTTTCACTTTGTTCCTCAAAAGGTGAGCAACAGTGACAGTTTCATTCCTTGTTTTACCACTGAGCACTTTACCCCATTTCAGGGTAGATTCAAGATGGGACATAAGTATTTTTATTTGTCTGAGGGTAGCATCTAGGCTCCATCAACAGAGATCTGCTGGGTACTATACAAACACGGGGTAAGGCTAGGTCTACACTACAAAGCTTTGTTGGCACAGCTAAGTCCATCAAGGGTGTGAAAAGACCACACCCCCCCTCACCAGCATCACTCTGCTGGCAAAACTCCTGGTGTAGACATAACTATGTTGACAGAAGTGTGCTGCTATGTGCCTAAATAGTGTTGTTCAGGGTGGTGGTTTAGCTAAAAACTTCTTGATGCCAGATAGAGCGTCTACACTAGGGGTCTTTGCTGGTATAGCTATAGGTAGGGTAGCCAAGGCCTAAGAGAAAACCCCTGCGTTGGAGAGCTTAAAATCTAAAGAGGCGAGACAAAGGAAGTATTACCACCCCCATTTTACAGACGGGGGACTAAGGTACAGATTAAATGACCTGCCCAGAGTCACATGGGAAGTCTGTGACAACAAGGAATTAAATTCAGCTCCCCTGACTCCTCCTGCCCTTACTTATCCACAAACCTGTCCTTCCTCTCTAAGTGCATCTGATTCTCTTACATTAGTGTAACCGACTGAATTTTTTCACCAGCCGATCAATAATCATCTGCAAGTCAGTTATTTTCAGTTGCTGTTTCTTGACTCAGAAATACAGTCACTTTGACTGCTATGGAAAGCAGCAGCGTAAATAAACTAGCAATGGCCGATGCCCATTATTAGAGGAATTTCATAAACAGGCAGAGTTGCAGGGAACAGGGTACCATTCATCATACTCGTACGGACACAAAAATATAAAAACCCTTGACATGTGCAGATATCGCGAGCCAAATCTCTGGTTTAGAGGTGAACAAGGTTTGGAAGAGTAGTTTAGTAGTGAATGGCCGGAGGCCAGCAAGAATATAAGGACAGCTGGCAACTTGTCAAGGCCCAGATGCGTAAACGTTAGAATGAATGACAAGGCCCCCAAATGAGGAGGCAGCGAAGAAGAGCAGATGAGGATGTTTGAAAAGACGCGGGATTCACTTGAGCTTGCACAACATTTTCAAGTGACTCATTTTCAAGATGCAGCCTCCCAGGTGCCACTGATCTACAGGCACAGATAGACGACACCAGGTTTGTGAGACCCAGGTAAGTTTGAGTCTACAATAAATGACATGCTTACTAATGACAGAGCCTATAGGCATGAAGACTAGTAGGAATCACAATTACTGGTTGATTTTCTTACTGCTTTTAGGGTGAAAATCACCCCAGTGACGAGGGTCAGCAGAGGGCCCACTTCAGTGTCATGCAGCCCTCAAAATAAGGATGAATTTCACCACTAGAGAATGTAGCCTATGTCTGTGCTTAAAACGCCACAGTGGCAGAGCTGTAGCATTCCTCCAGCCACCCAGCGCTGTCTACACGGAGAATTAGGTCGGTTTAACCACGTCAGACCCCCAAGCAACGTAGCTGGGTTGATCTAATTTTCTAGTGTAGACCAGCCCTCAGCATAGCTGAAAGGAGCTAGATTGAGAGCCACAGGAAATGAAGTCCTCTGAGGGTATGTGTACACTGCGGCTGCAAGCAAGCCTCCCGGGCCCCAGATAGACTCACGCTACCAGGACTTGACGTACTGTGAATTTGAGGCTTTCAAGTGCAGTTGAGGCTTTCAAGCCAAGCGTGGGGGTGGGCTCGAGAGCCTGAGCTGCCATGTCCACAGAGCTATTTTTAGCGCGCTAGCCAGCTCGATCCCCACTAGCACGAGTCTCTCCACCCAGGCTGGGAAACTCGCTCTCTGCTGCGCTGTCGACATACCCGATGTGGCTCACGACACAGGGAACATTTTCCAGCATTGCCCCACCGACGTACCTGAACCCTGGGCTATTGGAGGAAAGGGTTTCAGGTTCCGTAGCTTATTCAATAAGACACTGCCCAGAATTTAATTGAGAAGAGATTCTGCCCTGTGTTTGTTCTCCGAAATCAAGTGCAGAGAAGAGAATTTTTGCACAAACTGCCTGATTTAGCAAAACAGGCTAGAATGTCTCTTAAAAAAAAATCTGCCTGAGCCAGCAGATTGATTGCTTTATAAATCAATTCCTTCCCTGTGTGCAAAATCTTTGATTGCTCTCCCTCTTTGTCTTTCATTCTAATTAAAATAGTGATGTCGCGTAATCAGCCATATTGTCAATGGCCCTGTTGCTGCCCGGACGTTTCTGAATGTACATTATTAGAAGAAAATGAAGCCAATGAAGGATCTCTCTCCCCTCCCCTCAGCAGCTGCAGAAAGATTAGTGGCAGCAGGTCTGAAACATTGATAGGGAAGAAAAGGCTGGAAGCCGCACAGACCCTGGCTGAGCCAACACAGCAGGGTACGTTCATGACTCGAATCTTGATGAGCCTCAATTTGAAGAATGAAAGAAAAATAAAACTGGTTTAAAGAGTAACACTGGCAGCAAAAAGAGGAGAGCATTGTTCCATGGGTCTTTTAAGGTAGGAATTTCAAAGCCTAAAGGATCTGGATGCCCAATTCCCATTAATTCCTAATGGAAAGTGGGCACCCCAGGCCCCACGGTGACTTTGTAAATGACCACAGAGATGTGAGCAGATATAGGTTCAGATTCTGCAAGCCTTGTTCACATGGAGTAGGACTGTACTTCACTGGGGTGACTCCTGGAGCACTGTGCTACTCAATGGGAGTACGGGGAGAAAACATCAGTCCAGTTGTTAAGGCATCAGGAGACTCAGGTTCAATTCCTGGCTCTGCCTTGTGTGAACTTGGGCAAGTCACTTAGGGCCAAATTTTTAAAAGTATTTAGGTGCCTAAAGATGCAGATAGGCACCTACTGGGAGTTTCAAAACACTTAGGCCCATAACTCCCATTGAAATCAATAGCATTTAGGCATTTAGGTGCTTCTGAAATCCCAGTAGGCACCTATCTGCATCTTTAGGTGCCTAAATACCTTCAGAAGTCTGGCTCTTAGCCTCTCTGTGCCTCAGTTCCCCATCTGTAAAATGGGAATAACATTACCTTATCTCACAGGTGGTGAGGATAAATACATTACGGGCTGTGAGGTGCTCAGAGGCTGTGATAACAGGGCCATATAAGAGCACTAAATAGATACAGTGGGAGAATATGGTCCACAAACTACTTCCATGCTCTCTAATGGGAAATGATACTATAGCCACACACAAGAACAACAACGGCACTTTCACCTGAGGGTCTCAAAGAGCTTCCCAAAGAGCACAATGAAATCCAGCACGAGGCCTAGGCCCCTCTCGTGGAGCTAGCACGCTAAGAATAGCAGCGTAGCTGTGGTAGTGCGGGCAGTGGTGAGCGGCAGCATGGGCTACCCATGCTGAGTACAAACTCGCCTGAACCCCAAGGGGATGTACTTGGCATGAGTAGCCCGTGCTGCTGCCCAGCTACGCTACTCGTTTTAGCGCACAAGCTTGATGAGAGCTAGCATGAGTGGGTCTGTGTGAGCCAGGAATCACATCCTCAGCTCCAAGTGTAGACATGCCCTTTAAGCGGTACACAGAAAGGATTTTTTACTCTCGAACAAACTAACACAGCATCCAGGGGAGTATTGGTATTCTCATGTTGTGACAGGGAGGCCAAGGCCCACATTTTCAGTCATGATGCCTAACCTTAGACCCTTAAATCCATCTTTAGGCATCTAAATATGGCTTCCTTTGCAGAGGTGCGGCACACCCTCAGCTCCCGTTAGCCTCTGGGGAGTTTCTGACGCTTTACGTCAAATTCTGAGGGCAGAATTTGGCCTTTGATTCTCATTCTCCTCCCACACTTATTTTACACTCAGGTAATTTCATGGAGTCACTTCTGACTTGATTGGTTTATTACGATAACATACATATTAAGTGCGCATACTGCCATGCGCTGGGAACCCCTGACAATATTTAAAGTCACACAATAACCAACAGATGAACTGATCTGCTAAACCTGCCTATCTTTCACCTGTATAATCACCTCTTTTTCACTTCAGGTCTTCATTGTACCTCAATTACCAAATCCCCCCAGACCAGCCTCCCCTTTATGATTAATCACGTTTATTGCAGTAGTGCTTTGTGACCAGATGAGACGGGGTCCCCATCTTGTGAGGCACTGTACAACCTTAGCATCCGAGACAGTCTCTGCCCTAGAGAACTTCCAATCTAAATAGACAAGACAGACACAAGGGAGGGGCACCGGAGAGAACTTAGAAGCAGAGTGAATGATGCTATGGCGGCAAACGCCATGTTAGTCCTGTCATTTTTTTAGTTTTGTCTTGTTATTTAAATCCTTTCAGTGGGGTTATTTTAGGAGGGGATTAGCTAAATGGAAAGACCAAGGAAGGAAAGGGGAGGGGCGGGGGCTGCACATTGTGAAGATAGAGGTGGGAGGGGTCAGAGTAAACAGCCAGTCAGCACAGGAGAGTGAATGCTCACAGCGAATGCTGAATGAAGCAACTTGCTTTTCTGATAGATAATTGAAAATAGATATTTCCTGTGGAAATTTCCATTTTCAACCTAATTTTTTTGGGGGGGTCATTAGAAAGAAATGAAACTGGGCACATTTTGAGGTTTTCAGCCAAAATGTGCTATTTTCAGCCTTTTTGATGAAAACAAGAAAAAAAGTGTCGACAAATATTAACTTCTTTGGGTTTGTTTAATTTTTCAAAACCAAACCCATTTCTGACCAGCTGTAATAATGATCCTAAAGGGAGTGGTCCAGGACTATCCTGCCTTAAGAATTTTGATTGAGAAATCACATAAATTCAGTCAATACTGGTACATTCCAATGGCAAAACATTGCTTGCAGACAGGTCTTCCTGAGTCAAGGATACAAGTCATCCCATGGGGCAGGTTCTGTGGTGGCTCTGCAGATGAACTCTACATCCTCCACCATTTCCTACAAGATGGGATGACCTTGTCTTCTTATAAATGTCTCCTGATAACACAGGCTTGTATCAGCATGTATCAGTGCAGAGATCTGAACTGGCATTACTCAAGATCCCTTGACAGGCAGGGAAATACAGCAGTCAACAGGTGAAAACCCTTTTGAATTCAGTGCCAAGGAGCTGAATGCACATGACAAAGCTCCCTGCTCAGAATAATTTCCAAAAACCTCTTACAATTGGTTTTTCAATTTAAATATCTGCAATGAAAGAAACGTCAAGAACAAGATATTTGAAGCAGCAAAGAATCCTGTGGCACCTTATAGACTAACAGACGTTTTGCAGCATGAGCTTTCGTGGGTGAATACCCACTGGCACCTTATAGACTAACAAGATATTTGAAAATACTGTTGAAATAAAACCACGTTGATTTACTTGTCTGCCCACCCACTGACAGGCTCACAAGCAACGAAAGCCCTGGGAATTCCTAGAGAAGCTTTATAAGCTCTGTAAAGACTGCACCGTAAAGTAACTTGTCATTGAGCTGCACTTATCTTTGTGTTCAAGAGAGCTGAGGCAAACTAATATTTTATGGAAAGCAACAGTTACTCTTAGAAAATACTGTGAGTTACTCACCCGCTAGGAACTGATCTCAGCAAAGTCATGTTGAGATACAGGCTGTGTTAATTATTTAGGTCTCTTCCCTAAATTTTCACAGAATTCACTTATAATTAATTAGTTAAGTTAGTATTGAGTTATAATTCTCTCTTTGTAAGTATTTGCCCAACTGTGAAAGGTCATTTTTTTAAAAGGCAAGAATTTAAAGGGACAAACACTGAAACAGTTTAAGCTGGGATTTTCAAAGAAATTTAAGAGTTAGGTGACATAATCCCACTAAAATTCAGTAGAAGCTGGGTGCCTAATTTCCTTAGGATCTTTGGAAACTCTAGCCTTAGGTGTACATATAAAACAAGTGCCCTGTCTTAAAGTTGTTGTCATCTGAGGCAGAATATTAATGAGATTCTAAATGGCTATTTCTTGAAAAGAAGCCTTGACACACACACAGAAATAACAAGCAAACACAAGCAATGGCCACCGTATACAGCTTAGATAGTACATGAATACTTGCACACATAGTTTTGCACACACAATCAAGTTGGCCATCAGGCAGAAATTGCATGCACAAAATTGTAAGTGCATTGTGATGCTCGTAGACCAGATGCCAGTTCATGTCAAGTCCCCTGGGCCTCACTGAACACTGACAAATGCATAGCTGGACACCAGTCTGGTTCACCTGTGTGTTAGTATTGTTAAAATAGACATTAGAATGATAAGAATGTGTTTAGTGTTAAGACTTTATGAAATGCTTGTAGGATGCTCCATGTATTAATCTTACGTACAATGTCTGCATCCCACGTTATAAGGGTTTGCTCTATAAAACTATAAAAATGTTTGCTAAGGCTGTAAGCCCCCACAGTCAGGGGAGAAGCATTACCAAGTGTGAAATACTACTTTCTCCAACAAAAGAAGGTCTATAGACACCAGACAAGCCATTGTGGAATATCAGTGGACAAAAGACTTTTTTGATTGCTTCCCTCACATCCTAGAAGAGGGTACGTGCACAAATCCGCATCCCAACACAGCTTGAACGCTAAGGGGAAGGGAATAAAAGTCACTGTTAAGGAGAAACTGTACCCCTATGCTGCTTGAACTCTGAGGGGTAAAGATTTCTAAGCATAAATAAGGGGTTCCCAGCTGTTTATCATGGTTTAGCCCTAAAGGACATACAAAGCTTGCCTATTATAGTAGATACTGTCGTCTTTGGAAACCAAAGACTTTTGTGTGTGTGTATGTTTACCTGCTTTAAACGTGTAAATAATTATAATTTTTTTTTCTTAAATTATACATTTTTAGTTAGTTTATTACAGAATTGGCTACAAGTGTGGCCTTTGGTTTGAAATCTAAAGTACAGCTGATCTGGAGTAAGTGACTGATCCTTTGGGACTAGGAGTAACTTGAATATTGGTGCAAGGGACCATCTATCACAAAGATAGGCTTGCCTGAGTGGCAAGACAGGCTGGAATGCCCAACAGGACTGTCTCTGACTCCATGTTAAGGGTGTTACAGTGCTTGAGGAGTTCACACCTGATTCTTGGTTGGTGAAATCTAATTTTAGAACACCCAACCAATTTGGAGTTTGTGCCCTGGTTTGTGGCAGTCTGCCCTGAGGTTGGCACCTCTGTTCGTGAGTAACTCTAGATAGCGTGGCATGCATAATTGTAGAGACAGGATTGAGGCCCATAGTTTTTCAAAACAACAAAGTAACTGGAGGAAGCAGAAGTTAGATGTCATGTTCCCAGAGTTACAAAATTCTACACTGTTCATGATCATCAGTTCACAAACAGGAAGTAAATGATGCAGGCTCATTGTGGCTTCTGCTGTATAAAAACATGTGAGAATATCAGTGTTTGTTATATGTCAAACTATTACTGTACGCAGACAATCGCAATCAAGAGCAGAATATGAACCCTGATTTTCCACTACAGCCACTGGCTTCATACATATTGGATCAAATTCTAAACTTCTTATTCTTTACTGGAGTTTTACCAGAGTGAGAACTTCAGAATCTGGGCCACAAAGTGCTTTGGGATATGTGGTACCATATAAATATAATGATAATAAAATTAAACATGTGCCAGGCAATTGTGAGGCCATCTGCAGAACACAACACCAACACAACCCACACCCACGTCTCCATATACAGCAGGCCGGGAAAGGAAGATCCATCCTAATTAAGATGCAGGTTTCTCTTAACTGCTCATCCTTTTATCTCACACCCTCTTTTCATTTATCTTTTGTTCCTCTGTGCCCTGTTTTCCCTGCTTTTAATAATTTTTGGTGACCTTAAATTTGCTTTCCTGAGGTTTTGGAGACTTTTCCCCCAATACCATTATCTCTGTGTATATATTTTAAAATGAGCTGCCTCCCGTGGATGATTTCAACACTCAGGGCTTTGAACATACACTAAGTACAGGCACAACTGTCCACTATAAAAGGACAAAGGACATTATGTGCATAAGGGAAAGTAGGTCATTAGTTCTCAGTTCAGTCTCTGGATGAATATTTGATGTCAGCTCTCTGTGTGATGCACTGAGATGAAATTCAGTTGAACACGTTGCAAGAATTATGAGCCACCAGGCCAAACAGCAGCAGAAAAATATCCAAAAAACCTGATGAACATTATCTACAAAATATTTTGCGCAACACAAAGGCTCCTGAAGAGATAATCCCATGAGACAAGCTGGTCTGAAATGCAGATTATGGCAATAGGCCCTTTTTGGAGATCTAAATAGTGCTGGCCATTTTGCTTTAGAAATTAATGTTTAGCTGTACAAGGAAATGAATTTCTTGCAGGGGATGTAGCTATAAGCTTTAAAATTAGAGATCATGGGAAAAACAATGGTTGACAATTATAGACGCTTATAAAGTGGAAACAAAAGTTAAACAGAAACACAGGCTCAGCTCCTTACTGAAACTAGTCTGATTTATGCTGGTTGAGGATCTGGCCCACAGTTCTTAATGGATCCTTAAAGATGTTCACTCTCTGGATAGGTTTACCTCTTCCATCCATTAGACTTGTCCAGAATGCTGGAGGGTCTCTTACCATATCTTTCACCTCCTGATGATACAGCTCATGTCCCACTCACCTCACAGAATCTTCCTTATTGACCTCAGCCTTCAAGGACACAGCAATGAAATACTCAGGTGGAGTGGCAAGAAGCAACAATTTTTGAAGGCATGCACACTGCCAATAAATAGTTAAATACAACAACCAATAACCAGTTAATACTAATACAACCTCCCTCTAGTCAAGGATATATAAAAATACACAGAGGTTCTATTTACTCCTCTGCATGCCTAGAACATTTACACACATACCGTCCATTAATGCTAATGAGAGCAGAAAGTGTACGCTAAATTCCACATGTATCAGTGGAATAATTCCTCCAGGTCACCTTAAATGAGCCTATTTTTGCACAGTTAGAGGAACAGGCCCCCCTCATGGATAGGAAAGCTTACCTAAATCTTACATCTTTATTTAAAATGTCCTGATCCTATAGAGTGTAGGGAAAGATTACTCCTAAGTTTGTATTATCGTTTCTACTGAAGAAGAATCTGGAGCCTCTAGTCAGTCTGAAGGTTCCATTGTTCTAGGTGCTGTACAAACGCATACTGAGAGAAAGTCTCTGCCCTGAGGCGCTTGCAGTCTGAACAGTGATTTCTGCAGCAAGGCATTGAACTAGAATGATTTGAAACAGGACAGGTCTCCTTGCTCGCTGGCTGGCTCCAGTCTAGGCATCTGCTTGATTTTATTTCAAAAGTGTCTAAGGGATTTAGGCATTAAAATGAATGGGAACTGGCCAGCTCTGAAAGTCTCGGCCTATATATTTCTATGTGGCTAGAGATATTTGCCAGTGCTATCACCTACACTAGCTGAGGGCTAGATTTCCCTCTGCTGTTACAGGGTTACTCAGGACAGCAAAGCTTTCCCTGAGCTCAACTGCCACCGCATAGGACCTTCCTCGACGTAGAAGCTTGGGGGACAAGGAGAGGCGGCTTGTCTGATACTGCTCCCTGGAAGCATGCGGGCAAGGAATAGGTGGTGTCATGGCTCAGACACCCCCAGCACTGGCCAGAACGGGAAGGGACTATGCTGTGTCTTATAAGGGGCTGCCACAGCATACTCACCACCCCAATGGAAAAGGGGGCTCTCTACAGGAATGGTGGTGCCTTGAATGGTGTCTGTGGCCGCAGGGCTGAGGTTGAACGCTTAATCTAGCCCTGAACACGTATGTTGTTCAATACAGTGATGTGATGGAATGGTTCACTGTTCAACGTGTAGCATTACATGTCTAGACAACAAATCACAGGTTATATTGTAAATGATGCCTTGCTAACCATCGCCAAACCCGTCACAAATTTACACACACACAAACACACCCATAATGCAGCCAATATCACAAAGAGTCAGCTCTTTCAGGGAGAAAAACAATTTAAGAGAAGCGAGGGGAGTTGTTCTAACCTTTCCTTATTAGCAGACACTCTCGTACTGGCTTGATCTGTGATAGCGCTGTTGTGGGCTGTTTAAATAAGCACTCTTCTAAGGCAGCAGGTCAGGATTCAGTGGCTGGGAGCACAGTGTGCTATCTGCACATTGGAATGATTACATAAGCTGGCTTTTGGTTGAGGTTGGTGCTGCTGGTCTCACTGTTAAAAACAGCTGATCATTCTTTTCAAGAATATATAGGCCTCTCCTTTTGGCCCAGGTGCCATTAGAAACACAACCGTTTGAGTGACAGCTGGGCCATAATTCTATGTAATCCGCCCGTGCTCACTTATGGCAATGTACACAAATACTACGTAACAATAAAAAAATGGTTGGAAAGAGGAGGCGATGTCTGTTGATCATACACTAAGCCTCACAAGAGCAAGTAACTCGAGAGACCCACTTGGGACCAATCCAATGCCCACGGAAGTCAATGGAAAGATCTCCATGGATTTCAATGAGAGTTACTAAATCTGTAAAGATCATTGGGCAGTATCTTGAAAGCAAAGACTGGGATTTGCGAGTGGCTTATTATTGCCTCTAATTAAAAGACATTTTAATTACAGGACTTTTTGTTACGATGAATATGAAACGGCTATGGCAAGTTATACTCATTTATTTTCGATGGTCAATATAACACGACCTAAGCCGTCAGGAGAGATCTAGCTTCTGACTGACACATTCTTCTTGGCTAGTTCTTCCTTGTCCCAGGAATGTTGCTGGCATACTGGAATAAAAAAGGGATGAATAATCCAAACTATGAACTAGGACTTTAAGATTAGACTTGGCCTGGGACTGGAGCTCAGCTTCCTCTGGCTGTGGATCCTGAGTTTTGCTTCAGGGCCTTCTCTAAATGAGAATCTGGGTAGGAGAGCAGTGAAATGGATTTAGAACCTGGGTGGTCTAATGGATGGGGCACTAGAGTGGGACTGTGGAGATCTGGATTCCATTCCCAGCTCTGCCAATGACTTGCTGGATGCCCTTGGGCAAGTCACTTTGCCGCTCTGTGTTTCCATCTCATCTTCCACCCCTTGTCTATAGACTGTAAGCAGATTGTCTCTCACTATGCATTTGAACGGAGCCTACCACAATGCCCCCCCCATCTCACTTGGGGCTTCTGGGCACTACCAACATAACTCAAAAACAATAGCCACTCTTGGCTCATTTCTGCCAGTCAGTCGGGGTTCTGAAAGTGACCCATGCTACACAGAAGAAAAGCAGCTTCCTTCCTTCAGTCAGCTGAGTTTAAAACCAACTTTTCCAAAAAAGCCGTTCATTGGCACTAAAAGTCCTGGCAGAGGAAGAAACATTTCTCTTGTGCTCTTACTTCTAGGCAGGTTTTTTCTCCATCTCTGATTAAAAGAAGGTCAAATAACCTGTATCTCTTTAATTTTTAATCGCAATTTCATGCTGTTATTTCAGCCGCTGCATCGCACAAATCCCTCAAGACTCCTTCCTAAATCTTCCCTTTGACGCTGGCCTATTTTTTTTTTTGTCAGTTAGAAATTGGTTGGCTTAGCCGAAGCGTGTGCTGGAATTGGAGGAGTTCTCCTCCTCCTAATGAGCTGAGCACCTCTCCTTGCTCTCCATTTCATTGTCTCTTCAAGATTTCTAATAATAGAACAGATAATCAAGGTCTGATTTACAGCTCTGCTGAGCCAGCTGACTATTATATCTAATTTAAAACTGGGTTTCATTTGCTTTAATATTAAAACAGGATAACAGAACAACACTTTGCTTTTCATCTGTACATCTCTAGGCTCTTCCCAATGGAAGGTAAGTTTCATTATCCCTATTTTACAGACAAGAGAAACTGAGGCACAGGGCAGTGAAGTGACTTGCCAAAGGTCACACAGTGCTCCGCAGAAGATCTAGGAATAGAACTCGGGTCTCCTGACTCCCACTCTGATGTTCCATCTACTTGGACGCTCCACCCTCCCATATAAGTCACTTAAGCATCTAGCAGGGCCATTTCAGTTAGGTGTTGGGAGGACTATAGAAAAGGAAATCAAATTACATCAGGACGTGATGGGCATGGGGTCATGCACCTGGAATAGAAACAGTTCTGGCTCCCTTATTGGGAAGGGTGCTGCATAGCCAATGGAGATGTGGAAGTCATAATGCAACCCTCCTGGAAGTAACCTTTCATAGAAAAGGGAAAGGCTCGGCACGCCATGTGCTCTCTCCTCGGTAGGATGATCACAACTGTGTTATTAAACTGAGTGCCGGGGGACCGCAGCCAGAAAAGGGTGAGTGGCCTTATTCAGCACCCTTTGAAATCAATGGGAGTCTTTCCATTAACTGCAGTGGGAGGTGGACTGGGCCCTTCAAAGGCTGGGACTAGAACATGACAAATGGGACATGTCCCAAGTTCACAGCTGAACTGAAACTCTCTGGATCAGGAGGCAGGTGGGGTGATGAGTTGGTTAACCTGAGACCATTCTGTGGATAACTCTGGTGGGACCGGCAGAAGGCTATTGTATTTGACTATTTCAGACCCAAAGCATTTCAGTGAGTATCTTGGTGGTTGTATAATAAACTCATCCCCATCAGATTCAGCAGCATCTCAGAGTTGGCTTATCCCAGTGGGAAGTCTCCCTGCACTATACACAGGTTTCTTTTTCTTTCTAAGAAAGAGATAAGCTTCCCTCGATAACATCTATTTCGTTCTCAGTTTGCTCAGGGAAGGTAAAAGAGAACAAAGAGGCAGTAAATCCATTCTTGTGGGTGTGCAATGAGGGATTTAGAGTTTTGTTCTGCCAGAGCATCTTTTCTCAGTTATCTTCCTTTGCAGTTTTTTTTAAAATAACCTGGATTCTTGGCTTTATCAATCAGCTTTTGAATTGTCTGTACAGAGTTATTTTCCCCGTTAAAAAGGATAAGCCTGCTTAAACCCAGGCTTTTTGCTCCAGAAAGCCTATATTTCAGTTTTGCATCCTTTCCAGTGAATACCCTTTGAAAAAATGATGTTCTGGCATTGATACCTAAGGAAATGAACAGCATATGAATTAAAAGAGAGGAAAAAGACAGGAAAAAGCCAAGATCTCAGCTCTACAAGACGCAAAGAAATCCCAGTGTAGTGACATATAAACATGTACAGACATGCATGTAAATTGCCTATTATTCTGCTTCTTTTATTATTGGTATTTTGGTAGCATCTAAAGCAGTGGTGGTCAACCTGCGGCCTGTCAGGGTAATCCGCTGGTGGGCCGCAAGACAGTTTGTTTTCACTGACCGTCTGCAGGCACGGCTGTACACAGCTCCCAGGGGCCGCGGTTTGCTGTTCCCGGCCAATGGGAGCTGCGGGAAGCAGCGCGGGCCACAGGGACATTTCCGGAAAGAACCTAGCCCACAGGGGGTGCTCCCACAATATTACTAATTATTTGCCTGAATATTATTATTAATGTCATTTGCAAGGCATCTTGGATTTAACATATAAATATTTATTTTTAAGCAGAGGACTTTGTCTCAATACAGAAGATAGAAACTTTAAAACAAAACAGAGTGCAAAAGCAAGTATTGATTTAGACACAAAATAGCACTTACTTGAAGGATTACGAAATCAATATGTTGTCGCTTCCTTAATTAAAAGCAATCAATTGCCAGTTCTTGCTCATTTCAGCCTCCTTCCAAAGAGTGATCTACAGCACTTTGACTGTTCTAAATTGGTTTATCTATGGGGAAATAAGGAGTGAAGGATTGCTTCACCATGGCAACAAACACCTCCATCTTCTTCAAAAAACGCCAAACACTGAGCACCAACCAAAATCAGCCCAGATTCTGAGATCTTAAATTCTTCAGAAAGGAAAAATAGGGATGAAGGAGAGAATGTCCCTTGAAAATAGAGGCTCTGTCCAAGAGAAATTCATCTGACTTCCTTATGCTAAAGGAAAATAATGACATCCTGTGTGATGTCCGAGGAACTAGCTGTGAAGAAAACCATAATGAACATCCACAAGATAACAGCCAAAGGAGAAAAACAATGAAAAAAAGCCCAACTAGATTTCTGAGCGTGCTCTTGTGGTGAACAACAGGAAAGATGTTTGGGTTATAGTTTCATCTTAAGTAATGGGCACCCACTAAGGATGGGTCAACAGAGCGGAACCACAGGTGGAAACCTGAGCTGGCCAAAAGCGGTCTGCCAAACTCAGCCCCGACATTAAGAGCTCACCAGGCTGAGTTATCATGGCTTAGACTTGTCTACCAAGCAGGGACTTAGTGACATTGCTGGCTGACACCATGATTTTCAAAAGAGTTGAATGAGAGTTTACTGCTATTGAGTCAGTGGCAAGAGTTAGGCCAGTACTGAGTGCTTTGGAAAACCCCACCCATGCTTCCTGGGGATGGACCCTCCCGATTCCTGATCATAGCTTTGGAATAACCGTAGAGGCGGCTGTTCTGAAAGAGTCCATTCTGAGTTATGTGCTGAGCTCCGTTCAGGCCTGCGCAGGGTTCAGTTAGTGATGAGCAGATACCCTGGCAGGGTAGACGAGTCCAATAAAGCTTTTAGTTGCTCACTTCAGTACTGAATAGCTTAATTCAAGCAACTCCCAAGAACCTGGGATCCTGCAGAGCTGTGAACTCGACATCCCCATCCTTGAGGTGTGAGTGGGCCATCAGCATGGAGAAGCAGCCAGCCAAGAAGAACCTGTGCTCTAGCAGCCTATGCCTAGTGCAGGGCTGGCCACATCCTCACAACTGGCCTAGAAGAAACAGTACTCCAGATGCCTGGCCATAAGAAACTGTTTGGATTTGTGTTCACCAGACACTCTGGTCAACAGCAGATCCTGAAGGCAAAGCTCCCCTGGTTCAATGCACCCTGAGATCTACGCATGTGACTTCTATTAGCAATGGGTCAGATATATTGGTGTAAAAACCACCCAGACTAGATCCTAGAGAGGGAAACAAGCCAAAATCCCAGAAGCAAAGAGCTTCTAAAAAACATTAAAATGTATTACTGGCATTAAAGTGAATAAATGAAGACTCGGCACACCACTTCTGAAAGGTTGCCGACCCCTGAGCGAATGCATCTTTTGTTCAGCTGCTCCAGCAAACTGGTAAAAATAAAAAAGGAGTTTAAAAATGACAGGTATGCTGATCAATTTCAGACCCCCCAAAAGCCACTTTGGACCCTGTTGATGGTTTTGATGTAACGAAAACTCCCAAAACAATGGATCACAGCAATTTTCTCTTCTGCATTATACATGTGACATGGATGAGGATTTTTTTCCATCCTCATAAAATAAAACCATATAAAAATTCAACGGCCTCATAAGACGTCCTTACAGCCATCTCCCTCCTGGGCAGGATCATTAAAGTAATGCGAACACTAAGTAAAGTACTAATGCTTACTTATGTCAGAACGTTCACTTTCCAGCAGCAACACCATGACTTACTGCACTGCTCCTCTTTGCCACTGCTCAGCCCTGGGGCGGAGCCAGACGCAGCAGGAGACGGAGCACAACCTGTCAAGGGGGGCATGCTACGAGTTCCTCCTTAATTGCTCCTGCCATTGTCTTGTGCCCTGACTTCTCTGTCCTCCCCCCTCTCTTGTTTAGTTTCTACCTGTCTTTATTTGTTGTTTCCATCGTTTGCTTTCATTTTGTGGGGGTTAATTTAGTTGTGATTGGTTTTATTCTATTCCAGTGTGGGTACTTCATTTGGCCAAGAAACCATGTTAGTAGAGACACTGGATCTCGATTCAGAGCTGACTTTCTCCAGATACAGTGTGTGTTCAGATCGAGTATTTTGGTTCAGTCCGTGATAGAGATAAGGGTCTGTTGGGAGCTGGGGCGTCAGGGTGCCTCCCGCAGCTTGCTGCCTCAGGCACACGCTTGGAGCGCTGGTGCCTGGAGCTGCCGCTGGTTGGAAAGGTGGATCCAGATCTAGATTCAAAGAGCTAGATCCTGGTACTCCTACTCCTGGTAAGTGGCACCTTACTCACTAGGTAACCACACTGAAGTTAGGGTGACCAGACAGCAAGTGTGAAAAATCAGGACAGAGGGTGGGGGGTAATAGGACTCTATATAAGAAAAAGACCCAAAAACTGGGACTGTCCCTATAAAAATCAGGACATCTGGTCACCCGAACTGAACTCAACATGGCTATTTGCAGAGTACTGTACTGCTCAACCTGGGTCAGATGCCAGGATCTGCACCAGAGTTTCCCAACTTTCTGAGGGAATGGGAGAGGTGGGATAGAGTTTGGGTGCAAGGCAAGGGTCTGGCTTGGGCTCACGCTGTGATTTCACCTTTTTGTTTTCTGGCTTCCATTTAAGGTTGTGCTGTGCTGGGAAGCCACGGGGCTGAATCGCTTTACAAATAAAGCTCGGTTACAAGTCATTTCTCCCCTTGCACATGGCTCTGAAAAGGCTTGTCATTTCGCACACTCCTGCACATCTCTCCACCTCCTCTCCCCCGCCAGCCACAGAACAACAAACACCGCAGAACAGCGCTTGCTTTCCCAGGCTGACTCCCTTAATCAGTGATACTGAATGTAATACAAAGTGCTCCTCAAGGCACCATCTATTTATAGCAGCTGTTACTGACTCCTTTCCCTGGTCTCCTCCCCTGAGATCGCCTGTTGAAGGCAATGAGCAATGCAGATTGGAAAGAGGTGATGTAGCAATGAGAATTCAAGGAACCACAAGCTTCCCTCCACCCCCACCTTGTGCACGGGCTTGTTTCACTTTCATTATGCAAAGCGCTGTTTCTCATGA